>NC_133664.1:153841051-154441051 GCF_037893015.1 Macrotis lagotis
TGTGAAGAGTTAAGAGAAGATATATAGAGGCAAGCAATGCAGAGAAAGTAAAAGGAGGTCCCCAGGGCAGCTAGGTGGTGCAGTGGATAGAACATTGGCTCTGGAGGCAAGAGGAACTGAGTTCAAATTTGACCTCAGACACTTGACACTTAAGCCGTGAGACTTAACTCCAATTGCCTCTCATCCCTCCTTCCCCCCACCAAAAAAAAAAGGTAAAGGAAGCTGTTGAGTTATTCTGTTGTAAAATAACATGCTATCCATTTTAAATGGACAGAGAGCTAGTCATGGGGTTAGAAAGACCCCAGTTCAAAGTCTGACTGTGTTACCCTAGGCAGATCACTTAACCTCTAAGCACCAGATCAACTCTAACTCTTGGGTTGCAGAATGGTGACCACCTACATTGGTAGAAGGACGAACTCAGAGGTGTCGTCTCTATCCCCTGTCCCAACACTGCCTATGATAACATGGAAAAGGATTTGAATACAGTGAAAAGAAATGAATAATAGGAAACCTGTTATTGTTCAATTTTAGCATTGTAAATTTTTTTGGATATCAGAATTTTTTTGAGTGTTATTTGAAGATATGGGTTTGTGTCATCCTTGTGCAAGGAACAGAAAGTGTGTGAAGGGGAGTAATATGAAATAAGACTGAACAGGTAGGTGGGTGCCAGATTGTGAAAAGCTTTAAATGTCAGACTAGAGAGTCTGTATTTTATCCTCAAGGCAAGAAGGAAACATTTATTTCATAGTATAGAGTAAAGCACCCTGGATTAGAAATCAGGAGATTTAGTTCTGGTCCTGATTTTCTGTGTGACCCTGACAAATCACTTGACTTCTCTGGGCCTTACTGCCATTGCCTGAGAAATGGGCATAATGAAACATGTCATACCTATCCCACAGAGTCATTATAAGAATCAGATGAGAAATGCACTTTGAATGGAATTAAGCCTTATACCAGTGGCAATTTGTTGATAGTTGTTCTCCTAGATAATGTAATGATGCTGAGGTTGACAAAAAAGCTGCTCTTCCTGAGATGACCTGGTTCAGAGTCAGCTAATTACCTTCTGCCTACTTGACACCCCCCCTTCTGTTCCCCACAAAAACCACAGAACTCCCCATTTCTTCAGTCCCTTCCTATTATATTCCTTGTGATTGGATGCAATAGATTTCCTTTGCTATTCTGTCAGACAGCTGTTGTAGTTCACTCCAGGGTGGCTCTGTTTCAAAAGCAAGTGAAACTATTCCTATATATAGCATGTAATAAAATTTGGGTTGGTTTGGGAGGAAAGGTACAGAGGCAGCCCAAGTTAATATTAATGCACTATTGATACTAGTGACCCCAGGACTCAGGAGAGGCAAATTCATTCTCTTTTGACCTTGGTAGAGAAAAAGGGGAATTTGGCTTGTAATTATAGTTTGATATCTAACCCATCTTATTTCCTCTTGCTCATTATTTTCTCCAAAATTCTCCTTGGAGTGCAAATCTTTTTTTGTGTCTATACCTAAAGATGCCCAGGTTTTTATTTAGGAAGGTTTAAGTTTAGATACAATCAGCAATTTAAACCCCTCTCCTACAGTACAGAGACAAAATTTTAAGGTCATTTTCCTAGTCCTAGAATTATTCCCCAAACTGATAGATAACCTACTTGACTCTCTAGAGGGCAGAGTCCTGGATGAACTCTCTGGGAAACTGAGACTAAAACCTCAGAGCAAAAATAAAATATCTAAGCATCTTTTGGACTTAATTTTCTCTTTGGCAGGGAGAAATTTTTAAAATTCTTTCATTGGGAAAGAGGCAAATAACAATAATCTTGACTGAAGAGAAGTGCTGTTCCTTTGAGTCGTTTATTAACAAGGGAAAGGGGGGAAGCCTTGGACCAGATTTGGTATAGGTCAGAAATGACTCAGTGGACATCCAGCTTCCAGGGCCGTTTGCTGCCTAGCTCCCTTCAGTGACCTTAATAGGTTGTGAAGCAAAGCACTGCTCTTGGATAACCCTTCTGGTTTCTTGGAAAATTCACCCCATAAATTCCTTTTCTTTCTTATGGAATGTCTTCTTCCAGTAACCAGTGGCCACTTTCCAAGGCTCACAAAGCCAGCCTCTTGTGTGATTATAATTTGCAGGATATCTTGTAAATCTCTTCGAAAAAGATGCTTCAGGAAGCAGCCAGTTCCTTCAGCTAATAATCATGTGACGCCTGTCCCTTCCCCACTCGGCCTCTCCCCCCCACACCCCACACCCCCCAAAAAGGAGTGAGTTACATTGTACATTTCTTAGTGGGTGGTCAGGGAGTATTTAGTGACTCTCAGCGTTTTGTGGCTTGGGTATTTTTCGGAATCTCGTTACCGGGTTCAAACCGGGCTTGCACAAACAGTTAACACATGCACACGAGGCCGGGCAGCCGCGTTGGTTTTCTGCGCCGATGTTGTTGTTGTTCTTGGCCCGGGCTCAGTTCTGGGAACTTCTGGTGTCCAACTGGGAGGACCTGGACGTCCGTGTTTGAACAAGTGCCTCTGGTCCAAACCCGCGGGGGCTGCCCGTGGATTCCTCGGCAGCGCCGCACGACCCTCGGCGCGGCGCGTCACGTCACGGCGCTGTGTTTTCTTGCCCCCGCGTGGATGTGTGCGCGCGTGTGTGTGTTGTGTGTGTGTGTGTGTGTGTGGATGGCGTGCTGCTGCCGCTCGGGTGGGGGTGGGGGTGGGGGTGGGGGCTTTTTTTTCCCTTCCTTGTGACGGCATCCGTGCTAATGCGCATCGCGTCAGGTTCCAAAAGTACAACATGTTTACAGCCGTCGTAGAAACAGATTAAGTTGGCAGCCCGAGTCGTTCGTAAGTGGTTTGAGTTTACGTTTATTCTTCTTTCTAGCAGGATAGTTTGCATAATTTTACTGATCCTGTTATTTATAGACTTTTAAAAAAAAAAAAAAGCAGTGAGGATGCATGCTCGTTCCTGTGTCTGCTTCGGAAAGTGAAATCTGCCTTCCTTGCAGATACATAAGTGGCAATGCCAGGACAGCAAAGTTACTTTTCCTCTTTGTAGCTAATTTCCCAGTGATGTCATTTGACCTAGTCGTAAAGAGCAGGCTTTCCTCTCCCTGGTGTTATCCGAAACCCTGAGGATTGTCTTAGAATATTTGTTGTTTTTCCTGCCTCTATTACGAAAGGAAATGAAATGAAACCGAGGATGCCGCTTCCTCCCGGGTCATTCTGTGAGGGGGGATGGGGGGAGGAGGGGGGGATTGTTGTCAAACCTTCTTGCATCTGGACCTGGTTTATTACCAAACGTTATTCAAAGGACCTGCTCTGTACCCAGAGAGCTGGTCCTGGGGACTTAGTTTAATAAATTGGTGCAGAGGGCCTACACAGAGACGGTAGGAAACGGACCGTGCGTTTTTAGATTTGTCTTCAAAAATGAAAGTGCTTTCAACGTGTTTGTTTAAAACAGACACCAAAACTGTGGATGAAACAAATGCCAGTTGTAACTGCAAGATGACACATTTTTCAGTACATTATTTGTCCAACTTTCTAGCTTCTAGTCTCTCTCTCTCTCTTTCTGTCTCTGTCTGTCTGTCTCTCTCCTCTCCTCTCTCTCTCTCTCTCTCTCTCTCTCTCTCTCAGAACTAATTCTAGGCATATTTTAAAACTCCAAGGAAGTATTAGTTTTCCCATAATATTTACCAGAACAGTAAACTAAAAACTGCTCCGCTTTGCCCAGTGAATAGCCATGTAATTAAATTAGTTCTTGATAGTGTACTTTAACCATCCCTATCTCTCTGATCTGTTCACTAGTGAAATTTGCATTGTTAAATAGCCTGTTCATCAGTATAATGATTTCTGCATCACAGTTTAATAGACCAGGATAACATTGTAGATGAGAAAAAACACTTCCTTGTGCCTCTTCTTAAATATTGTAAACCAAACAAATAAAAGGGAGAGATGATAAATATAAATTTAGACTGTGTAGAAGATCATCTGATTATGAAATTTGAACTGATAGAGATCATTTAGTCACAGACAGTTTTCAGTACCTCCTCCTTTAAATCCAAAACTAAAATGTACAGTTAAAACTGACTTCAAAGTCTAATATTAAACTGATTCTTGAAAATGTTTATAACTATTTATTACCATTAGGAATTATATTTTGGATATGCATGCTTCATTCACAATTTTTTTTTGGTATGGGTATTTAACTGCATCACAAGAATAATAGTGATAGAGCCTAGCTTTTTTAAAAGTGCTTTCATTTCTAGAAGCTTCATTGGACCTCCTGGAGGTTCCTTCACTAGTCACAGCAAGCTAGCTAGGAAGAAGTCAGGCATTATTTCATTATTGTTCCTACTGGAGAATCTGATTCAGAAGACAAGTGATTAGTCAAGGACCTGAGTTGTATAGTCTTTCAGAAGACAAGCTTGGAGGACTGAAGTCAGGGGCCCTGGTTTTGTCCATTAAACCAGAGGCCTTCCCACAAACCAGTCTTGAATTTCACTTTTTGCAACACTCCAGGCTTAGATTGAGGGAACCATAGCTGAAAGGTACCTACTTCAGTTTAAAAGATAATGAAGCAGGGGTTTGAAGACAGGAAATTACCTACCTAAGATCACATACAGGTAAAGAAAGATGCTAGACTTAGAACTCAGGTCCTCTGACCCACAAACAGCACTCTAGACAATATAATATATATTGCCTCCTTAAGTGTTTATTTTTCTCCTCTGTGCTTCTTGGGTAGAAATTACTCTGAGTTTCTCCCACTCTTAGAAAATAGCATAATACAAGTGACAAAAGGAGAAAATTAAGTTGATCCCCAAACCCCTTATGTTGTAACTTGAGAAAAATAACAAGGGAATACCGAAAGATCTTCCCACCCATCCTCTTCTATTGTTCTTATTTATTTGAATTAGTCAAAACTGTCAACTGGGACCTCTTGGGGAGAGCTAGCCATTTGTCAGTCTAACATCTCTGACCTTTGTTCCCTAAAGCCTTTAAACTCTTTTCCACCTGAATATCCTGTTGGGTAATTTTTTAACACTCTTATGATTTCCAAAATGATAGGTAAGATACTGGGAATATCTAGCAAAACAAATATTTTCTGAGTTATTGATTGTACTTTATAGGCCAATTATCAGCAGTTGGTGTTAACTATGTAAATGATTCTCCTGATCCCTATTTCCATTTACTCCACCTCCCTCTACCCTACTGAGGTCAGTGCTGTGGTGACTTGTGTTCCTGGCAGATCTTATAGCCTGAAAGTGATTTTGAGAGGGAAAGCCATTTGATGGGAAGCAGAAGTTCAGGCAGCCATAACAATGACTCTAGAGTCAGAAGTCTTGGTTCAAATTTTACTTGATGCTATCTATGTGAGCACGGGTGAATCATTTAATTTCTCAATCTCAGTTTCCTGAAAAAATGAGAGGTCCCTTCTACCTCTAAGGTCTATGATTCTGTAGCCTTCATTGTGTCTGTATGACTGATTGAGAAGGATTATGAGTCTTGGATCTAAGATCCAGTTGAGGTTTATTCATGTTCCTTGAATGGAAGGGTCTAGGGTAGTGGTTTTTTTTAATTGATCATTTTCCTTAGGAAGACTTTGATCATCCTTTATCATTTTATTAGTTTCTTTTTTTGTATTATCTTATGTGTTTATTGTTAGTGCATCTTAAAACAGATATCGATTTATTGAAGTTTTAATGACTGGACAGAGAATTAGGATTCCTGAATTTTTATAGAACCTATGTTGAAGATTCGTTTTTCTCTGTGACTTGTAGAATGTCAGATTATTATTTAGTCTCAAAACCCAACCTGGGACCAAAGATAGTACTATCAAAGAAGGGAGCATTTTTTAGTCAAAGGTTAAAATCCAAATCATATTGGTGATATATTACTCAATCTAGACCTAAGAAGGAGATGGGAACAAGTATTTATTAAGCAACTGTTATATGTCAGTCACTGTTTATACTTTTTCCAGTTTATTCTCATAACCTTAGAAGAGAAGTGTTATTATAACCCCCATTTTACAGTTGAGGAAACTGAGATTAAGTGATATGCTTAGGATCATACTGTTCATAAGGATTCAACTCAGGTCTTCCTGATTCCAGACCTAAGGTTCTATCTATTGCACCTTCTAGCTCACTGGAAGGGAACTCAGTTTTTTGTACTATAGTCAACATGCTATAGGGTATATAGTTTAGTTTCTAAATTAAAGTAAATTTAATTTTTATTAACTTAATAAGCAATAATTTATTAAACCCTGGAGCCAGACACTATGCTAAGCAATGGGTAATACAAAAAGTAGTACAAATGAGTAGTACAGAAAGAGACAAAAGACAATTTTTGCCCTCAAGGAGCTTCCAATCTAATGGGGGAGATAACATGCAAACAAATATATACAAATCAACTTTAAAAACTGAATAGGAAATAATTAATAGCATGGTATCCTATGAGATGACCGAGACATTTGGAATTATTACAGAAGCAGGAAATCATTGGTGTTCCTGATATCCTAGAATTCTGGCCACTCTAGACACAGGACAAGCCCCTTAATTTTCCTCTGGTTCTTTTCTCTCTTTTAATTACTTAGGAGCTAGCAGCTAGGTGGGTACATAGAACATGGCCTTAGAGTCAAGAGGACAAGAGTTCAAATTGAGCTTCAAACACTTGACACTTGCTAGTTGTGTGACCTTGGGCATGTCGCTTAACATTGATAGCCTTACATCCAGGGACATCTCCAGTCATTCTAATTCATATCTGGCCACTGGATCCAGATGACTCTGGAGAAGAAAGTGAGACTAGTGACTCAGAACAGCCCCCCCACACACACACAAATCCAATTTGATCTCATGGTATTACCTCCCTCATGTCATGGACTTCTTTCTTAAAGTGCTCTGTAAACTATATTATGCCACTATGTAAAGGACAGCTAGCACTTTTATTTAGAGGGAAAAGATCTGGCTGTTTTCTGCCTTTGACATTCATTAACTCTGCTACCATGAGCAGATCCCTTAAGCTCCCAGTGCCTGCCTCACTTTCTTCATTTGTGAAATGAGGCTTAAGTGACATAATTTGGGGCAGTTAGGTGGCGAAGTGGATAGAGCACTGGCCCAGGAGTCAGGAGTACCTGAGTTCAAATCCACCCTCAGATACTTAATAATTACCTAGCTGTGTGGCCTTGGGCAAGCCCCTTAACCCCATTTGCCTTGCAAAAACCTTTAAAAAAAACAACTTGTGATGTAATTTGCCAACTTGACTTCCTGTCCAACAAGGGATCTGTGATTTTATTGATGTTATATATTGATATGATTTTATTGACTCTCACACCATCCAGAGATACTACCCATGTGTAACTTAGAGCAGTGGTGTCAAACTCAAATAGAAACTGGAAATATTAATTCATACATATGAATCTCTAAATAGCATATTAACTTAGCTTTAAAATGTTCTCTTGTCTATGTTTTATTGTATTTTTACTTATTTTGTTAAATATTTTCCAATTATATTTTCTTCTGGTTGGGGCCTCACGCATACTTCCAGGTAGAGGGTTGACACCTCTGACTTATTAGCAAATTCCCAGAAGCTCAGTGATTTGACTATAGTCATAGCTAGTATCGACCCTCCTACCCCTATTATGTCGTACTACCTCAGCAACATAAAGGGCTTTATAAATATCAGTTAATATTCTATAAATAATCAACAGATATTTATCACAAGCCTACTATGCATTGGGTACTTTGCTGGAGATTTTTTTTTCTTAACTGAACCTATGATTCACATGTGGAGCTCTGTAGTGAAAACTATCAATGCACATTGGCACCTGCTCTGAAATTTATAGTCTTAGAGAGTTGTCAAGGACATCCAGAAGTTAAATGACTTCCTCAAGGTCGAAGAGCTAGCTGGGACTTAAAAGCAGGTGTTCCTCCCTATACTGCCAGCTCTCTATCTACTATGCCATACTAAACTCTACAAAAAAAGCAATACCTATTTACTGAAGCCTGGGGATTCCAGAATTTTTCATTCATGGGTCTTTAAAAGGGAGGCATCAATTGTAGAGGTAGCTTTTACATTTGATATTTTATATTTGACCCAGATTAGTCTCTTGTCTACTTAATTAGTAGGTTTGAGGGATAAGGACCAGTAAATTACCAGGTGAGGCAAATTACCAGAATGTCCTTATATTCTTTATCATAGCCATCATCTCCCCACCAGAAAGCAGTTAATGAGGACACACACAAACACACACATACTTGCACACACATCTACAGATGTTTACATACACATGAACATATATATGTGACTGTAATTTTGACAAATTAAAGTTTCTGAAGTTGTTACAGGTCATTCAGATGATGATATAGCCTACTCTGTGAGGGAAAAAAAGAAGCCAGCCAATGATACAGCTCTAAGTTATCTTTAGTGAATCCTGTTGTAGTTTTAGGGTGGTGCCTAAAACAGTCATTTTAGAGGGAAAGTGCTGGTAGCTAGTTGGATGATGGAAATGGCTGAGTGGCTCAGTCACTCAGCAAGAGTTTGTCAAGTGCCAATATGTGCTTGGCACTGTGCTAAGCACTGGCAAAAGTAAGGCAAAAAAAATCCCTGTTCTAAGGAACTCATAGTATGATGATGGAGACAACAAGAATAAACAATTATGTGCACACAGGAAAGAAAGAAAAGGGGAGAGAGAGTGAGAGAGAGAGGAGCAGGGAAGCAAGGAGGGAGAGAGAGAAGAGAGGAAGAAATCTTGTATATAATTGTAAATATCTGTGCACACACATATACACATAAATATATATATATATAAAGTCAAATTATAATTTTGTCAAAATTATATTTGTGGTCAAAGGTTCATTTTCTTAGTTACTGTGAGGAATGGAATGTTTCCTCCTTAAAACTAAAAGGAATACTTTGTCCTGTCCTCCTTATACTTCAATCCAGGAAAGAATGTATCCTCCCTTAGACAAAATAGCATTGTATAATGATACTCTTTTGATGAGATTTTGTACAACTTAATAGAATGCCCTTCAGGGACATTTAAGATTTTGAATTATTCTTGTGATGTATATTCTAATTCCTGCCCCCTTTCCCTTTCCTGCTGATTTCCTCTGCTCAGGTTGTCATCTTTATAGATGGCTTCTACCTATATGTTTATAATAAATCCTAAAGAAAAAAGCTTCATGAGGCAACTAGGTAGCACAGTGGATAGAGTACCAACCCTGGAGTCAGGAGGACTGGAGTTCAAATCCAGCTTCAAACACTTAATAATTACCTACCTGTATGTCCTTGGGCAAGTCACTTAACCCCATTGCATTACAAAAAAAACTAAAAAAAAAGCTTCATGTCTAAATTATATTCTGTCATTTCATACATACATACATACATACATATATATAAACAAATTGGAGATGATTTAAGAGAGTTGGAAAAGAAAGTGGGATTTTAAGGAGGCCAGGGAAGTCAAGAAGTAGCAATGAAAAGAGAATATTCCAGGCATTAAGGGGACAGCTGGAGAAAATGCCCAGAACTCATTCAAGTACCAATAAGAAGACCATTGTCACTGGATCACAGAGTTCCTGGGGGTAAGTAAGAGGTAAGAAGACAAGAAAGGGAGGAAGTGGCCAGATTATAAAAGGCACTGAATATCAAATGGAAACTTTTCTATTTAATCTTGATATGCTAGGGAACCATTGAAATTGATGGAATGGGGGCCAGGGGTAGAGTTACATATATACTGTGCTAAATGTAGAACAATTTTAAAACAGGGTGGAAGTCTGTTCCTGACAGGATTTCTTCTGCTTCCCCCTGACACCCCCATACCCCCACACCCCACCCCCATTTACACTTACAATATTATCTTTTCTGGGAATAGTTCCTACTCTTAATTTAATAATATTTAGCCATTGACATGTGTAACTCACCCCCACCTACAATTATTTTTTCCTATTTCTCCTTAGTGTTCATTCTTCTTACAATAGATATAGGGAAATGGAATTGACCAGACTAGAGAAAGTAGAAATTACCCAATTATTAACTCCCACTCTAATTGCTATTCTTTTCCCAAGCCAGATGTGGCAAAGCAAGGGCATCCATTTCTCACTCTCCCTCCTCTCCTGTTGGGGGGACACCTCATTGCTAGCTTTATGGTGCCAACAGGAGAGAACCTCTGACAGCCTTTGGAGAAACACTTTAGACCCTTTCCACAGATAAATTAGTAAAGCACAAGGAAAGGGGGAAGGGAAGAAGGGGAGGTTCCTCTCTAATAATCCATTCATCCTTAGTGAGATAAAAGGTATCTATGAGAACTATCAAATTTGGTAAAAGAGAGCTGATCCAGGACTATGGAAGCAGGGACATCCTGGTGCTCTAAAAATAGACAGGTACAGTGGGGCTTTCAACCAGGAGTTTTCTGCTGACTATTGTTCTAGCCTTGAATGTTTAACAAGGTGATGACAGAGAGAAAATACACCACCAGGTTTACACAGCATGATTTGGGGGAGAGTGGAGAGGAAGCTGCAGAACAGAGATCCATTACCCTTTATAAACCAATGCCCTGTTCTGACTTAAAATGTTAGAGACAGCAATTACTATTGAAAAGAAACAGAAATTTGTTCCTTTGCAGTTAGTTTCATAGCTGTGCCTCTCCTGACATTCTGATTGATTCTTCTTTGGATTTTACCCATAATCTCTGCCTGTAGACATTGTAGCTCTTAGTTGTTTTTAATATGCAGATTTTCTTGCTGCCTGAGAGGATGACCTGGTCTAAAGGATGAAAAGAATCCAGGCTTTTGAGGCAGATTTATTGAGTGTACCTTTGATTCAGCTCATTCATTCATTCATTCATTCATTCATTTAACAATTATTTACTACATACCAATTGCATGCCAAATATTATGCTAGGAGTTAAGGATGATTATAGTGGCTACATAAGACATACTCTCTATGCTGTGTGAATTTAGCTCCTAATTTGGAAGACTAGTAATACCCAAATAAAAAGTGACTAACAGGATGGGCCAGTGCCCATAGGAGTCATTGAGACAGTGAATAGGAATTCAATTGGGGAAAGATCAATATGGACTTCAGGTCCCCTGGAGGCCCCCTAGATTAGGTAGTTTTGAACTAGGAGCTTAAGTATTGGTAGGATTGGGGACAGTGGAGAGAAAGGAAAAGAGCATTCTCTTTGGGAAGAATAAGTGGTGTGAATGGACAATTAGAATTGGAAATTAGAATTTTCTTTTCTGGAGAAAGTGAGACCAGTCCAACTGGAGGAGGAGTTCCAGCAGAGAGGTAGTGGGGAATAAAGGTAGTTGTATTAGCAAAGTGGGACCAGAATATGGAGAACTTTATATGCTAGGATAAAATATGGGCTTTATCCTTTACACATTTGGAAGGCATCAAAGATTTTCTGAGCAGTGGAATGAGGACCAGATTGGTGTTTTGGAAGATTCATGTGTTATAGTGTATATATAGGATGAAACTAGAAGAAGGGAAGCCAGAAGGTTGTTTTCATAATCCAGGTGTAAGACAGAATTGGAAAGAAACTGAATAGTAGAGATTTCAAAGGAAAAAAATGAGAGATATAAGAGATGAATGAAAGAGTCAATAGTTTGAAGCTTTAAATCGAGTAAAAAGTGATGCCAAAGACAGAAAAGGTGAAGTTAGGTAAGTGCAGTAAGTCTTACATCAATTTTTCCCATTTCTACAAAGGACACACACAGACCAAAACCCAGTACCTCTCCCTTTTGTACAAGGTGGGGGAAAAGGCTATGCTTGGTGCTGAGGTTCTGAAATTTGAGTTCCTCAGAAGGGAAATCTACTTCACTTTGTTATCTTAATCCCCTTGTCATGCAGTTTAAGGGGAGGGGCTGATATACTCTTTATTACCCAAAGACTTGGGGTGGAACAAAATGGCTTGGGGTTGGGAGGAGAAGATAAGTGTCCTCAGGATCAGCTGGCAGTGTCCCTCGGACTGGGCTTCTTCTTTTCTCCTCCCTCCCCACAGCACACCTTCAGCCCTCTGCTCAGAGCTCCTGACAAAGCTAGTCACTTTGGATCTGGAAAGACTCTCGAGTGACTCACATGCCAGCTGTCCTTGCCTTTGCTCTGTCTTTCTTCTAATTATTTTAACATTGCAACACATGCTCTAATTGACAGTTCTCATGGGCAGAAGCTAGTCTTGGAAGAAAAATTCCTGTCAGTTCTTTGCTGTGTATAGGCAAAGCTCAGTGTATGTAACCTGGCTCTGAATTGGTAACCCAGAAGCTATGTTGGGCTGTGTGGTTCCTTCTACCTGATTGACTCTGGCAACCTTGGAAGTGATGGTGAACTGGGAGAGATCCAGAGGGAGGAGTCACTCCCCTTTGTTCTGATTAAATCCATTCCAAAGAAATGGAATTTGTGGAAACAGTCTGTTCTTCATGGGCCAACACAGAGGACCTCTAGCCATGAATTGATTAATTCACCTTGTGAATTTCTTTGCCAGAAACTTTTACCCCAAATCTAAAGCAAGGAAAGAGAAACCCAGCCTTTTGCCAGTTCTATTCTGCACATTTCACTGAAGATTTAACTCTTTGTGGCCTTATGTGTTTGTCAAGGTTAGCAGTTAACTATCTGCCCCCATGGAAAAGAAGCAGAGAACCTTGTGATTAGAAAGAGTAATCTCCCCCCTCCCCTCTGAAATTCTACCTCTGGCCAAGCCCCACATGGTCCTTGTTTGTACTTTATTATTTTTTTTTTTGCAAGGCAAATGGGGTTAAGTGGCTTGCCCAAGGCCACACAGCTAGGGAATTATTAAGTGTCTGAGACAGGATTTGAACCCAGGTACTCCTGACTCCAAGGCTGGTGCTTTATCCACTGTGCCACCTAGCCTCCCCTTGTTTGTACTTTATTGAATCTGAGTAAGTGTAAATGGCAATTTTTTTCTTTTTTTCATCAAAAATCCCCTCCCAGATTGATTTTTTTTTAACTAGGTAAAAGTGGCCAATCGTTGCCTTCTTTCTTTCTTACCTGTCTTTAATCACTGAATAGGCATTGCCTTAGTCAAACTGAGATTTCTTAAAGACCTTAATTTAAAAAAGACCTAGCTCTTCCTCTGCATCTGGGACCATCTCCAGTCTTTCTGATCTATATCTTTCGGCTCCAGGGGAGAAAGTGAGGCTGGTGACTTTGTTCAGTCCTCCATCATTTAAATCCAATTCATTGGCATGTCGTGGCATCACCTCTCTGATGTCATAGTCCTTTTCCAGAAGGATCAACAATCGTTCCTTATTAAAGTAGACATTAGACATTACTATTTAATTGCCACTGAGGGCAAAGAACTACTAGGAGACCTGAATAAATGAAGTGATCATGGGGACATATTCCAGATAGTAAGTACTCTGCAGGGTTGAGAGGTGATGGGGTAGCAGTAATAGAGTACCAAAGCCAAACCACCTTCACCTTCTTAGACTGTTTTTGTGGGTGTAGTGGATAGTACTCAGGACTTGGTGTCAGAACTTGAGTTCAAATCCTGCCTGTAACTTTTAGTAGTTGTGTGACCCAAAGGCAAATCACTTAACCTCCCAGTGCCTCAGTTTCCTCTTCAGTAAAATAGGGTAACAATTACAACTGAGTTTAATGAGTTTAATGTATGTAAAATGTTTTACAAACCTTAAAGTTCTACATAAAAACTAACTTCTTACACTCATCTCACCCCCCACCCCCAGACCCCCCCCAACCAATCTATGGTGAGAATGGGTGAGTGCTCCTAATAGGTCTTATCCTGGAAATGGTATTACCTTTGTTGTTGATTAGCATAAAAATTGACCTAATGGGGCTGAATCCCTGAATCTTTGGTTCTTCTTTTGGTTCTAGAATGTTTTTTGTCTGGACCTAATTTCCATTGGTAAGGAAACTCACTCAACAAATGCAGATTTGCAAATGTTCTGCAATTTATAGTCTTAAAAATGAGCACCAAGGAAGGACTTGCTACAGTCAAAGGAAGCGAGGAAGAAAGGGAAAGCACAAAGCATTTAAGTGCCTCCTATGTGGCAGACCCTGCCAAGTATTTGCTTTTTCATTTGATCCTCAGAACAACCATGAGGTAGGTGCTTATTATTATTATCTCCATTTTATAGCTGAAGAAACTGAGGCAGGGTTAAGTGACTTGCCCAGGGTCACATAGCTAGTAAGTATCTTAACTAGGTTTTCTTGACTCCAAGGCCAACTTTGTCTAAAAGTACCACTTAGCAGTCTCCAACTAGGATTTAGAGACCTCAAAGTGCATAAAACTAGCCTATGAAGCCTGCCGTCTATCCATGAGGAACCTTAGCGATCATGCATTTATAGTTATCTAGTCTAATATCTAATACTAAGATCCAAAGAAGTTACTTACTCAAGGTCACACAGGTGATAAAACTGGTACTGGAACCCAGATCTTCTATAATCATCATCATCATCATCATTTTTATTACTAAAACTAGCATAACCTAGTGTTTCTGTCAAAATGCATGCATCCGAAGAGAGATTATAAAGCCACAAGCAGCCAAGAGGAGGAAAGCATTGGGTCAGTATGGTGAGGGGTTTTTGGTCTGTGGAAAGGAATTGCTTTAAAACATGATAACTACAAATAATTTCTAAGGTTGCAGGACTGCCTAACCAGACTTCACATGTGTGACTCCACTTAGCAAAGTGTCTGTCATATAGTAAACCTTAATAAATAAATGCTTATGGACTGACTAAATGATTGAAAACCCCAATCAGACCTGCCAGGATCAGGAAGCAGCCACAGTCACTCTGCCTTTAATGTGCTTTTTCTGTTTCTGACCAGAAGACAGATGGAGAGATCAAGAGCACATGGAAGAAGTGAGTTATAACATTTTCTGGTCCACTTGGGGTGACTTAAGAGGGAGGCAGTGTGGTCTACAGGTCATTGCACTAGGATGGGCGTCAGGAAACATCCCCAGTAGGCTGTGAACTTAATTTCTCAGTGTCTTAGCCTACTCGGCTGAAAGGCAAAGACTGTCCCACTGGGGATGCCATGTTCTATGAGTGAAGTGTTTCTTTGCTTTGTGTAACTGGACTATTTGGGACCTGCTGAAGTGTGTTGACAAGAGAGCCTGCCACTCAAGGGCATGCTGCTGTCTGGTTAAGTGTTCATTCAGCAATTAGGAGCTTCTGCAGTGAGACTATTCCAGAGAGAGAGAGAAGGATCTATGGGCGGTCTAAAGCAAAGGGGTAAATCTAGAACTATAGATTCCCTACGGAGGATCTTTTAATCTTGAATAGGATGCGGAATGTGATGTGGAAATATTTTAAAGCACTTTTCACACATCCAGAAACCTTTCTTAATTACTTTATTTACTTGTGTTACAATTTAGCATTCAGATGCTTAGCTCATAGCACACTAATTCATATATTTCTTTGGGATTCTCATCCCCCACCTCCCCATCTTTGCTTTATCTAGATTATGGAAGTCCTTGAAACCAGGGAGTGAGTTTTCTTTCCATATGTTTAGTTCATAGACTTCCCAGCCCAGCCCAGTTTATTATAAGACTTACTGGTGGATGGATTGGGAAAATTAGCTTTTCAAGTTAGGGGTGACTGATCACCATACCCATTTTTTTTCACCATACAGCGGAGAGGGTAAACGAGAAAAAAAATTAGGATGTACCTCCTGGTTTTTAGCTATAATCTTGTTTCTCACAGGTACCAACACACATGTATAACTAGATTATTGCAATAACAAGGGTTTTGTAGCAAGATGATAGGCAATAGATAACTATCACCCTTTCTAATTTTTAGCCTTCTCCTAGACTTGGGTTGAAAAGAGAAAATAAATTGAAAGTCCAGCTGTGAAGCATTATTCTCATTGACATAATTTAGACTTTTTTCTATGCTGCTGTTTGCATTTGTAAGGAGGTGTTGACTGAGTACAGCCACACCCTAAAGTACTTTAAGACAACTTCCTGTTTTCAAAAGCAGAAACCTTGCAGAGAATAGAAATGGTTCTGTCCAGAAGGGTTCAACCACAGCCAAAAAGCATATCTGTATAGTTGCCCAAGGTATATTCTATTGGGCAGAAAGCTCTGGGATGTTCTCAGTTTCTTTTTCTTTATGGGCTTGAGTTTACCTACCTGGAGACTGTAGGATGAAAAAGTACCTGTTTTTTTAAGAGATGAAATCATAATAAATAATTTGTTTTGTTTTCAGTCGTACCAATTATATCTGACTCTTTATGACCTCATTTTAGGATTTTATTGGCAAAGATACTAGATAGTTTGCCATTTTCTTTTCCAACTCATTTTACAAATGAGGAAATTGAGGCAAACAGGGCTACTGTGACTTGCCCATGATTTCATAACTAGTAATTATCTGAACCAGATATGAACTCAGAAAAGAGGAATTCCCTGATTTCAAGCCTAGTATCTAACCACTGTCCACAAATAATAATAGCTAATAGTTTTGCAAAGTGTTTTACATAGATTACCTCATTTGAAACAAGTTGCCATGTTCAGATGTGGATCACTTTGTTAAATACATGTGTCCTCAAGAAGCTGTTTGGATTGAATTCTTGTAAATTTAATCATTTTAAATGCACTCTGAAAGCTGGCTTTTTTTTTTAAGTGACACTGACTGATTTCATCTGAGTAAAGAGCTTCTGATAAGAATTTCCTTGTAACAATATAGATCAGCCCTTGCTTCCAAAGTTTATAATTTTAGAGAGTTGTCTGTGACTCCTGAGGGCTCAAGTGACTTCCTAGGGTCACTCAGTCCATAGGTGTCTGAGGGGAGACGTGAACCCCAGGTCTTTCTAACTCTTACACTGATCAGTACCATCTCTGCTATCAGCAGCTGCTTCCTGCCTGCAATGCATGCTTTTTGTGTCTGGCTCTCCAGAGAGCAGAGCAGGGCTTCCTGGACCTTCAGCGCCTATATAGATTTCAGGGAGTCTGTGAATTTGGATGGGGAAAAGAAAATACATCTTTAATTTCACTAATTTTATTTTTGGTTATCTCCTGCATTTTATGCATTTAAAACTACTTTTCTAAAAATAATAGTAGAGACAGGTGATTCAGTGGAGATGAATTTCTGGGCCTTAGGTCAGGTAGATTTGAGTTTAAATCCCTTCTTAGATACATTCTAGCTGCATGACTCTGGGCAAATCACTCTGCCTGCCTCAGTTTCCTCATTTCTAAAATGGAGAAAATAATTACTCCTCCCCTCCCCCCATCTAATATAAGGATAATATTAGATGACATTTCTAAAGTACTTCCTTAAAGTACTTATTTATCATGAGGGGGTGGTAAACTGAGGAAACTGAGGCTAACAGATTATGTAATTCTCAAAGGTCACATAGCTGGGGATTGTCTGAGAATGGATTTGAGCTCAGTTCTAGAAGACCTCTATCTACTCTGCCAATCAAATCCTTCAAAGCTAGAGTTTTTCCTCTTAATAAGATTTCCAACCTACAAGGCATTTTGCAGATTTTTTTTGTCATTCAGCAAACATTTATTAAAAACCTACTTTGAAAGAGAAACATAGTAGATATTATATAGATATTGGGAAGACAAACACTAACAAGAAATAGTCCCATCCTCAAGGAGCTATGTATGGCACCTCTGTCAGAGAAGCCAGTGTGGACATAGAGAAATAGCATATACAAAATATGGTAGTGTTTTTGATGAAACCTGCAATTCCTTTCATCTGGGAAACCTCTTGTACAACTAGGTGGTGCAGTCTGGGTCAGAACACTTGCTTGGAATCAGGAAGATTCCTCTTCCTGAGTTCAGATCTGGCCTCAGACATTTACTAGCTTGTGTGATCCTGGGCAAGTCACTAACCTCAATTCCTCATTTGTAAAATGAGCTAGAGAAGGAAATGGCAAACCACTCCAATATCTTTGCCAAGAAAAACCCGAATGGAGTCATGAAGTGTCAGACATAACTAAAAAGACTGAACAACAACAATTATACTCTTTTTTTAAATTTCTTTTTTTCAAGCCAATGGGGTTAAGTGGCTTGCCCAAGGCCACACAGCTAGGTAATTATTAAGGGTCTGAGGCTGGATTTGAACTCAGGTCCTCCTGACTCCAGGGCCTGTGCTCTATCCACTGCGCCACCTAGCCACCCCCACAATTATACTCTTGAGAGGTGATAGGTATCTGAACTACATGAGGGTCATGTGTGAATGAAGAGAAGAAAATGGATTTTAAATTTTAAAGTGAGAGATTTTAAATATTGAATCTTGGTAACTGATGGCTGTGTGGGGTGGAGGAAGACTAAAGAGCTGAATATAACTCCAAAGATTACAGAATTGGGTGACTAGAAGGAAAGTGAGGGAATGATATATGACATTCAAAACATCCAATAGATCATTATTAAATCAGGGTTAGAACTCAGAAGAGAAATGAGGGCTGGATTCATAAATTTGGGAATCATCTGCATAGAAGTAATAATTAAACCCATGAGAGGTGATGAGGTCACCAAGTGAGAAAGCAAAAAAAAGAGAAAAGGAGATCCCAGTTCAGAGCCTTGGGGTATACTCCACAATTAGTGGGGAGGATATAAATGATGATCCAGCAAAACAGATTGAATGGTCAGACAGGTCAAAAAACTCAGAAAGGAAAGAGTTTCCTGGAGAAAACTCTTATTAGTGTCAAATGCAGCTGTAGAGATTATAGCATCCTTTATTTAGAGCTGACTGGAACTCTAGAGGTCATCCAATTCAATCTCTTTTATTTGTAGATGAAGAAAGGCCCAGAGTCATCAAATGAGTTTCCCAGGGTATCACAGCCAGTGTTTAAAGCAGAATTCAAACCTAGTTATTCCTGACTCCCAAGTCCAGATGTCAAGAAGGACTAGACCAGGTGAGCAGCTAAGTGGCACAGTAAATAGAGCACCTGCCCTGGAGTCAGGAGGACCTGAGTTCAAATCCGACCTCAAATACTTAATAATTACCTTTTTGTGGGATCTTGGGCAAGTCACTTAACCCTGTTACCTTGCAAAAACCAAACAAACAAAGAAGGACTACTTTATCCTGTGAAGCCCCAACCTACCTATTCTACATCCTCTCTAAGGACTAGATGTCACTATTACTTAATAAAAGATAGTTTAATGATACTTTTCAAATTCTTAGGGATTAAGATTTGGGGGCTAGTTTTAACCATGCTATGTGAATGGACAACTTAAGAGAATAAAATCAAAAGTAGCCAGTTTTGTACATGCTTTATTGGCAGTGGTACCTGATGATAAAATTCAGGTGTGGGCTAATCCAGTTAGAAAATGGGTATGGGGGAGATAGCAAAGGAATTGAACTCTATCCAGAGAAGATTAGTGCCACTTAGAAATTAACTCCTTGCCACCTGGACTCACATCCAGTCCATTATGAAAAGGATTGAGGCCACAGATAACTTTGAATTCTCCTCCATTCCTCAGGGACAAGCAGTTTTATACTCAAAATTATTGATATGGAGTAGCAAGAAACCTTTAGGAGAGTGGGAAGAAGAGCTGGTGGCTGAGCCCCTCAGGGACTGAAACCACTCTTCTTTGCTTCTGGGAGAGAGGATTAGAGTCCCACATATGCTTTCCTCCCAAGACATAGTAACTGATTATGACATTGGTATGGGTGGTTGCAGCCCTAGGCTGTTTTCTTCTTCCTTTGCTGGTTTTTCACAGGTTCATTCTAGTTAGTGATGTGTTTGGAAAGTGAACATTTTGCTGTCGTTTTCCCTTTTGGCCACCTTTGGTTGTCATGGGGATAGAGCCAGCAAGACTACGAAAGCCAACAGAGCTTTAAGACTGAAAAAGGATTGGACTAATTTCAGGAGTCCTAGGAAGGCCTCAAGGCCAAAAATAAAAAAATGAAGCCAGCAAGTATGGAGTCTCTTCTTCTTCTTCTTCTTCTTTTTTTGAAAATGCAGATATCTCTGAGACAGGTAGTAATGATAATAATTGCAAGAGTGACTCCTAATTCTATAGTGTTTGAGTTTACAAAGCATCTTCATCACTCTGTAAAGAAGGCAGTTTGGGTGTTGGGATCCCCATTTTACTCATGCTAGGTAGCACACCAAGCTGTTATTAGTCACAACCTCTTTGGGCCTCAGATTACTCATGTCAAATGAGAGGGTTGGAATAGATCATTTCAAAAGTCGCCTTGTTAACTCTAAATTCTCTGCCCATGACCATAGTCTATACTTTAATGTGGATTAAAGAGTAGGCTGAAAGGGGAAGAAAAGGGAATTTGAATATATTGAGAGTCTTGGGAACTATGTGGGAGGAGATATAACCAGGAAGAATGGTGACAAGGAAATGAATGTCAAAGTGGGCCTACATCACAGTTTTGCCTGGGAGAATTTTTACCTTGTTTTTGATGGTGGGGGCAGTTTGGCTTAGTGGAGAGAGAGCTTGACTTGTAAAAGAAAAGAAATGGATTCCAACTGTACTCCTAATACTTTATCCCTAAACAAATTATATAATCTCTTTGTGCCAAAGGAAACTGCTTAAGGCTTGTGGTTCCCCAAGTAGATGAAATCACAGGTGCTGAGCAAGGTAACATATTTTAGGGTTAACTTTCATGACATTGAGGACTACAACTGAGATGGACTCAGTGGCATCAGACATCATTCCATCCCTGAATCTCTGATCCTGTGATCTCTTGACTAAAAAAAGAATTACTTAAGGAAAGAAGTTTCATAAATGTGTCTGAGAAATACCTTAGTATGGGGCTGCTTGCCACTAAAGGCCATGGGGCTCTCTTGAAGTTCTTTGAAATTACCTGTTTCATTTTCTTCATGTGGCACATGAAACCATGGATCTCCACTTCTTGCCATAGATACTGTATTTCTTTCATTCTTAAAAATTAATCTCCTTTGTTTTTGTACCATAGTCATATCTCTTACATATACTTCAGCTCAGTGATCATTCCCTTGTAATAAAGATATTTAAAGAAGATAGATAGACAGCTAGGTGGCACAGAGGATAGAGCACCAGCCCTGGAGTCAGGAGTACCTGAGTTCAAAACCAGCCTCAGACACTTAATAATTACCTAGCTGTGTGGACTTGGGCAAGCTACTTAACCCCATTGCCTTGCAAAATCCTAAAAGAAGAAGAAGAAGGAAGAAGAAGAAGAAGGAGGAGGAAAAAAATAATTCAGCCAGGTTTTCTTCCAGGGTGCCAAAATTCAGAGGGTGATAATAGCATTTACAATCCTATGGTACCATGGAAACAATTGGCCTTAATACCTAGTTAACAATAATAATTAGTTTTAAAATGACTGCCCTCCTCCCCAAGCCCTTCTTCCAGCTCTCACTCCACTCCCACACTTGCAACTGCCCCATCACATCTCCTTAGGTGATCTGTGGGATCCTCCTCCCCTCTGATCTATCTGTCATTATGATCCAGAATGTCTCCTATTCACCATCATTCTCTTATTTCACCATTACCAAAAAATTCTTTTGATGGCAGGTATATGAGTATTAGTCTGTCCTTTATGTAAGAGCATCCTTTTTGCAACTAAATTGGCTATAACCTCAATTAAGAAATAGCCTGGCTTATCATTTACCAATGCCAGCTATGCTGCTGTGTTCATTTTGTGGAGTATTATTTTGGAGTGCTGGTATCTCAGTCATCATCTCTTCAGTCTACCTTATTGAATTCATGGCCATCAAGGCCAAAAAAAAGAGTATTGAAAATAAGTCATCCCTCTGACCAATGTTTTCTGTTGTGTTACTACTGTAAATGTTGCCCAAGATTTGGGGATCCTGTCTATGTCAAGTGTCATTGCTATCTTTGACACCCTGCCACTGAAATTATTGATCTGAGCATATTTGATGCCATAACTCCTGGTATAAGTCAGTGAGAATTTATTAAGCTTTTACTATTTGCCAAGTCCTGTGCTAAAGGCAAAAACACTCTTTGCCTTCAAGGTGATCACATTTTAATAGGAGAAAAAAACTTGCAAACAAGTTCACACATATAAGATACATACAGGGTAAAATGAAGGTAATCTCAAAAGGAAGGACCCTTACATTGAGGGGGATCAGGAAATGTCTCTTTCAGGCAGTGAGATTTGAGGTAAAAAATTAGCTAATAATAGCTCCGGACTTGCCCTCCTCTTTGATCTGTCATCACAATCCATGATATCTCCAACTCACCAGTATTCTCTTCTGTAGCCATCACCAAGAATACTTTTGGTGACAGATAACTGAGTATTAAAGTCTATCCCTTATATAAGAGCATCCTTCTTGCAACAAAATTGACCATATCACTGCTGTCAATTAAGAAATAGCCTGGCTAATCATTTACCAATCACTTACTTGTGGCAATTCAAAATCCAAACATACCAAATATGCAAACAGCCAGTGAGATAGTACACACAAAAAAATGGGCTGCTACAACCCCTTGTTGAGCTGAAAGTAAAACATTAACAGTCTGCTGATGGTGGTTGGTCTTTTTAGAAGCAGTATTGGAAATTTTCCATGGACTCCAATGAGCCATCTTCTTGGTCTGCCGCCATCTTGGTCTTTCACTCATATGCTGTTTATGTTCCTACAAACTATGAGTTTGAATGAGATATTAGTACTTTTGAAAATGCTTGTTTGGATAAACAGATAGAGAAAAGACTCCAAAACTTTTAAGTGAGAATTACCAGTAAGCCAGCACTAAGGTTGAGAGGTAATGACAACTCTAAGTGGCTCTTAGGATGATTGAGGAAGGGAGAAGGAAGGAAGGGATCAAACAGTTATTAAGCACCTACTCTGTGTAAGGCATTGTGCTAAATATGATCTCATTTGATCCTCACAACAACCCCAGGAAGTAGGTGCTATTATTAATCCTATTTACATTTGGGGAAACTGAGGCAGGCAGACTTGCCCAGGATTACATAAAAAAGTTAGTGTCTGAGGCTAACCTTCCTGACTTTGAATCTTGTGCTCTCTTCACTAAATCACCTAGCTGATTAGGACCCATGTTTGGAAACTTAACTTTACAGAGATTATTCTGAGTGTTTATGTATCTGGGAAACACTAATTAGAGGTGAGCTCTGAAATTAGCCTGGATTTTGAAGAAAGTATCACATGCTTGTTGAAGAGTAGTTGATCTTGGCACAGGGTGCTGCAGAAACATCTTTGGTCTGAGTCTTCAGTGCTGAATATGGAAGAAAGATAAGATCTTTATCTTTTTCTTATTATTCAAAAATTTTTAATGTTTTATGATATATGAGGGTCCTGATTTAAAGATTCTGGGAGCAGAAAAGAATGCTGATGAAAAATTCAGAATGAACAGAAGGGGGGGGGCAAGAGAAGGTTTGCCAATAGTTCATGGATAATAAACTCTCTAAGGACAGAGGCTATGTTTTATTTATCTTTGTACCTCCCTTGGTGCCTATCATTGTATATTGAACACACTAGCAAGGGATTAATAAATGTTTATTATATGGATGAATGAGCTGCTGACCAGCATTTTTAGTATTTTAAATGCCCATAGACTTCAAGGAAGGGAAATCCAGCCAAGGATAACATGCCAATGGATCTATCAAAGTGGTATTTACAATCATGAATCCATCAAGTCAGGATCCATGATCATCCTCATCTCATTCAACCTGTTGGGGAACCTATGGCATAATCCTTAACTCAATTTTGCAGGAGGTTTGTTATATTTCATTTTAAAAGGTTAATGGTGAAATGTTGTAGTGACTGATCATATAAAAACAGTGTTGATAGTACTAAATTTAGAATGATCTAAGGGCCAAGCAAAAAGGGCACACAGCTTGAAAAATACAATGAGGACTAAAGGTTGGAAACTCCAAAGAAGCAGATTTCAGTTTAGTGTAAGGAAAATATTGGTCAACAAGGTCAAGAGCTCTCCAAAAGTAGATTGAATTGCCTTTGAAAGTAGAATAGGTTTCACCTCATTAGGGGTCTTCATAGTTGCATTCATCGAATTTTAGATTTACAGAGAAGGAAATTGAGGCATGGGATAATAAGTAGTAGAAATAGGATTTGACATATCCAGAGTTCATTCTACTATCCTGTATATTTCTTAGGAATATTGTAAGAAGGATTCTTGGTGTGACACTGCTGAGAGTAGATGTTTGCTGAGTTCTCTTCCCATTTCTGAGATTCTTCCATACAATTCTAAACAGTTATTCCAGAGCAATTCCAAGTCATAGCCATAGTTTTTAAAGAAAATAACCCATCTACCCTCCCAATTCTCATAGCTAGTGTATTTATAACATTTGTATATATACATATCTTCCACATGACAATAGTTTAGGGTACTTTTGAGACAAGAAGACCTGAGTTTGAATTCTGCCTCAGAGACTTACTAGCTACTTTCTACAGGCAAGTAACTTAACCTCTCTGGGCCTCAGCTTTCTGATGTATAAAATGAGAATAATAATAGCATCCACCTCCCAGGGTAGTTAAAAAGATCAAATCTGATAACATGTAAAGCACTTTGTAACCTTAAAGCAATGTGTTAACTATTATTATAATAATATTATTATTGTTATTATCAAAAATAGGAGTAGTATCTCTTTGAGAATGGCTGCCTGACCCTCCTCCTCATCAATGTGAGGAAGCACAGGAAAGCACTAGGCCATTAATTGTTGTCATTAGATGGTTCTAGATTAGTTGTTTAGTCATTTTTCAGAAATGTCTGACTCTCTGTGACCCCATTTGGGTTTTCATGGCAAAGACATTGGAAGATTTTCATTTCCTTATCCAGTTCATTTTTCAGATAAGGAAACTGAGGCAAACTAAGTTAAATGACTTGCCCAGGGGCACTAATAAGTGTCTGAGGCCAGAGTCAGAGGCTAGTAAATGTCTGAGGCCATATTTGAACTCAGGAAGATGAGTCTTCCTACCTTCAGGCCTAGCACCCTATCTGCTAGGCACCCAGGCTAGTTGACCTCCTAGTTAATCTTTCTTTTTCTTCTAATTCTGTGTACTAGAGGCTTCTTCTAACTAGAGAAAAATTGTCTATATTTTTTGGAGTAGGTCAGGTAGAAAGAGAACTGGTACATCATTCTCTTTCACCCTAATAGGTCATCCACAACAGCCCTTCATGCCCATGGGCCATTGTTTAGTGTTATTATTTAATGTTTTCCTCTCCACCATGCTACCTTTTTATTTAATAGTTATTTGTTTTCTTTCCTTCTTATATCCCATCAATTGAAAAAAAAAGAAAAAGAAAAGAAAAATCAAAGCTGTTTTAATGTATATGCAAAGTCAAGCAAAACACATTCCCACATTGGTCTTGTCCAAAAATGTATGTCTTACTCCAGAGGTGTCAAATACAGAGACTGTAGATTAGGGGGAAAAAAACTCCAGTTTGCATAAATCAGATTAAAATGTAATAAGGGGAGACATTTAAGAAAATAAATAAAAATATAATTTACCATTTTTTAATCCCACAGAAAGAAGGCATCTATTTCTATTTGAGTTTGATACTACTGTTATTCTATATTTTTAAGATACCTTTCAAAATTAAGAAATCATCCATCTCTACCTTTATTGTATTCTACTTGCACACTTATATGTTCATCTTGTGATTTACTGGTTTGGAGTGCTGGTATCCCAGTCAACATCTCTTAGACCTAATGACCATTAAGACAAAAAAAAAAAAATTGAAACAGCTATCTCTCCAACCAACATTTTCTGTTGTGTTATTGCCACGAATTTTGCCCAAGAGTTGAGAATCTTGGGTCAGATGTAATTGCCATCTGTGGCACTCTGGCACAGAAACCCTATTGGCATGTTTTTTTCATCATTGCATCCATGTAATCCAAAATGGCACCATAACAGTGAAGGTGAAAGTAACATAATTAATGGTTTGTCTTCAGTCCAAAAAAACCTCCGATATCTCTTGGTAAAATGCTCTTTGTGTTGTCCTGCTTTTTGTTTCTCTTGACATTTAAGAATTTTGTCCGAATTTTCCATTTCTAATCATTTTTGACAGGGTATTCATGCTTATTACCCTATGGTCATAACTTTCTAACTCCTAGACTCCTAGGTTAAGATTTACAGAAGTTGGTTTATTAACTGAGACCAGCTAATGTCTAGTACTCTATTTTTTCAGTTTTGTGGTTATGGTCATGATGAGTTCGTATTAAGGAGAATGTCCTTGTATAAATATCTATGTGCCTCTCCCCTGAGAATGTTGCAGTTAATTTGGAATGCAGTTTGAAAGAGGAATTTGATATTTAATAATTGCCAATTGGCAGATAAGAGCAATTGGCAAGAGTAATTAGGACTGAAACTTCAGTAATTTGCACATGGCAAAGAGAGGAATTTCCTATCTGTGGAATGTGTATGTTTATATATGTACATGACTTGTCTATGAGTGTGTGTAGGTAGGAGGAGTAAAAGAAAAGGAATTATTCCCCTACTAAACATCCACAGCTGAATTCTGTCCTTTCTTCCCTTTCCAGAAAGAAGACACAGTTCGATGTGTAAACCTTCTTCCTCTCCAGCATCACCACCCTCCAATTCCAGGACATCACTGCTACCAGTGAAAGCAAAATCCTGTATCAGCGGCCATAACCCTGTCAGCAGCAACGCAAAGCCATTCAAAACGCCCAAAGACAATCTACTTACCTCCAGTAGCAAACAGCACACAGTCTTTTCTTCAAAAGCATCAAGGGATAAACCATGGTGAGTCACTGGGTTCTGGAAACACCGAACTCTTTGCTTGTCTTTGCACCCATATTCCTTGTTGCCCTCATGGTGAAACATTTAGGTTAGGCATCATGTCCACAGATTTAGAAGAATCAGGAGAAAAGAAGGAAAATCAGAATGATGGCCCAAAATTCAAAGCTAGAATGAAAGAAATGACTTAAAAGTCTTATTTTCATGATATAGAAAATTTTTTTTCTCCCCTTCCTGGAAAAGTTAATGATGCCCAAGTAAAGGAATTAGAAAAATATTCTTTAATTATATAGCCAACTTATGTTTTCCCTTGTTACATAATAACACCAAAATTCCATATGAAAATCAGAGTGGCACAGTGGAGAGAGACCTACCTGAGAACCAGGAAGACCTGGGTTGAAGTCTTATCTCTAACATATACTGACTGTTTTACTCTGGGTATGTCTTTTAATCTCAGTGTGCTCCAGCTAGTTTTCTAAAACTGTAACTTATTATTTTTAATTCTGATCTGCATTGGTAGAGGTAGTTTCCCCATCTGGGAAGAAACCTATACCAATGAAATCAAGTCCCTAGTCCTAATCCAAAAATTCCATAAGCATTTTTTCCCCAATGAGAAAAAGGGAGCCTCATTACAGAGAATAAGTATTGATCCCCTGGGCAATAGAGACCACTCTCATAATGGAGGCTCCTCTACTGAGGGAAACTAAGACTGGGACTCTTAATTGGTACTGAAACTTTCTCTGGCATAAATCATGGAGGCATATCTCTGATGGACACTCACACGGATAATGGATAACACAAAAAAAAAACTGTGCATTTGTGTGTAAGCCAAAGATAATCAAGGAAAATGTCACTACTTTGAAAGAAAGCAAATTACAAATGTCTGTGAAAATGTAAAGGTTAGTGCAATTTTTTCACCTCTATCTTCACAAAAAATTTTACTTTAATTGGTTGACTAGAGCAGGAAGAACTAATTAGAGCAGAAAAGGAAATGTTTGAAAAGTATCTTCAAAAGGTATTCCCTGTTCCATGTATAATGATATACATATTCCAAGATGCTAAGGAAACTGGGAGACATTATTACAGAAACAACCCTAAACTTTGGGACTTGTGAAGGAAGTATGAAGACAAAAAAAAAAAGGGTCTCTATTGGGAGTGGGGGAGAAATTTAAATAAAAATGACCTTGATCATTATAAACCATTATGCTGAACAGCATTCCTGGAAAGATAATGGAATAAATCAATCAATTTGTAGCCACAGGATTTTGGTAGTAAGAAATTCAAATGCTTTACTGAAGAACTAATCATTTTTAGATCAATTGAATTTCCTTTCATGATAGAAACACTGACTATAGACAATGAAAAGTTAATAGATGTCCTACATTTGCTCTTCAGAGTAAGGCTTTGGTTCTTTCCCCATGCTGTCCTCATCATGGACATTAATAGGGAAGCTGGGAAGACATAGGACTCCAGTTCATTCTTTAATTCAGAGGGTACACAACCAACTGAGTGGGTCACACTCAAAAAGTGTCTTTCCATAGGCCCAACAGCAATACAAATGTAGGAATGAGTCCTGTAATTATTATCTATTATCTTTATCTGTGACCTGAAGGAAGGAATGGAAAGAAATGCTCATTATATTTGGCTAGAGTCAGCACTGCTGATGCCCTAGATGATAGGAAATTAGAGAAATAGACCTTCAAAAATAGAGTGAAGTTTAACATAGGGACAAAAAATAGGGCACTATGTTTTAAATCCACAAATGAGAGATAAGGATGGCAGGGGGCATGTAAAAAGAGTTGGAGGAATTTGAGTGATCACAAGTCAAATGAATTACCAGTGTAATCTTATTAGTAAAATATTAATGTAGTAAATAGTAGTAGAAGCATGGGACATTAGGAACAAAGAAGGAATCCTTTATAAATTTAAGCTGTTTAATTTATTATTTCCAATTTTCAATCTCCACATTTTTTAAAAAGATTTGTAAAAACTCAACAGATTGACTTGAATTCTACAAATATTGATGAACATCTACTGTGGGCAAACCTAGAAAATGGGAACAAAAATGTTCAAAAGGATGGAAAATAGATGCTTTGAAACAGTTAAGAGAATTGGGTTTCTTAATAGTAGTAACTGGTATTTGGGTTATGCCTTAAGGATTTAAGGAGTTTCACATGCATCATCTCTACAAAAATTCTATAAACTAAATTCTAGTAGGTATTATAGTCCCCATTTTACAAATGAGAAAACTGAGGCTTGAAGTGATATTAAATGACTTGTCCACAGCCTTATAGCTCATAATTGTCAGAGGCAGAATTCAAATCAAATCTATAAGGAGAATGCTAATTTGAAGATCTTCCTTTCCACAAAGGATGGAATGAGAGCAAATGATGCAGGAAAAATTGTTTAGAAATAAGAGTGGCCTTTTTTTTTTAGTTTTTGCAAGGCAATGGGGTTAAGTGGCTTGCCCAAGGCCACACAGCTAGGTAATTACTAAGTGTCTGAGGCCGGATTTGAACTCAGGTACTCCTGACTCCAGGGCCAGTGCTCTCTCCATTACACCACCTAGCTGCCCCAAGGGTGGACTTTTTGACTTGAAAGAGTGATTAAATAGTGAAAAGGGCTAGCAACAGTTTTAAGATTCTGGGTGGAGATTGATAAGCACCCATTTTTGCTGGTTTAACCAGGCAAATTAAGGTAAGAGGATGAACCCATAAAGTACCTTTAAAATCTTAATTCAGTAGCTTAACTATTTAATTGGCTGAGTTGCTGACAATAAGAAAATTAACATTCTTTAGCAAAATGCATTCCTCAGTAATTGCAAAAAATACTGTTCCATGGTTATGCTTAAGGGGATATTGGTTCTGAATAAGAAACATGGAGAATTCTCCCTCACCTTCACAAGCAGTTTCATTAGCCTGATATCTCAACATCAGAAATGTATATACATAAGAACAGTAGTAGAGTGATTAACAAACCCTCATTAGACCAAAGGACTGTAAAATCTAATTTAGATATTCCAAATGAAGAATTATCTCAGCTTTCTGAAAGCCTAGGCAAAATAAACACTGCTTAATAGTGGTCATCTATGACTTTACCCAATTACAACTGGAGGTGAGGGATAGATTTTCTCAAAAAGATTAGAACTATTTATGAGGGGGAGTACTTTTCTCATTATCCTAAATTCAAGTTGATACCCTAGAATTTTTTTCCATGAGCTTAAATAATTTGTATAACTTTACTTTTGGATTAATAGATTAAAAAATCCTTACCCTTTGAAACTTTGGTGAATTCAAGCTTTCCTTACCTCATACTATATGATTCTTGCTCATGGATTTTCCTTAAATCCTCCTTGGAGAATCAGTCAATGAGCTTTTATTAAGTATTTTCTATGTATAACATACATCTTCTATATATGTTTTAAACATGGGGATTACAAAGAAAGACAGTTACCTTTTAAATGAGTATCCAATCCTGTGTAAGCCTTCCTATAAATCTTTCAACATGATTTATGATTGTCTCTCGTTCTTACAACATAAACTGACCCATCTTCTTTTCCATCAAACATATCCTTAGCAATGCCTTTTAAATCCCTTTTCACTAATTGGTGGTAACATGTACCATGTACTACGTTTTTCTATTGTCATTTGAATCATTTGAAAGTTTGATTCTTCTGAGTTTGTGCTATTCCATGATTCCCAGCTATGTATCAATGTTCGAATGGATCTGTGATCCTATTTGGGAATTCCTTACCATAATGCAGATTACAATCCATCTTTGCCTGGCATCCTAGGTGATTCTTCTTCATGTCCCCTGTAATATAACATGTTGGTCAATGCAACGTGCTAGAGACCTATTTCATTTTCTTGTAACATTTCATGAGTACTAGTAGAGCACTCTGGCTACCTGTGTATCATCCTTTTCCCTCACCATAACTGTCTTCTTTTCCTATCATACTGTTCCTTAATGTTCTATTTTCTCTTGTTCTTCAGAATTCTTCATGGATTATATGTTTCAATCTATTTACACCCACCTTTGTCTCTGTAGGATATTAATCTTTTAAACATCAGGAGAATGTTTTTGTCAATCAATTAACAAGCATTAAAATGTGGATCTTTGTTTTCATGGGTTCCTCAGGATCATTAAATGAGCTTTGAAATTCCTCAAAGAGAATCCATTATTCTCTCCTTTTATTTAGTTCCAGACCCATTTTGTCTATTCCAAATATATATATATATATAATATATATTTAGAGAGAGAAAATAGATATACATGTATATACATTGATAGATGGAGAAATAGATAAAAATGAAGAAGTTCTATAGTAAATTAACCAAACAAATACATATTGTAATCTGGACAATGATGTACATCCTTTATCCATTGGTCCTTCTTCTGTGGACAGATAAACAAAACTACCTTGAGTCATTACAGCTGTCTTCCAAGGTACCCTGATGTAGAACTTGAAGCAATCATTATAATACCATCTGCAATTAGGAGCATCTAGGGGACTTCCCAATTTGGGGGGAATCCTTGTTCAATTTGAATTACTTTTTAGCTTTCATCACAATGGCAGACATCTTTTGAGATCATTTGTTGTTCAGTTGTTTCAATTGTGTCCAAGTCTTTGTGACCCCGTTAGGATTTTCTTAAAAAAGATAATGGGAGTAATTGGCCATTACTTTCTCTAGCTCATTTTTGACAGGGGTAAGCTGAGGCTAACAGGGTATATGACTTGCCCAGCGTCACAAAGTGATTGAGACTAGATTTAGCTTCCTGATTCAGATCTGACACTCTTTATCAACTGTGCCATTAGCTGCCCTTATTGATAGCTTTTATTTTTATATCATCTGACTCTCCTAATATCCCTCTCTCCCTGCTTCCCTCTCTGAGAACTATCTCTTAAAAAAGTTTTTTTGGTTTTATTTAGCAAAAGAAGAGGAGGGGTAAAAATCAGTAAAACTGATCAATATCCCCTATCATCCCTAGCCCCAAAAAACTGGTATTATATACAATGTTTCATACCCACAAGCCTCTTCTATATGTTTATTCTTTACCATTTTAAATCTTTCCTCTCGATTGCTTGTGGTGTTTATTTTCATTTTTCTTCTTACCCAAGAAGAGGAAAGAAGGACATTTTTAAAAGGAAAAAAACTAGATATTTAAAGAAAGAAATAATAAATCAGCACATTAAAAAAAAGCTCCATACCCAGGGAAAGGGTTGACATATGGAGTGAGATGTGAAGCTCTCTCCTATGGCAATAGGGTCACCTTAAAGTAGATTAAGCAATATTATCACAGGAGCAAAGTAATGACTTAAAAGAAGCAGAACAAAAACAAAAAAATCTTAACTCAGCACTTATCATCAAGAGAATATTGATGGTAAAAGAAAAGGTCTTTTTTTTTTTGGCAACAAGGAGTTTAGCATTAATAAAAGCAATTCAGTATTTCCCAAATGCTGTATATTCCTCCTACTTCTAAATTCTGATCCCAGATTGTTTTCTGTATACTGCACCTAGTCTGTCTAGCTTTTTGTCACAATCTGGGCAATATGTTTGTTCATCCACTTTATTTTTCTAGTGTAGATAGTTAGACCATGTTTCTATGATTTTTACAGGGGATGCTTTGTAGTATTCCAGAAGTTAATATGATTAATACCATGCCATCTGCAAATTAGAACTTTTGGAGTCACCATCAATAAGGAATCCTTCTTTTGTTTGGATTTCATTACATCTTCCATGCTTCCAGAGTCCACTATAGGTGAGCTTTTATATCCCTATTTTATACCTCACTTGATCTTAAAACTCCTAGAATCATTGGATATAGTATCATGGATTCTTTCATAAAATTTCAGCATTTTCCTGGGAGATCTTGTTTGAGAAAAACCTTTGAAAGAGAAAATTAGAAGTTGCTAAAAATGACAAAAACTCAGCAACATAATATGAAAGTAAATTAATTATTTCTCAGCAGAGAGGAAATAACTGGTAAAATCAGAATCAGCTACCATGTTCAATAAGAAAAGCCAAGTGCAAAAATCAATGTTAAAAAATACTTCTTTAATACAAAGGCTATTAATAGATTGCTATCTAGGAGGATAGCCTCAAACAGGCATTCCTATTGCTTAGGTTTCCAGGCTTCTGAATGTTTGGACCTCCTGTTTTTTACAGTTAACATCAATTATCTTGCATGTAGATGTCTTTCCTTGAGCTAGCCAGAGCTAAGAAGGACCCAAGTGTGAAATCTTGAAGTCCTTTGTTACAAAGCCCATAGGGAAAACAATGCTGAAAGCAGTCAGGTTGCTTTGGGTTACTAGCAATGGATCACACTTGTGTGATGTAGGCCAGCCTTTTAACCAAAAGAACACAAACAATCAGGCAGGTGTCTGGGCTCAGTCAATCGGCCTTTTTCTATTCCCACTGCTGCTGGGACTGAATGGGTCTAGTATGGTCAGATGGTCAAGAGCTCAGACTGGCCTGTATAGCCGAAAGGAAGGAAAGAAACAGGTTTTCTTTTTTAGGTTGGTTTATTGCTTTCCCCATAGATCCTATCAACCCAGGATTGCATGTTGAATACTAAATATGCCCAGCTATGAAAAATGAAAGGGGTGGTTCTGCTATTTCAAAAGAAAAGGAGTGAACAGAAAAATTAGCAGGCTTGTTGCCCTCTCTGCATGCACACTCTGGCAATGGTAGATTATTGTATGTTTTTCCCATCCCTTGAAAAGCATGGCTTCCCTCAAGATGAGAGGCATGTCCTCCCAAAAGGGATGGGTGTGGGAGTGGAAGTGTTTTGGAAATCTTCCCAATACTTTATGGAAAGGAAAATTATGCATGAGAGGTCCTGGCTAGCTGCCCAATGGAGAAACCTGAATGACCAAGCTCTCCTTCCCTTGTACCAATGAGGTCCAGAAGCAAGACTGTAACTCAGGAATAACAGCTCCAGAAGGAAAGAGGCAACTGAATCTAGGAGATAGTATACCAAATTGAGCAAATAGAGCACTTACAGAATCTGTGTGTGTGTGTGTGTGTGTGTGTGTGTGTGTCTGTGTGTCTGTGTGTCTGTGTGTCTGTCTGTGTCTTTGTGATACTTGTGTGTGTGTGTTTTTGTGTGACAGAGTGACAAACATTCTATGCTTCTTTCACATTATATAGTTCAAAAATGGGCCTAATCTTCTCTCACCTTGCAGGGATAGTCTAAGGATGCGTGAGGAAAAGCTTATTGAATTCTTTAAAATTAAGAAAGGTACCTTTATCCATTATGACTTCTCATTATCCTCATTCTTAAAAATATTATTAAGGAGGGAGGATTATCAGGGAGTTGGATAGAGGAAAAAAATAGATGTAATTCTTTTGTAAAAGATTTCCATTAAAAATCAAGGGGGGGTGGGGCGGCTAGGTGGCATAGTGGATAAAGCGCCGGCCCTGGAGTCAGGAGTACCTGGGTTCAAATCTGGTCTCAGACACTTAATAATTACCTAGCTGTGTGGCTTTGGACAAGCCACTTAACCCTGTTTGCCTTGCAAAAACCTAAAAAGAAAATCGAAATATGTATTGAAAATATGTACAAAGTAATGGGGGGGTGTCCCTAACAATTAAGGGAATCAGGAAAAATTTCATGGGGAAGGTGGCATTTAAAGTGAGTCCTAAAAAGAGCTAAGCATAGAGATGAAGGCAAGTAGGGGTGCATTTTAGGTACACAGATTGCATAAGCAAAGAGACAGGAGATGAAATGTCAGGTTCTAGGAAGAGCAAGTTGGCCAGCTTGGTTGGAACATGGTTAAGAGGAGGGAGGGGAAAGGAGAGAAATGTGAGATCAAGCTAGGAAGAGAGATTGGAGTTGGAGTGGAAAGGGTTTTAAATGCCAGGGGAGTTTGTATCTTATCTTGAAAAGAAGCTGCAGGGAGTCACTGAAGACTCTTGAGCAGGGGAGCTATTTGGTCAGGATATGTTTTAGAATTTTTTGACAGCTGTGTGGAGAGTGGTTAGAGATTAGGAGGTTAGAGAGCAAAGAGATTAGAGACTGGAATAATTCCAAGGCCAGGGCAATAGTTCAGATGAGAAGCAACCAGAGCCATAACTAGATTGCTGGCCATGTGAGTGGAGGGAAGAGGACAGATAGAGAGGTATGAGAAATGTAGAGAGATAAAATTAATAAGACATATCTTGAATGTGGGAATAATGAGAAAAGTGATGAGAGGAGGATGCCTAGGTTGTGAACCTGAATGCCTCAAAGAATGGTGGCATCCTCAACCATAATGGAGAAGTTAGGAAGATAGATTGACCTGGTAGGAAAGAGAAGGTATTGTTTTAGAGGTGGTGAGTTTGAGATACCTATGAGATCTTGTTTGAGGGTCTAGTGTGTAATTAGAGATATAGTACTTGAACTCTGGAGAGAGACAAGGACCAGATAGAAGTTGTAAGCCTAGAAATCACAAGAACTAAGGAAATCAGAGAAAGAGAAGTGAAAAGGTGCGGCTAGGTGGTGCAGTGGATAGAGCACCGGCCCTGGAGTCAGGAGGATGTGAGTTCAAATCCTGCCTCAGACACTTAATAATTACCTAGCTGTGTGGCCTTGGGCAAGCCACTTAACCTCATTGCCTTGCAAAACCCTAAAAAGAAAAGTGAATGGTTTAAGAAAGAGACTTGGGGAAGATTGGTTGGTCAGCAGAGCATGGATGAGGATAATCAGATCCAGCAAAGGAGATTGACTGAGAAAAAGAGATAATCTCAGAAGAGGAGGTAGACTTCAGTCTTTTGAATGATGAAAAGAAGCTATGAGATTAAGCAAAGAGATTATTGACAACCTTCTGAGAGGACAGGTTCAGATTAATGAAGGTAGCACAGGGAGTTGGAGTGCCCTAGACCTGAAGTCAAGTTGAGGTGCCCTAGGCCTGAGTTTAAATCCAACCTCAGATACTTAATTGGCTGTGCTAGTTTGCCTCAGTTTCCTCATCTGTAAAATGAGCTAGAGAAGGAAATGGCAAACCATTCTAGTATCTCCACCAAAAAAAAGGCCAAAAACTCAAATGGGGTCACAAAGAGTCAGACACTACTGAAACAACTGAACAAGATTATAATCCAAACCCGAACTGGTTGAGAAATGAATGAGAAGAGAGAAAGTGAAGGCAAGCTTTAGAAATTTGATCATGAAAGGGAAGAGAGAGAGATTTTTTTAAAATGCCTATTCTTTGTTGAAGTCTAATCCTAATCTTGGCAATGAAAAGAAAAAGGAGTTAACTGGCTTTTGTTTGTTTGTTTGTACTCATGATTTTGTTGGTATTGGGAATTTTTGGCATTGAAGCCCTACCACTGATACAGCTTAGTCAACTACAACCTGTAGACTTAGAAAGCTTTCTGGGCCATTTGTCAATAGATTTGCATGCATAGATGAACTCTGGCCTTCTTTCCTTCCTAGCTAGTTTTCTGTCCATTTAGCAGGTGCTTCTGAGCTTGGGTATCCTCTCATCTCTGCCCTTCCCTCCCATTGCTAAAGAGAGACCTCCATAAGAGATAGGAAAGAAGAAACCAGAAGGATAGGCTCCAGATACAGGGAGAGGAATTGGCCAGTGGAGGATGATTCAAAAAAAGGTGGGGAGCTCCAGATCTCCTCTAAATTGACTGTTTACATAAGTGAGGCATCAGGAACAAGAATATTAAAGTGTCTCTCTCACTTATTCAGGTTTCAGATGAGGTCAAGCTAGGATCAGAACTTCATACCTTGAAAGATAGACTCAACTCCACATGACCGTGAAAAATTAGAATTCCTCAGAAATAAAAAGAATGAATTTCTGCTAGGAGGAGGAAAGAATATTCTAACCCACCAGAAAACTGAAGGATGAGCTTTCTGTAACTGTGGTCTAATTAATCTGTGGACCAAATTAGCTAACAAGATGATCATTTTTTTAAATTGTTCACCAGAATACTTTTCTCTTTGGCAATGGTAGCACACACTGAAACAGGAGTCAAGGAGACTTAAGTTCAAATCTGGCCTCAAACACATAGTTCTGTGACTCTGTACAAGTCATAAACCTCTCTTTGCCTCAGTTTCCTCATCTGTCAAATGGGAATGATAATAGGACCTACCATGTAGGAATGTTGTAAATATCAAATGAGATAAATTTGTTTTAAAAGTACTTAGCTTGGTATCTGACACAAAGGATGCTATCCAAATGTTCCTTCCCTTCCCCCCTTTTCTTTACCTTGTTGTTTCTTTCCATATCTAGTCTTGCAAACTTCTTCCTAGGATATTTATGACCTTTTTTGCTATTTTTTATTAATATGTTTTGGTTTTATATCACCTTCATTTCCAACTTCCCTTCCTTACCCAGCATGAAATTTCTATACATAGACTTAAAGAGAAAAAATAATTATAAAACATCAAATGAATCTGAGTATAAAACACTGTGGTTTTTAAGAGCATGAACAAGAGAGATACAGTCAGTTGTATCATGGGATCACAGGACCTTAGGTAAACCTCTGAATCATCTAATCCAACCCCCTCATTTTAAAGATGAGGAAACCAAAGCCTGGGGAAGTGAAGCAAAGTACCTGAACTCACATGGGTAGACCCAGAGTAGCTACTGACTTGAGAGTTGTGCTCTTTCCATTGATCAGTTGATTCTTTTCTTTGTTACAAAGGGAAGAAAAAAATGACTGATGCAAAAATAGAGATAGAAAACTCATTTTTTTAAAAAGGAAAACACTTAGAGGCAGCTAGTTGGAGCAGTGGATAGAGCACCAGCCCTGGAGTCAGGAGGACCTGAGTTCAAATGTGGCCTCAGACACTTAGTAATTGTCTAGCTGTGTGACCTTGGCCAGGTGACTTAACCCCATTGCCTTAAATAATTTTTTAAAAATTTAGGGGGGGGGGGGAAACTAAGGAAAACACTTGAAACAAGAAAATGCTCACCTCTTATGAAGGCATACTGCTTTTAGGAGAAAAAACTTGCAAGTATGAATGTTAGAAGAATGTATATAAAAAATTTCAGGAGAGGAAACAGCATAAGACCATTAGAATGATTTTCTTATTACATTCAGTATGATTGAATCTGTTAGAAATCCATGGCTAAGAGCAGTGAGGTGACTCAATAGATAGAGCACCAGCCCTGGAATGAGGAGGACCTGAGTTCAAATTCGGCCTCTTAATACTTATTAGCTGTGTGACCCTGGGCAAGTCCCTTAATCCCAATTGCAAGTCCATGGCTGGCTCAGAACTTTTAACTAGAAAACAGTATGAAGAACTTAAGGAACAGGGTTTTTTTTGGGGGGGGGGTAAGTTCAGTCAGAAATTAAGATTCCATGCTAAGTATTGAAAAATGAAAGACCCAAAGATTAGAGGATTGGGATTGATCAAACATGGGAAGAAAGAGATACAAGAGTACACCTACCTCATACACTGAAGAGTTCTTTCTTGTACAGACTATTAGATGGGATTGTCAGTTTTCTGTTTCTCTGCTGAGGACAAAATGGCAAAGCAAGTTGAAACTGCAGGGAAAATGATTTAGGTTAGCCCTAGCAAAAAAAAAAAAAAAAAAAATATGACCTTAGAATGAGGCCATTGGAAGAAGCTGTGGAATCTTATTCGCTTAAATGTTTTGTAGCAACCACTATGTTTGACTCCACTCTCCCCAGGACCAGCAAGTGTGGAAGGGAGAGTGTGCCTGCTTGGGGGAAGGGAGAAGAGATGTGTTTGAATTTCTGTCTTTGCTATATTTTCCCAGTGTGTATCCCTCTTTAAAGGCTTTGAAAAGGAAAATCTAAAATATGAAAAATATTGCTTAGGTTCATCACAGGGACAAGATAATATCTCGAATTCCTTTTAATTCTAAGATTGTTAGATTTCAGGACTGAAAAAGAAAAGAGGCAGAGTGGAAAACTGGATCTACCTGAAGGCTGCTTGGGCCATCAGACTCTTTCTTTGAAGGTAGCAGGTCATACAAGGCAATACTGGATAGAGACTGAGAATACTGATAGATGTGCCAAATCAGATGATTTCAGATGACCTGGACTTTAGTACTTACACCCAGTCCTTTTTATTCTCAACTTCCTTCTAAATGAATAAGCCTGTAAGAAAAGAGACCCCCCAAGCTTAGCTCCTGCCCTCCCCAGGCACCTAGCACCCTGGCATGCTAACACAGGTGCTTGTGGTCACCTAAAGACATGGCCTCTCGCCTCTCTTCTTAGCCTCATCAAGGAAATGGAGAAGTTTTCTCTTTCCTGGGTTCTTTTTGTGTTCCTTCCAAGCTTTCCTTCCCTCCCCCTTCATCCACATTGGCAGTTTGTTGACACAAGAGCCTGATGAAGGAGCAATAATGGCGATTTTCTCATCTCTTATGACTCTAGGAGGAGATGCAGAAGCAAAGTCAGCATTACCCTCAGCTCAAAGGGAGCTCATTATTAGCTTGAAAGAGGATTCCTTCTGGACACCGACATCTGGTGGCTGAAGACAGTAACTTTCCCACTCCATTATTCTCTCGAAACAGGATTGGTCCAAAACTGAATTACATAGTAAAGTGAAATTTCTCTTTAGACCCCCTTCTTCCAGGTCTGTGTTCATTCATGACTCTCTGCCCAACAGGCTTCCTTCCCCCTTATCGTTCAGGACTCAGTCCCTCACTTTTGTCTCTTCTCTTCTTTCTGTCAAAGACCTACTCTTCGAAAAGATCACTCTCAGACATTTAGACCTTAATGTGAATTTAAGCTGTTGTTTCTTCTCTCAAAAATCATTGTGGAATAAAAAAGTGTTGTCCCTAGTGAAAAGAATTTCAGACAGCAATGAGCAGCTGAAGTAAAGTTTGTTTTCTTCTAGTCTGATGGAGTGGGGGGTGCAATACTGACTGTTGTCTCACACTGTATTAAATGGTAGCTGTCTGTTCTGCCAGTGGGTAAAAGGCAGATCCTAAAAATTTTGCTGAAATGATTTTTTTATTGCCTCAGATAATGGGTATCACTCATTTAGTGGGTGCAGTAGAAATAATGCTGAACTTGAGAAGAAATGGGAAGTGAGCAAGTCACTCAATTTTATAGATCTCAAGTTCCTCATATGAGGGTTTTGAATGGGATGATTTCTGAGCTTTGTTCTTTTCCATCTCTAGGTCTTCTAGGAAACCCTATAATCAAGGACTAACTCCACCCTAGTCAGGAAAACTTGGGTTTCAATATTAGCTCAGACACTAACTAATTGTGTGACCAAAGGAAATTATTCAGCCTCAGTGAGCCTGCAGAATGATTAGAATAATATCACAGGGTTACTTATGAAGACCAAATGAGACAGTATAGGGCAAGTACTTTGTGAAGCCTAAAGAGCATATCAATGGCAGTTAAAGATCATCAGTGTCATCATCATCTACCTATGTTATTTTTTTTCTTGCTCATTTTTCCTCCTGAGATAGTAAGAATTTTGTGTGAAGGTCAATGTAGCTGAGTTCTGTGAATCTCTGTTTGATTCTCTTCCACTTCCCTCTCTAATAGGAAAACCATAGCCATTTCATAACAGAGGCCTGGTTTGATCACTGGACCTTTCTTCATAAGAAAAATATGATGCATCCCTAATATATTTATATTTATTTATAAATTATCTTCATGTACTTCTTTGTGACAACTATTATAAAATTTACACAGAGACAAAGATGAAATAATATTTGGTCTTAGAATCAATAGGAACTACTTAAGTTTGGGGGTTTTTTTAATTTGGTTTTTGCAAGGCAGTAATATTCAGTGACTTGCCCAAGATCACACAGCTAGGTAACTATTAATTGTTTAAGGTCAGATTTGAAATCACTTCCTCACCTCCTAGCTCCCCCAAAAGTACCTGAGTTAACTGAGTAGGTGAGTGACAGGGTCAGATATCAGAAAACAATTTTTGGAAAATCATTTCTGCAGCTGTAGAGACAATGGGATTGGATAGTGGAGAGGTGGTATGAAAGAGAACCAATTAGAAGGCTATTGTAATGTTCCAGGTATGAGAGGTGAAACAGGCCTGAATTAGCATGGGGAGATGCTGTGAAGACAGAAGTGACAAAATTTTGCTATGAGGTTTGAAAAAATGAGGAATTAAAGATGATGCTAATTAGAAGGATGGATGTGCTTTTGACCAAAATTTGGAAATGTAGAAAAGAGTTGAGGTTGGGGGATTGATAATATAATGATATCATCAAGGAATTACAACCCACCCATGCCTACTCACCATATGTGATTGACTGTGTCTTTCCCAAAACAAAAAAGAATAGTGGTGATGCATGGGCAAGCTTACTGTTCCAGTTCTCAGAACCTACCTAGAACATGCTTGTTGATTGACTTTTCACTGCCCCAGAGTGCAGCTCAGCCTTTGAAAAGTCTCAATACCATGAAGTGATCCACAGGACTGAGGGTGAGTGTGCTAAGTGATTTCTGGAGGAGTGAGTTTCCCAGTAGCATCTATGGCAGCTGCTGCTAGGAGTAGCCAGTTTGTAATTAGGTTATAATTACCCTTAGAGGCTGATGCCTGCCTCTGAAGGTGAGGGAGAGAGGAATTCATAAGGATCTTACACCCTGAGGGTAGAGAAATAATATGGAGGACATGGAGGAATATGGGTAGATATGCGTATATTATATATTTTTATAAACTAAAGTGAGCCATTACCAGAAAAGTGAGGGGCAAGCCATTTTCCCAACCTCCATTAGTTGATCACATTCCTTGAGGTAAGGCTGTGGATTCTACTTTGGAGCAACTAGTGTCTAGAATACTTGGTGGTTTCTCTTCTTGAAGCATCTGTATAATCAACAGTAATCTCTACTCTTTATTATGTTCCTAAATAGTACTAGCCAATATACAAAGATTTCTTTTCATAATCATTATAATCATGTATTGGTATTTTCAGAGTTCTTTATGTAGGTTACATCATTTGATTTCATGCAAGCAAAGAAGACAATCCTTGTTTTCAAAGGAGTTTACCTTCAAAAAAGGGAATACAACATAAATAAGGGAATGGAAGCCAGAAAGAAGTGTTTTGAACAAGGCTTTCACGGGGGTGATGAGTGGAACCAAACAAAAATTGCCTTATTCTTTCCAGGAATGGTAGTGTTGAGTTGATTTTTTTTCAGAGTTAGAATTGGAAATTAGGTTGGAAGGAAGTATGTGTGAGATAGCATGCCATGGTAGAATGGAGAAAACTAAAGCATGAGTTTGGGCGAGATAAGAATGCTTGTCAAGGGGCAGCTAGGTGGGGCAGTGGATAGATTATTAGTCCTGGAGTCAGGAGGACCTGAGTTCTAATCCAGCCTCAGACACTTAATAATTGCATAGCTGTGTGACCTTGGGCAATTCACTTAACCCCATAGCCTTAAAATAAATTAAATTAAATTAAAAAAAATAATGCTTGTCAATCAGAAAGGTGGGTCTCAGGAATGAGAACTTGATGAAAATCATTCTGAGGTGGAGGTTTGATCACAGTTGATCCTTACTGAACTTCATTCTGTTTCATTTTAAATGTTGTAAAGTTTTCCCCAAAGTCAATGTGAAGGGAATTCTTATCCTTCTGAGGAGCTGTTCAACCTTTCAGCCTTGAGGTCCTCAGTCAACATAATGAGCCTAATTTTTTTTTGTCATTGAGATCATTGATGAAAATGCCATAAAACCCTCCACCCAGAACAGGCCCCTGCATCACACCTCCTCCATGACCCCTAAATCAGTGATTTGACAAGAACCTGTCTTGTTTTGCCTCTGTAGTCAGATATGTGTCCACCTCCTATCTATGTTGATTAGACTTAATTGAGGATGTGTCATGAAGGATAGAATTCAAAGCCTTGCTACAACTGAAAAAGAATATGGATAACGCCTTCTATTTCCAAGGCCCAATATTCAGAAAGGAGTTGGTTTTGTCTGATAGGTCTGGGTTTGCATTTTGTTTTTTTTTTTCTATTTGTTTCCCTGGCCATACTTGTAATCTGTGCTCATGAGAATGTTTGCAAACCAAGTGTTACCTTATAGTAGATAATATTCATTCAACATTTATTGGATAACAGCTGTGTGCTATTTTTGATTTCCAATTTTCAGGCTAACCCCTAGACATTTTTAAATCTAGCGTACTCATTTATATTGTAGTTTTTTAAAGTTCTTCCCAAGTCTTGTTTCAATTTGAAAGATACAGGTGATCATTTTCTAATAGTCATATTAAAAGGGGAAATCAATAAAGAGTGTAGAATCATCTGGATTAAGGTCTTTTAAAATAAAACAACACTAGTCATTCAGGTATAGTGTAATAATAGTGTTTCCTACCTCCAAGAAGATAGATTACATTGACCTTCCTGGGTTCCTTAAAGATCATATGAATGAAAAGTTTCTAGATTCGACTGAGCACAGGTTCCTAAAAGAAATTAGTCTGAGGATAACTAAGAATTTTCATCAAAATTATAGTCCACAGCAGTAGTATTATGTTTTTTAGGCCCTCACTCAATAAATGCATCTTGTTTATATGCTGGTAAGTATAAGAAACATTTTTCTAATCTTTTTCTAAGGATACTTCTGATTCTAAAATTCTCCATTTCTTAAGACTTATTTGTTGACAATGATGAAACAGTAAATTATGATCATCATTAAGGTATAATCATTATGATAGCAACTGGATCTAGGTGTATGGAAGCCACCTTCTTCAGATGGAATTTGAGATAATCTGCCTCAGCTCAATTGCAGACAGTCAGGAGGTGGGGGGGGGGAGTAGAGGGGAGGTGGTGAGGGTGTCTGAATGGCACCCTTTGTGAATGAATGTAAGAGGAACCTTATACGGGAAGACCAAAGATCATTTTGCCTAGAAAGGGCAGGTTATACATGCCAAGCACATAGAAGAAAGATGTGCAAATTAATAGAGGGGCACAAAAACAAATGGGCAGGGCATCCGCCAACGTAGCAAAGGGCTCTTGATTGTGGGGAGCCCATGTTTTCCATAGCAGGGATGAGGGAGGGCGGTCCCTGACTGTGCAATCCTCTCTCCATGACAGCCGTGCAGAGGTACAGAGATAACAAGGAGATAACTACTCCCAGTATATTACACACAGCAGGGAAACAAGCTGCTGCCCCGTGCTCCCTTAAAGAGTTCATCCCAAGCGAACAAAACAGGCATTATGGAGCCAGCGGGAGAAGATCAGAGAATCATCCTTCTCTTTCACATACTGCTTGCAAAGAGGACGATAGTGAGTGGGTAAATGTGACTAATTGTGAGGCTTCTGGGAGGGAATAGGGGAATTCCTTGTAACTGGGGAAAGGAAGTGACAAGGAAGTGAGCCATCAACTCAAGGTGATGATGGCTAGGCTTATTGCTTAGACAACAAACTGGGAGCTACTCATTGCAGCCCACCATATTCTAAAGTGATGAAGTTAATATGATAAGGAACAGAAAAGGAGATATATTGTCCCATTATTGGAGAAGTATGAGAGCATGCTTTAAAACTCACCTCCAAAATGGGAACATTTTCCCTGTTCTTTGGGACTCCCTTCTCAGAAGAGTGCATTCTCAACTAAATCCTCTTTAGACCCATTGTGTCTGGAGAAAGAATCTGGAACAAGGAAACTGTGGGTGATAAGCAGACAAAGAAAACAAAAGAGAAGATAGTCCAAAGGCAAAGAAACTGAGGGTGATGGGAAGACAGAAAGACAAGGAGAGAGAAGGAAACTTTCCAGAGGTGCTTACCACACATATTCTTCCCTACTATAGAGCAGGAATTCTTAAAATTTGTTTTGTGTGTCTGGTAAAGCCCATGGACCCTTTCTCAAAATTAGTTGTTGGGGGGAGGGTTTCTATTCAAGTTCAGAGACTCCCCCCCCCCCGAAGTCTCTCCAAGAAATTAAGGTTCCAAGGTCTGCCTTAAATTATAAGAACACAGGGAAATGTTAAGTAAAATGAAAAAGTGGGCAGCGATCCAGAGGGAGGGGGAAGTGCTCTCCAGGTTTTGGGTCAGTTTCCTGCTATGCTTATAAAAAAAGTTGAGAACCCTTGGGATTTATTTTCCAAATTGTGTATGGCACAATCTTGCATACATTTCCTCCTCTGTTCACTGATTTAGGAATTCAAGACTGTTGCCAATAACAGTGAAGAAAGGAGACTGAATACTGGGATGAGCCCATGGCTGCCATTTATACTGGGTGGGATGAGGGTGGTAAGGTCACATAGGTATGATTTTCACTTCTCTCTCTTCCTCTTAATTTCTCCTGGTGATGTGTTTTGGCTCCTGGGTTCTGTTCCCCTAGAACTATTATAGTTGCCTGTTTCTCTTTTCTGTGGATTCCCAACAGAGTCTCCTCTTTGGCTCTAGCTAGAATCATATTACTTCAAAAAGAAGTTTGGACATTTTCCCAGGGACTTGAGGGCTACCCTGTATTTTCCTAGGGAGGAAAAGAGTGACCAAGTAAGTAATCATCAGTAGCAGCTGCCAAGTTCTACCTCCTCTGTTCCATAGCTTTGGTCCCCAGTTGTGTTATATGGGATGTCTTAGACCCCTGAAAATTGTACCCCAGAGAAAGTACATCATTCCTATCACCCCCAGAGTTCCATAGCTTGGCACCATGGAACTTTGCCTCATAGAAGTCCAACACTGATCACATTAAATTTGGAATTCTTTGAAAGATGTTTTCCAGACTCTCTCCAGATTCTTCCCTTTTCCAAAATAAAATTGGGGCTTGAAAAAATTGGATGTTGCTATTTTTCAGACTCCTGATGAGTTAGTTCTCCTGTGGGGTAACTTCATTCTAATTCTGCTGTCAGCCTCTATATATTGAGGTTTTCAGGGTAGGGGGTAATTATGGCCCAGCAGGATTTCTAGGAACACTAACTAGCAGCTTAAGAATGGTAAACAAGCACTCCATTATCCATTGGCAGAAAACTCAAAATAGCAGCTAGGTAATAGGCATGTTATCTAACCTGGTCAAAGTATAAGTAAATATAATTGGCATGACAGAGCTCTAAGGAGTTGAAACAATTGGCATTTTTCCAAGGAGCTGGACTGACTGGCTTACATCTTTAATTTTGTGACTGATTTTGGGAAGCCAAGTCTTAGCTGGATGTTCACTTTTGGGGGAAGATACAGCATGCTACATTAAGTACTTCAGTTCTGTTTTGTATTTGCATCAATTCTCACAATATTCTTGGGTTATTCTATTCAAGTAAAAATGTTTCCAAGGTATTATGTACTCAGCACTTTTGTTGGGTTATATTGCAAATGGGTATATGAAGTTGCCAAAAGTCTCAGAAGGCAGCATATTAATTGATTAAAATTTTTTTTTAATTTAAGGCAATAGGGTTAAGAGTGACTTGCCCAAGGTCACACAGCTAGGCAATTATTTAGAGATCAAATTTGAACCCAGGTCCTCCTGACTCCAGGGTTGGTGCTCTATCTCCCACGTCATCTAGCTGCCCCATATTAACTGATTTTAAAGTCAGAGGAGTTCAAATCCCAGTTCTTCCCTTTACTACCTCTCTGACTTTGGGACATGTGACTTAGCCTCCCTGTGTCTCACTTTTCTCATCTGTTAAATTTGGAGATTAGATGCCCTTTAAGGACTTTTTCCAGTTCTAAATCTATAATCCTATGGACCTTTGACTCACACAAAATTTCTGAACAAGAGATTACACTAGAACCAAGAAATTCAAATTCCCTTTTCTGATCTTTATTGGATAGATCACAAACTCATTATTGCTATAGTTATAATGTAATATATGTGTTCACACTTCTGTTGCCCCATATGTAGGACTTTCCTTACAACTCCAAGAAGTTAGTAAAAACAAGATTTGTAATCTTCATTTTTCAGGGAATGAAGCTAAGCTTATGAATAAGTGACTTGCCCAAGTTTCATAACTCTAATGAGTGAAAAACCAGGAATCTAATTTTGTTGGTTTAAAACCCACTGTGTTTCCCACTGTACCACACCTTTTCTAGTGGCAGCTTGGTGGTTCACTGGAGGGAGTACTGGGTCTGGAGTCAGGAAGATCTGATTTTAAATCCACCCCTCAGACACTTACTAGTTAATCCTGGGCAGGTCACTTAACCCTGTTTGCCTCAGTTTCTCTGCTGTAAAATGGGAATAATAATAGCATTAACTCAAAGAATTGTTGCAAAGATCAAATGAAATAATATCTGTAAAGCATTTGGTGCTGTGCTAACATATTGATGCTAATTTTCATCCCTTGACCTTCCCTTTTATCCAAAGATGGATGACAAAGAAAACAAAAAGGCAGTTAGAAGATAGGCTTAAACCTTCTTGATCAATGACTCAGATTTAGCACATAGCACCTTCTCCAACTGAAAAAAAAATAGAAATAAAATAATAGCAATAAATAGGAATTGGAATAGAAATCAAAGATAGTACATTAGATCAAAGAGTAGGAATGAAGTCAGTAGTTATTGTTAATCATTATCAGGTATGCAGAGGGAAGAAGGTAGGGAAAGAAGGAAGAAAGAAATTAAGGAAGGAAGAAAAGGAAAGGAGGAAGGAAAAGAAAGGAAAAAGAGTCCCTAGTAATCCTAAATTCCCTGGTATAGGTGATATACTTAGGATTTTGTTTCAATGTGTATGTGTGGTTTTCATTCTTTCTCATCTATTTTTAGATTAGAAGCAAGTTCTCTTTTTGAATGTTATTTTGGTCTTTCAGTGTATTTGAGTGCTTTGAAATGAGATTTTAGAAATTAGCAGATGTCTAGTTGTGCCTAGAATAGTTTAGTCACCATTTTACCTACTCTGAAAATCCTTGAACTAGTAATGGTTTCATGTTTTACCCCCAAACCAACAGCCTGCTTGTCCCCATTGAAAGACCTAGAGTCTCATGTAACTTTTCTCATTCCAATAAGAAGAGCATCCTAGAAAGAATTCAGGAGTGGGCAGACTCCAGATTCCCAACCAGCACAATAGATTGGCCAGGTCCAATATTTGCCTTCCAAGATGTTGAAAATCTGTAAACAGCATCTGTGCTCCTATTTAAAAAGAGGAAGGAGAATAGGAACAAAAGAGTTACCATAATAATTTATTAAATTAATAAGGTAATCAAGTAAACATTTAATGAAAATTAGATAAGAGAAAACTTAATATTTCTATGGACATAAAATATCTTCCCCTAACTCTACACAATTTCTAGGAGTAGTAGTAGGAGTAGTAGGAGTAGGAGTAGGAGTAGGAGTAGTAGTAGTAGTAGTAGTAATATAATAATAATAATAATAATAATAATAATAATAATAGAAATTTATTTAGCATTTCAATGTTTACAAAATGCTTTACATGCATTATTTTACTTGATCCTCATATCAACCCTGTGAGGTAAGGACTGTTGTTACTCCATTTCACATATGAGGAAATGAAGTATCAGAGAAGCTAAATGAATTGTCTAAGATACGCAACTATTAAGTGTATAAAAGCAGGATTTGAACCAAGAGTTCTTCTTTCCAGTACTAGCACTTGTTTTATTGTGCCCCCATGTTAACTCTTAGGTGCTCCTTTAGTGACTGTGAACCATATATAGTCTGACATCTTATATTCCTAAAGAGACTTGGGTGCTCAGCTCTTAGCTCACAGATGAACCAGGGTCTAAAGAAACAGCCTGTGCTGGAGAGGTTCCCCTGGAACCTGTTCAGAGACTAAAGAATAACTAGCCTAGGGCCAAGTCCCTCATAGATTCCTAGGAATGGTCAATCCCATTTAAAAACTCTTGTGCCCAAGTATTATAGAAGAAATGGCCATGAATAGTGCTCATTCTAAGGAGCGAAAGTGCACCTTCATGCTGCCTTTTTAAAATTCATCATGGAAAGAAAGCTGCCAGCTTCTGAGAATTGCCCATTTACATAACTAGCTGACTAAAATGGGATATTAGATAATGTTACACGGCAGCTCACTCAATTTGAGCCTGTTCCCAGGATATGAGAGTAATCCAGAAGCCCTCCAACTGTATGTTGTGCAGTCCTCCGGCCTGAAGCCATCCCATGGTGTTAGGTGATGCTGTCAGCACTCCCAAGCTAAAGCAGATGTCAGACCCGATCAGGATGAAGATGGGAGTCTTAGCTTCATGTGAGAACAAGTGAGGGGAGTGTTTTAGCAAGTGGCACACTCTCTGTGATAACAAATAGCATCTCTCCATGAGCTTCACAGCAGGAACATTGTGCCGCCAAAGATGCTATCTCATAGATGAGATCAACTTAAGGAGACTGGGGCAGGGTGGGATGAGGGAGGAGGAAGCAGTGGAATGACCCATGGAGATCAAGCAGGATGTGGGTGGGTGAAAAAGGAAGAGGTCAGCTTGATGCCATTTCTCGTTCTAGGTCTGACCTGAGATACCGGTTTTCCTCCAGGTTATGGCTCTCCCTTCCCAGCAAAACTGAACCCCCTATAGCCCACATCACCAGGGTTATTACAAATGAGTGATCATGGAGTGGCTCTGACATGTGGGGTTGGGTGAACATTCCCCCTCAGTGGACATGATGCATCAAAGAAAGAATTTGTGTTTGTTTCTTTGTTTTGCAGTGTTCCTGTTCCTATAGTCAGTTTAGAGAAAATTCCTAATCTAGTGAAGGCAGACGGTGCCAATGTCAAAATGAACTCAACAACCACTACTCCTGTGACCTCTGCCACCTCTTCCTCTGCTGTGCCTACCCCACCTTTAGTTAAACCGGTGTTGATGTCCAAGCCAGTGCCACCATCACCGGAGAAGATACTGAATGGCAAAGGAATCGTACCTCCCTCAGTAGACAAGAAACACCAAAATGGCACCAAAAGCAACAAGCCTTACAAGAGACTTTCAGGTAGGTCATGACACCTTTCGAGTGTGGCAGCCTACTGACCCCATCCCGTCCCCAGCTCAGTGGCCACCACTCCCTCCCACTCCTTGCAGCCCTGTTGTCTCCATGCAAGGCTGTTCGTCTTATGAAAGGGGAGCCACAGGTGTGATGAACCTGCACAGAGCCCCCACTTGAGAAATCATTCATTCACAAAATCCCAGCTTGAAGTGGCTTTAGTATTATTAAGATCTGATTAAATCTATATCTTTGCTTAAATACCCTGTTGTCCAACTTCAATAACTAATGGAGGCAATTTCAACCATAAAATAAGAACAGCAACAAATCCACATATTTCTAAACCCATTGTAGCAATCTAGTTCTGCACTGCCATTTTCCACTGACAGACAGGCTCATTGGCTCACTCTACTAACTTTCAACAGTGGCTTAGGAAAACTCTCAATGACGTCTCTCAAAGGGCTCAGTGGAGATTAGGGACGGTCATGCCAATAGGTTTCAAAGGAGGAAATTCAGCCTCTGCCCTTTTTCGTGGTAGGTTTCCAAGTTCATTCTGGGTTTTCCTGCTCCAGCTTCCGCCACTTGATTGGTTCAGTGTTCTCTTTTTAAAAAGCCCAAGCCAGAGCTGTTGACAGTGGCTTTTGTCATTGGGATCAGCTTCAGTGCTTCTGAGAACAGTCACTTGAGCAGCCCTGCCTGACCACCCCTGAGTTGCTTCCCTGGAGGATTGAGTGATCTCTCACACTGCTCTTGTTCTTGTTTATTTGTTTTTTTTAAAGCAGGATTCCCCATGTGAATGGGGCATTGGTTTAGATTTGTCATTTCAAGTGCCCCAGAAGACAGTGTAGGTATAAGATCCATACTGTCAACAAACTAAAAGAAAGACTGCACTGGATTGAAGAATAGTGGTGGGGAAGAGGGGTTGTAAAAAATAATTTATGAAGTAGAGACACAACTAAAAATTAGACTTTGAACCCTGCATATTCCAGAGAAATCATGTGAAGTAAGTTTAGCAGGCTTAAATGCTTAATTCATGTAATTCTTCAGCATGATCCAGTTTGGGGTCATGTACAAGTTTTCTTACTGTACCTGATGCTGCCTCTCAGACTCCATGCCCCAGCTATTCTTTTGAAAGGGACTTTACAGCTTTGCCTTACAGAGGTGAATGAAAAGATTTTTTTTTAATAGTGTAGTCATAGACATTTGATATATCCAAAGGCATTTACTTCATTTTCTATGACAACTTTGTGATCTTGCCCATCAGTCTGGAATTTTGTTACTGCTATTTGGGGGAAGGGGAAGGAAAGAAAGGCTGTTGTCATTGGTTGGTTTTGGTTTTGGCTTTTGATGGTATGTATTTTTTTTTTAATCTCCCTGCCTTTCTTACTTTTTTTTTCCACCTCTCTTTCATACTTGGCAGACATTTTTCTGCCCCTGCCTGAATGGCCTAGCTCCAAATAAGTGTGTGTGTGTGTGTGTGTGTGTGTGTGTGTGTGTGTGTGTGTGTGTGTGAGAGAGAGAGAGAGAGAGAGAGAGAGAGAGAGAGAGAGAGAGAGAGGTTTCCATGCCAGGGTGGAGGGTGGGCTGAGTGCCTTCTACCTAGGCTTCTTTCTTAATGACTTGAGAGTAGCTCACAAGGAAACGGGTACCCCCAATCCTGTTTTCAGCTCTTAAAAATTAAGCAAAAATAAAAAGCACTTTGGCAGAAACCTGCTGGGAAATTTGGCTTAGGACTAAAGGCTGTTTTATTCACACCCCTCCTCCATCCCCACCCCACCCCCACTTCCATCTCCATTTCTTTAAAATGGAACACTTCCATTCACTAGTTTCAGACTTTGTACCAGCAACTATCCAGACAGATTTTCAGAATCTGAGCAAAATCTGCTCGGTTTACAACTATCCTCACTCCTCCCCCACCTTCCCTCCCCACCCCACTCCATTATAGAAACTATCCAGGCTCTCCATTAAGTTCATTTATCCGTTATTCATTTTCTACCCACACAAACATCATCACCACCATCCATATCCTGGGGAGCCTTTGTTGTGATTATTTTAAAAATTATAGCTAAATTTATATTGTACTTTTGAGGTTTGTAAGGCATTCACATACATTATTTCATTTGATCTTCAGGGTTCTGTTGCTATTCCAACTTACAGTTGAGGAAACTGAGGCTAAGAAAAGTTAAGTAGAATGCCCAGGGTCATCTAACTGGTATGCATCTGAAGTAGGTCTTACCTTGCTTCATTTCTGTTCTCTCTTTCCTACACCATGCTGCCAGAATGTATCTTCATTTTATAAATAAGGGAATTGGGAGGAAAAGAGATGAAGTGGCTCTTCTGATTCCTAGGCAGTCCTGTAACCCAACAGCAGAACCTGTTTCAAGATGACTTTTAGGATGATACAAAGTCCTAAAATGGCATATTCTATCAGAAGGGAACAATCCTAGAATTTGAGAGCTATAAAGAGCCTTCAATATCATCTAGAATAGCCTCCTTAATTCGATAAATGAAGAGATTAAATGACTTTGCCCTGGAGTTCTTCAACTAGTTAGTGGAATAGCTAAGACAAACTAGGACTCAGCACATGTAGCCCAGGCTTCTTTTTGTGACCCTACATTTGTCTCTCTTAAATAGAGCAGCAACTTTAAACATTGTTGTGTTCACCCCTGGGATCCACGTTTAAGATCCATTTAAGGAAGGACAAGAAGAATTCGAAATATATAGTGAAGGGCATAGGTCATAGGATCATGCATTATGTACAGGCTCCCCCTCGTTTTATAAATAAGGAAACCAAGGTCCACAGAGATTGAGTGATTTGCCTGAATTTACATAGAAAGTATCAAAGGTAGGATTTGAACTCAATATAAGATGTTTTCAAGTTCATATAATAAAAGAAATCAGTTGAAGGACCCAGTTAGCTTAGAGAAAGAGAACTCATGATCACTGCCTTCAAATATTTGAAGGGTTTTCATATGAAAGAGGGATTAGACTTGGCACTAAAGAACAGAACCAGGGACAAGAGTAGAAATTAGAGGCATGTTTAGGTTTGATGTAAGGAAAAATTTCTGTAAGTGAGAGCACTCCAAATATTGGTTGTTATACATTGGACAAAGTGGTTTCTACCCCATTTTGAAGGTTGTGATGCAATGGTTCTGTGACCACATGCTCAGGATATTAGAAAAGAATTTTTTTCCCAATTGAACTAAGTGGCCATTGAAGTGTCTTCTATTTCTGTGATCCTGGCTAAACAGGATTCAGTGGGGGAAACTGAGAGCAGACACCTTGGAAATGTCACTTAACCCAGAAGATGTGAATATTTTTAGAGAAATTGGCAAGTCAAACTTTTCCCTTTTATTAATGTAGATTGACACTTGTCACAAACTATGAAAAGGAAACTAGTTACAACTAAAGTCAAGTCAATAGCAACAACAATAACAAAGGTGATAGCTAACATTTCTAAAGCCCTTAATGGTTTGCAAAGTACTTTCCAAATATTACCAAATTTTATTCTCATAAAAACCTTGGGAAGTAAGTTCTGTTATTATCTCCATTTTGCAGATGAGGAAACTAGGGCAGAGAGGATAAGCGGCTTGTTCCGGTTAGTCATCCGGACTCCAGGTCTAGTGCTCTAGTTATAGTGACACCTAGTTGCCTCTAAACATTTAACCGTCATTTATTAAGTGCCTTCTATGTGCTTAGAACTGTGATGAGCACTGAGGTCAAAAGGAAAGGCAAAAACAGCCTCTACCTTCAAGGAGTCTAATGGGGGCTAGAACATGTAAATGGCTATGTACAAAAAAACATATATACAGGATAAATTGGAGATAATCAAGGCAGGGAGGGTAGTAGCATTAAAGAGGACTAGAAGAGATGGTATTTTACCTGGAACTTGGAGGAAACCATTAGTTGAAGAGGACAACCAGTGAAAATGCATTAAGTGGGGAGGTGAGTGTCTTATACAAAGAATAACAAAAATATTATTGAATTGTAGAGTGTGTAGACAAAAATAAGTAAGAAGAATGGAAAGTTAGGAAGCTGGCCAGGTTGTGAAGGGCTTAAAAGCCAAAAAAGAGGATTTTATATTTGATCTTGGAGGCAATAGGGAGCCATTGGATTTGATTGATTGGGGGAATGACATGGTCAGACATGTGCCTTAGGATCATCTTTCTTTGGATCTGTCTTCTGTCAAGCCAGAACCTCAAGCACAATAGCAAGCCTGGACCCAGTAAATGGCTTTGGGATTCTCCTCTCCTTTATCTTTCAGGAGTCCCAGCCAATTACAAGGAGTTAGCCATCCAGGGCTGCTCTTTGTAATTCCTTTGGAGCAACATCTATTGTGGAGCAACAGCACTCCAGGGAGGTTCCCCAAAAGGTATGGAGAGTAAACATGTACTCTGGATCTCCAAAGGGGTTGTCTCATTGGAACCAACCCCTGAACCCACAAGCTGTCTTCCATATTCTAAGAGGTGATAAACAGAGTTGAGCTCAGTTTATACCTTAGCCATACATTCTGAAAGTTGAAGGTTGTATGGGCAGCAAGACGGGGTTTTGGTAGTCCAGCAGGGAGTAATACTCCCCCAAAAGAATTAATCATAAGGTAGGCATTCCTAGGAAAGCTTAGCATGACCACTCAGCATTGAAATTGGGATAAAATAGTTTGCAAGAGTCTGTAAAAGTTTCATCCTCTCATTTCTCCTATTAATCCACACTAGACTTGCTGTCCTCTCCTGATTTAAAAAAAAAACAAAACTCTGCCCACTAGTGACCTGCAGCTTATTTTAATCCTATAGACACACTTATTTTTCCCTTGCCTCTTGCCTACCCTGGACAACAAGGCTTGAGTGGTTTTCTTGCTGTTTTTCTATGATAGCACAGATTTTGTTAGGGACTCATATTGGCCAACTGACCTCCAAATCAGAAAGACTTACCCTCAACTTCCACCTCTGACATACACTGGTTGTGTGACCCAATGCAAGTTACTTAACCTCTCAAGATTCTGAAGTTGCAAAGGAGATACTGACCTGCATTACTAAAGGGAGTTTTCTCCACTGGAAGTTACCTATCCCAATGAAATCATAGGTCCAGTTTAAAAAAATTGGTTCTGATGTAAAAGACTATAAACTATAGCAGGTATAAGAGATTAGGATAGCTCATTGACCTCTGACTCCTCAGGTGTCCTGTCTTTGTCTGTAGTTTGGTTTGCCCGAAAACCCAAACGCCTCAACTTTCGATATCACAGCTTTAAATCCTACACGATATGCTGGCACAACACCCTTTCCTTGTCTTTCCTGAGAGTCCTTTGTCCTGCACCTGTCTTTGGTGGCAAGTCTTGCAAACCCTCTGGATTTAGAGGGAAATATGTCAGTTTCCTCTAAGTGTTTCTCAAGGGGAAAAAAAAGGTAAAAACATTTCATCTGCTGGTTGAGTAAATAGATTGCCTGACAATGTCTTGCTCATTAGGGCAAATGTGCATTTTTTTAAGAAAAATGTAGTCTTGATGCCAAATCCTTTTTAGTTTCCTTTTTCTTTCTTATTTTTTTTTGTTTGTTTTTTTAAACCAGAGAGAGAATTTGACCCAAATAAACACTGTGGAGTATTGGATCCTGAGACAAAGAAACCTTGCACAAGATCACTCACCTGCAAGGTATTTCTCTTTCCATAAAACAATACTTCCCGCTCTTGCTGGGACCGGTTGTCGAAATGTTTGCATGTCACTCTGCACGCGGCAGGGTGTGGAACTTCGACACGACCCCCGGCTGTTCTTTGTAGGGAAATGCTTTCTTCTCTTTCAGCAGAGCAGAATGCCTGCCTCCAGCAGGCTGGTGTTTTAAGGGAGAAAAAAAATAGGTTTCCCTTGTCACTTGTGAGGCCAGACACTAAATCTTATTTATAGGCACTCACAGGCACTGTTCTAAACCCTACTCCATTCTTATGTCTGCAGCAACAGCAGTACTGTTAGAAACCCTGTAGTAAAGATGACACACCTGGGCTACCGGTGGAATAGCTGACCAAAAGCAACTGTCATTGGGCAACCAAAATTCCCAGTTAGCATCCTGAATGAAGAGAGGAGCCCTTCCCCTTCTCGGTATTGGGGCTCTGTTGTATTGGGACAGTGAGCCAGCCTGCCTTTGCCATGAATTATGGTGTAAATCTAGCTCCCTCATGTTGCTTTTTTCAGCAAAGTTGATTGGATGATGTCCATTATGAAAGTTGTCATTTTATGCCATTTTTAGATAAAGCTTCCGCTTCTCAGCGATATACATATTGGGCACAGTTTAACCTAGCACTTGGCGTACTGGTTGCATCTTTATAGCCGCAGAAAGCCGTTGCCTGAAAGTTGACTTTTCAGCATCTCTTAATTTCTTTGAATTGCAATTTCAGAAATAGAGGGAGTGGGGAAGCAGGTGTACGTGCTGACCAAAGAAGCTGCTCTTTTGATCCTCCTTTTCTTTTAGACACATTCACTTAATCATCGGAGGGCAGTCCCAGGCCGGAAAAAGCAATTTGACATCCTTCTGGCTGAACACAAAGCTAGGTCCAGGGAAAAAGAAGTCTCTAAAGACAAAGAGCATCTCCCGTCATCCACAAGGGAAACACATCAGAACCAACCCATACCAGCACAAGACTCTCTTTTGGGATCTTCAATGAACTCTGGGCCAGAACTGAAAGTAGCTTCTCCTGCAAAATCCAGACCACCTAATTCTGTACTTCCTAGGTAAGCCTCCACCTTGGGAATAGCCTTTGTCATGCTATGAGTCCATGATAGTGTTTCTGTTGGCACAGGTCTTAATATCATATTGCATGTGTTTCAGTATAGCAAGATAGAATCTATTAGGGTTTGTGCTTTTACCAGATGGAAGTAAACACCTGGGGGATAATACATCAACCACTAGTTACTTATCTAGTCATCTGTTGATTGACATCATTGTTATAGATGGCAGAAGACACTTAATAATTACCTAGCAGTATGACCTTAACTTAAGTGTCACTTAACCCCCAAAAAATGTAATAGGGAAATGTTAGATTAAAATGAAAATATAACATATGACTTTAATCTGTGGTTTTCTAACCCACAGAGTTCTGTTTCTATTTGAGTTTGATGCCACTGTTTTAGACTATTCAGTATATGGGTAGGCCATTTCAAAATTAACATCAGCTAACTGCATTTCTTGAAATCTTTGAGACTTTCCCAAAAACAGGCTGAAATGAAAATTAGGAGAGTAGATTGATGTTCTCCTCTCAGAGGAATATGTTCCTTCTCTCAATGTTTTACTCTTGGGAACAATTAATTCATTTGCTTGGGCTCCATTTTGCCATCTTAGATAGGCAATAAGAGAATAGGATATATATATATATATATATATATATATATATATATATATATATATATATATATAGAGAGAGAGAGAGAGAGAGAGAGAGAGAGAGAGAGAGAATTAAAACCCAATTGGATTTTTGAGCAAAGATCTATAATTTTTCCCTATGAAAAATCAAGGCCTATTTTGAGCATCATAATGATCCCTAGTTATAAATTTAGTGACAAAACAGCATGCTATGCTCGTGGGGGGGCTTGTGTCCATGAGCAAGTGAGTTCAGTAAGAGGTATAGAAAAGATTGTGTTTGTTTGTTTTTAATAAATGGGGGGAAAAACTAGAAGAAAAACATTTTTCAATAATTGTTAGACAATCAGCAATGTCTCTATATCACTTCTCTTGCTTTGGGACTTGTATTTGTTCATGTGACTGGTCAAATGAGTTCCTCTATCTGAACGGGAAACTACGATACTTGCCTAAGAATTTGGTGGAGTCCACAAAGACATCAGCTTGATGTAAGCCCACCCTGCCATTATTGTATCCAGCAACAGCAGCAGCAGCAGATTCATTATTATAACTGTCTGTTTTCATGGCACATTCTAAGTGTCTCTTGCTTTGCAATCATTTACCATAAACCTGGAAGTCGTCTGGTCTTATTGTCATTCTTTTACAATGAGAAAACTGTTTCATAAAAACTTGGGCTCATACTGAGCCCTTAAGCCCATCAGAGTATGTATGCTCATATGTGTGTGGATGTGGATGTCTGAAGCTGTGACTATGCAATCTCTTCTTCATATTTCATTGGATTTTCAAAGAAATGTATGTCCTTGAAGAAACTGCATATGTTCATCTTCTCTTAGTCTAGTGACAAGGACAGAAAGAAAATACTGCAAAGAAGATTAGAGGGGATAGGTTAAAGGCATATCATTGGAAATGCAGGGATAATTAGCACAGTTCTAAGGTTGTTACAGAGTTCATGGGAAACAAAGCTTCTTATAAATGTTCAAAGTTGTGAACAGAGTGTCATGCCACATGACCCATACTTAAAGCCATTCTAAGCCTACGTAAAGAGAGTTTATGTTGTAATAGAGAAAGACTTACAAGTGATCTGACATTTATTAATGATTGACATAGTTATTTTATAGCACATCTTATACAAATGGTAAATGATTCAGATAAATGTAAATAATCAGTATTACTTTTATGTAGCTAACTAGGTTTTGAAAAAAAAATTTGTCTCCTCTTTCTTAGTTCTGTGGTATTTAAAAATACTATCAGTGTTGTTGGTTTTCCCTGATTTCATGTACAGTTTAATCCTAATTGCATTCATACATGAACATATTCATTAAAAGACAAATTTCTGGAAAACATCTTCTGAATATTCAGGGTTCCCTGTGCCCAGCTCCTCTCCTTTCCCTTTTGTCCAGAGATAAAGTTTTGTGAGTTTTCAGTACTGTAGGCATTTGTCTTTCCATTGTGCCCCAAACCTAATGAAGAAATCTTTGAAGATCATAGCCTAGAACTTCCTCTTCCACACCTGGAAAAAAAAATTTATCCCTAGCTGTCCTTGGTGCTGAAGGACTTAAGATAGAAATTCTGTGGTGTGAGGCAGGTAATAAATATGGAGATGGTAAAAATAAACCAAACAGGAGTAATTTGTGCTTTAAGAGATAGGGCCCACTAGATCTTGGTGCTATTCCAAGTCTTTAAGAGTAGCCCTCTATGAACCATTAAATCAAATTTGAAAACAAGATGCCAGTCCTTCCTGCTGAACACTTGGACCTGCCTTCATGATATAATCCCTAACTGGTGAACCTATGAGCCCACTTCAGCAGATAATTGGGGATTCCACTATTCCCCTAATCCGATATTGCAGAAAAGAGCCAATTTGCCTCCTTACTAGCTGTGTTTCCTCAATCAAGGCATTTCTCTCTCTGATTTTCAAGTTTCTATTCTTTTAATTTGAAATGATAATGCCTGTCCTTCCTATTTCACACAATTGAATTATGAATAAATTTTGAATATAGAAGTATGAAAGGAGATGGTGATGATTCCTGCATATTAATGGTGATAGCATAATAGATAAAGCATTAGGCTTGGATTCAGGAATATCTGAGTTCAAATACCTCCTCAGATATTTACTAGCTGTGTGACCTTGGATAAGTCATTAAATTTCTGCTTCCCTCAGTTTCTTCAACTGTAAAATGAAAACAATAATAACATCCACTTCTGAAGGTTGTAGTGAGGATCAGATAACATTTATAAAGCATTTAGTTCAGGACCTTGTACATATTAGGCACTGTATTTTTACCATATTATTTATATATATATATATATATATATATATATATATATATATATGTATGTATGTATATAAAATCATTTCCCCTTATTGCTTTCAAGTATCCTAAAAAGGAAATGTGACTCTTAACAAAAATTATCAAGGACTTAGAAGATAGAATTGGAACCTAGATCTTCCAGATGTGAAGTTCAACATTTTTTCCCCTGTCCTCTGCTGCCCTCTGCTGCTGCATTACCTGTATGACCTTGTGCAAATTTCAACCTCTCTGGACCTCTTCATCTGTACAGTGAGGAAGTTGAATTGACCTGGACAATCCCTTCCAATTGTAAATCTGTGATTCTATCCAAATTCCCTTTCCCTTCCTTTCTCCAAGTTTTGGTTATTTGTGTTTCCTCTGGAAAAAGTTAAAGCTTCAGAACAAGAAAGAGAAGAAAGATAGTTTTCTCTAGATTTCCTTGTACCAAGCTGGACTAAGTAATAATATCAAATTTGCCTTCCAGATTGGAATAAAGGAGAAGAAAGATAATTTTTCTCTATATTTCTTTGCAGCAAGCTGGACTAAGTAATAAGATCAAGTTTGCCTTCCAGATTGGAATAAAATAGTGGGTGTAAATGGTAGTGAGATGGAAGCTAAATTATATAGCTTCTTCACCAACTTCCCCAGGTCAAGACCCCTGCTCCCTCTCACTGTCCCCCTTAAGCCCTGCCTCTATGATATATAAACTGATCAGAAATGTCCCCCTTTTCCCTATAGGACTCTGCCTTGGTCTCTGTTATGGAAGGAGAGTTAACCAACAGGATGTTGGTTAAAGAGCATTCTGCACTTAGCAAAAATATTTATCATTCATTCCTAAGACTCTCCTTGAAAGGAATATACCTACAAAAAAGAAAAAGACATTACATTAGTCCCTGATTTTCTCTCCCCATATGCAGGTAATCTCCCCATGCAGGTATGCACATATGAGAATATACCCACTGCTTCTATTGGCTTAGTTCCACCTTAGAGCAGAAGTGCCACTAAATTTAAAAAAAGGGCTTAAAAAGAAAAATATATGAGCTCCACAGATTACTTTTAGATTTTTATTTCATGACATGACTACATCACAATTTTACTTAAAAGAATTATAAATATATAGCTGGAAGAAACTTCAGAGGAGGATATTGAGACCCAGGGTCCTGCACAGGGTCACACAAATAAGCCTTAAAAGTGGGGTTTGGGGGCAGCTAGGTGGCACAGTGGATAGAGCACTGGCCTTGGAGTCAGGAGTACCTGAGTGCAAATCTGGCCTCAGACACTTAATAATTACCTAGCGATGTGGCCTTGGGCAAGCCACTTAACCCCACTGCCTTGCAAAAACTAAAAAAAAAAGGGGGGGGCAGGTTCAAACCCTTGATTCCAAAACCAGTGCTCCTTACAAGCAAATAAAAGTTTTTTAGTTGAGTCATTTCAAGAAGACTAATGGGGAGTAACTTATTTCCTTGTCCTTGGCTTTTTGCTCCTAGTGTGACAGAAGCAATATTTTCCTTCTCAAGGTTAAGTGATGCTGGTTAATAATAATCAAGCCAAGGCATTTCTTCTAAATAGCCAGGAAAAACTCTGGGAGGCTTTTCTGTTAAAAAAAAAAAATTATCTTTTAGGAACAGGTCAGATTTCAAATAAATAAGCAAAGCAATTCATGGTAAAAATGAAAGGGAAAGGACAAGGAATAGTCATCAAAGCAGAAGGGGAAAAATAAGAACAAGAATTCCATTCTCAAAATCTTCTTTCCTTATCTCCTTAACCCACTTAGCCACTTGATGGAAGAGAGTAAGAGGTAAGGAGATTGTTACCAGTTGGGTATTTAGTTAGTTAGTTAGTTGTTTTTTTTTTTTGCAAGGCAAACGGGGTTAAGTGGCTTGCCCAAGGCCACACAGCTAGGCAATTATTAAGTGTCTGAGACCGAATTTGAACCCAGGTACTCCTCCTGACTCCAAGGCCAGTGCTTTATCCACTATGCCACCTAGCTGCCCTGGATAGATATTTTTAAAAAACCAAATAAATAATTTTGGGGGGAGGTTGGGGTTTTTTAGTTTATTTATTTATTTTATATAATTATAATAATCTTGTTATTAGAGTAAACATAAACCCCCCTCCCCTTCAAGATGAGAAATCTCAAGAATAATGAGAGAGAAAAAAATGTACTTCAGTCTGTGTTCAGATTCCAATGGCTCTGTCTCTGAGGTGAGTTGCCTTCTTTATCATAAATCCACCAGAGAAGATGCTTCAATATTTTTCCCACAGTTGCTATTACTAGCTGTATTTCCCTCCACTCTATTTCTCCTCAATCTCATTTATTCTTTTCTCTCTTTACCCTTTCATCCTGTCCCTGTCCAAAAATATATTGTATCTGAGTACCCTCTCCCTTGATCTTCCCTCTCTTCTATCACCTATTCCCCCTCCCCCATTCTATCCCTTTCTTCTCATTTTTCTCTAGGGTAAGATAGATTTCTATACCCTATTAAGTGTATATGTTATTTCCTCTCTGAGTCATTTCTGATAAGAATGAAGGCTCACTCATTCCCCCTTGCCTTCCCCCATTCCACTCCATTGAAGAAGATTTTTCTTGACTCTTATGTGAAATATCTTAGCCCCTTCTTCCTCTCCTTTCTTTTCCTCCCAGTACTTTCCTTTATCACCCATTGACTCATCTTTTCTTTTTTTTCTTTTTTTTTTTTTTTTAGGTTTTTGCAAGGCAAACAGGGTTAAGTGGCTTGCCCAAGGCCACACAGCTAGGTAATCATTAAGTGTCTGAGACCAGAATTGAACCCAGGTACTCCTGACTTCAGGGCCAGTGCTTTATCCACTACACCACCTAGCTGCCCCCCTTGACTCATCTTTTTACTGTATACCACCATTATTTTCAGCTCCTTCCTGTGCCTTGCCTATGTATGCTCCTTCTAACCACTCTTATGAATGAGAAAGTTCATATGAGATACCAGTATCTTCTTCCCATGAAGGAATACAAACAATTCAACATCATTAAGGTCCTCATAGTTAGTCCTTCTTCTCCACCCCCCTCTATGGTTCAAGTGTACTTGAAGATCAAACTTTCTGTGCAGTTCTGGGTGTTTTAAAAGGAAAGTTGAGAGTCCCCTGTTTCATTGAAAGTCCATCTTTTCCCCTGAAAGAGGATGTTCAGTTTTCTTGGGTAGTTGATTCTCGGTTGTAAACCAAGATCTTTTGCTTTACAGAGTATCATATTCCAATCCCTACAAGCCCTTAATGTAGATGCTGCCAGATTCTGTGTAAACCTAACTATAGAGCCACAGTAGTTGAATTGTTTGTTTCTGGCAACTTTTAGTATTTTTCTCTTTGACTTGGGAGCTTTGGAATTTGGCTATAATATTCCTGGAAGTTTTTCTTTTGGGTTCTCTTTCAAGAGGTGATCAATAAATTCCCTCAATTTCTATTTACCCTCTGCTTCTAGGATTTCAGGACAACTTTCTGTATTATTTCTTGAAAAAAATGAAGTCTAGGCTCTTCTCCTGGTCATGATTTTCAGGTAGCACAATAATTTTAAAATTATTTCTTCTGATCCTGCTTTCATTTTTCCTATGAGATAGTTCACATTTTCTTCTAATTTTTTGGCTTTTTTGAAAGAGCTTTATTTCTTCCTGATTTCTTGAAAAGTCATTAGCTTTCTTTAGTCCCATTCTGCATTTGAAGAAGTTATTTTCTTCAGAGAGCTTTTTTTTATCTCCTTTTCCAGCTGGCCACTTCTGCTTTTTAAGGCATTGTTCCCCTTATTTGCCTTTTGCTTTGCTTTTTCTGTTTGGCCTAAACTGGTTTGTAACATATTATTTCTTTAGCAATTTATATATATATTTTTTTAGGTTTTTGCAAGGCAAACAGGGTTAAATGGTTTACCCAAGGCCACACAGCTAGGTAATTATTAAGTATCTGAGACCAGATTTGAACTCAGGTACTCCTGACTCCAGGGCTGGTGCTCTATCCACTGTGCCACCTAGCCACCCCAATTTTTTATATTTCTTTCACCAAATTGCTGATTTGATTTTCATGATTTAACTGCATCACTCTCATTTCTCCTCCCAATTTTTCTTCTACCTCCCTTAATTGCTTTTCTTTTTTTTCCTTTTTTTTTTTTTTTTTAGGTTTTTGCAAGGCAAACAGGGTTAAGTGGCTTGCCCAAGGCCACACAGCTAGGTAATTATTAAGTGTCTGAGACTGGATTTAAACCCAGGTACTCCTGACTCCAGGGCCAGTGCTTTATCCCCTACACCACCTAGCCACACCCCCCCTTAATTGCTTTTCAAACAATTTTGAACTCATTCCTAGCCTGAGCCCATTTTCTATTTCTCTCAGAGGCTTTGGATACAGAAGGTTCAAATCTGTCATCTTCTGAATCTTCCATGGGGCCAAATCTTTTTCTTTTGTTTGCTCATTTCCTCAGTCTAAGACTAATATACTGCACTTCCAAGGCTTTGGGGGGGTTTTAGGACATCCTACTGGGACCTTTTTCCTCTAAGGTCTTATGTTCTCTTGTCTGTGCTTTGATATGTAGATTACTACAGGCTCTCCCCTCTGCTGCAAGGAGGGTCCCTGCTCAGCTATCTTAGTATGGGAGCCCAAACTGCAACCTAGATCTCAGTGTGGCCAAACAGCAGAGTCCTGCCCCAGGGAGAGCAGAGAGATTTCTGCAGTCTTCCCCCGATGCCCTTGCCATCTGTAGGCTGCACTCTGAAGGTGTAGGTTGGCTTCCCCATTCTTGCTGAAAGTTCTCACCACAGAGCTGTTCTGAAGTTGGTACCCCTCACCTCACACTCATTCTGGTGCAACAGAGTTCTCACCACCCCTTTAAGCTATTTCCAGTGATCCCTAGGCTGCACTGTGCTGTGGCCACAGCTTTTTTCCAACCCCCAGTCCTGGTGAAGCACACCTTTCCCGTGGAACTTCTATGTTATCTTGGACTGGGAAATTTTATCACTTAGTCTTTCTGTGGCTTCTGCCCCTCTAATTTTTTTTTATTTTGAGTTTTATGATTTTCCCCCCAATCTTACTTCCCTTCCCCCACCCCCCCACGAAAGCAATTTGTCAGTCTTTACATTGTTTCCATGTTGTACATTGATCCAAATTGAGTGTGATGAAAGAGAAATCATATCCTTAAGGAAGAAACAAAAAGTATAAGAGATAACAAGATCAGGCAATAAGATATCAGGTTTTTTTTCTAAATTAAAGGGAATAGTTCTTGAACTTTGTTCAAACTCCATGGTTCTTTATCTGGATACAGATGGTATTCTCCATTGTAGACAGCCCAAAATTGTCCCTGATTGTTGTACTGATGGAATGATCAAGTCCATCAAGGTTGATCATCATCCCCATGTTGCTATTAGGGTGTACAGTGTTTTTCTGGTTCTGCTCAGCTCGCTCAGCATCAGTTCATTCAAATCCCTCCAGGCTTCCCTGAATTCCCATCCCTCCTGGTTTCTAATAGAACAGTAGTGTTCCATGACATACATATAACACAGTTTGCTAAGCCATTCCCTAATTGAAGGACATTTACTTGATTTCCAATTCTTTGCCACTACAAACAGGGCTTCTATGAATATTTTTGTACAAGTGATGTTTTTACCCTTTTTCATCATCTCTTTAGGGTATAGACCCAGTAATGGTATTGCTGGATCAAAGGGTATACACATTTTTGTTGCCCTTTGGGCATAGTTCCAAATTTCTCTCCGGAAAGGTTGGATGAGTTCACAGCTCCACCAGCAGTGTCCCAGATTACCCACAACCCTTCCAACAATGATCTTTATCCTTTCTGGTCATATTGGCCAGTCTGAGAGGTGTGAGGTGGTACCTTCAAGAAACTTTAATTTGCATTTCTCTAATAATTAATGATTTAGAGCAATTTTTCATATGACTATGGATTGCTTTGATCTCCTCATCTGTAAATTGCCTTTGCATATCCTTTGACCATTTGTCAACTGGGGAATGGCTTTTTTTAAATATCACTCAGTTCTCTGTATATTTTATAAATGAATCTTTTGTCAGAATCATTAGTTGTAAAGATTCTCTCCCAGTTTACTACATTTCTTTTGATCTTGGTTACAGTGGGTTTTATCTGTGCAAAAACTTTTTAATTTAATATAATCGAAATCATCTAGTTTGTTTTTAGTGATGTTCTACCACTCTCTTCCTTAGTCATAAACTGCTCCCCTTTCCATAGATCTGACAGGTAAACTAGTCTTTGATTTTCTAATTTGCTTATAGTATTGTTTTTTATGTCTAAATCCTGTATCCATTTGGATCTTATCTTGGTAAAGGGTGTGAGGTGTTGGTCTAATCTAAGTTTCTTCCATACTAACTTCCAATTTTCTTGGCAGTTTTTTATCAGAGAGTTTTTATCCCAACAGCTAGACTCTTTGGATTTATCAAACAGCAGATTACTGTAATTGTTTCCTGCTGTTGCACTTAGTCTATTCCACTGGTCCACCACTCTATTTCTTAGACAATACCAGACAATTTTGATGAGCTACAGTCATAATTTAATGGCCTTTGGAGTTTTGGGGAAAGGAGTTTCTCGGGAATCCTACCTTCATGCCACCATCTTGGCTCTGCACCCCCCCCCCCCAAACAAATAAAATGCTGCTGCTCTGGAAGAATTCAGTGCTAAACAGTACTTGCTGTGACCTTTTGAGAGGAGGAGGATGAACAAGTTTGCCGATAATTCAGATTGGAGTGAGTGGCTTTTTCTTTTTTAATAAATTTCTTGACTGAAGCTTGCCACTGAGTGGATCTTATTAATATAGAGCCAGTTATATGCATTAAGTAAATATCAGGTAAGTACTGTGGAATTTGGTATTTTTAAGAGACATTTGGCTATCTAATAGGAGCTAATAGCATCATTTGAGAGGCAGGCTTTTTATCATGCCAACATAATAATGGTACCATATAAGTACCATAAAGTAAACACCATATATCAGTACCATAAAACAAGAGTTTACCAGCAGAGAGGATATTGGGAGGGGGAGCAGATGTCTTTAGTTTAGTTTAGTTTAGTTTTTGCATGGCAATGGGGTTAAGTGGCTTGCCCAAGGCCACACAGCTAGATAATTATTAAGTGTCTGAGGCTAGATTTGAACTCAGGTACTCCTGAATCCAGGGCCGGTGCTCTATCCACTGTGCCACCTAGCCGCCCATTTGTTTTATTTTCAATATACTTTTCCATTCATCCTTTTTTCCTAGTTTCTCATCAAGAGTTCCATAGACCAATGAAATCATTGGTCCAGGCCTTATTCTCTAAGATATAAATAAAATACTACATCTGACATGAAATCAGTTTTATAAGAAGTTTCTTTTCTATCAATTCAGTTAATAATTCAAATTGAACAGATCTGGTTATCATTGTCTGAAGTTGGAAAATGAGCTTGATTTAAAATTGATTTTGTGTCATCATTATTTGGGGATAAAGATTGCACCAATGATTTCATTGGTATATGGAGGACCTGATGACTTTTTCTACTGATGATGCTTGGTAACTTTGAGTCTTTAGAAAAGGAAGAGTTTTTAACCTGAGGTCCACAGGACCCTAGGAGACCAGGAGATTCATAAATTTGAATGGAGAAAAATTGTATCTTTAATTGAAATTTAGTATTTCCTTCAACAACATAAATATTTTTAATTATTCTGAGAAGGGGTCTTTAAGATTCATCAGACTGCTACATAAGTTTATGACATAGGACAGCTAGGTAACGTAGTGGATAGAGCACAAGCCTTGGAGTCAGGAGGAACTGAGTTCATATCTGACCTAAGACACTCAATAATTACCTAGCTTTGTGACCTTGGGCAAATCACTTAACCCCATTGCCCAAAAAAACAAAAAAAATGTCTATGACACATAAAAGGTTAGAATCTCTGTCTTAGAATCACTTAAGGAACTGAGAAGATTAAGTGACTTATTTAGGATTATACAGCCACTATCTGGCAGATATGGGACTTGAACTCAGGGAACTTCCTGTCTCTAAGGCCTCTTTTCTATCCACAGTGCCATGCTCTCTCGCTCTCTCTCTCTCTCTCTCTCTCTCTCTCTCTCTCTCTCTCTCTCTCTCTCTTGACATCTTCTATTGGAGTTATTCTTTCCAAACTTTTTCATGCATCTTGCCCCAAAACCAGTGACTATAAGCTGGAGTCCAAGAGTGAAGTGTCTGAAAAGTTAGAATTTATGTCTCTGACTGATGATATCTCTCTGGATTGGTCAGTTGTCTTCTCCAAGACTCATTTTTTCCATGTACAAATCGTCAGAAGCAATCTGTTGTATTAGATCTGGGACATGAATTCAGAATCTGCCCTGGGGTACACTATCTATATATGACTATGGGAAAATCCCATAACCTCTCAATGCCTACAGGAAAAACTCAGAAGCTATAATTTACAGAAGAGTCAATGATATGTAATAGTGAGAGAGTTTGAAAGTTCCTCTATATGGATATAATCAATAAACCAACCAAACCACCCCATCCCCCCAAAATTAAGTGGAGATGATATATTTGCCATTACCTTCTCTCTCACTGAGGTATTATAAAGATTTATGATGTGGTCTCACAGAGAACTCTACTAACAAATAAAATAAACAACTATTCAGGCTTTGTAAAAACTGACTAAAATCGGAGATCTTAATAATGTTATTTTTTAATCTCTCCCTTACTAGACCATCATCTGCCAATAGTCTAAATAGCACCACATCTTCAAATCACAGCGGGTATGCACCAGAACTGCCACTACCCTCGATGGGAGGAGATCTAGCCAGCCGGTTATCCAGCGATGAAGGGGAAATGGATGGGACAGAAGATACAGAGAAGTTAGACTGTCATTATTCCTCACATCATCCTCGGCCTCTTGGGGTAGGTTTCTCCATGCTTCCAACTCTCCTTTTTCTGCTATGCTTCCTGAGCTCTCAGCTTCACAAGGCTCATAGATACAATGAGAGCGGCAGCAAGAGTTTTTGTGTTTGGGGAATGTGCTAGCCCTTAAGGTTGACTAACTACCATAAAAACACCCTCGAAAATTCTATAAGAGAGAAAAGAGCTGCAGGCTGATTATAATCCTTTAAACCACTGAGTATTTGTGGTCCACCTTGAAGCAGTAACACTTGAGGAATGGTTTTTATATAAGTGCACTTTGTGCACTGAACTCACAGCTTCATCCATCTAAAAACGGAGCGTCAGCTTTCAAGGGCTGCTCTCACCCATCTGCTCAAAGAACTGGCTGTCTTAGCAGTACCCCAGGCTGGCTGCTCTGGTTGGTTTTCTTCCCTGTTGCTTCTAAATTTTATTGTTATTAGTAAGCGTGACCATATGGCACTATAAACCAAGGAAGCTGGGTATGTCTAGGAAGTGGGGGGAGGGAGGATTATGTCAACATAAACTGATAAAAGGCATCTCTTAGACCCTTCAGCAGACATTTTTTAGATTAAAGTGGGGGGTTGTTGTCTTTTAGTAGTTAAATTGTGTTCCACTCTTCATAACCCTTATAACATGCTGCCCATGGGGTTTTCTTATCAAAGATATTGGAATGGTTTGCCATTTCCTTCTCCAGTGAATAAAGTCAAACAGGGATTAACTGATTTGCCCAGAGTCACACAATGAGTATCTAAAGCTGGATTTGAACTCAGGTCTTCTCTGACCCCAGGCCTAACACTCTATCCACTGAGCCTCATAGCTGCCTCAAATAGTGGTCCAACAAGGTAATAATGCTGGAAACATTTCATTTTTGACATGTGAACATTAGAAAGAGCCTCACAAAGGCAATGTCAATTGTATTTGTTGGTGGGATTGGGCTGGATTATGCGAGCCCCACTACTGCCCCACTTCAGTCAACCTATGATCTATATGGTACTTAGAAAGATTGATAATTTGACCAGCCCTAGGACTGCAAAATTGAGTCAGCTGGTCCAAGTTGCAGAGAGAAGACAGTTATTTGTTGTTTGAAATAAATTGTTTCTTCCTCTTAAAATAAGAGTATTGGAATGGGTGACCACTGAAGTCCCTTCCAGACCTAGCTCTCTAACCCTGTAACCTATCATTTTATTCATGCAAGGAACTCTGCTAATCATGCAATAGCCCAAGACTTTGCCAATCCACCAATACAGTGTCAGCAGTGGGCCAATAGCAAGTGAGAGCAGAGATATCTCTGCAGTTGCAAAACTCCCTTGTGGGTCTGAACTAGAATAAAATGTAATCAGGAAATGTTTAATAAAATACATAAAAACCTGGTACAACATGGATAATGTAATTTAATTTAAGATTTTCAAAGCCAATATGTGGACAGTAATGATCTATTTCTATCAGAATTTGATATTGGGTCAGAGCATTTACAAATTTGGAGGTGGTTGATTTTCTATCAAAAAAAAAAGAGTTGCCTTTTATAGGCCTTCATGACCTGAAGAATCTAGAGGTTGCTTAGATCTGAATGTGAGCTCTCTTCAAAGGACCTTACCTACCTTTTAAGATCTTTGCCAAGGAAAGCAGCTTTCCTAACAAAGGCTAAAGCAGGGAGTGGGTAGTGATCAGAAAATCAGGATGTGAATATTAGTTATCCTGCCTGGGTTGAAATAATCCCTACATAGTATTGCTAGCTAGATCCCAGGTTGGCAGAAACATTACAATTTCTTCTTCAGTTTTTAAATTCATCATAATCTAACATAGAAAATATTTTTCATGAACTGCCTCAGATTTGGGGCATAGTAAAATTTTAATCCCCCCCTTAAAAAAATCTCCAGCAGAAACAAAGGGATGTTTTCCCATTTCCTCCTGAGAATTGTACCATAAGATAGGTTGATTTTCAGGAAGAGTTCCAGTATGAGAGCTAAGCCAGTACTATATCTGGGATGAAGGCCAAAAAGCTGCTGGAAGTCCCAAAGGAAGGGAAAAAAGCTAAATTTGAATTATAGAGTCATTTGCAAACTTACCTAAGCCTTTGAGTCAGCCAAAGTCACCTTTGTACAGTCTCTCTTCTCCTTCATTTGGTCTTTTAAGATTCCTAATGTCGTAGTCATACAGTATTTAGTAAGTAGCATTATCCATATAGTTCAGCCATGTTTTAAATTAATCACTCAATCAACAAGTCACTCCTGCTAGACACTGGGAATATAAGTACAAAGACTGAAACATTTCCTTCTCACAGTGAGTTTACATTCTAGTAAGAGATACAAGTATATATGAATATATATATATATATATATATAGTATAACTATAAAGTTGATAAGCATATATGTATATGTGCATATGTGTAATCATTACAAAAAAGTTTGGGAGAGAGGGCATCAATGATTAAGGGGATTAGGAAAGACTTCATGCAGAAAATGGCACCTGAGCTGTTTTTAAAAGAAGAAATGAATCCTCTAAGGCAGAGGGATTGCATTCTAGATGTAAAATGAAATTTAGAAGTGGTATATAAAGAAAAAGAGAAGGCCATAGAAGACTTTCTAAAAATTATCTCATTGATGAGATGTTTTCTCCTAGATGAGTTCTTTGGCATAACACCTGTACATACTCCTACTTTTGAATTTCTTGTCCCAAAGAGCTATAACATCTCAAGAGTCATCAAAAAGACCTCAAAAAGTCCTAGAACAAGTTTTTTTTTTACCACATCTCTGATGATGGGGCATCCTTTCTTCTTGAAATGTTTCAGAAATTAAGGACTCATTCTCTTCTTAGACAAACTTTTCCATTTTGGGACAACTCTCTTTGGTAGCCCAATACTGAACTAAAGTTTGCTTCTCTGCAACTTTGACCCATCATTCCTACTTCTGCCCTGATACTACAGATTATATAATTCCAGAGTTGCAAGGGGTCTAAGAGGCTATCTAGTCAAATGTGAAACCCATCCATGGTCCTGTTCTGCAAGGTCCTTAATAAGTGATCATTCAACATTTGTTCAAACCTACCATTTAACAGATAATTGTATTCTGCTTTTAGGTAGTGGAATTGTTGGAAAGCTTTTCCTTTGTATGATCTAGAACCTGCCTCTCATAACTTCTATCCAGTGCACAAAAGAATGAACCTAGCCCTCTTCTATATGACAGTCCTTCAAGTACTAGAACATTGCTAACATGATCCCCCTAAGTCTTCTCTTTTTCAAGATAAATATCATCATTTCCTTTAACCAGTCCTCACATAGCATGGTCTTAAGACCCCTTACCATTTATTTTGCCTTCCAAATATGATGCTCTCCAACTCATAAATGTACTTCCTATAATGTGGTACCCAGTAGTAAGCATAATACCTCAGATATGTTGTCCAAAGCAGCACAGGTAGGACTTTACATTTATCATGATTAATTTTTGCTCCACCATTCTTATCTGTTGTGGGAGCTGTCCTTTCTAGCTTTAAGTCAGCTGCAATTTTAATAGCCACTTTATTGACTGCTTTGTCAAAGTAACTGATAAAATGTAGACTTATCATAGTTCAATATAAAACAATTCAGCCTTGTAGAGAAAGTTGAATATATTTTACACATAAGAAGGGAAGTCTTTTTTACACTGAAGACTTGTATCTCTCTCCCCCTTCCCCAGGTCTTCAGTTATGTAGCAAGACTATGGTTACCTTGATTTTGGGCACTATGTTCATAACTATTAGTGCAGCTTATGGTGTTTGTTGACTAATTTTGACTGATTAAGATCATGTGAGTTTTTTGGTCTGCCAGGTCATACTGTTTGGTCATCTTGTACTTTTATGGGACTAAAACACTCCAGTCCTTTACTCATAAGTTATTATTCAATTGAATTTACCCCATTTTTATCTATAAGGTTTGGGGGTTTTTTAACCTTGTTCATAAAAGATTTTGACATGAGTATACAACAAAGTGAATTTTCTCCAGCTATTATGAGATTTGATTCAATTCAACCTGTATTTATGCAGCTTCTGCTCTATATAAACATCCATTAGGAAGAATACAAAGAAAAAAGAGAGCATAGATCCTAACCTTAATGACCTTCAAAATAGTGTCTAACATAGTGTTGTGAGACAGATAAAACACATAAATAATTCCATATAAACTATGGTGACATGGAAAATAGATTTTGAATAAAGATACCACCAAGTTTACAGTAAGAGATCAGGTTCCTAAGGAAATCAATCAGGAAAAATATCATAGAAGAGCCACATTATGCACAGCTATTCAAGGAATATATAGGCTGAGGATTAACATGTAAAAGGGCAAACAGAAAGGAAAGCGAAGGAAAGATATGGAGACTGAAATTAATATTTTTGTTGTTAAATTGGCTTTAGGAAAAGGAATAGAAATGAGAACCATAAGGAGAGTGTCCTGACTGGGTCTAGAAGGGCCCTGATGGGAAGGCAGCTCAGTAAAGAGGATAGAATCCCAGTGGGATCTATCAGATCCCTACTGACACCACTGAATGTGAAACAGTGGGCCAGTTGCTGAGCTTATTTCTTCATCCACATAATGCACCAAGTAACTACCACTCAGCAGTTATTATCATTGTTAAATTAGGTGCATATAAAGCCCTTTGTAAACTCTAAAGTACTCTGTAGAGAAGGGTTTCTTAACATTTTACATGTGTCATGGACCCCCTAGGGCAGTCATATGAAACCCATGAATCCTTCCTCAGAATAGTGTTATCAAATGCATCCAATAAAGTACATGGGATTATGTGGAAAACCAATTATAGTGAATAGTTACCCAAATAGTTAAAAAAAAATCCTGTGCACAAGGTTGAGAACCCTTGATTTAGAAGCATTATGATACAGTAGATAGAATATTGGAGTCAAGAAAACCTGAGTTTAAATCCTTCCCCCAGCATTTATTAGCTGTGTGGTATGAGGCAAATCCCTCACCTCTTTTAGTCATTGGTTTCCTCATCTTTAAAATGAGGGGTTGTGCTTAATGACCTCCATTAGCTCCTATGATCCTATTGTACGCCAGTATTTTTATTAGAAGATTAGATAGGTAAGTAAAACTAATAGAGGGCCGGCTAGGTGGCTCAGTGGATAGAGCACCAGCCCTGGAATCAGGAGAACCTGAGTTCAAATATGGCCTCAGACACTTAAAATTACCTAGCTGTGTGGCCTTGGGCAAGTCACTTAACCCCATTGCCTTGCCAAAAAAAAAAACTAATAGAGGACTTTAAAGCATAGCTTTTATAATAGAAGAGTTTCTAGAGTACAAGCCAATATTTTCATTTCATAGATGAAGAAACTGAGGTCCAAAGAAGTTATTTAACTCACTCAGCATCATACAGATAGGAAGGGACAAACTTTTTGTTTTGTTTTGTTTTGTTTTGTTTTGTCTCCAAATTTTGTCTCCAAATTTAGCATTCCTCCCGTTAAACTAAACTGCCTATCATAACTTTTCCTCTCATTGCTGCCCTTCTGGTTAAGTCTGGTAGGGCCCTTCATGTTCAGGTCAGGATTTACATTTGGATCTGACAAGATTAAAAAATTAGGCCAGGGGTTAAACAGACTTCATTACCTACTACCGCCACCTATACCTCTATTCTTTTTCAGGTCAGAATTCTTTTGTAAATTTAGTCTTTGAAAAGCAGACAGCTCTAGTGTGGCTTGATGCTAGGTTGCATCTAGATTTCTGCACAAAACCTGGATTTCAAACTATCACAAAACAGAGGTGTTTTTTAAGAGTTTGCGCATGAGTGTATTTATGCAAATGTTTTCCCTCTATAGTTTATATTAGCTTATTAACCTGTAATTAAAATTAAAATGTTTTGTTTCAGTTTTGTTCATTTGGGAGTCGCCTCATGGGACGAGGGTATTACGTGTTTGATCGGAGATGGGATCGCTTTCGATTCGCACTAAATTCTATGGTAGAAAAACACTTGAATTCACAAATGTGGAAGTAAGTGAAAATTTCCCCTGCAATATATTGTTATATGTTTTCCTTTATGTCTTTGAATAAATAACATTGTGGTCAACCTCAGAACCAGAAAGAAAGCTTCAAGTCCTGCCTTTGGCATGCCATATTTCCCCATGTAAAAGACACACCCTTTTTTGAAAAATTTGGGGTCTAAAAACTGGAAGTGTTTCATGTAGTGGTTAGAGATTTTATATTGGCATTTCTCACTTTTGGGGGCTTGTTATCTAGGTGCTCATTGTTTTACATTTGTACCAGTGTATTAGGTTACATTTTACCATGTTCTGCCCAGAAATGGCTCAGAAAAGATTTTTTGTACAGTCCTGAGTTCAAGTTCAAAGTGATCCAATTTGCAAAAGTGATTGGAAATCCTGCTGCTGAACAGCAGTTTGGTCCTCTTCCAACTGAAAAAACAATCTGAAACTGGCTAGGGGAAGAAGAAACCCTACTGAAAACGCTCCAACAGAAGAAGGCCATGAGAGGCAAGGCAGCAAAATGACCTGATTTAGAGAGGGAATTAAAGAGCAAAGAGCGAGTGGAATTCCTGTGTCCACAAAGATGATTCAGCAGGAGGTAAGAATAATTGCTGATGAAAAAGAAGTTACTGATTTCAAAGGAGGACACAATTGGTGCTTCAGATTCATGAAATGGAATGGACTAAGCATTCTTACATGCACCACACTTGCCCAAAAGATGCCTGAAAGCTATGAGCAGGACTTTGAATTTCATGATGAATAAAACTTGAGTTCAGTAACTTCATACAATACATTTTTTTCAAATTTCAAGGCCAAAAATTAAGAAATGTCTTATATGTGGGGAAATACAGTATAGTGACTGTGACTCTGAACAAGTCACTTCATCTGTAAGCATTCTAGGCAACTAAGACTAGAGATTGCAGAGAATGTGTCAAATTGCATTGGTGGAAGAGTTTTCTGTGCCAGTGAAATCAGAGGTTCAATCTCTAGATTTTATATATATATATATATATATATATATGAGAGAGAGAGAGAGAGAGAGAGAGAGTAATCTATAGGAGGTAAGACTAGCAAAATGGGAAAGGAGTAAAATTTGATTCTTGGTTCTTGCTCTTCCAACCTTTCCTGTTAGGTCTTCCATCACCTTGGTATCTGATCCTTTCTAACTCCCCCACCCACCCACTTCCACCTGTCCACAGTTCCTGTTCTGTATTCTATTCTTTCATTGTATTACTTTGAAAATGGATGTCATAATGGCTGTTGATAGCTAAGATGTTGACATCTGGGGCTTAATATTTCCCAAGGATAATTGCATTTTAATAAAATCTTTAAAAAAAAGCTCATCACCTAAAACCCCAATGGAGTTGACTGAATGGCAGTAAGCTTAATATTTTGGGGATGAGAATCCTTGCCCAATACCTCCCTCAAATCACATTTGCAAAGACAGTCATCTTCTCTATTCAGCAATGGAAGTGGACTTAAGGTTTTCTGGTAAGCTACATTGGTACATTGGTTGTTTCCCTTCATTCTCAAAGATCAAAATGAAATCATCATATTGAAGGTCAAAGTACAGTATGACCAACTGTGACTGTTTAGACCGATAGGAACTCAGAATCCTCTACCATAAGTCAGGCACAAAAGGTCCATATGAATATTTGGAATAGAAATATCTCTAAAATTGTACATCCCAAGTTTCTTTTAAATTATTGCACATCAATATCACATATTCTTTGGCTTGATGCCCATCCTTATGGTCCATAATTCTGATGAAAACAATACTAAAGTTTGCTCAGTGCACGTTCTCTATATAAGCCAAATTAAGAGATTAGAAAAGTGCATCTCCTGGATAAACCTTCCTCTCCATTTATTGGCACTTTTCTTCTCTTCAAGTCCAACTCTTGGTAGTCCTTTTCATATTATTACCCTCCAAAAAATATGAAATTTGATTTTTCCCATGCCAGTTGAACTAAACATCACTCATAATGGGCTGTGGATTGAATGTTAATATAGTTGTAAGGAAGGAAATGAAGCACATAACTCTTCCATATTCAAGGCCCCTTGGGTCTGAACGAATATTGTTTGTATCCACTAAAGAGGCCTCCAGTTAGCATTGCATATAAGGTCTTTATCTCTAATTATTTGGACACCAGGTAATATGAAGTGTCTGCCCTTCTTGTGTTCTCCAGGAATCAGGAGGACTCTTCAGATGCTTGATTCATGTTGAAAAAAAAAAACAGAGTTTACCTTTGTCTGAATCCCTGGTGTTCACTCAGATGAAATTCAGGATTCCCCAACCCACATCCCACAAGGCCTTTACCACCCAAACATTCTTTTATTCTCCAACTGTGTGTTTGTGTGTGAGTGTGTGTGTGTGTGTGTGTGTGTGTGTGTGTGTGTGTGTCTCATTTCCCCCATCACTGAGCAACATTAAAGCTAATTTTGAACACCCCTTAAGGTCCCTTTATAAACATCCACTGGACCCAAACCTGGAAGAATGAAGACTGAGGAAGGCACTGAATATGACAGGAAAAAAAGAAAGACCAAGATTAACTTTTAACCTTGCTCACATGCCTATTGACAGAAGACCTGTACATTTTCAATAACTTATTAACGTGTTTCAGTTTCCATATCACATAGAAGTTACCTGAGAGCTTAAATGGAAACAAGTCTAGCAGCTCAGAAAACCACTGCCTTTTGGGTTCTCAGAACTAATTATATATGGATTGAGAAAACTACCTCCTGATTCAAGGTGGCCACTCCAAGTAAAACACTTTCTCCTACTTCTCACCTTGTCCTTCTGTTGCTCTTCACCTGTATAATGCCATGCCCCAGCTTGGCTCTTTTGTCTCCCTGCTATGGTAAGAGGATAGAAAGAGGAGGGGAAGGTCAAAAATTGTGGTTCAGCTGCCCAACTATGCAGGCAAGGAAGGAGCACTTCCCCTCTGAGACTGATGTGAAAAAGCAAGGTTGTGATGTGTAGCCCAGAGGGAAAGGCTTTACCTTAAAGAGTGAAAACTAGTAGAATACAGATCTTGCTTTTAAAAATGGAATTTAAATGTTCAAAGTAGGATAAATAATATGGTTTCTGGTATTGTCTTGATAACAACCAAAAACAGAAGGCAGAAAACTGAGTGTTCCAAGCAGTCGTGTCCATTTGGGATGTACAGGTTTGGTATGTACTTGAGCATTTACATCCATTAAAAATCTCTGGCATTAAAAATTGTGGACATACATAGTCTAGAGACAGGAAAATCTGTTTTATTTTTTTTTAGGTTTTTTTTTTTGCAATGCAAATGGGGTTAAGTGGCTTGCCCAAGGCCACACAGCTAGGTAATTATTAAATATCTGAGGCTGGATTTGAGGAAAATCTGTTTTCAAATCCTATCTTAAACTTTGAGCAAGTCAGCCTCTCCAAAGCTGTAAAATAGATTATTTTAATAATCTGATAGGACCTGCCTCAGAGACTTTTGGGGTTCAAACAACATAATACCTAAGGCAGAGATAAACCTTAACATGTTAAATGTCAGATGCTATTATGACAAAGAATTCCTAATCCCTGATAGCTCCCTTTCTCTGTGCATACATCTCCCCCACTAGACCTGGGAGTGATCACTGCATCAACTTTCCTTCCACAGATGCAGGAAGAAATGTCTTAGATGACAATCCAAGCCCCTAAGAGTGGTTATTGTTGGGGGCGGGGAGGGAAGAGTAGTGGAGGAGCAGGCAGGGGATAGCAGCAGAGGAAATTCAGCTATGTGGTCTGAAACCACCTTTTCTCATTGACTGCCAAAAGGGAATTTGTCCTGAATCATAGCCTCCAAGGTCAAATTAACAGGAACTTATGCCCCTGAATTCACCTGGAAAAATATTTGCAAAAGAATAAACTGGAGACCCCAAACAGATAGAAATGAAATTTGATTTTTATGGATTATGGATTCTCGAGAACAGTCATTTTATTGTGTGGACCCAGGAAAGAGTAGAGTAAGAGAAAGAGGGGGAACCCAACTACTTTGGATTGGGCTTAATTATAAGGAGGGAAATTTGACCAAGTTATACTCCAGGCAAAGTTGACTAGACCTCAGGGAGCAGTGACTATGACTTTGGGAGAGCTTTGGCAAATCAGCATACAACAGGAAAGTGTTGGCCAAGGTTAGAGCCTCTTACTTCTCTTCAAGCCAGTACCTTGATGCAGAACTAGTTCCTTACTTTCCTAAATTCCAAATGAACATTTCCCATTAAAAAGAGATAAAGATGAAACTGCTTAAGGAAAGTATCAGTGAATAGCACTAAATTTGTATTCCAGACTGCACTTTTGCCTTTCACATGTGGACCTATCTAAAATTAAACAACTCTAGCACTCATACATGGGGAATAGACTAGAATTTGGAACCCTCAGACCAAGGGAAATAGCATGTTCTGGTGCAAAGAGAATTGTTAGAGGGTCTGTAACCTAAGGCAAGTCATTTTATCTCTCTTGGTCTCAGTTTCTTCATCTATAAAATAAGGAGAATGGTCAAGATGACATTTAATGTTCTTTGCTGCTCTAAATCTATAACCCTATGATAAAATTTTTTTTTAGAAAATCTATTACTACAAAATAAAATCTTAAAGAAAAAAAAGAAAATCTGTTACTAAAATTTCCAATAACAATATAAGGGTAAGGGTGAGAAGAAATGATATGTAGGGGCAATAATGAAGGATCTGGCATTCTGAAGGTTTTTGTTTTTCATGGTTTGGTTCCCAAGAGGTTCTCTTTCCCAGCCTGAACTGCTCAGACCTGATCTGAGTTTCACAAGGACATTGCCAATGCTGATGCTTGCTGTCTTTTCTCATTTTTCTTTCATATTTAGGAAGATTCCTCCTGCAGCAGATAGTCCCATGCCCTCGCCAGCAGCACATATCACCACCCCTGTTCCAGCATCTGTTTTACAGCCTTTCAGCAACCCTAGTGCCGTGTATCTTCCTTCAGCACCCATCAGCTCAAGAATCACTTCTTCTTACATAATGACATCAGCCATGCTCTCAAACGCAGCCTTTGTGACAACGGCGGACACGAGCTCCATCATGTCACACACCACAGCTTTCCCCCATGTGGCTGCAACGCTAAGCATCCTGGACCCGACTTTTAAGGCTCCATCTGCTCTGTCCCCAGTGCCAGCTGTCATCCCTTCCCCCTCCCACAAGCCATCCAAAACAAAAACCAGCAAATCCTCAAAGGTTAAAGACCTGTCTGCCCGTGGCGATGAGTCTTCGAGTAACAAAAAAAGAAAGCCACAGTCTTCTTCCTCTTCCTCCTCATTAACCTTGCAGACATCTCCCTCGTCTTCATTTTCAGGGCCCCACAAAAAGAACTGTGTCTTGAACCCAAGTTCAACACTGAACTCCTATCAGGCGACATCTTCCTATAACAGTCTGTCTGTGCACAATACAAACAATGGAACAAGTCCACTCAGTGCCAAACTGGAGTCCTCAGGACGGACTTCACTGTCAAGTAGCTCCACAGACTCAGTAAAACACATGAGCACAGGAGTCAGCGGCATTGACTCCTGTGGCCTGGCAGTGCCCTCCCTGGTGCACCATGCTGGGGATCTCTCCCTGGCTGCACACAATGCAGTGTCTTCTCTACCCCTTTCTTTTGACAAATCAGAAGGGAAAAAGCGTAAGAACTCTAGTTCTAGTAACAAAGCCTGTAAAATCACTAAAATGCCTGGTATGAATAGTGTTCACAAAAAGAGCCCGTCCAGCCTTATCTCGCCGGTGCCAGATCCTGCTAACAGCTCCATCGCTCGGCAGGTAAGGGACCCCACACAACCTGGTGCCTTTTTTTTAGGTCCCAGAGAAAATACGTCCTCACCAGTGTCATGGTGGACTGAATGAGCTTATCAAAGAGAAGTAGTGATACCCTGTCCAGGCTGGTGATACCTTGACCAGGGAATCTTAGATATAACTAGTTAGGTAGAAGAAGGGAGGGGCAGGAGATAGAATGCTGCATTTGGAATCAGGAAGACCTCAATTTGAATACTACTGCTGGTACTTGTCTTGTGAACATGGGCAAGTCACTTAACCTCATTGGGCCTCAATTTCTTCAGCTGTAAAATGGGGATTATAACACCTGTAATACTGCACAGAGTTGTGAAGATCATGAGACAATGTATTTTAAATGCTTGAAGTGCTACATAAATATTTGTAATTATTATCATTATTAGTAGTACCTCCAAAGGCTTGAATGTTTTTATTGTTCCTTTTCTATTTAACAGTTTGGGTTAGTTGATCCAGATGGTCCCATCTACCTCTTCAAGGCCAAGAATTCCCCTTCAGTATTCTCTGCCCCTCTGGTCCTTTCTTCTCATTAACTGGTTCTTCCCAGATCTTCTCTTAAGGAATATTCTTAGGCTAGCTATGTCTTCATTGCTCTCCAGGCTCCACTCCTAACTCTCCAGACTTTCTCTGCCCATGATCTTGCCTTTCTTTTATTTCCCCCCCACACACACACACACACAATATTAGAATGTAAGCTCCTTGAGAGCAGGAGCCATCTTTTCTTACTTTCTACATGTTTCCAGTGTCTAATTAGCATTCTCCCTGGGGGGCAGCTGGGGGCATAATGGATAGAACATTGGCCCTGGAGTCAGGAGGACCTGAGTTCAAATACGGCTCCAGACACTTAATAATTACCTAGCTGTGTAGCCTTGGGCAAGCCACTTAACCCCATTTCCTTGCAAAAAAAAAAAAAGTGCATTCTCCCTGACCTAAAGTAAGTGCTTAATAATGCTTTTTAACTTATTTCCTCCACACATTCACTCTCTCCTAAGGTGCTGGGTTCTTTTCAGAACTACAAGAAAGAAATTCAGGGGATGGGATGAGAGAATAAGGACTTTCCTTCTAATAGAAGGATATGTTTTATTCATATGCTGTCATTTTTATTCTTTTATTTTTAAATTTTGAGTTACATATTTCCCTCATTCCTTCTCCCTCTTGAGAAGGCAAGCAATTTACCATAGATTATATATGTGCACACATGCAAAATATTTCTACATTAGCCATGTTACAAAAGAAAACAAGACCAATAATAATAATAATAATAAAGTAAAAAAGTGTTTCAAACTGCATTTAAATTGTATCAGTTCTTTCTCTGAAGGTGGTTAGCATTTTTCATCACCAGTCCTTCAGAAGTGTCTTGGATCATTGTATCACTGCAAATAGCAAAATGATTCACTGTTGATCATCATGTTACAATGTTCTCCTGGTTCTTTTTTATTTCACTTTGTATCAGTTCATGTAAATCTTCCCAGGTTTTCCAATTCAGTCACTCTGAACCTGTCTCCCCTACAGCTGAAAGGCAAGTTCCTGTGGTAGTAGCATAGAAAGAAGCAGGCTTCAGGTGAATGGCTCTGGGGTGTAGCAAAGCCTACAAAAAATTATCAGAGGAACAGAACTAACTTTCTCCAGTTAAGTCCCCAGAAGTAATCAAATTCTTTAAGCGCTACACACTACAAAGTCTGAAGGGGAGGAAATGGTCAGAGAGCTCTACCTGCTGTGCAGTCAAAGCCCAACATTGGGTTGACACAGAAAACTGAAGGGAGTGGCCCCACTGTAGATGAATGAAGAGTATTAGTGTCTCAAAGGCAAAGTGATTCCTAAGGTGGTTAGCTCTAGTTTGGCTAAAAAAAATTTTTTTTAACTTTCATCCTATGTGATCCCTAATTTGCTTAGTTACCAGTGACTGGGTTTCTCAACAACTGCTTGTCCAAATTAAACTTTGAAATATTAACTTGGAAAGAAATGATAAAATGAGTCATTCAAATAGAACTTGGTCATGAGGCCATATTTCTTTTCCCTTTTCCCCCAGGTTTATGACATAAGCTAGAGCTATGAAAGACCTCTTCATTTTTCTTCCTCTCAGGCAGAGGAAAATGTACTTGAATCTGCCTGTACACCAAGGAAATCATAGGGAAATAGATGTGCTATATTCATCATCACTTTAAGATCTGCAAAGTGCTGTACAAAACTTAATTCATTCAGTCCTTACAACAACTCTATTTTACAGGTATGAAAATTGAGGCACATAGGTGCTATTACCCCATTTTACAGTTGGGGACACTGAGGCAAACAGATATTAAGTGACTTGCCTTGTCACTTAGCTTATAAGCTTCTCGGTTGAATTTGAACTCAGATCTTCTTGATTCCAAGTGCCGTAGTATGTATTGCACCATCTAGTGTTTCTATATAATATAACTTGGAATCAGGGTTCAAGTTGGTAACCATTTAAGGAGAAATGAATCAGGCTGAGGGACTAGGCTCAATAGGCATGGATAGGAACTTCATCTGTATCAGAATGGAAAGATGTTGATGTTGTAGGATCTTTCAGCAGTGATGGGTTTCTGTCTCTCATCCTATTGCACAAATCTACCAGTTTCTATCAGCAGAATAGTATGGGCAAAGAACAGTGCCCATGCCTTACCTTGGTATAGAATTACTTGGTTATTCCACTTAAGTTTGAAGACATGAATGGACATTAAGTGGTTAAAAAGATGTTACTATATTTTGATTATACCTGTTGAAGTATATGAGACTCATTAAAACATGTTAAGGGGATGCTGAGGAAGAGCCAGCCAGATAAAGTAGATGAAAATGTTAGTAAACATTTATTAAGTGTCTACTCTGTTCAAGGCACTGTCCTAAGCATTTGGGATACAAATACAAATAAAAAAAATTTCCCTCAAGAAATTTATACTCTAATGGGAGAAGGCAACACACAAAAAGCCTCTCAACCCCAGACAGGACCTGGGCAAAGCCATGACTTGGACAGAGAAATCCAAAAACAATAGAGAAGACTGTGCTGAGCCTCCTCTTTAAGATGAGGTCTTGGAGTTCTCAGCCTCTCTGACCAGTCATAGGGGCAAAGAATCATGAGTAAATGAGAATATCAGGCATTTTAAATCTTTCAGGAATCACAAAAGAACATGAGGGAAAGGGTCATTCCTGGAACTCTGAAAGGAAACACAATAGCTAAAAGCCAGGAGCTGAGAAGGCAAAGTAAAAAAGAGAACAAATGTTATCAGGTTATATTACACCAATATATCAACGAGGTGGCTGATATACTAAATAACAAGACTGAAAATTCCCACTTCTATAATTTTCAGCTACCTTCAGCTTCCATTGATTTGGATTATCTACACAAGCTATGATTATGATATTTAGGGCTTACTTAGGGGGCTAATAGCTAATATACCAGGCAGTTCTAAGGGTTAAGAGTAAAAACTTTGTCTTCATTCTTCTATTTTCCTCCCTACTCCTGCATAAAAGTTTACTTGAAATAATTAACTTGAGAATCGTAACTAAATCTATTCTAGGAAGAATTTTTTTACTTGTATAATTTTGCCTTTAACTTGATCATGGCAGCATGTTTAAAGGAAGTGAGGAAGAAAGATATTAAAGAAAAGAGGGAAGGAGGAAGGGTTTGCCATGGCTTTACAAATATTATCTAATTTGATCCTTAAAATAGCCCTGGGAGGTAGGTGCTAGAGAAAGCAAAAACGAACCCCTATTCTTTTGTCTCCTTGATAACTATGGAGCATTTGCTTCCTCTCCTGCCATGGCACATTGACCTAAGAAGAGTTAGGGGAAGGTTTTATATTAGGTCCATGACTCCCTAGGTAAAAGACAGCCTTTGTTAGAAGTAAGGACTAGGGTGGGGATGGTCTGCTGTGTTTTTGATCCATCCTAGATTCATCTAGGTGCTCACTCACAGACAGAAAAACTGGGTCTTAACTGAGTCAGCTGATTAACAGATCCCCTACCCAAATCACCATCATCCAAGACCCCATAATTTGCATTTAGGTCCAAGGAAATGAAATTTAGAATTTCCTTCCCTGCTCTGGAGCTGCTCCTTCAGAGATAGGATTGGATCATCAAGGGGCCTTTCGGAGGCACTGTCATTACCACCCTTCTAAGGCAAAAAGTCATGCTGAGTACCCTTCTTTGAAGCAAAAGAATGCAAACCTCTTTCTACACCTTCTTCCTTCCACCTTCTTTCTTCACACTTCATTTTCTTTCCCAAGCCAGGCTGTGGGTCTGAGTATTGCTTCATTGGTATCTTTCAGGTTGGAAAAAATAGCAGTGTAGCTTTGTCACAGTCCAGTCCTTCAAGCACACCTAGCCTGGCACACAACCGACAGGTGAGTGGCTTCAGTCAGAGCATTTTAATGCTTCCTCAAAAGCTTCCCAAGGGGCAGCTAGGTGGTGCAGTGGATAGAACACTGGCCCTGGAGTCAGGAGTACCTGAGTTCAAATCTAACCTCGGACACTTAATAATTACCTAGCTGTGTGGCCTTGGGCAAGCCACTTAATCCCACTGCCTTGCAAAAAAAAAAAAAAGCTTCCCAAGAGGGGCAGCTAGGTGGCACAGTAGATAGAGCACCAGCCCTGGAGTCAGGCAGACCTGAGTTCAAATCCGGCCTCAGACACTTAATAATTGCCTAGCTGTGTGATCTTGGGCAAGTCACTTAACTACATTGCCTTAAAAAAAATTTAAAAAGCTTCCCACAAGATGTAGTTTCATGAAAGTTAGAGGGTCGTGTTAGGAGAGTACACAATATACATGGGAATTTTTACAAGAACTAGACAGAGAGTTCTTGAAATCTGAGGCAGGCAAAGCTCAAAGGATGAGTTATTTTCCTGAGCAAAGGAATAGAAATAAGAGAGAGCCATCTCAATCATGTTCCAGGCTTTCTCTGGTCCTCTTGTCTGATTCAGACAAAATATTTTGACTCCACAAATCTTTTGAACACCCACAAAATAAACAAACTGGGGAAGTATATGCAAAGGATTTATGATTTCATCCCAGTAGAGAACCACTGGTTTGAGAACTCATCCCACCAGCCCAGCTATGAATTTGGAAGTTGTCTCAAGTAAAGTTCAGTGAGTTTAAGATTTAACTAGAGTCACACAACTGGTAAGTGTCAGAAATGCAATCTTAGACTAGGCCCTCCTGCCTCTAAATGCCTATTCACTATGCCAAATTACCTCTATTTGATGGGACCATGGGGTCCTCAAAATGCTTACAAAAAAATGAAAACTGTGTTAGACCACTCAACTTTGATTTTACCTCAACCCAATATATCTTTTTAAAATTGCATTAATCTTTTGTTTTTGCTGTAGATCTTTTTATTGTTTTTTGAATTTTACAATTTCCCCCCAATCTCACTTCACCCACCCCCCACAGAAGGCAGTCTGATAATCTCTACATTGTTTTCATGCTATACATTGATCAAAATTGAATATGTTGAGAGAGAAATCATATCCTTAAGGAAAAAATCAAATATAATAAGAGATAGCAAAATTATATAATAATGATACCTTTCTTAAAAAAAATTAAAGGTAATAGTCTTTGGTCTTTGTTCAAACCCCACAATTCCCTCTTTGGATACAGATGATATTCTCCATCACAGATACCTCAAAATTTGATCTTTTGTTTTTAAATAACTTTCATTTCCAAATATTTCTCTTTGTCTTTCTTCCTTAGAGAATCCTTTCCCTGCAACAAAGAATAAAAAAGAGAGGAAAAACACAATTTAGCAAAACTAACCAAAACAAAGATCAATACAATAAATTCAGTCAATATTCCATATCCATAGTCATGTTTTTACATAATCTCCATTTCCAAATATTTTGTTCCTTGCCCCTTTAGAGAATCTTCCTTCTATAACAAAAAATTTTGAGACAGAAAAAGTAGCTCAGCAAAACTGACCAACATGTACAGTGACTGGAACCACATATTCAAAATTCCATACTCACAGTTCCACACCCTCTGCAAAAAATAGAGAGAGGTCTATTTTCCTTTCTCTTCTTAAGGACCAAGCTTGATCATTATAATTATACAGTATTTCATTTCATTTAGAAAAGAAAGTGATTTTTTTATTTGATTATATTATTTTTTTATTTTTAATATTTTTTCTACCATCACATCAAGAAAATTTTAGCATTCATTTTTATAAAGTTTGAGTTACACATTTTTCCCTCTTCTGGCAATGGTAGGCAGCTTGATATAATTTATATGTATGCTATCATATTATATATATGTCCATATAAGTCCCAACTGTGGAAGAATAAAACAGATCAAAAAGAAAAGAAAAATCACAAGAAAGAATAAAGTAATTGAAAAAAAAATATGCTTTTATTTATTTTGAAAGTCTCGTGTTGTATGAAATTGCTTAAATTTTGGATCTGAAAGAGAGTTTTTGTTAAGAACTTCATTGGATCACCTCCTTGCTAGCTCTGTAATAGAAATGATGGAATGTCACATAGTATGAACTATTAGGGAATCAAGGAACCAGAATCTTGCAACCACTTGCCATCCTAAAACCCATCAATTAACTTAGGTTGCTCATGGTACTCTTTCATTTAGTCCTCTAGGACCTCCACCAGGCCCAGCCTTTCAAAATTTCCCTCCAGTTTCCAAACTGTCAAGATGTTGAAATATATCAAGAACAAACTGATTGCACTAGTAAGCACTTGATGCTTTTTGATTTATGCAAACTTAGTTCCTTGGAAAGGCTCTGAAATCCATCTGCTATCCTAGTCTAGGATACTTTACTTAAGTCTGCCACTCTTTGGAAATGACATTCTATCCAGTACCCTGACCTGGAATAGGACCATGTTAAATTGACTTTACCACCCTCAGAGAGGAACCTCAAACTGGAATGCACTTACTACTTAGCTCATAGTGTTGTGATCAAGGCACTTTGTAAAACCTGTAAGTGCTTTAAAAATGTGAATTATCATTGTTTTTGTTTGTGGTTGCTGCTTATCTTATCATCATTATTATTTGTTATTGTTGTTGTTATTATTATTACAGTTTTGAAACAGGTTTTGCTATTCTTTTCTTTCCTAGAAGACCACAAACCGAACGGGCAGAATAAGGACTCTTCCATAATGAGGAAAGAAACCAACCTTTGATGTCCAATTCCCAGCCACCCTATCCCCACAGGTGTTAGGGGGTGGGGAGGGATGGGGCAGGAAGTGAAGGGAGAAGAGTATGCCCTAAAGTTGTATCTACCCCACCTTTTTAAAATCAATTTTAGGGTTAAAGAAAAAGGTGAAAGAAGAATAAGTGAATTTTCTATTTACTGAAAGTGGAATTGTGGTTTTAGTTGTTTTTGTTGATTTAGTTTCACTCCTTCTCTAGTTTCTGATGCTGCACTGCACCATCAGTTTGTTAAAAATAATTCAGAGTAGACATTCCAGAACCTCGGTTCCTGGTTGGCATCTTCCTTAACTCTTGAAGCTCTCACACAGACACTACTTCCTTTTCTTTTTAACTTTTTTTCCCCTCCTCATTCCCTCATACCTCCCATTACTCTGTGTCCAGCCTTGTCCTTTTAAAGGGAGCTGGATCTCACACTCCCATAACATTGAGAATGATGGAGGACACACTGTTTGTGAAAGGTCTGGGCCACGGACCCAGTGCACAGGGAGCAAGTGGGAATGAGAAGTTGTGTGAAGCTCTTGTTAATCAGGGTTTAAGCTGCCCAAAGGGGCATGAGCCAAATGCTGAGGGCAAAACTAATGATTTCAGTGTCAACCACACAAACATTTCAGGAGAGTTGCTACCAATGTTGCCCAACGTCATTATCTAGGTGTGTAGTTGGGAAAGAATAGCTTTGGAAGGTGTAACCAAGGGTTTCTCTTAGAGTAGAAGAAGGGAGTTGATCAAGATTAGGGACAAATGATCTGAGTCAGCAAAGCAGGTCCCTTTAAGGGGATGACACATCACATCCCACATTCCTACAAATTGAGGAACAGGCTTGTGTGTGGGGGAAACTGATCAAAAATGACTGCACCACAGTTTGTCCCCACCAACTTGACTATGATAATTCTGAATTTTTTAAGGAGCCTATCTCTTCCTCTCCCTTCCACTCTTGAAAAGCCCATACTTAGTGTCTGATATGCAAGAACCCAAAGTTGTAGGAACCAAAAGTGAACGGAACCCAATTGGGAGAGACACAGAAGCAACTTCAGGAAGGAATAGGGCTCCTGCATGCTGCTAAAGTTTTCATGAGTTTTCCACTGTATCCCTCACCTGCATCAGGTGAAAAAAAAAACTAACCACAAGGAGGAAAAAGGAATCTCCCTAGTGAAGGCACCTGAGAAAGAGGGGTCAGTACCACTTCAACACCTTGTATGGACAAACATAAGCATTTCTCAGCCAACACAAATTCTAACATACATCCATGAACCCATAGGCTATAGGGGGAAGGAACCACAGGAGTCACCACAAGACTACCAAATATGCATGTCCATCTTGCTTATCCCCAAGTATCCAGACATTGCTTAAGACTTCTCCAAAGCTCAATGTCTGCCAGCCTTATAACATGATCAGGTTATTCTTGGGCCCCCTGGGGCAATGGAATAATGGCATCCCATTGTATAGGAAGAAAGTCAATGTGTTAAAGGAGTGGAAAAGTTAAGTTCATAAGGGTGTGCTGGCTGGAATTGTGGAGGACATTTCAGAGTTGTAAGTTTGAGTGGAATAGGAAATGTCATTGGGGGCCAGTGGGTGATCATAGTGCCAGGAAGAAACTCAGAATCTTGAATTAGGATTTTTTGGTATTGATAATAAATTTAGTTATTAAAATAGATTTTACTAATTTCTTTAATATTAGACTAATTTGGGGGGTTGAGGAATAGAAATGCTGTGAAGTCTTTGTTACCAAATTAGACATTAATAACAGCTACATCTGGGCATAAACAGGTCCCCTGAATTCTTCCTTTAGCTTCCACACCCCACTCAATGATACTACTACTGTTGGGCTTCATCACACAACTGGAATTTGCAAAGATAAGAGGCAAACTGAATAGTTTGCATCAATGGAATTGCACTGACAGTGTTTCTTATAGGATTACTAAATTTTTTTATATATAAAATAAAGATTTTTTTAATCAGGAGTTGATAATAGGTACCAGGACATTAGTACAGAGGATTTCATTTTTATTTCTACAGTGTTAAAAGTGCACTTATATGCTGGTTTAATTATGTCTTGGAGAAAAAGAAGAGATTGCAAATAAAAGGGAGATTGTTACTTTTTTCTTTTTTAAAAAAATGCTTAAGACAGATTTTAAGACTTATAAATGTTTAAGCAATTATAATAAATAAGGCTAGACCCTTTGAAAAAATTTAGAAAATATTCTTAAAGTAAATTTTTATAGTGTTAATTTTGTAATAATTTATGTTTTACTATATTACAGAGCTAACTGACCAGAATAGTTTCAGAAACAATATGAAACTTAGGAAAGTTTAAGCAATGTTTATATTTTTAAAATGTTCTTTGAATTATGTTTTTATTGTACATTTCTTCAGACTGAAAAGTGTGTACATATCTTTGTTATTTTTGCACAATTTTTTTTGTCTTGTTCAGTTTTAGGAGCAGAAGTCTGTTTTTTTTTAAATAATTTATTTTATGTTGTAAAACTTGCAGGAATTTTGTTTTTGTTTTTAATCTCAACAACAAAGTAACCCTCTGTGATTAATGGACTGTTGTTACTTCTGGAGGGAAAGCAAAGGTTGTGAGATTCAGTGGCTGCTTCTGAGAAAGTTTTGACAGTGACTAAAGGAGCAATTACCAATTAATTACCAGTAGTTTGACTGCATTTTTAGCTCTTTCCACACATCTTTTCATTGGGAAGCTGGAATGTTGAGACTCTCCATCAAATGCTGCTTACATTTTTCAACTGGCTCTGAACTGAGTGATGACATTTCTGGAAAACTGAGCATCGTGAAAACTCATAGTATTTCTTCCTTCAAAACGAATCAATGGTTTACTTCCTAATATGTTACAATGCTCAGTGCAAAAAAAGAAATGGAAAGAAAACGTTTTGTTTTGGGTTCTTAATGGAGTTAAGCTGGACCAGTCTGTAAAGCATTATTAGTGTATCCATTCAACCATTATTTTTCCACCAACATTCATTGACTTTATTCAGCCCGTCCTGTCACTGCACACCCCAGTCACCTCCACTTCCATTTGCCTGAAGATCTTGTGATTTGTCTCCAGCAATAGAGGCTCCGAAGCTTTGGTTGTTCCACATACGCAATGCATAGACCTGTCAGCCATAAAAAAAAAAGCGACTTGGATAACTTGTATGCCTTCTTTTGTATCAATGTACCAATTGTAAATAATGCTGATCAACCTTTGTAGAGAATAGTTTATACAGCATATTCTATTATTGCTGATTCTCAGTGAAATATTGTTTTAAAAAAAGGAAAAAAAAAAGAAATTTTTCTATTTACACCTTATATTTTGTTATGCTGTCAACCCATGGCACTTTAACAAAACTCTATGGGTTTTGCATAGCTGGTTAGTCATGGGGTATATTAAATACTGTTGTTGCACAGAAAAGAATTTGCACCTGCTCTATTGTGCTTTCCTACTACAGATTTTAGAACCTTTTCCAGAAGACTTTTGAAGAAAGCATGTCCAATCATTCTAAAAAGAAAAAATTATATGCCATACTTGTAGAGTGGATTTCTTTTCTACAATCCATATTTTGTAACACTAAGTATTTCCATTCTTTGTCCTGCACCTTTATGTATTAGCACTATCAGATAGAATTCATTCCATGCTTGTGATAATTGTAAGCAGAATAAATGTCTAAAGTAGGTGTAAATAGTAAATTCTATGGCTTACAGTTTAAAAAAAAAAGGAAAAACAGAACAAACCTGTATCTGATTGATACTGCCATGGTTCATCACCAGGCCTGGAGATATTCTCTAGCGAGGGATTGTATTTTTGTTTTGGGTTTTTGTTTTTTGGGTTTTGTTTTGTTTTTTTTTTTTTTTGCTTTTTTTTGTAACATGGCTTTGTAAATAAAATAATTTATATGTTTGTAAGAAAAATGTGCTATTGTTATTTATTTTTATATAAATTAGACATAGCCTTTTTTATTAGTCCTTGTATTTCCTGTTCTCTAGTAGCAACCCACAAATTCTGCAAGACAAACCAACTAAAAAAAGATAAAGAGAATGAAGTGTAGTCTTTCCACATGCTAAAGTTGTTTTTTTACCCCTTTCCCAGTGAAACTAAATCTAACCATTTTGGGGTTTGTTTGATTTTTTTGGTAGTAGAATCAAATGAGAATGTATAGATTTCTCCAAAAATTATAAGATCATGGATTTGGGCCTAGAAATGACCTACCTTCTAGGTCCTCTTGTCCAGTGTTCTCATTTAAGTGATGAGAAAACTGAGACCAGAGAGGTGGGACTTAATTTGCCTGAGGTCACATATGTAGTAAAGCTGGAATTTGAACTCAGGTTCTCTTGACTCCAAGCCCAGTGCTCATTCCACTGCCTCATTTTGATGCTCAGCTCAAACTAATAGATGTGGACTAAGTGGTAGCTTATTTAGGCAAGAGATCTCTTGGGAAAATTTAAATTCCTAGAATTCCTTTAACCTTCACCCACAAGAGATAACTAACCCTGAGATTCATCAACTCCAGTCCTGAAAATACTACAGCACAGAATAGTGATGAACCTCTTACCAGACATTCTATGACTATTTCAAATTCCTTGGGGCATCATGGCTAATTAATTCCCCTTGTCCCCTACTTGTATCTTGTGAAAAATTGTGAACCTTAATATCAAAAATCACATTGGATTCCTATATTAATCTGAGTCTCCCAATGAGAGCTTTTATTTATTGTAGGTCCAGAAAAATCCAAATTAAACACAGAAAGATGGCATTTTAGTCTGGGTATACCCCTTAAATGTTTTGAAGTAATGATGTTGTATATATGTATCACCCGAAATAGTACAGTTCTGATGTTAAATTACTTTTTTTCTGATTGTGACTTCCTGAAGGAGATGGGTGTTTATGATTCCATTATTTACATCTCTGCTACTGCAGAGTACAAGCCCCCTTCAACTTAGTAAACAATCTTCATGAGTGACTTGCTGTGAAGTTTGTTTTTTAACACAAGTCTACATTTATCTATATTATATTTCATCTTGTTAAATTTGGTCCATTGTTCTAGCTTGTCAATATTTTTTAAAATCCTGTCATACATCTGTACCTCCCAAGACTGTGTCATCTACAGATATGATAAGCCATTTTTGTCTGCCTCCATCCATTCCATGTCATTGATAAAAATTGTCAGTGCAGGAAAAAAGACAAATTTCCCAAAGCAATCCACTAAGACCCTTTCCCCCAAGTTGATGTCATAATATTTCTTTGGTCCTGCCATTCAACTAGTTCTGAATCCACCCAATGCCACTTCTAATCCATTTGTCTCCTTCCTGTCCAAAAGAATAATAGGAGGGGTACTACCCTTTCTTTGATGAAAGAGAGGTAAAATCACAGCATTCTGTGATCTACCAGTCTAAGAAACCTGCCCAAAACAGAAATGAAGTTTACATTGAAAGGATCAATTTTATATTTTTCTTTTCTAGATTTTTACAAATCATTCCTTTAATAGTACCTTTTTGAATTTTGTCTAGACTCAAATCAGCTTGCTAGTCCTGGGATCAAGCACCAGAAGTTCCAGTCTTCCACTGTTCAAACATCTTGTTCAATTTTGTTGTTGCTGTTTTTCAAAAATCACTGACAGTGGTTCATCAATCACATCCATCAGTCTGGCAATAAGAATTTATTTAGCACTTATGTGCCAGTCATTGTGCTAAGTGAAAACAAAAGCAAGTAGTTTTTTTTTAGTATGCTGGAATATAATTCATCCATGCCAAGTCATTTGAATTCATCAAGGTCACAAAGCTGCTCTCTTACTATTTATTTTCTTAACATGAATTTGTACTCTCTGATAATGATTATCATTCTGTCCTTTCTAGTCTAAAGATCATATTACCTTTCTGAGAAAACAAAAATAAAATCGGCATTGAGTATTTCTGTCCATAGACCATTGTTCTTGATCATAGCCACTTCAATCCCCAACAGTGCTACTCCTCTACTGTCTTTTCTCTACTACACATAATTGAGTCTTTTTGGATTATCCTTAATATTTATCTCCAATCTCAGCTTATTATAAAATCCTTAAGCAAACACACAAATCATTTGCATTCAGCCTCCATAATCTGCCCCATGTGTCTTAAATCTAAATTCATCAATAAGTTCTCTAACAGTTTCTTTATTTGTTCTTTATTGGAACAGCTTTTCCTACATCTAAATAATGTCATTCTGGAGCACCACCAAAACTTTCCTGTGCTGAATTCCTTTAGAGAATTAAAATTCATGAGATCTTCATTCTTCCTCTGAATCTGTTCACATCTGCTTTCCCAAAATAGAGTACATATCAGAATATACCCTGCTTTCCTTTTCTCCCCTATCCTGAATTTTAAAATGAAGTGACTATTTCACTCCCAAAGTTTCCAATTATGCCCCCCCATTCTTTCTTCTGCTTCCTACACATTTAGAAGGATGAAATTATTGTTAAGATAAACCAAGAGTTGAATACTCTGCTTTTGGTATAGACAAAGGTCCAGAAGATGAAGAGAAAATTGTAGTCCCTATTCATTTCTCTATCAATTTTTTTTTAGGTTTTTGCAAGGCAGATGGGGTTAAGTGGCTTGCCCAAGGCCACACAGTTAGGTAATTATTAAATGTCTGAGACCAGATTTGAACCCAGGTACTCCTGACTTCAGGGCCAGTGCTCTGCCCTGGCCGCCCCTCTCTATCATTTTCCATGCCAAACTTTATTTGATTTCTGAATTCATCCATTTCTTCATGTCCAGGTGATACATTATATTCTTTTTTATTGAAAAAGAGCTTTGTACTTCACTTAATCTCCATTGTTCACTCTCTGGATATGGATGTTATTTTCCATCACAAGTCTTTTAAGATTATCTTTGATTATTGTGCTGCTGAAATGAACAAGTTCATCATGGTTTATCATCACTCCATGGTATTGTTAGTGTATTCTGCTCATTTTACTCCACATCATTTCAAGTCTTTCCAGGCTTTTCTGAAATCTTATAGATTTCTGATTTCTTATAGGACAACATACATTTTCCACAATTTGTTCAGCCATTTCCCAATTGATAGGCATCCCCTCAATTTCTAATGCTTTGTATGGGGGTGGCTAGGTGGCGCAGTGGATAGAGCACTGGCCTTGGATTCAGGAGTACCTGAGTTCAAATCCGGCCTCAGACACTTAATAATTACCTAGCTGTGTGGCCTTGGGCAAGCCACTTAAACCCATTTCTTTGAAAAAAAATTAATTCTTTGTATGGTATATTATTTTACAAAAATATTATTTTCCATCATATTTCCCTCTCATTCTTGGATTTCATCAGGTGAGTATAATTTTTAATATGCTATGTCACTAACTCTTTTATCTACTCTGTTCTTTGTTAATAAGTTATACCTTTTTAGACTCATATTCTCAGTCATGAGACTCATTCACCAAATCTTACCATACATTGACAGGTGTAGTTGGAATATTGGTTGGTTTTGCTAAATTGCTTTTTTTCCTTTTGATTTTGTTACAAGAAGTGATTCACTTAAGGGGGAGAGAGAATGGATCTATTCAGAACTGCACATTGTATTTAAAAACTGACTAGCAAAAGTAAGATTCATTTGTTTTTTTTCTGATATCTATGTAGACAAATTGTCTCCTTGCATTAAAATCACTCATCCAATATGCCTATTATCCATATTTTCTATATATGAGAGACAATGTAGAATGGTAGGATCATGAATTATTTTATTATTTAGTCAAGAAGAAGCTTTATTATTTGCTGGCTGTGTGACCCTGAGCAAATCACTTAAATTGCCTTCAAAGAATTCTTTCTAAATTTGCAAATTGTGGAGCAAGTGTTGATCTTCATTTGGTATAGAGAATTTCCTTGCAAGAAGCTCCCTACAAAAAATGAAGTCAGTCAAAAAAATAAATAAATAAACTGTGTGTGGAAAATCTGAGCCATGGGTTTTTATCACTCTTGTTTTCTTTGATTTTTGTCTCCAAATTTCAAAGAATCCCTCCTATTCTTCTTCTTCTTCTTCCTTCATTGTAGTTGTTACTCTCTGTGGCATCTTTCTTGGTAGCAGTTTGCATTCCCACCCTCCCTTTTCAGTTCAAAGTCCTCAATCAGATTTTCATCAGATGGGCAAATAGATGTGCATATGTATATATGATTATAATCATATATACATACACATATATGTATGTATATATTAAATATATGTATATATATAATATATATTTTGTAACAAACTCCTTTGCTATTAAAATGTATACCTTGGGTTCTCACCCAAGGTGAGAACCCTTTTATGTAATACATTAGCATGGATCAGTTTATTAAATTAGTTGTTAATCCAATAGAAAGCAATCAGGATAAACAATATGACAAATATTTCTTTCTCCTGAGAAAAGATGGGATGGTGGGAGGGGTAAAATAGGGGAATCCTAAATAACCAAAGAACAATTCAACGACTATTTATTAAAGTGCCTACTAACTGCAGTGGCAAAAAAAGGCAAAGCAAATACTTGATGCTTTAAGGAAAAAGGTTATAATAACTAGTGGGACCAGGAAAGACTTACTAAAGTAATGGCACTTGAACTGAGCCTTGAAGAAAACTAAGGAAGGAGTCTAAGAGCTGGAGATGAGGTTATGCCTTGGAGATATGGGGAGACAGCTGGGCAAAGCTAGCCTCAGAAAACAATGGCAAGGTAGCCCGTTAGGCTATTGTGGTGAGGGTGAATGGCAGGGAGGTAAAAGAAGTGTGGAAGGTAGGGTAAAGGTCTTTCAAAGCCATGCCATTATAAGCTTGTATTTTATCCTGAAGGTGATAAGGAGCCAGTGAAGATTTTCTAGGAGGGAGAATAACACAGTCAGTCTTGGGCTTATTGGAAAATTATTTTGACAGACAGTTTTAGGGTAGAAAAAGGAGATCATAGGATCAAAGATTTAGAGCTAGAAGGGACATTCAAAGACAATTAGTCCAACTTTCTGATTTCACAGATGAGGAAACTGAGGTCCTGAGAGGTTTAGAGAGAAAAATTGAAATAGGGACATGAATTAGGAAACTATTGGAATAATTTAGACAAGAAGTAATATAACCTAAGAGTCCTTGGAGCTAAAAACAATGAAACACCTAAGACAAACTTCACCTACTGCACTTTGCCATTTTGCCCAGGGTCTATCCAGTAAGTTAAGTCTTCCATTATACAAAATAAGGAAAATACTAACAGAACAAGATTTGAAAGAACTTGCACAGAAAACACATATAGTCAATATAGTGCTGTCAAGAAAAAAAGGGGGGGACTATACTATTACTAGACATTCATTATCTTTTATTTGTTTATAAAGACTGATGTTTTGTGTATGCCCTCTATTTTTTATCAGTCATTTCTAGATTTACCATCACTTTCCCCTATTTATGAAGATTGATGTTTTATGGACATTCTTATTTTATCAGTCATTTCCAAATATACCATCATTTCTCCCATCTGCTAATTCCTTGCAACAAAAACAGTCAATCCTATATTAAATACCTTTTAGATGCCAGGAGCTGTGTACAAGCAAGCCTAAATGAGTCTGGCAGAACATGCAGCATTCTGAAATCCTAACATCCCCTTCCCCACCAAGGAAAAGAGAGGAAAAAGAGGAGTCAAGAACAGTGATTACATTCACACAGAATTCAACTTCATTTTAGTTTGCTTTCCATAAGCATTATTGTAGTCTTTGTACATCCTATATTCTAGTTCTGTAACTTCACTGCATTGATTGATGAATCCATATTTCTTAATTTTTAATCAGTTCTTAGGGTACAATAATATTCCAATATATGAATATATCACAATTTGTTCATTGATTCTCCAATCAATAGAAGTCTACTTTGCTTCCAATTTTTTACTACCACAAAAAAATGTTTCTGTGAATTTGTCAGTATATATGAAGTCTTCTTTTTTGTCCTTGGTCTCCTTTGGGAGATATGCCTAGCAGTGGAAACTCTGGGTCTCAGGATATACAATAAACAACCATATGAAAGAGTGTTTCACATAACTAATAGTAAAACAAAAATTAAAACAACTCACCTCACACCCAGCAGATTAGCAAAGATGACAAAAGATGAAAGTCATTGTTGGCAGGAATGGAGAAAAGCAGTCACACTTATAGTTAATGGTGCTATGAATTAGTCCTACTTTTCTGGAAAACAATTTGGAATTATAGGAGTAAAGCCAGAGGCGCCTTTTTACCCACAGATTTGATTAATGTGTAAGCATTTTGTGAAGTCAGGAAAATCTTTCCACTATGAATTGGTGGAATTCACTTCTTAAAATCTGTTTCTCCTTCAATATAAATAATTACAGAATTTGGATGGACTATCCTCATTTTACAAATGTGGAAAACCAGGTCTAGAACAGATCCAATAGCTAGTTAGTGACTGAGCTGGGACTAGAACTCAGGGGTCTTGACTTCTCTTCCAGTGTTCTATCTCCTCCAACACCTAGTCTCCTGCAGAAGTAATCTAAATTCTACTTACAGATTCTTCTTTGTAAACTATTATATCTAAGTGTTTCTATGAAGATATTTTAAAAGATAATTTGCCTATCTTTTGGTTGGTTCACTCAGATTTCAGTAATATCTATAGTTTCTATGCTTTGACTATTTCTATGCATCCAGTAGAATGTAAGCTCCTTGAGGGCAGGGATTGTTTTGTTTTTGTCTTTGTATCTCCCAGGACCTAGCATAGTGCCTGGCACATTGGAGGCACTTAATAAATGTTTGTTGGATTGAATTAAATTGAATCAAGAACTTTTTTTTCCTATTAGGCAACTGCTGCTTGCTTAGGTTGGTCCCCTCTTCTCAGATTTGCTTTGACCTTTTCAGAACAGATTTTATAGTTACAGGTTTCTATAAGAGGTTCCCCAAAATATTTTTAGTTGGTTCATTTTTTATTCATTGCTTCTCTACAATGTCCATTCAACCAGAAAAGTTAGATTAAAAAATTTTAAATTAAAATTTTTTTTAAAAAGTCTTTACAATGAAGTTAGTCTTGACTCATTCTTAGAACCACTGTGGGAAGCTGTCCCCTAAATTGGAATTTCAGAGTTTGGGGAAAAGATTCAAAAATACAGGTTCTGATCTTGTATAATGCCTGGTCTAATCCTCTCCCTTTTGCCTACATGTTTAATTTTACCAGCTATTTGGGAGGGCACATTACTGCAAAATCAAAGAAATTAAATCAAATAACAAATATACAGCCAATAAGTTACCAAATTCACCACTAAAGGACAAAGGCAGAAAAACAACTGCAGTGATAGGCAGTGAACCTGCAAGGAGAAACACATGTTAAAAATTTGTGTGTACAAGGCAATTCACAATTCTGGCAATGTCCTCTTATAATGATATCATGCTGTTATGTTGGGCATTATAGTAATACCTTCCACATCAAGACAGTCCCCATCTCAGGCAATTGCTGGTAAGCCTCTCCCTAATGAGGTCAGGCAGATACTCTTAAATAAATGACAGTATGAATATTTTACCTAACCAAGGAGTCAACAAACACCAGAGAATCCTAGTCTGTGTCTATTCTTTTTACTGTCTTTCCTTGGTTCTGACTTAGACATGGTTCTAGACACCCATCTCATTGGTGGAGAAGGAAGGGAAAAGGAGAAAACATTCTTTGAAACTCTGTAATTCCCTTTAAATATCTCTTTATAAGCCTGTACTCCCAAAATACATTTTGGGATCTGCCATAAAAAATACTTTACAGGGTGTGATCTTTTAGCTCAAGCATGAATTGGATTTAAATGAGGTAGAGTTGAGAATAAATTTCAGCACCAGTCTCTCTTTCAGAATCATCAAAGCACTGACCCTGGAGTCAGGAGAAACTGAATTCAAATTCAACCTCGGACACTTAATTCCTTAATTACTCAGCTATGTGATCTTGGCAAGTCACTTGACCCCAATGCCTTGCAAAAAAAAAAAAAAAATATATATATATATATATATATATATATATATATATATATATACAAAAAAATGCAAAACAGAATCAACAAAGTCCAGTAGCATGACCTAAAAAAAAAACCCAAAGTCTAGTAGCATGCCAGGATGGGAAATGGTCTAGGATGCAGTAGATGAACTTAGCATCTTCAATGGCTGACCAAGCTGATCCATAGCACCTGCTTTAGCAACTTTCATGATCATTGGAACAAACTGTACTTATTGCCCTACTCTACCAGGGAAAGTCTTCACATACTTGGGGTAGACATCCCACTAACTTACTGATGGGTTTGAGACCTGTCAGTTACCCTGAACCTAATTTCACCCATCTACCCAGATGATTTACCAAAGCATGTCCACTGTGCATGCTACAGTTTCTTGGAGTCACAGGTGAGAACTGGGTGACAGGTGAACATCAAAGGTGGGTGAACAGCCCTGAAAAGGACTCCCTGAACACTCCTTTGGGGTTGGACAAGATGGTCTATGAATCTATGAGATATGGATTCCTTTTGTGTCCACACCAGCTCAACCTCAGTTTCACTAACCACATTCACAATATTTCTCCTCTATGTACCCTTCTCCACTCCTACTGGTGCAGGCCCTCTTCAACTCTAACCTTGACAGTTACTACAATAATCTTCCAATTCATTCAAGTATCTGTGCTCTCCCTTGCTGCCAACATGATTTGATCTACAGTTCAGGTATGTCACCTCCCTACTCAAGCTCCAATGGCTCCCTCTATCTTGTTCTCTGGCATCCAACCTCAGATACTTCATTCCTTAATTACTCAGCTATGTGACCTTGGCAAGTCACTTGACCCTATTGCCTTGTAAAAAAAAATACCAAAAAAATTCAAAACAGAATCATCAAAGTCCAGTAGCATGACCTAAAAAAGAAAAGTTTCACATTTCATTCCAAATGGACTTTGTGCAGTTCCTCTAACATCCATCTTCCCATCTCCAGGCCTTTGGAATATTCCACCCCATCTCTGCTATTTAATTACCCTGGCTTTCTCCAAGAAACGGGTGAACTCTGATCTTCAATAGGAGATGTTTCTTGATCCTTTGAAGTTATTAAGGCCTTTCCAACTCAGATTATTTCCCATCTATTCCAGGTCTTTATACATTGTCTCTCCTATTAAAATGAATTCTCCTTGAAGATTAACTGGGTATTTTTTTTAACCTTTCTTTGTATCACTTGTGTTTAAGTACCTGGCCCATAGCAAGAATTTAATAAATGTTTATTGACTAATTGAGTTGTGATCTCTACATCCTTAGGCAAAATACTTTCTCTTTTTCTCAACAATCTTACTTTCCTTCTCACTTAAGGTCTCCTCCAGACTTAACAGTATATTTTGGAGAAGTGGAGGAAAGAGGATATAGAAGGTGGCTTCAAGCCCTCTTAGAGCAACTTACTCAAAAGGAAAATTGTGGTAGGGGAGCCTTTTCAAAGGAGACCTTGTGTTGACCTAGCAGTATTTGTCTTCCCCCTTTTGGTGTGATACCCTTCCTCTCACAATACCAAGTGAAGGTACTTTTCAGTCAGCTTGCCCAATGTTTAAAAATTCCTGACTATAGTTTACTGAGAAACAAAATATCTGAAGGACCTCAGTGATAATGAGATTGGATTAACTTTCTTAACAATTTTGTTCAGAGGGGGCAGCTAGGTGGTGCAGTGGATAGAGCACCAGCCCTGGAGTCAGGAGGACCTGAGTTCAGATCTGACCAGGGATGCTTAATAATTCTCCAGCTGTGTGACCTTGGGCAAGTCACTTGATACCCATTGCCATACATAAACAATTTTTAAAATTAAAAAAAAACAATTTTGTTCAGACCCCACCTAGGTGAGGAGACCCATTTTGTTCTACTCACATCTTGTTTCATTTGAGAATAGAAAAAGGGGGGGGTGCTTAAATTCTCATCTTAAACATATGTATTGGATATAAGGAAGTCCTTTTTGATAAAAGTAACTAGAGATTGGTTTGGCTTATAGAAGATCATTCATTGTACTGTTTCCTTCCCTGGAGAGCTTTAAAAATAGAATGAAATTCACAACTGTCTGGGTTGGTTTAAGCATAGCTCTTTCTTAACACGCTATAATTAGTCCCTCTGAGAAATTTTCCATCTGTCACTGTTCACTAGTAAAATTTGTTTTGGATAAATTCAACACTGAGTTTAGAATTTAAGCTATATTAAAAATCTTGGATTTATAATAGAATTGTAAATATAACTTCAGAGTTTGGGGTTTTCTTGGCAAAATCATCTGCCATTTCCTTCTCCAGCTCATTTTGCAGATAAGGAAACTGAGACAAATAAGGTTAAATGACTTACCCTATGTCACCCAACTAGTAAGTGTCTGAGGCTGGATTTGAAAACATGAAGATGAGATCTTAAAGGTATTCTGGTCCAACACTTCAATTTATAGATGAGGAAAATGAGTCTTAGAAAGATTACAGGGCTTGCCCAAGATACTATGGCTAATTAAGTTAGTGATTAATTTAGAACTAGAACCTAGGTCTATTGTCTCCCAATTCAGTATTGTTTTTACTTGCTTTTAATTTTTTTCCAGAGAAGTACCTGCTTTAGAATTCAAATTAACTGCAATCAATCAGTTAATGAGCATTTATTGAGTGCCCATTATGTAACAGACAGTTTGCACTAGAAAACAGATGAATAGAGACTTCTAGCCAAGATGGCAGCCTCAAAGAAGTAAACCATAAAGCATCTACTTGATACTTCAGTAAAAAAAAAAAACAACTGAAATTTGCACAAGCAGAATAATGATAAAGGAATTAAGAAACTACAGACTTCTTCCCCACAAAGGTCCACAAAAATGTCAGCCAAGCCCACAAGCAACAAATATATGTAGCCTGCAGGACTCCTGGACAGGAGTGGAGGGTTTCCCCCAAATCCCCAGGGTGATGGGAAATCTACAATAGAGACTTTAGAAGCCCTAGGGAATGGCAATAACTTGTGAAGCAAAGTAAGACACCCAGGCTCTTCAAGTCTGAGGTCCCCAACCCTCTATCCTGATATGCCATTGAAGGGCTCAAAAATTAGAACTGTGAACCTTGAAGATCCTGGGAAGCCTTACTCTAGGAGGGGTTGAGATCAGCACAAGTATACAGGTGACCCAATGCAAGAATAAACAGGGCCAATCACCTCACACCAAAGGCCAGCAAGAGGTTAAACCTGACCCTGGCATCCAGTCCAAGAAAACTAAAACCATAGAGATGAGTGAACCAAAGAAGACACTGGTCAGTATAAAAAGAGTACTACAGATCTAGTGTTTGCCTAAAAATCCAGCCCAGAAGGAAGGGTGACTCTGAAACATCTGTAGGCAGCAAAGATTCAAAGGAAAAAAAATATTCCAGAGTACATGAATATCTAGAATAAATTAAAGAAATTTAAAAATAAAACAAAAATTCTTGAAGAAAATATAGCAGAGAGAATAGTCCAAGTAATAGATTCCTGAAAACAAGAATAAATCAAACAGAAATCAATGACTTCTTGAGAGAAAAATATTAGAATAAAATCAAAAGATTGGAAAAAAGTAGACAAAAGTATTAGACATCTGATATTAAAACAACTTATCTGAAAAATGAGGTCAATGAGAATTTAGGAAAACACAAATAAAATCATAATTTATTATGATTTTAAAAAAATCTAGGGGTGGCTAGGTGGCATGGTAGATAAAGCATCAGCCCTGGAGTCAGGAGTACCTGGGTTCAAATCCAGCCTCAGACACTTAATAATTACCTAGCTGTGTAGCCTTGGACAAGCCACTTAACCCCATTTGCCTTGCAAAAACCTAAAAAAAAAATTTTAAAAAAATCTAGACACTATAGTTCAAGAAATCATAAATGAAAACTTTCAAGACCTATTGGAACCAAAGGGCAAAGTTGCAAAGAATCCATTGTTCACCTCTTTAAAAAAAAATAAAGAGAAAAATCCCAGCAATATCAAAGTTGAAATTCAGAGTTTTGGAAAGAAAAAATACTGCAAGTATAAAAATCCCAAGAAACCAAATCTTGATCACATGAGAAGTAATCGTTTGTCAGCCTATACTAGCTTGTAAGAGCCAGTTGTTTAAAAAAAAAAAGAAAAGAAAAAAGAAAAGTTCAGGAATTATGCAAGCTGATTGTTAAATGGTTATTAATTTGAAATTAAATTACAATTAAAAATAGAAAATATCCAAAACTCATCACTTCCTATTTATTTTGCTTTATCTTACAATTTCCTAAGTTCTTGAGGTTATTTACATCTACTGAATTTATATGGCAGAAATACTGATAATGATGTTTTGTCTTTCATTCTAGAAAATCAAAACATCAGGGAGGTGATGCCATGACAAGCACAAGAAGTGGATTTGAATGAGGGGGTGTTATACTAAGTAACCAGCTTCACTTTCTCCTCCAGAGCCATCTGGATCCAGAGATCAGATATGAATCAGGATTACTGGAGATGCCCTGGATGAGAGGCAATCAGGGTTAAGTGACTTGCCCAAGATCACACAGTTAGTAAATGTCAGTTTTCTGAGGCCAGATTTAAACTCCTGTTCTCCTGACTCCAAGACCAGGGCTCTATCCATTGCACTGCCTAACTGCCCTGGCAGAAATACTATTTAATGATTATATCACAAATACCTGCTAACGCAATATTTAGGTTGGGACTGTCTTATGATAAAGTAAATAAGTCAAGTCCAATCTACCCTCTCTGGACATGGTATTGTTTTTTGGATTGACATTTTATTTTTCCAATTACATGTTATGAAAACTTTTCAACATTTATTCACTTGCATATTTATAAGTTACACAAATGTTCTTCTACCCTCCCTCCTTCTCCCTCCCCAGTGGTGAACAGTCTGGTGAATATTGTATGTGTACATTTGTGTCTAACATGTTTACATATTAGTCATTTTGTATATGAGGAATTAGGAATAAGGGAAAAGAAAGAAAACCATGGTACTCCATGGAAGGAAAAACATAAGAGAAATTATTAAAAAGTGAACAGAGGGGGCAGCTAGGTGGCACAGTGGATAGAGCACTGGCCCTGGAGTCAGGAGTACCTGAGGTCAAATCCAGCCTCAGACACTTAATAATTACCTACCTGTGTGGCCTTGGGCAAGCCACTTAACCCCATTGCCTTGCAAAAACCAAAAAAAAAAAAAGTGAAGAGATTGTTCATTCAGATGCTGTGGGTTTTTTGGTTGAGTTTTTTTTCATCTGGATGTGGATGGCATTGTTTATAACAGGTCTCCCAGTAGTGTCCTTGATCTTTGAACTGCTGAGAAGAGCTACAGCCATAATACTTGATCAACTCACAATGTTATTGTTAATGTCTTGGTTCTGCTCCCTTTGCTCAGCATCAGTTTGTGTCATTCTTTCCATGCTTCTCTAGATGGACATAGTATTCTTTTTTTTTAGCTATGAGATAATAATTTTATTTTTTATTTTTATTTTTGGCTTTTGCAAGGCAATGGGGTTAAGTGACTTGCCCAAGGTCACACAGCTAGGTAATTATTAAGTGTCTGAGACCGTATTTGAATCCAGGTACTCCTGACTCCAAGGCTGTGCTTTATGCACTGCACCACCTAGCCACCCCTGGACATAGTATTCTTAAAGACAGTTCTCTAAGCAGAGGCTGACCTTTAACTCATGGTCAGTACTTCCGAGTTATAGCAGAAAATCTTTGTTTTCCATCATCCCAGCTAGGGTGATGTAATGATTTTTTTTTGTCTGAAACTACTCCCACAAGTCATCTGGAAGCTCATCCTGAGGTAGGACACAAGAGGGTATCTGTCTAGGGTGTTGTCCTTGATTATTTTTTTCAGCAGAACTCCACTAGATGGCATCTGGACACTTCTTAATAGCTTCCAAAGACGCTTGCTTTGCAGGAAAGTTTACATCCTTAATATCTGGGGCAATGGCATCCTGTGATGGGGAGTTTCAAACAAAACCACTTGTTTTTTCAGAGAAATAAACAGACTTTCTGCAACTACAAATTTGTATGTTGACAAACACAAACAAAATGTTCTTTCAGTTCTAATGATTTACAAGTACCAAGTAGAAATGGTTTGTGACAGTACAGTTTGCTGTCTGTGAGTGCAAGGGAAACTGTAAAGACAGTGTTGAAGTGAAGAGAATAACTGGATTTGGAGTCTAGAAGACCTAAGTTCAACTCTGACATAGCTGGGTGACTTTGGGCAAGTCACTTAACCACTACATGCTTCAGTTTCCTCAATTATAAAAAGAAAATAATAAAACCATCTCCCCCCCAAGGGTTGTGGTAAGGATCAAAAGAGATCCTATTTGCAAGGTACTTAACACAGGGCCTGGCACTACCAATTTTCTTCTCTCTTCCCACCCAAATTGAAAGCATGCCTAAATTTGAAATCTGGAACCTGGTTCAGATCCCCTTCTGCTACTAATTATGTAATATCAGTCAATAAATATTAAGAGCAGGCAGAGCCAAGATGGAGGCATGAAGGCAGCATTTCCCAGGAACTCCTTCTCCCCCAAACTCCAAAAGCCAAAAAAAATATTACTCTAGCCAAAATTTAGAGGGGCAGAACCCACAGAAAGACTGAGGGATACATTTTTCCAGTCCAAGACAATTTAGAAGTTCCACAGGGAACGGTATGTCTCCCTAGGACTGGGGATTGGGGAAAAAGCAGAGGACACAGTGCAGCCCAGGCCAGCCCAGACCAGCCCAGTGATCACTGGCAACAGCTTGAAGGAGCAGTGAGAGAACTCTGCTATACCAGAATGAGTGTGGAGAAGCACCAGTCCCAGAATCTGCAGCAAGAATCTGGAGAAAGCAGCCTGCACCCCCAGAGACAGTAAGGGAAGTCTGCAGAGATTTCTCTGCTCTCCCTGGGGTAGGACTCTGCTGTTTGCCTACACTCAAATCCAGGTAGCACTTTGGGCTTCCATACTAAAATAGCAGGATCCTCCTTATAGCTACAGGGCAGAGGGAAGTACTGGGGCCATCTACATATCAAAGCACAGGCAAGAGAGCATAAGACCCTAGAGGAATAAAGGTCCCAGTGGGGTGTCCCCGCCAAAAAATAAAAACAAATAAATATTAAGAGCCTTCTATGTGTTATGCTAAACTCTAGGGATACAAAAAAAGACAGTCTCTATCCTCAAGGAACTCATAATCCAATAGGGGAAAGACATCACTTGAAAAGACCCACAGGCAAGTTAATCTTCCTGTGCCTCAGTTTCCTCATCCATAAATAAGGGACAGTGAGTACTCAGCAAGTAGACTCAAACTAGCTCTCCACCATAGACTCCCCCCCTCCATGGGGTCAGGAAGGTTGAGAACATGTGCAGCTGCCACATTGCTTAGTCATCACCTCTCCAAGGTTGGGTTCAGGCACTCAGAATCCAGAAACTCTCCCATTCCTAATTGCTGCAAGATGTTGAACCAAGGAGCTACTATTTTTGGAATAGGGAATACTCATGTGGCCCCTGGAGAGCTCCATCAGTGACTAATAATATTCACTTAGGTTTCCATACTGTCAGAAAAGGGGAAATGGAGCAAAAAGGACATGACCAGTCAGCTCAAAGAGGTGCTCTTACCTACAATATTAATAACCAATTAGTTCATTACCATTAGATATGATACAACCAAAGTCTCAAAAATGGTTCATCACCCTGAAAATTCATGAAGTTGATCAGAGAACTCCCCTAAACAACTACCCATGTATATTATCTCCCTGTATCCTCACAACAACCACATAAAGTAAATACTTTAACAAATATATTTCTTTTTTTTAAGTTTTTTTTTTTGCAAGGCAAATGGGGTTAAGTGGCTTGCACAAGGCCACACAGCTAGGTAATTATTAAGTGTCTGAGACCGGATTTGAACCCAGGTACTCCTGACTCCAAGGCCAGTGCTTTATCCACTACATCACCTAGCCGCCCCAACAAATATATATATTTCTAATTTTTAATTTGGTGCAGGGAGTTGCCAGTGAAGAACTTACTTCATCAAGTGCAGATCAGCATCTTCTCTGCAATGTATAATTTTCTTAACCGACTTGCCCAAGGTCACACAGCTAATTATTGTCTGAGGTCACATTTGAACTCAGTTCTTCCTGACACCAGGGCCAGTGATATATCCACTGTGCCATCGCCCCTGCAACGTATAATCTTAAAGGGCTTCCTGAGCCATTGAGACATTAAGTGATTTACACAGGATCATAGTAGGACTTGAATACAGATCTTCTTGATTCTGCAGAAGCAATCAATCCACCATGAGACCATATCTCAAGGTATGAACTATACATTGTTTTAATTTTTTAGTTTTCAAATTACATACTTTGGTAGTTTTTCAACATTAATCCATTTGCAAATTTATGTTACACATTTTTCTACCACCTTCCCTTCCACCCCTTGGCAACAAACTTGTCTGATAAAAATTGTTCATGTGCATTTATATTCAACATATTTACATATTAGTCATTTTGTGTAAAAGGAATTAGGACTAAGGGGGAAAAAGAAAACCACGAGATAAGAAGGAAAAAACAAATTTTTTAAAAAATGAACATGGTATACATTTAGATTCTGTGGTTTTTTTTTTCCTCTGGATATGGAAAGTCATGCAGCAAGGTGATAGCACAAAGCCTCAGATAGATGCCAGACTCCCCCAAAAATATTCTTTTCCTGATAGTATTACAGATTCTTTTTAATGACCCCCAAGTTGTCCCAATTGGAGATGTAGTGGTCCTCACTGCAACAAGGCAGAAAACCAAAACTGAGCCAAGCTATGCAGAATCACATTTCAAATGTCTCTTTTTTAGATCTAGATCTATTCCTAATCCTGAGAAGGCGTGGGGTGGGGTGAACTTTTCTGGTTTATATCATTCACCACCTCAAGTTGTAAATGACCCTCCCACTGCCTGTTGTTGCCTGTGAACTCAAAGGTCAGGTCTGACTTTGACCCTTGCTGTGAAACTAAATTGCTTGTTTCTGTGACAATGGCTTCCATTAACTGTCTTTATTGAAAACTGTGATCTTTCAAGGATACCAGATTTTTAGAGTTTGGGCCCTTTACATGACTTATTTGGATCTTTTGCTCTATGTGTGACACAGAGATATTTAGGAAGACCTTACTTGGGAAAAGGAATTTGTCAGAAACAGAAGACTTAAGTTTACTAATTAAATGTACCTTTGTGTCACAAATGACAAGAAGGTTCAATTAGGAGTCAAGACCTGAGATTGAATTCTGCCTCAGATACTAGCTGAGTAAGCCTGGATAATTCATTCAACCTCCTTCAATCTCCATTTCCACATATGTAAAAGTAGCACTTGTATATGTAGTAAGCATACTTTGTAGACCATAAAGCTCTATATAAATGCTAGGCATTACAATGATTAATTTTGAATTGACCTGGGGTGGCTAGGTGGCATAGTGGATAAAGCACCCGCCCTGGAATCAGGAGTACCTGGGTTCAAATCCAGTCTCAGAACACTTAATAATTACCTAGCTGTGTGGCCTTGGGCAAGCCACTTAGCCCCATTTGCCTTACAAAAACCTAAAAAAAAATTTTTTTTACATGGTTGGTTAATTGGTGGTTCATTATCAAAGAAGACCAAAATGACATCACTATGTTAGAGACAAGTTACAGTGTGTCTGACTGTGACTAATCAGACCAATGTGAGTCAGAATGCTCTAACACAGGTCAAGCACAAATAGACCACGTGAATACTGGGGATGGGTACTCTAAGCTTTTCTCATGTTGCCTTTGAGGGGCTTCAATTCTGCTTTGCTTGCACATCATGCTAGATGGTCCTATGCCAGTGTCTCCCATTCTGAACAATCAATTCCACAGGTTTTTTAAAAAAATTTTGCAAGGCAATGGGGTTAGATGACTTGCCCAAGGTCACACAACTATTAAGTGAACTCAGATCCTCCTGACTCCAGGGCTAGTGCTCTATGCACTGTACCACCTAGCTGCTCCTGAATTCCAAAGTTCTTAAGAGAGATCTAGAATGTGTCCTTGCATTGTCTTTTCAGATCCCCATAGTGAGTGCCTTTTCTGCCTGAGTTCTCCATAAAATAGTCTTTTGGAAAGCATATATTTGGTATCTGAACAACATGGCCAGCCCATTGTAGTTGAGCTCTCTAGAGGAATATTTGAATATTCAGCAGTTTAGTTTAAGAAGGAAGCTCAGTGTCTGGTATCTTCTCTTACCAGATAATCTTCAGAATCTTCCTAAGACAATTCGGATGGAAGGGATTCTGTTTCCCAGCAGCATGATTAGACTGTCCAGGTCTAATATAACACCTCTTCTCTTCCACACTATCTTTCAGAGCTTCCCAAGTACTGAGCAGGCAACCATATTGTCAATGTGTACCTCCCTGAAATTACACTGCCAGGATAAGTGAAGCTATCCACAGTACTCAAAATTTCTCCATTTGCTATAATTGATGGTTCCACATCTGGATAGTGTGGTGTTGGCTGATGGAGCACCTGTTTTCCTGGTGTTGGTGATTAAGTCAACATTATCACGAGCAGCAGAGGATCAATCCATACCTGGTTGTATCTCAACCTTCAGAGGCTGCATCTGCAAACAAAAGATCATGCATCGAAATTCCCTCCACTTTGATCTTGGCTTGTAGTCTTTTCAAGTTGAAGAATTTACCATCAGTGAGGAAGCTGATCTTGATGCCGTATTCATCCCCAGGTAAGGTTTTTGATTACATGGCTGAAAACAGCATGCTGAGAAGCATGAGAGTAAGCATACAGGCTTGTTTCACTTCATGGGTGACTGGGAACTCTGGGAAACATCAACCCAGGGGAGCATGCTCCAAAGAAATTCATCTATAATGCTGATGAACTCTAAGTAGCCAAATTTTGACATAATTTTCCATTAGCTCTAACACACTCTCACTGCTATTAATTTTGAAATAACCTGATGGATCCTTACTTGTATTCTATATGGCAGTTTCTTTCATGAGCCTGTGCATGACAGTGTAATCAAGAAGGGGGTGGGGGAGAAGAGGGAGGAGAGAAAGGGAAAAGAGGGGAGGGGAAGAAAGGGAAAAGAGTGGAGGGGGAGAGAAAAGAGAAGAGAGAGGGTGAGAGGAGAAGAGAAAAGAGAGGAGAGAGGAAGAGAGAAAAGAGAGGGGAGAGAGAGAGAAAAGAGAGAGGGTGAGAGGAGAAGAGAAAAGAGAGGGGAGAGGAAGAGAGAAAAGAGGGGAGAGAGAAAAGAGAGAGGGGAAGAGAGTGAGAGAGAGAAAGAGAGAACCAAGAAAGGCTGGACTCGCTCCCCTCCCCTTCTCCCGGGGTTTCCCAACATTGGTTTCTCTCTATTAGCGCCTTTAAGCTAGACCAAGCCCCTCTGCCTCTCGTGTTAGCGTCTAATCCTCCTCTCTCTGCCCCACTAGTCTGTGGAGTTTGGGGGTGCTTTGGGGGGGGCTTTCTTCTCCCCAGGCAGGTTCTCCTCACAAATGGCTGTGGGCTCGGGCAGGCCAGCCCAGGCGCTGCCGTGAGCCCTCGGGCACGAGAGGGCAGCCTCCTCCTTTCCCAGGTAAAGCAGGCCCACGGCCACACGGCCCACGTGTCCTCGGGGTGCCCGGTGAGGCCCCGGCCCGGCCCCCCGGCGAGGCCCGGCCCCCCGGCGAGGCCCGGCCCCCCGGCGAGGCCCGGCCCCCCGGCGAGGCCCGGCCCCCCGGCGAGGCCCGGCCCCCCGGCGAGGCCCGGCCCCCCGGCGAGGCCCGGCCCCCCGGCGAGGCCCGGCCCCCCGGCGAGGCCCGGCCCCCCGGCGAGGCCCGGCCCCCCGGCGAGGCCCGGCCCCCCGGCGAGGCCCGGCCCCCCGGCCAGGCCCGGCCCCCCGGCGAAGGGGCGAGGCCCGGCCCCCCGGCCAGGCCCGGCCCCCCCGGCCAGGCCCGGCCCCCCGGCGAGGCCCGGCCCCCCGGCGAGGCCCGGCCCCCCGGCCAGGCCCGGCCCCCCGGCCAGGCCCGGCCCCCCGGCCAGGCCCGGCCCCCCGGCGAGGCCCGCTGGCAGAGGCAGCACGTGGCGGCAGCGGCGCTCAGGGTAATAACAGAGAGGACCGGAAGAGGCGGAAGCCGAGGCCCGAGGGAGAGGAGGCCCCGCCCTCCTCCGCGCGCAGGCGCACTAGGCTAGCCGCGCACTGGGTGGGCCTTCCCCTGGCAGGCTCGGGCCGGCCTCCCTCAGAGGGCTGAAGGGCTCTAGGGTGAGGGCAAGGTCGAGGTCGAGGTAGCAGCTCGGGGATCCGGCTTTCTTTAGTAAAAAGCGGAGAGATAGGGGGAGGGACGCACGTGACTAGGAAAGGAGAGAAGGACCACCGGTGGGCGGGGCCCACCGCGAGCGAACCCGGCCGCCCGGTTGCCTAGCAACGCGACGCTTCTCCCGTCGGCCATGACTTTGGAGTTCCTCACCCGCCGCTTGGTCCTGAACGGCGGCCTGGAGCAGAATGCCCTCAAGTATTTGGAAAAGCATAAGGTGGCGGACTTGCTGGTCAGCATCACCAGCAGCCTCCTCTTCTTCCGGCCAGGTAAAGCAGGCCCGCGCCCACACGGACCCCTGCCCGGGGGCGCCGTGGCGGGGGAGGTCGGGGGCTTTCAGGAAGCCCATTTCACGGCGCCTCCCAGGAACTGCGCTCAATCCTGGGGGCTCAGAGAGGGGCAAAAACAGTCCCTGCCCTGAGAGTTCACATTTTAATGGGGGACACAGCGGGCACAGCATATACACTATAATAAATACAAATTATAGACAAACCAGGTGGAAAGTAATCGTAGAGGGAATCAGGAGAGGCCACCTTCGAGAAACCAGCGGTGAAGGCCTCGAGCCTTGGACCTCCGGGGTACAGACCTAGAAGTGGGAAGAAGGTGTGTCATTCTGAAAGACCACATAGTAGATCATCCAAAGATTTCCTGGTGTGAAGAGCAAGAAGACTGGAAAGGGCTTTTGGTCTGGAGGGTCCTGGCTCTGCTTCCAGCCTGTTCCATGATTCATTTCACTTCTTTATCCAGACTGCAGACTTTTTTTTTAAGGTTTTTCCAAGGCAAACAGGGTTAAGTAGCTTGCCCAAGGCCACACAGCTAGATAATTATTGTCTGAGGCCGGATTTGAACCCAGGTACTCTTGACTCCAGGACCAGTGCTTTATCCACTACGCCACTTAGCCACCCCAAGACTGAAGACTTCTTGTATATTGGGATCCTTTGTTCCCTTTGCCTTATTTCTAGTTATGGGGGGGGGGGGGATTTTAAATTATTCCCATCTTCCCATGCCTTTCCTCCTTTTCACAGTTACTGAATAAAACTGGAGTGTGTCACAAAACAATGATGGCTGGATCCACTACAAACTTTTGTTATATTTTATTTCCACCCCTCTTTCTATTTTCATGACTCCAATGGTTGCACCCCATTATCCTACCCTTTAAGCTGAGTACCTGAACTCCTACTTCACTTTAAAAAAAATGGAGGCTATTCTCTGAGGCCTTTTCTCTCCTCTTTTAGTATCAATTATATGTTCTTCCCTCCTTCCCTAATCATCTCTTTCATACCTGTCTCATTGTAAAGAAGTGGCACATACTCCTTGTCAAGGCAAACCTATATCTCTGTACCATAGATCCTATCCCATTCCAATTTCTCCAACTGATTGACCCCTTTATCATACCCCTGCTCTCCAATCTCTTATCTACTGCCCCCTTCCTTGCTATCTACAAGCACCCTTTTCTCTCCTCATCCTTTAAAAACAAAAACCCCCAAACCCTCATTTGATACTGTTATCCTGGTTTGAAATCAAACTGTAAATGTCTCCTTTCTTTTTAGAATCAACTACTTGAAAAAGAAAACGCTTTCTCTGCACTCAGTTCTTCCATTTCTCAAATTTGATTTCTAAACTTTCTGCATTCTAATTTCCAACCTTATTCAATTGAAGCTACTCTTGGGGGGGGCATGGCTAGGTGGCACAGTGGATAGAGCACCTGCCCTGGAGTCAGGAGTACCTGAGTTCAAATTTAGCCTCAGACACTTAATAATTACCTAGCTGTGTGGCCTTGGGCAAGCCACTTAACCCAATTTGCCTTGCAAAATTCTTTAAAAAAAAAAAAACTATTCTCTCCAAAGTACCAACAATCCTTTGACTGCCAAATCTCATCAATCTTTCTCAGTTCTCATCTTTTTTTGATCTTTTTAAAGTCTTTGACACCTTTTTCTCCTGGATACTCTCTCCTCTCTAGGTTTTTGTGACACTGGTTCACTCTTCTTTCTCCTCCTACCTGTCTGATTACCCTCTTTTTAGGTTCCCTTTTGGGATCTTCAAGTCATATTCACTAACAGTAGGTATCCTCTTAGATTCTGAGACCTCATCTCTTCCCACTCTCCTTTTTTTTAACTGGGTGATTGCATCAGGACTCATGGATTTAATTATAATTTCTCTGCCTAGATTTCTATGTGTGTGTGTATATATATATATATACACACATACAGACTTAATTGTTCTCCTGACCTCTAATCCTAATTACCAACTGCCTTTTGGATATTTTGAACTCCATGCTCTGTAGGCATCTCAAACTCAACATAGGTAAAACAGAAATCATTCTCTTTCCCCAAAATCTCTTCTACCTTCTTCACTTTCCTAGTCATATCCAACTCTTCATAACCCCATTTGAGATTGTTGGCAAAACTGATGGAATTGTTTGCTATTTCTTCCCCAGCTCATTTTACATATGTAAGTGAAACAGCACTAAGTAACTTGCTTGGAGTCATCCAGCTAATAAGTGTCTGAGGGTGGATTTGAACTCAAAAAGTTGGGTCTTCCTTATTCCAGGACCAGCACTCTATCTACTACACCACCTAAGGACCCCTGTTCAAGACCTTAGATAATTAACTCTTTGAATGAGTAAGAGAAAGAGACTTTGCAAAGGCATCTTATTCTCCCATTCACCTACTCAATACATTTCAGTGGCTCTTATCTTCAGGGTCAAATAAAAAATTCTCAAACCCTTCACAACTGTTTTCACTTTTCCTACACCTTATTCTCTTCCATATAGTCTACATTAAAGTATTAACTCGGCCTATTTTGCTATTCTTTTCATACTACATTCAATCTCCAAATTCTGAGAACTTTTCCTGGTTATCCTCATACCTAGAATTTTCTCCCTCACCTTTTAAAACAGCTCAAATCCCACTTTCCTTTCTCCATTCCTTCTCTATCCCTTCTTCTCTCCCTTCCTCTTTACTTGTTTCCTTTCTTTTTTCCTTCCCTCTAACCCTCTGTGACTGTCTGCCTCTCTATCTCTGTATCTTTCTCACCCTCTTCCTCCCTTTCATTCTTTCTCTCTCCTCCAACAGGCTAAAAGTAGTCATTCAGAGGCTCCAGTTTCCCCTTCTGAAGGAGGTCCTCCAATGCTTTTCCTCTGAGATTAGTTTCCATTTGCCTTGTACGAACCATGTGTTTAATTATTTGCATGTTTTGCCTCCCTATTAGAATGTGAGCTTCTTGAAGATATGGAACATGTTTTTCCCTTTCTTTGTATCATCAGTACTTACAACAGTCAAGTTAATAAGCATTTGTGAAGCACCTTCTATGTGGAATGTAGCATTTCTTTTTAAATGCTTGACTGACTAGAATGAGATTTTATGGTCTCTTGCTCTTCAACACCCCCACACACACACACCATCCTCAGTTTGCAGGTCTTGGGACAGTATCTTTTTACACATTAAATATGTAGCTACTAGATTAATGTAGATTTTGATTGACTAATCACCACAACTGTAAGTTCTGGATATCTCTTTTGCTTTTCTGAAAACAATTTAAAGTTCTGATGACCAGAGTTGCTAGCTCCATCAGACTCTATCACTAGTCCAAGAGTACTTTATTCCTATATTTTCTCAGAACTCTAAAGCCCACTGTCAGATACTTTCTTCTTAGATAGACTGGGGAAGTGATCTGCTGGTCCTTATCTGAATTCCCTTTACTTAGCATCAGTGATGAAAATTCTACCTACACCCAAATGACTTCATTTTTTTTTTTTTTGCCTATGACTTCATAATACTTAGCAATATTTTTTAGGTCATTTTGTGTTGGAAACAGTTGTACCAAGACTCCCCAGAAATGAGTAGTGGTTATAAGGTTTACCAGTTCTTTAAAGGTTCTCTGTCATGTCCTAGATAAGATGTCCTGGAAAACCAGCAGACCACTTAGTACTTTATGTTAGGTTGCCACATTATTCATCAGAGAAAGTCATTAACCACTTCCGTTAATTTCTTCCTCTTCATTATTGGATGACCTGATGGCCCCAGTAGCTCTCTATCATTGTTAAAATAAAGCACAAGGAACTGCTTCCACCTGAGATTGTTCCATTTTAATGGTCTTGAGGAAAACCAAAGTTTTTCCTTTATATGATCATTACAAATTTGACACATCAACAATTACAAACCTTTCTGTGTATAAAGAACAGAAAAAGAGGACAGCATATTATTCTGTAAATCTTTACTACATACAGCTTTTTATATTTCAAATTCTTTTTTTTTTTTTTTAGGTTTTTGCAAGGCAATGGGGTTAAGTGGTTTGCCCAAGGCCACACAGCTAGGTAATTATTAAGTGTCTGAGGCCGAATTTGAACTCAGGTACTCCTGACTCCAGGGCCGGTGCTCTATCCACTGCGCCACCTAGCCACCCTATATTTCAAATTCAATTGGCAATTTCAACATGTTCCTGATTATCTGATTTTCAGTTTCCTTATTGTTTATATGTGAAAGGATTCATTAGTTTTCTTTCTTTTTAAAAATTATACTGTCACTACTTCCAATAATGACATATATAAGTACATATGAAATAAATAATTACGATGTAGAGAGACTAGTAGCTGAATAGTCCTGAAAAGATGTTATGTAAGAGATAGTGTTTGTGGTGTAATGGATAGAGCACTGAACTTTGAATGAGGAAGATTTATCTTCCTGAGCTTAAATCCAACTTCAGACATTTACTAACTGTGTGACCCTGGCAAGTCACTTAACCCAGTTTGCCTCAGTTTTCTCATCTGTAAAATGAACTGGAGGAGGAAATGGCAAATCACTCCAGTATCTTTGGCAAGAAAATTTCAAATGGGGACATGTAGAGTCTGAAACAACTAAAAAACAGACTGTGTTGAACTTTGAAAAAACTAGGGATTTTTAGAAGTAGGTAATAGGCATGAAGGACCATACATTCTAGGGATGAAAAGCTCACCTGCTCCAAGAGGTACAACAAGAATATCAATTTGACTGCATTGACCATTGCATAAAGGAGAGAATCACATAATAAGACAAAAAAGGTAGGTTGAAGTCAGGTTGCAAAGGCCTTAACTATCAAACAGAAGAGTTGAATTTGATTCTGGAGAGCCATTGTAGTTTATTGAGCATGGGAACGACATGACAAGATCTGTACTTTAGAACTCTTTCTTTGGCATCTTAGTACAAGGTGATTTAGAAATCACTAATAGAGCCTTAGGAGGAAGCTAGGTGGCTCAGTGAATAGAGCACTGGGCCTGGAGTTAGGAAGACTGGAGATCCTTTGCAGCCCCAGACACGTACTAGCTGTGTGACCCTAGGCATGTCACATAACTTTTGTTTGCCTTAATCCAATGGAGATAGAGATGGCAAACCACTCCAGTATTTTTACCAAGAAAACTTCATGAATGATATAATTCTGTAGTCCACAGTGAAGAGTCAGACACCACTGAACTTCTGAACAACAGTAGAGACCCAAGGCAAGAAGTGTAATTAGAAGCCAATTGTAATAGTCTAAGCAAGAGGTAATAAGGGCCTAAACTAGGGCAGTGGCTATGTGAATGGGTAGAGATGATGAACACAGAACCAAAGGAACAATGTGTAATGATGACAAAAATACAATGACATCATTATAAGACAACAAAACTCAAGTCAAATGTTGGCTTTAAATTGCTAAGGCATACTTCCTTTCTAAAGTTCTTTCAGTTACAATCACACTGTACATACTAAGTGCCTTAACTGTGCAGTTATTGGGAAGTTGTTGCAGTCAAAATAAAATATATCAATAAAAATATTTGTTTTTAAAAAGAACATCTTATTCAAGACTAACTTAATTTTCTTTTATTTTAATTGAAATTTTATTTTATTTTTCCAGTTACATGCAATGGTAGTTTTTCAACATTCAGCCTTTTACTAATTTATGTTCCACATTTTTCGACTTTTCAGCTTAACTTTCCCTCCTTTTTCCCCATGGCAGTGAGTAGTCTAGTAAAAGTTTTACATGTACATTCATGTTTAACATATTTAAATATTAGTCATTTTATGAAAGAGAAGTTAGAATTAAGGGAAAAGGAAAGACAAAGGGAAAGGAAGGAAAAACATTCCATGTTTCTCTAAAGTCCAACCACTCATGATTTCTTATAGAACATGACTAACTTAATTTTCCTTTTATTTTTTGAAACTGTAACAAGATGAGTAGATCAAGGCAATATCATAGACATAAAATTAATTTCAACAAAGTATTATTTGATAGAATTACTCATGCTAATCTAATGATCCAGATTGAGAGGTGGAAGAAACCACTAGAGGTCACCTGGTTCAACCTTCTGATTTTACAAATGAGAAAATAGACCCAGAGAAGTTAAGTAATTAGGAGTATCAATTACAATGCTGGGTTTCTAACTCTTCATTAGAATCCCATGATTCTTCATTCTACTTTCTTCTCAAACACATTTAATATAGGTATATTAAAATGAGTTGAATTACTAGATCAAGCTTCCATATTAGTCACTAACAGGTTGATGTCAACTGGAAAAGGTTTCCAGTGAAGTACTCCAGGAATCAATCCAACTGGTACTTTTTCAATATTTTTTATTAGTAATTTGAATGGAGGTACAAAAGTGATTTGCATGGATGACACAAAGTTGGAAGGGCAAAATACCATATATGATAGAACCAGAATACAAGTTTTCAATAGCCTGGAAATATGATGAAATTTAATAGGGATTTGGGGTGGCTAGGTAGCGCAGTGGATAGAGCACCAGCCCTGGAGTCAGGAGTACCTGAGTTCAAATCCTGCCTTAGACACTTAATAATTACCTAGCTGTGTGGCCTTGGGCAAGCCACTTAACCCCATTGCCTTGCAAAAAAAAAAAAAAAACAAACCCTAAAACTGAAATTTAATAGGGATAAATAATAAGTTCTGCAGTTAAATTAAAAAAAATCAACTTCATAGGGACATCAGTTAGGATAGGCATGGCTAGACACAATCCAGTGAAAAAGACTAGATTTCAGTGAACTATAAGCTCAATAGGCTATATTGAGAAGCATATGTACAAAATAAATGAGACAATCATTTTATTGTATTCTTTGGTTAGACAATGTCTAAGAATATATTGTACAATTCTGAGCAAATTTTAGCAAGTTTTAGGAAGGATATAGTCAAGTTGAAATGCCTCAAAATGGGAACAACCAAGACCATAGGACTAAAACACATGCTAAACTACAATGTGTCAAACAGAAATACAAACCAGGGTCATTTATCATATAAAAGAATCCCTGTAAGTTTCATATTGATTTAGAAAACCATATAGTAATATTATCTTTGTTTTTTTGTACAATTATTGACACCTATATTATTAAAGGATCATTTTGGGGAATTTTTTTCCCTAAAGAAGAAGAAAATCATAACAGAATATTGATAATAATAATAATAATAATAATAAATAATGTTAATGATAATGTTTGTCCTTAATTCTCAAAGAAGACCATGACATCAGGGAGGTGATACCATGACAAGCACATGAACTGAATTTGAGTAAAAGGGATGCTGTGCTAAGTCACCAGCCTCACTTTCTTCTCCAGAGCTGTCTGGGTCCAGTGGCCAAATATGAATCAGGACCACTGGAGATGACCCTGGATGTGAGGCAATCAGGGTTAAGTGACTTGCTCAGGGTCACACAACTAGTTAGTGTCAAGTGCCTGAGGTTAGATTTGAACTCTTATCCTCCTGACTCCAAGGTCAGTGCTCTATCCAATGTGATACCTATTTATTCCCATTGGTCCTCGGGGTAGAAATAGGAACAAGGGTTAGGATTTGCAGGAAGTCAAATTTAAGTTTGATTTCAGAAAATTTAACAATCAACAGTTGAACAAGGGGAAAAATTGAAAAACTCAAAATAAATAAAATCTTTAATTTAAAAAAAAAGAGTTGACCAGAAGTACAGAGATGTCTCAGAAAGTATTATTGAATTCCTGATGTCCATACATCTTCAAGGAGAAGGTGACTCACTTGGGGTGCTTGTTGATCAGGCTTAGGTTAAACCAGACAAGCTTCTGAGGCCAGTTCAAATGCTTAGGCCCTATGATTCTGGGGAGGTTTATTCTGTACAATTAAGAGTTTACAATGGCCAATTATTTAACATAATGTAATGGGCAATACTTAATGTAATAAAGTATCATTAAATTTTGGTAGATATTTTTGGCATCATCTGTCTAATAATTGCTGATGTTTCTTGTCCTGTTGTGACAAGAAAGAAAATAAAACATACCTAAAAATCAGATGCGTGTGTGTGTGTGTGTGTGTGTGAATAAATATTAAGTCTGCGGTCGAGTTAGAAAAAAATCAACTTCAATGGGAATTTGGACACATATAGGAACTCTCCTCTTGGGCTTGCTTGGGCAAGCACTGGCAGTTTGCCATTATACTTCTTGGAACCACCATTTTTTTGCTCTTAACCTTGTTTCACAATTCACTGAAGAAATTGAGGCCATTTGCCAAAAGCTCTCTTTTCTCACATCACTCCAGATGAGTCTTATGTTGTTTTTATTTTAGCTTTTTTTGCAAGGCAATGGAGTTAATTGGCTTGCCCAAGGCCACACAGCTAGGTAATAAATATTAAGTGTCTGAGGTCAAATTTGAACTCAGGTACTCCTGACTTCAGGGCCGGTGCTCTATCCACTTCCCCACCTAGCTGCCCCTGTCTGTTATCTTCTCCTTCACTCCCATTTCACATAAAGAGGTTGCCTTCTTGTCAAGCAAACCCCTTTTGATACACAAGGAATCACATTCCAATCATATTTTTCTTCAGCAGACTACCCCCTTGTCCTTTCTGTTACCCCACTTTCTCACTTATCTTCAATATCTGCCTCTTATCTACTGACTGCTAACTTATTGACTAGAAATACACTTTTTTCTCTCTCCATTCTCAAGATATCTTCACTTGATCTATCCATTCCCCATGGTTAACTTCTCTTTTGTTTCTAAACTCTTTGAGAATGCCATCTATGAATAGTGCTACCACTTCATTTCCTCTCACTCTCTGCTTAACCTTGCAAGTCTAGCCTTTAAATTCATCATTCAACTGAACTGCTCTCTACAAAGGTATAAAAAAAAAGTCTTAACTGTCAAATCTAATGGCTTTTCCCTGATTCTTCTTCCTCTTCATCTCCTTTGATACTATTGATCACCCTCTTCTTGATCCTCTCTTCTTTCTAGGTTTTCCCAGCACTGTTTTCTTCTCAATTTCCTTCAACCTCTCTGACTTTTCCTCAGTTTCTTCCTTTGCTAGATTTTCATCCAGACCTTGCTCAATGACCATAGGTGTCTCCCAAGTCTCAATTTTAGGACTTCTTTTTTCCATCTTTGTTTCACTTGGTGACTTCAACAACTCTTATGGATTTAATTATTATTATCTCTATACAAATGATTCTCAAATATATTTATCCAGTTCTAATGTCTCTACTGAGCTCCAGCTCCATACTGGCAAATGTCTAATAGGCATCTCAATTTGGGTGATGATTAGACTTAAATGTATCTAAAACTGAGCTTTTATCTTAACCCAAAACTTTTCTCTTTTCCTTAACATTGAAAGCACTACCGTCCTCTCAGTCTTCCAGTCTTGCAAAATAGGTGTCATCCCTGATTCTACACTGTCTCATGCCCTATTACCTAGTCTCTTGCCAAGACCTGCAAATCCTATTTATATAACCTTTCTCATATGTAACACCTCTTCTGAAACTGCCTTCACCCTAGTCCAGACTTTTATCACTTCATTCCTGGATTATTGTAGTATCCTTCTGGTTCCTCTCTGTCTCCCAACCCTCTTCCCACTCTAATTTATCATCCACTCAGCTGCAAATTATATCTTTTTACTTACAAGTCTGACCATGTCCCCCCCTAATCCAGTAAACTCCAGTGGTTCTTTGTTACCTCCAGATTCAAACATGAAATCTTTTGACTTTTAAATTCCTACATAATCTGACCTCTTCCTACCTTTCCAATCTTCTTAGACCTCTATCCTCTCCAAATAGTCTACAATCTAGTGACCCTGGCATTCTTGCCATTCTTCCCAACTAGGTGCATTTTCTAGGGTTTTTTTTTTTTTGCAAGGCAAATGGGGTTAAGTGGCTTGCCCAAGGCCACACAGCTAGGTAATTATTAAGTGTCTGAGACCAGATTTGAACCCAGGTACTCCTGACTTCAGGGCCGGTGCTTTATCCACTGCGACACCTAGCCGCCCTATTGGTGCATTTTCATTGACTGTTCCAATGTCTGGAATTTTCTTTATCATCATTGCTACCTCTTAGATTCCCCCAACTTTTTTCAAATCTCACCTAAAATCCTATCTTCACCAAGTAATCTCTTTAATGCTAGTTCTCTTTTACTAAAATTATCTCCTCTTTATACATCTTGTTTGAACATAGTTGTCTACATGTTAACTTCCCTTATTACAATGTGAGCTCTTTGAAGGATGTTTTTGCTTTGCTTTTTACCACTAGTTCTTAACACATTGCTTACTAGTAGGCTCTTAGTAAATATTTCTTGTTATTGACTCCTGGAAGCCTGGGAAGGAGGAGAAATTCTCCTCCATTGTAACTCTGATATAAAAGTACAAGGAAGAGAGAACATGCGAAAAGGAAAGAAGTCTGGTGAAGAAGAAGACAAAGGGCAGGTTGTTCAATAAGAATCTGTTCTTTCTCCACCATCCTCTTCATTTTGGAAACATCCCCAATGATTGGAGACCAGAGATCAGAGTTTCCCTGTTTGTTTGTTTGTGTGTGTATGTGTGTGTGTGTGTGTGTGTGTGTGTGTGTGTGTGCTCGCGCTACCTCAGAAAGTGCCCTTCAGACAGATGTAAAATTTTATAGCCTCATTAAGTTCATTTGAGAATTTATTAAATCAATGAAGGGCTCCCCTGATCATTCCCTATAAACATAAAATTAGATCATACCAGATTATCATTAAGGTCATTTCTAGCTTTAACAGTAAATGACTCAAATTTGTACCAACAATCCTGCCTTTAAAATAAATGGAAAATTCCTTAAATTGAGCAATTAAAATTTTTTTCTTTAAAAATTTAATCTGCCAAAAAATGAAATTTTACATATGTTCTGATAAAAAGTAGTTCCAGATTGATCTCTTTTCCATTTTAATACATAAACTTGGTAGAGATTGCAGTCATTTATATGTAATAGGCAATTCTGTTTTTACTTTCTCATTTAGTTTAACATCTATTCAACTTAAACCTTTTAGTTCTGTTTATGTTTTGTAATATACTTTATTGACTTTTATAAGTTTTATTACTTAGTAAACATCAAAAAAATTCAAATATGCAAGTAAAACTTTTTTTAAGTTACATGAAATCATAAACTTCCATTAGTTTGTCAAAAAGTTTTTAATCAAGATAGCAGAGAAATGGAAGGGACTCACTCACCTGAGCTTTCCCCCAAATCCATTACTTTTAAAGTGACTTTTTTTTAGGTTTATTTTTTTGCAAGGCAAATGGGGTTAAGTGGCTTGCCCAAGGCCACACAGCTAGGTAATTAAGTGTCTGAGGTCGAATTTAAACTCAGGAACTCCTGACTCCAGGGCCTGTGCTCTATTCACTGCACCACCTAGCCAACCCCCCCCCCCACCATTACTTTTAGATAATGCTTTTAAACAAATTCTAGAGTGACAAAACCCGCAAAATCCAGTCGAAGATTGGCAGGAAAGATCTGTAGTTAGATTGTCTGGAGCACAGACCAGCACAGGAAGCACTGGCATAGCTGGGCCCCAAGAGACCAGGAGTGGGTTTGGAAGCCATTGAAGCAGCAATGGCAGCAGCAACTTCTGGAGCTCTCAGTCCTTAGACAATAAAGGGGAGTTGAATAATTGGTCATAAGATTACAGGGGTCTCTGCTAGCACTGAGGCAGTACTCTATTGCTTTGCCTATACTCATATTTAGGCTGAAATCAAATCATAGAGTGGGAAAAAGCCAACAACTGGAAAAAATCTGACCATAGGAAGTTAAATGATGACAAGGAAAATAAAAACACGCAGAAGGTAACAAAGTCAAAGGTCCTACATCCAAAACCTCTTAAGAAAAATATGAATTGGTTCTTAGTCCATAGACAAGCTCAAAAAGGATTTTGAAAATCAAATAACAAGTAGATGAAAAATTAGAAAGAGAAATGAGAGTGATGCAAGAAGAATCATGAATCAACAGCTTGGTAAAGGAGACAGAAAAAAAATACTAAAGAAAATAACACCTTAAAAAGCCAAATGGTAGGGCAGCTAGGTAGCACAGTTGATAGAGCACCAACCCTGGAGTCAGGAGGACCTGAGTTCAAATCTTGCCTCAAATACTTAATAATTACTTAGCTGCGTGACCATGGACTAGTCACCTTATTGCCTTGCAAAAAAAATGGTAAAAGAGGTACAAAATGTCAATGAGGAAAAAAGAATGTCTTAAAAAAGCAGAATCAACTAACCTAAAAAAAATAGAACCAGGAGAGCTAATTTTAAAATTATTTTTTTTTGTAAGGCAATAGGGTTAAGTGGCTTGCCCAAGGCCACACAGCTAGGTAATTATTAAGTGTCTGAGACTGGATTTGAACCCAGGTACTCCTAACTCCAGGGCCAGTGCTTTATCCACTGCGCCACCTAGCCACCCCTAATTTTAAAATTATTGAACTACCTGGAAGCCATGATTCAAAAATAGATGTTAGACATTATCTTTAAAGAAATTATCAGAGAAAACTGTCCTAATATTCTAGAACCAGAAGAGAAAATAGAAATTGAAAGAATACAACAATCTCCTCTTGAAAGAGATCCCAAAAATGAAAGCTCCCAGGAATAATATAGCCAAGTTCCAGAGCTCCCATATCAAGGAGAAAATATTCCAGATAGTAAAAAAAGAAACAATTCAAATATTGTGGAGCCCTGATAAGGATAAAACAAGATTTACTAGCTTCTACATTAAAAGAGCAAAGGACATGGAATATGAAATTCTGGAGGGCAAAAGAGCTAGGATAATAACCAAGAATCAACTACCCAACAAAACTGAGTATAATCCTTCAGAGGGGAAAATGAATATTCAATGAAATAGAAGACTTTATAGCATTCTTGGTGAAAAGACCAGAACTAAATAGAAAATTTGACTTTCAAATACAGAAACTCAAGAGAAAGAAAGAGAACTCATATGGGACTTAAAAAGATTAAACTATTTACATATCCTTCATCGAAAGATGATACTGCCAACTCATAAGTTTTTCATCATTAGGACAGTAAGAAGGAAGACAGATGGTATGGGTGTTATTTGAATAGGAATAGCTAAAAATAAGGGATGAGAGGAATATACCTCAAGAAAGGAAAAGAGAAGTAGAATGGGATAAATTATCTCACATAAAAGAGACAAGAAAAAGCTTTTATAGTTGAGGGGGGAGATAAAGGAGGGGTGAGTAAATCTTATTCTCATCAAAATTGACTCAAAAAGGGAATAATATAAAACATTTTGAGCATTAAAAAAAAAAATCTAGCTGACCCTATAGGGAAATAAGAGGGGGGAGTGCAGATTGGGTAAGGTGGTATTCAGAAGCAAGACTCTTGAGGAGGAAGAGGGTGAAAGGAGAAAGAATAGAATAAACAGGAAATAGGAAGGAGAGAAATTCACTTAGCAAAAGTAACTGAAAAAAATTGAAGCAGGTTTCTCTGATAAAGGTCTCATTTCTCAAACATATAGAGAATTAAATCAGATTTATAAAAAATAAAAACTATACCTAATTAATTAATGATCAAAATATATGAAGTTTTCAGATGAATGAAAAATGTTCTAACTCACTATTAATTAGAGAAATGCAAATTAAAATTTGAAGTACTACCTCATACCAAAAGGAAAATGACAAACGTTGGAGAAGATGTGAAAAAAATGAGACATTAATGTATTGTTGGTGGAGTTGTGAACTGCTTCTGTAGAGCAGTTTGGAACTTTGCCAAAGGTGCTGTGAAACCCTTTGACCTAGCAATGCCACCACAAGGTCTGTTCCCCAAAAGAGATAAAAAACAAAAAGGACCTATATGTGTGGGACAAATGCCACTTAAATAAATTTCGGAGATCTCTCAAGGTATGAAGAGAAGGCTTTATTCATTTCTCAAGAAACAGACCACAGTCAGAGAGATTGAGGCAAAAGTGAAAGGTTCAAGAATCACATTTATCCTAACTCAATCCCCCCCCTCCCATTGACCCACCCTCATTAATGAGGAATGTGGTTTTACAATATAAACATGAAAACTACCCTGGGGAAAGGGGCATAGAATTCAAACAAAGCAAACTAATCTAGGGAAAAGAACATAAAATTCAAAAGGGAAACCAGATTATCTCTTTAGTCCCAGGAATTGAATGATTCTCCAGACATCAACAGATAAAATGAAGTCAGTTGACTCTTCAACAATATCCCAGAAGTTTGCTTTGTCAAGGGAGGAGGGGCACATAGCTAACCAGATTCAATCTATAATTTTTTTACTGAAGAAATCTCAAAACTTTATCCCACACATAATACATACAAAAATCTGTATAGCAGCTCTTGTGGCAAGGAATTGAAAATTGAGGGGATGCTCATTATTTGGAGAATGAACAAATTATTGTATGTTACTGAGATGAAATACTATTCTGCTCAAAGTGATGAGCAGGATGCTTTCAGAAAAACCTGGAAAGACATGAACTGATACAAATTGATAGGTTTGCAAAGTAACAGTAACAATGTAAGCTGTGAATGACTTAGTTATTTTCAGCAATGCAATGATCCAAGACAACTCTGGAGGAATTAATGATAAAAAATATTAACTAGCCTCAGAAAAAAGAACTGATAGTGTCTGAATACAGATCAAAGCATAAATTTTTTACTTTATTATTCTTTGTTTTTGGGGGGTTTTTTTTTTTTTAGGTTTTTGCAAGGCAAATAGGGTTAAGTGGCTTGCCCAAGGCCACACAGCTAGGTAATTATTAAGTGTCTGAGACCGGATTTGAACCCAGGTACTCCTGACTCCAGGGCCGGTGCTTTATCCACTATGCCACCTAGCCGCCCCTTTACTTTATTATTCTTGAAATTTTTTTGATCCATGTTTTCTTTTGCAACATGACTATTTGTTTGACTGTACACATATAATCTATATCTAATTGCTAGCCTCAGTGTGGAGGGGGGAGGAGAGGGTGAAAGGGAGAGAATTTGGAACTCAAGATTTTAAAAATGAATGTTAAAAATTATTTTTACTGTGACTGGAGAAAAATACTAAATAAAAAATATTTAAAAAGAAAAAAATTGAAACCCAAGTTAAAAGTTTTTAATCCATGTATTAACTTTAACAAAACATTTCTTTATCTTTTAAATTTCTCCTATTGTATTTTTCAAAATTTTGTTACTGTTTTACATAGTTGTAGTCAAGGTATATAGATTTTGGTCCTTCAATCTGATTCATTTTAAGACATGCCCTACTTATTTATATTCAGTTTGCCTCTTAGAGAATTTTTCTTATTCTCAAGTCTTGTGATTTCATCTATATATTTAACTCTTATATTGGGACTTCTATTTGGAAACTACTACCAGTGAAGCTCAATGAAATCACTGTTATTCATACAGATTTTTAGCTTCAAACTGAGAAGTTCAATGGCTTGCCCACAATCACTCAATTAGGGTGTCAAGAACTTGTGATTCTCAGGTCAATCCACTTCACTAAAGTCAGACATGGATGCCCACAATACCCAAAGCAGAACCAAATTAAAATATAATTGGGAAATATATAACAAGATAGAAAAGAGATTACAAAATAGAATATAGATAATGTTAATATGTGGTTTTCTAAATCAAACCAGAGGTCCTTATATATGATTGGTGGCCCTCTAAGTTTGATATCACTGAACTATATCATGTTGTCTCTCATGTTAGACACAAAACTCCACTGTATGTACATTGCTTGGTGTTGCCCTTTATGTGTTTCTATAGAATACTCCTATGCTTTAGATTGGCTTGTTGACCTCTAGCTCAGTTTTGTAAAAATAGAAGTAAAATGATTTCAACTCTGGTTTATGGGGATTTGTGCTCCTGAACCTTCCTTTTCCTAAAGATCCTTATTCATTGAATGGGCATTGTCTCAGACAAACTGAGACCTGAGAAAGACCTTAATTTACAAAGTCCAAGGTCACCCACCATTTGCCAGTTACTTTGACTTGTCTTGCCAGTGGACTTTTTTTTTTAAGGTTTTTGCAAGGCAAATGGGGTTAGGTGGCTTGTCCAAGGCTACACAGCTAGGTAATTATTAGTGTTGAACCCAGGTACTCCTGACTCCAGGGCCGGTGCTTTATCCACTGCACCACCTAGCCACCCTTGCCAGTGGACTCTTGACAACTCCAGGAAAGAGTGAAGCTTATGACTCTGCAGCTATGCTTAAATCCAGGTCACTCAAAAGTCAAGGCATTTATTGCCCTTGGGATGTCATTGAACCTCTTCAAGAATGAAGGATTAACAACAATAGTAGCAATAAGAATCCTGAAGATCCTTTGTGGTTGTTTTCCAACCAATGTCTCCCTATCACCCATTGTACTCTAGACACCATGCCTTATATAGACAGTCTTAATGTTTGAAAGAATTGTGGTCATAGAAAGAAATTGGGGGTTTCTTTTTTGGTTAAATGATGAATCTGTTGCTAAACAGGTATGTATATGGGGGGTTAATGTGAGGGGGGAAAGTGGCAGAGAGAGCTGGTCTCTTTGCTTTAGGGTCGTCACCAACTTCTACTTCCTTTTCCACCCCTGGACTTGACCTGGTTTCCCATTTCATAATTTTAAAACTGAAAGGGCATTAAGACTCATTTTATAGACAAGAAAGAACCCAAAACAGATAGCTGTTATTTTGGACTTGATGAAATTCTTACTTCCAATTGGCAGAGCTTCAACTAGACCCCAGATTGTCTGGACTCCCAGGTAATTGCTTTTTCCCCTCCATAAAGCACCACCTTTCAGGATTTATGGACCTTGAAGATGTCCTAACTTACTTTAGTGGCCCCTGCAGGCTCAGGGGAGTCAGGAGATGAAAATCCAAACCCAACTAGGTCTGTACATCCTCCAGATTTCAGTGAATCTTCTTCCCCAGACTGAGATCTTTCAACTGGAGAAGTCAGGGGTTTTCTTGCTTTATTTCACTAAGCCCCTCTGGTCTGAAATGACTCCTCTCGCCCCCAACCCCCCCAAAGTCACGTGGTACCAGTGCAGCTGGCTTTTGAGTCAAAGTTATCTGAGACTGTCACTGTGAAACTTAGTTGCTTCCTGAGAGCTCTGCTTGGGACTCCAGTGGTTGGTTGTATCTGGTTTGCGAGATCTCCAAATGCTCGTGAAAAACTTGGACTAGAGATTTTACTTGCCTGAGGTAGGTGTTTAATAAAGTGAACGAATCCAAGGGGACACATAAACCTGGCATGATGGTTTCTCCCATGCCCTTTGCCTAACCTGTCTAATGGTCAAAGAATAGAGCAGGAAAGAAAGGACGGTGGATAAATGGACTTGGGTCGGAAGATAGGGAGTTAAAGCAGAGTTCTGCGTCTGGGCAACTTGGAGGAGGCTGAAGCCCCCCGAAGGTCCGTCTAAGGTTCGAGCTTTGACTAGAACTGCAGAATTGCCTTGACTGGAGGGACTGAGCGCGCCGGGCTGTGCTGCTGGCCCCGGCGGAGCGGCCCGAGCTACAGCAGGCTGGTTGGCCACACCAGGCCGGATGGTGCTGACCCCCTGGAATCAGGGCCCATCCGAGAGGCGCCCCCACACCCCTCCTCTGGGCCCCAGGCGGGCCCGCCCCTGGCGGCTGTCCTAGCCGGCCCGGGGCGTGGCCCCAGCCCAGAGGGGCCGGGGGGCCGGGTGGGTGGACCCCAAGTGAGCTAACAGAGCCCGCGTCCCTGCCCAGTGTCCTAGCAACTGCTCAGCTGCGGTCTGTCTTGGCTATGGAGGAGCGTCTGGGCAGTAGCCGGGAGGAGGCGGCCCGGCTTTATCTGAAAAAGCACCGCATCATGGAAGTGATGAACTACCTGACGGCCCAGCTGCTCTACCACCGGCCCGGTAAGGGCTCGGGTGCCACCCGGCGGCCCCCGGCAGCTCCCCGCGCCGCCTTCTCCAAGCTCGCTCCTTCTCGCGCCTCTTCCTGCGGGCGGCCGAGGAAGAGCAGCAGGGAGGGTCGGGGAGCCCCGGGGGCCCGGAGACCTGCTTCCCGGCCCGCTGAGACCGCAGGGCTCACAGACGCCCGGCTCTCCCCGACCAGGTTGCAGACTCCCAGGGAGCTGGGTATTGAACACACTTCAGACCTCTTCCTCTCATTCTCCTTCCTCCTCCTGCACTCTGAGGGATCTGCCGGCCCTCTTCTCCCTAACCCCTCAAAGGGAGGGTGGGCGCGGTGCGCACAGCCTGCTCCTTCCTTCCTCCTCCTTGCCACTCTCAGGTCATTCTCTCCCACCATGCAGCGACTTGTCTTCTTGGAGAGTCATCCTGTCCAAATAGAAACTGGCCCCTTCTCCCTCCTTTCTCAAGATGCCCTTCTCACCTCTTCCCTTCAAATGGGCAATAGTAGTTTCCTTACTCTGAACTCACAATTTCTCAGCTGGCTTATATCCCATCTCTTCTCTTCACGAGCTAGCTATCCTTGAACTTACTCAGGTCTAACGCATTATAAAAGCAAAAACAAACATAAAACCCCAAACCCTGGGGAAATGGGTTGAGGAAAAGAACCGCCCACTCTGTACTTTCAAAATTCTCACACTCCTCAATCTTTGCATGCTGGCTTCTAGCCTCTTTACTCACACTGAATTGCTAAATCCTATAGCCTTTTCTCAGTTCTCATGCTGCCAATGGCCTTAGGTAGATAGATGCTTATTATCATTTTAAGGAAAAATCCACTTATACATATGCTTTCAAAAAAATTTTTTTTTAGTTTTTTGCAAGGTTAAGTGGGGCTAAGTGACTATTTTCTCCTATCTTGCTTCCCTCCCCCCACTCCCCACCTCCCACAGAAAGCAGTCTGTTAATCTTTACATTGTTTCCATAGCATGCTTTGATCTAAATTGAATGTGATGAGAGAGAAATCATATCCTTAAGGAAGAAAAATAAAGTATAAGACATAGCAAAATTACATAATAAGATAAGTTTTTTCCAAAATTAAAGGTAATTAATCATTACTTTTGTTGCTTGTTATTGATATAAGCAATTATATTGTTAAACCACCCCTGCATTCCTGACATAAATCTCATTTGATCACAATGTGATAAACTGTTGTCATTTCCTGACATGTATTTTATTTAGGATTTTTGCATCCATAGGATTTTCTTTCTCTGATTTGCTTTCTGCTTTAGGTATCAGTTTGGAAGGACTCCTTTGCCTATTATTCCAAATAATTTATTTAATATTGCAACTAGTTCATTTTCAAATGTTTGTAAGAATATATGCTTCTTTTTTAGGAAACTTGTGGCCTATTTTTTTTAGGTTTTTTTTTTTGCAAGGCAAATGGGGTTAAGTGGCTTGACCAAGGCCACAAGAGGTAGGTATTTATTAAGTGTCTGAGGCCGGATGCTCCATCCACTGCACCACCTAGCCCCCCTCCCCCCTATTTAATTTTTAAAAAATCCCTTAGCTATTCTATTTGCTGTTGATCTAGGCAATTTACAAATTTTATATGTAGTCTATGTTATTTAAATTGTTCAATTTATTAGCTTATAATTGACAGAATAACTCCTGATAATTTCTTTAATGTCATCTTCATTAGTGATATATTCACCCTTTTCATTTTTCATTTGCTCTCTAATTTTTAAAAAATCCTTAGCCAATCAAGTTTATTTTCTTTAATAAAACCGATTTCTAGTTTTATTTATTAATTCAATAGTTTTCTTACATTCAAATTTTGCTAAGTTCATTTTTAATTTTTTGGATTTCCAATTTGGTGTTTAATTGGAAGTTTTAAATTTGTCCTTCTAAGTTTTTTTTTTAAATTTCACATCTAGTTCATCGATCTGCTCATCATTTATTTTGATGTTATCTTGAATTAATTTTGCTTCAGTGATCAAAAATAGCAAAAAAAATAATCTCTTCCCCCTTTCTGTTGAAAAAAAAAGTCTTTACAACAAACACACAGAGTCAAGCCAAACAAATCTCCACAGGATATTTACAAACATTGTCTTATTCTGCCCCCTAAATCCACTTCTCAACAAGCTGGGTTTCAGCATTGTTTCTCAGGAATCCTGTCTTGCAGTTATCAGAATTCTTAAGGCTTTCCAGTCTTATTGTTCTTATATGCTCAGTTTCTTAATTTCATTTAAATGTAGTTTCTAAATTCTTTCCCCTTAATTCCTTCAGAGTATCTAAAATCCATTTAATCCTGCTTTGATAGCATTCTAGTTTGGGAGGTTTTTTCCTGATGTTTCTGTTGGTGTTTGATCATATTTTTCTTCTGGCATGTTAATCTTTAGATCCATATTTTTAAAAAATTGATTTTCTTTATTATCTCAATATAATTTTTTTTGAGACTTTCTATTTTGGCATATCTGTTGCTGACTTTTTTTTTAGGTTTTTTTTGCAAGGCAAACAGGGTTAAGTGGCTTGCCCAAGGCCACACAGCTAGGTAATTATTAAGTGTCTGAGACCAGATTTGAACCCAGGTACTCCTGACTCCAAGGCCGGTGCTTTATCCACTATGCCACCTAGCTGCCCCCCTGTTGCTGACTTTTTAAAAATTTTTTCCACTTACATGTAAAGATAATTTTTTTTTTTTAGTTTTTGTAAGGCAATGGGGTTAAGTGGTTTGCCCAAGGCCACACAGCTAGGTAATTATTAAGTGTCTGAGGTCAAATTTGAACTCAGGTACTCCTGACTCCAGGGCCAGTGCTCTGTCCATGTGCCACCTAGCCGCCCCAAGATAACTTTCAACATTCATTTTTTTCTAAGATTTTTAGTTCCACAATTTCTCCCTCCCTCCTCAAAGATAGCAAATGATCTAAGTTTACATGTACAATCATGCTAAACAAATTTCTATATTAATCATGTCTAGAAAAAAGAATCAGAACAAATGATGGGAAAACAGATAAAAACCAAAACAAATTTTTAAGAAAGTGAAAATACTATGCTTTGATCTGCATTCAGACTCCCTAGTTTTTTGGATTTGGATGGCATTTTCCATCACAAGGCTTTTGAAATTGTCATTGGTACATTTTATGGTTGAGAAGAGCTAAGCTGATCATCACGAAATGTTGCTGTTGCTGTGTACAACATTCTCCTGGTTCTGCTCACTTCACTCAATTTCAATACAAGTAAGGCTGACTTTTTAAGGGGCATTAATGACTTTAGGCTCTTTTTGTATTTCTTATACCTCCAAATTTCCCTTGGATTCCCCATTTCTATTTTAAGAGTAATCAGTAAAAAGCAATCCAGTGTAGAGAACTAATTATACCTTGTAGGTTGTTGCCATTTCCAATAGAATTTGCCTTCTTGAAATGGTAAGAAAGGTATGTGTGAATCATTGTTTTACCCTAACTTTCTAATCTAGGGCTACTGAAAATTGCTTCTCATAAATAAGTCCCTCATAGAGAGGACTCCAGGGTTTATTTGCCAACTATGTAAATTTAAAAAGTTAAATTAAGCTAGATAAAAGGGATATGAATGAGCCACCAGGATCAATTCTCATGTCTTACATGAATCTTCATTTTTCCTCTTTTCTTTAGCTTACTTCCCTTATCCTTTCAGCAATGTTCCATAAAGTGTGCATTATGGGATTTTTTACTTCTTGTATGTTATTCATATAGATACATTTTTGCTTTTGCTAGAAATTAAATTTTTAAATAGAGAGTTCAGAATTCTGGAATTCTGTGTTTTAGCTAAATTATCTTTTGTTTATATATTTTTAAAGATATTTTGTTTAGAATAATTCTTCAGTTTTAATTTTATGGTGTCTTATGAAAATGCAAACTATTCTATTACAGAAAAACCAAGAGAATTTTTGCTAAATATTCTAACAAGAATTAAAGTTGCAAAAATAACTGCTGTTGACTTTCCTACTCTCATGGATGATTCTAATTTGATTTCTATGTTTGAAATAATGGACCCTGCAAATCAAGGTTTTATAACTCCTGTTCAGTACAAAGAAGGTTTGTGACTTTTATTTTTATCATAACTGTCAATAGTTCATAATCATTCTAGAACTCACTTTGGTTTAATTTACATTTTATGAATTGCTTTTTGCATTTTCACAGCCCTAAAGAACCTTGGTCTGTTGGGTCCAGATGAAGAAATAAATGAAGATGGAGAAGTTATCTCAAAGGAGGATTTCAAGGATGATGTGTAAGTTCATTTGATTTAAAATGAAAATATTAAATGATTTTAGAGTAGAATAAGCATTGCTTAAAGAAGGTTCCCTCCCGAACACACACTTTTTTGTTAGAAAGGACTATTATTCTCTGAAATCTTTGTTTATCTGGAAGGTAATGAGGACAGTATTGACACTAAGAGGTTTGAGCAGGAGTGCTTAGTCAAGGGTGACAGGCCACCCCACACTCCTTTCCCAGTTGGCAGTCCCATAGAAGTGATCTTAGCAAAAATTTGCCAAGGTCCCCTAAGTAAGTCTCTGAGAGGGTAGTTTCTGATGTTTGATGGATGAAAGAATTCAGAAGTGCTTTTCTATTTTTTTAAGCTAGAATAAGCAAGAATAAATACATCAAGATCAATGTTTATATATGTGATTAAATAAAAATCTACTATTAAATCCACATTATTTATATAATAAATATATTTTATATAAATAATGTGAATATAATTTATTTCTTCAGTATAATTCCATTATGTGTATTTCTCTCACTAGTTCATATCCCAGCCATTTGAAGATCATTTCATGAGTAGTTGTTACCAAAGAAATCAGTTGCCTAGTGATCAGTTTGTTGAAAACAAGCCTTTCCAAACTTAGATGGACAGGTCCTCAACAAAACCATACTCAAAACCTTTCCATCTTGCTATGTGACCTACCAAAACTTGTACCTTGCTATCACATTCTTCAAAAATCCAGGGTCAGATCTATGCCCAGAGATTCCCCAAGTAGAACTTCAGTTGAGATTTAATATTTAACTTAAATAATTGATAATGTAAGTTCTTGAGGGCAGGGGGCTGTTTCTCTTTTTTGTTTTTCTATCTTTTGTGCCTATAGTAGAATAGTTGACACTTATTTAAATCAAATTGTTATATAAGCTGACATTTATTGAATCAAACTAATACTAAGAAAAATAACTGAATGCTATCATAACCCAAAATATGAAAAAAATCACATTTTCTCAGACTAACATACCATTTCAGATGTCTTACCCAAGAGAAAATTTTGGTTCCTATCATAATATATCACTTGTGCAATAGTCATTTCATCTAAGATCAAAAGAACATCCAGTGCATATGCCATAGAATAAAGTCTTCTCGTGGGGTGCCAGATATAGAGGCACTTCCCTGGTCCATTGGATAAAGCACTGGGCCTTGTGTCAGGAAGGACCTGAGGTCAAATTTGGCTGCCCCAAGACAATTAAGAATTGTGTGACACTGGATAAGGAAATTAATTTATTTGCCTCAGTTTCCTGAACTGTAAAATGAAAATAATAGCACCTTATAACACTCAGGATTGTTATAAGAATCCACTGAGATCATGGGTAGGGGAGAGACAAAAAAATGGGGAAAGGGGAAACAAAAGGAATATCAAAAATTATCCTTACACATAATTGGAAAAAATAATTATAATTCAATTTTAAAAAAAGAATTCAATAGATTATTATAAAGCATTTATTCTTCTTTGCCACTATCTAAATATTAGTTTAATGGTATTAATATCTGTGATCAAAGTAAGCACAAGGCCTATTCTTTGGTGTGTGGTTCTTATATCCTTAATATAGACACTGGTGGTATAGGTATGTGCCTCTTTGTGTTCTCCTGAGCTCTGTATTCCTAAGTAGTTAGTGGGTAGTAGACAAAAAAAAAGGGGGGTCTTAGGTGACCAAGTATAGGCTAATCAAAGCTACATGTATATGGCTTTTAATAGGAATATTCCTAATTCCTAAAACAGATTTAGAGATTCTTAACTCCTTTTAATATTCAAGTAGTTTTTAAACCACAGAATCTCGGGGGGGGGGGGGTGTAGCTAGGTGGTGAAGTGGATAGAGCACCAGTCCTGGAGTCAGGAGGAACTGAGTTCAAATCTGAATTCAGACACTTAATAATTAATCCTTGCTCTGTGACATTGGACAAATCACTTAACCCCACTACCTTGCAAAACTAAAAACAAAACAAAAAAAAATCCCAGAGAATCCAATTGTAATAAATGAATTGAAGATTTACTCTATCCAATATAATAAATGGCAGCAAGTCACAGATTCTCTTCTTGAAGCCTGTCAACTTGTGAAAAGTATCCATGTTTTCAGACACTGATAGCAAAGCTTAGTCACCTTCTAAGAATTTAAAGTAGGACTTTAGTGAATGATACCATCTCCATTTATTCTCAAGAAAGTAGCATATTCATACATTTTGGGACACCAAATTCACTCCCAGAAATAGAAATTACACGAGGCACATAGTTCCTTAGAGATAGATGTCTTTCCCTCTAGTTATTACCTGAGTTTTGTAGTCTAGGTCATAAAACAGCCTAAAGTCAGGTAAGAATTAAAAGGGCATTTGAAATTTTCTCCCTTATATTCAGAGTCAGGTTCCAGAACGACCAGTTACATTCCCCACTCTTTGTTAGCCTCTAACAAAAAGGCTAAGCATGTAAAGAATAAATGATTAGGATAATTTTGGTTTATCTTGATCTTCAGTCAGGACATGAATTCATTCCTTGGCTGGCAGAGCACCAAGAAAACGATTAGGGAAACTGGGCAGTTTCTAGCTCTTCCTAAATTTAGCCTTAAAAATCCTTATTGGAAGCACAAATAGTTTAAAAATCAAACATATTTATATTCACATAAGTATAAATATGTATAATCATCTGGAAAATATGGGATTTGGGTTATTTGTGGTTTGGGATTGTCCAGTTCCTTAAATAGTACAATAGTTAATTTATATTTAGGACCTTTTCTTTCCTTAATTGCTATCAGCATTTTATTCAGGTGTGATTAAATACAATTTTTGTGTTCTCTTTGTGTTTTCCTTCAGGAATAGGAGGACCTTGGAGATGTGGTCAGCTTTTTAATACCCTGGATCTAGGGCAAAATAAATGATTCCTAAAGTTTATGACTATCCAGCTTAGATATTAAATGCATTTCCCTGTATTCAATTAAATGAGTTAAATTGCTGCATTAAATGATTTAAATAAAAAGGACATGGAAAGTTGTATTTCTATCAGTTTTTGTTATTCTTAAACCTCAGGGATGACAAGGGAATCTTTCCAGTCAACTAACCTAATTCGGTTAGGGATACATTTACTTCATTGGTGTGATCCTAGTTTTGTTCTGGGGCAAATTCTTGTACCATTCTTTTCCTGATTTGGTTGGTTTTTGTCCTATGTTATCAAAGAAGACCAAAATGACATCACTACATTTAAGACAAATTACAGTGTGTCTGACTGTAGCTGATCAGATTAACATGAGTTCAGGATGCTCTATCAGGTCAGGCATAAATGTGAACACCTGGGGTGCTTATTCTAAACTTATATATGTCACATTTCCTTTGAGATACTTCAATTCTGCCTTCCTCATGAGTGCAGCACCCTCATTGATGAGGGCATGCCGGGCTGGGTCTCCCATGCCGTACAATCAATTTTGAAGTTCTTCAATGAGACCAGTATTTTATTTCTTCTGACCTCCTTGAGAACACTTGACCTGTGTGAGTTCTCCATAAAAGTTTTTTTGGCAAGTGGACATCTGACATTCTAACATGTCCAGCTCATCATAGTTGTACTCTCTGTAGTCGTGTTGGAATGCTTGACAATTTAGCTCAAGAAAGTACCTCAGTGTCTGGTATCTCCAGCCAGGTGATCTTCAGAATCTGCCTAAAAAAATTTAAATGGAAGCGCTTCTGACATGGCATTGGTAGACTGTCCAGGTTTCAAGGCATATAGCAATGAGGTCAGCACAATAGCTCTGAAGACCTTCAGTTTAGTAACCAGTCTAATACCTCTTCTCTCCTCCCAAACACTGAGCTAGCTCTGGCAATGGGAGTGTTAACCTTTTGTCAATGTGTACCTCTTTGGAAAGGACACTGCCAAGGTAAGTGAACCTGTACACACTATTCAAAACTTCTCCATTTTCTGTAATCAATGGTTCCACATGTGAATGGTGTGGTGCTGGTGGATGGAGCCCCTGTATTTACTTGATTTATTGAAGGCCCTGGTGCAATGTAGAAGATGAGCAAAGCCTAAGACTCTACAGGTATATGCATTTTTTTAGGGTGTTTTTTTTTTTGCAAGGCAAATGGGGTTAAGTGGCTTGCCCAAGGCCACACAGCTAGGTAATTATTAAGTGTCTGAGACCAGATTTGAACCCAGGTACTCTTGACTCCAGGGCTGGTGTTTTATCCACTATGCCACCTAGCCGCCCCAGGTTTATTAAGATACAGCCATGCTATTAGAAATCTCCATAAATCCTCCTGTTTCCTTAGGATATTTTCTTAACAAAGGTGAAGAGAACTTGCTTATTTAAACATCTGATATGTATGCCAGGTGCTAGGGCTTAGCAAAATGAAATATGAAGATTTTCCTACCAAGTGTCAGACCTTCAGTAAACAAGAGGTGAAAGGTGATAAGGCAAAGGCTGGAGTGAGTGGGGGTGGTGGTCTAGAGTTTGCCTATCTGTATATCATACCCTATCTATTTGAACTCAACTTCTATTTCACTTCTTGGAAAAGACAGCAGCCTTTTGCAAATTTTCAAATTGATCTTAAGCCAAAGAGTCTTTATATATCATCTTTGAGAGAGTACTGATACTGAAGCAGGGCAGGGCTTCCCACAGCACAAGGCTTTAGGTCTCACTTTACTCAAAGTAAGTCTATCTCTTAGGCTTCAGACTAACCAAGTTGCCTTTAATTAATGAGCTAGCCCTTTTTTCTTATAATGAGAGAATTGTTTTATAGTTTATAATATCAGCACCCACAAAATACCCTAAATACTGAGGGAGAGATGCTATTTCTGGTAAGGAATAACAAATGCTATATTAAGATAATGAAATCAGCTGGTAAAAGTATTGTACAGATATTTTACATTTAATTTCAGAAGAAAACCAGCTAGAGATCAGAAAACTTAATTTAAATGTTTACAAAGGGCAATGAGAATATGAAAACAATGAGGTATATATTCAACAAATATAGAAAGGAAGTAGCTGCTTTTTTAGTAATTGAGCTCATAGTATGTAAATGTTAAATCTCATGTAGGAAAAATGATTACTAAACAGCACTTTACTATATAATGTAGCAAGTTGAGAAATATTGCAGAAAAAATTCCATAAGCAATTTTGAATTTAATATGACTTCTTTATTCAAATTTTTAAAAAATCAAAATCAAAAACCTTTTGAAAAAGGACTTCATTTATTTTCCTGTGTTGGGCCAGTTTGTTCTTAAATTAAGTAGAATTTCAACATCTTGTAGGGCTAGTTTATAAATCCCAAGTTCATTTAATGCTGCTGTGGCAGTAGGTTCTTCTGAAGCTGACTCTAGCACATCAAAAGTAGGGCAGATCCAACATTTAAATTCAAGACAATACAGGCTTCTTTGATACTATTTTTAGGAGAGGGAGAAGCAAATAAAAAAACTACATTGTTACAAAGCAATTTTATTTTGAGACACTAAGCAATGCTTACTGGTAGCTTAATAATCTTTAATTTCCCAAAATGAGAATTTGTATGCTTTTATTTTTAATAACTCATCTGTTTCTCTCTATTCCCCTTGCTATCAGTCATTAGATATATATAGGAGGGAGGGGGAAATAAGCAGAGAGAGAAAAAAAGATGGAGTAAAAAGTAAGGCAGGATTGATTAGTTATCTTTTATTGTACTAATAGAAGCAGTATTTTCAAAAAAAAGTCAGCCATTCCATATTTAAATTTTTTAAAAGATATTCAACTTTAAAACCAATTTTGAGAGTACTTGTCTGAATTTTGCTTCATTCAAGAAAGAATGCTATATAGTGATAAAGAATTGGGAAGGCAAGTTGAACCTATACTATGGAGGCTGACTGAGTTATCCTGAGCAAGGCCCTTAACCCCTGAAGTATCAAAGATTCTATTAAGGAAAAAAAAAAAGTTGCTAAACTATGTTGATGGGAAGGAGTTTCTGTGTATCAATGAGGTCTAGAACATAGGATATAATGATAAGCAAAATTACTATCAGGTTTAAGGAGGTGATGAGTAAACCAGGTCTGGCTTAAACTTTAATATTAAATGTTTTATATTTTGCCATCTTAATTCTCTATACATAAATATACATTTCACAGAGTGTGCCTTCCACATTGTAGGAGGTATATTTTGGAAATCACTGCAAATGTATGAGCTATTATTTTTATATTTTATCAAATCACATCATACAAAATTTAAATATTAAATAATTAGATAAAAAACAAGATTTAGCTCCTTTTCATTTCTGCTGTTCCCTGAAAACAGGGACCAAGCCTTGTCTTTCGACTATTTGGGAGTGTCTCCCCTAGTGCTAAGCATAATAGACACAAGAGGAAGTAGCTAAAAGAGTTGATGTAGGAAATCATTTTAAAACTCTTGAGGGCAGTTAAATGGGTTACATTTTTATTATCATACTTATTGAACTTAATATGCATAGACCTTTTTCACCATACATGAGAAGTCTATCACTATCAGCCTTAAATTTTTTTGAAAAAAGGATCAAATCTAAACCAATTGACTTGTTATAGAAACACTTGTTTGAAATACAAAAAATATGCAATTTGCTTACTGCTTGAAATAGTTCTCTGGTCTCTTGCAATAGTGGGAAAATAAAGGGAAAAGATTCCGAGTCATGTCAAACTGAAGCTGAGCTGCTCCTCCTTCATTGAAGTAGTTTGCAAGAATTATCTGTGTAAATAAAGAACAATTTATCCCATGTAAGAAATTCTTTCATAGGTATAGCCCAAGGTCAACTAGGCAATCTACTTACTTCTTGATAGATGTATATGTCCAGCTTTTCTACAAGCATTTGCCAGAAAATTTTAAATAAAGAGTAACAAAGCTGCTGTTCCAGTTGAAGTAGGTGATCTCTTAAAGAAAGCAACAATGGACAAGCTGAACTTGACAAGGACATGACTGCTTGCTCTGACTGAGAGGGCAAGGACAACCACCTGAAAGAACCAAAACCGCAGTCCATTGCTGAAAAATCTAGATAGCAAAAGTTATTTTACATTTTTTTTAAAAAAAAATATGTAACACATTTCAAATTTTTCTCAAACTATATGGACATAACTTTGAATTTTTAAAAAAGTCTTCATTATCAGTTGAATAAAATAAAAATAGCACAAATCCTAAAGAAAGTCTAAAGATTTTGTCATTAAAACTAGTTATAATATGAATCAGCTACTTGGTGAATAGACTGATATTTAAGTAACTGTTCAGTTTTGGTACAGGTTGAAACTATTTAAAAAATTTGATTCAATATAGTAAAAAAATCTCAGTTACTTTGAGGTTATCCTCCTAGCTCCTTGGAGCATTCTTTTTTTTTAGTTTTTGTAAGGCAATGGGGTCAAGTGACTTGCCCAGGTCACACAACTAGGTAATTATTAAGTGTCTGAGGCTGGCTTTGAACTCCTGACTCCAGGGCCAGTGCTTGATCCACTGTACCACCTAGCTGCCCCACCTTCAAGCATTCTTAACAGTGAGCTAAAAACCCTGAAAGGAATGAGAGAAAAGAGCATTTTATGGCAGCAAAGAAAGCATCAACAAAATCAGCTAAAAGGGGAATCAAAGACAAAAAGACCACGTCAGGTCACTAAAAAGAAAGAAACCTTTAGCTAGACTGGTAGTGATTTCTCTAAACAATCATCCTTTTTTGCTTAAAAATCAAATGTGAAAGAAGCAACGAAATACAGAAAAGACCAGAAGGAAAAACTTCTAACAGGGGGAAGACAATACAAATGGCAGCAGTCAAGGAAGCAGAACCTGGAAGAAGTCAAAGGCAACCGATATTGTGAGGAGAGAAGAGAGAAAGAATCACAAAAGTGCAAAGTTCTGAAGGTCATCTGACTGCATTTACAAACTTCTTGGGTCAGAAAACTATACCTTATTAAAGGTTGGTGGGGAGTGGTTAGGAGAGGACAATAGTGGTATAGATTTAGTTCTATCAGCCCATTTATATGATTTATTAATCATGACTGACTCATTAAGTTATATTTCATAAACTCAAGTTAAAACTGCAAGAAACATAAAATATACTTTAGATTTTTAAGATGCATGCTTTTTTTTTTTAAAAATTTGGAGTCTAAAAACTGGAAGTGTCTTATGTAGTAGTTGTAGATTTTTTACTTGGCATTTTCCACTTTTTCAGACTTGTCTTGGTGCTCATTGTTTTGCATTTGTTACTGGTATATTAGGTGACGTTTTGCCAGAAAAGATTTTTGTATGGTGTTGAATTCAAGTTCAAAGTGATCCACTTTGCAATAGTGAATGGAAATTGTGCTGATGAACATGTTTGGTCCTCCTCCAACTGAGAAAACAATCTGAGACTGGCTATAGGAAGAAGAAATCCTACTGAAAAAACCCCGGCAGAAGGCCCTGAAAGGCAAGTCAGTCAAATGCTCTGAGTTAGAGAGGGTATTGAGAGATGGATTAAAGAGCAAAGTGCCATTGGAATTCCTGTGTCCACAAAGATAGTTTAGCAGGGGACAAGGGGAATTGCTGATGAAGTGACTGATTTCAAAGGAGGACACGATTGTTGCTTCAGGTTCATGAAATGGAATAGATTAAGCTTGTGTCCATGTATCAGACTTGCCCAGGGAGCGCTTGTGTCAACCACAGACCAGGGAATAGGCAGGAGAGCAGTCAGAGCCTCTCTTGAGTCAGTGATTCATCATCAAATACAGATGAGGATGAGGGAGTTTTGACAGTGATTCAGAGATGTATTTTATGATGAATAAAACTTGAGTTTTATTATATAACTTTGTGTAATACTTTTCCCCCCCAAATTTTAGGCCCCAAAATTAAGGTCTTATATATGAGAATGTCTTATATGGGGGAAATAAGGTAATTGGAAAATTTCAAATAAATGGGATTGGAGTATAAAGAGCTATTAATTCTTTGCTATCTAGGAGCTCACTCTCTAATGATTTCTGAGTGCTGATTCTAAAGAGATTTTACATTTGTTTGTTTGTTTTTTAGGCTATTTTGCAAGGCAAACTGGGTTAAGTGGCTTGCCCAAGGCCACACAGCTAGATAATTATTAAGCATCTGAGGTCCGATTTGAACTCAGGTACTCCTGACTCCAGGGTTGGTGCTCTATCCACTGCACCACCTAGCCGCCCCAAAAGATTTTACTTTTAAAAAACCAACTTAATTTTGATTGATTTAGATAGACTAAGAGGATATCTATAAATAAGGAAATAGAAAACTCACCTTTCTTTTGTGTACAATTTTGCTGCATCTTTGATATCTCTGAAGACATGGTCTACCTGCCGAGTCAACATATCAAGTTTCAAACGCTCCAGGAGGTTAATCATATCATCAAAGACTGAGCTCTCCATAGAGGCTAGTTGTCCTAGCTGCAATTTACTGAGAGCCTTACTCTCTGCAAGAACTTCCAAAGCAGCCTGCTGAAGTTGTAGGAAGAACTAAATGCAAAAAAAATATATATTCCAATCATATTACTATATTATATTAACTACTAATAAGGATTTTTATTTTTTCTAAAATAAATGAGTAGTAGAAGTTTATGGAATGTTAAGGAATGCAACAAAAATAATGACTTCTACAATGTCCATTGTACATTACAACTAATTAGGAGTATAATCATTCTTTTTAAACTGTTTCAATAGAAAATATTTGATAACTGAAAAGTCAGTTTATTTTCATCCAACCACCTTTCCCCCCCACATGACTATAAAAAGAATAAAATCAAATGTGAGCTTTTTCTAGAAATAATTTGCCCTTGCCATTCCTGAAGAACTTTTAAAAGTTCTTTAAAAAAACCACAATAATATGACATTTTTCTTGAAGTGAGTCATTAAGATAAGAATAAATCATACAAATGTCAAAACAATTGGGATTAACAAGTTCAAAACATCCACCAAACTAGAACAAAAGAACTGAAGCAGTGACTCATAGCAACACTAAAGCTATTTGTTTTTGTGTTTGCAGGGCAATGAGGTTTAATGACTTGCCCAAGGTCACACAGCTAGGTAATAAGTGTCTGAGGCTGGATTTGAACTCCTGAATACAGGGTCAGTGCTCTATCCACCACACTACCTAGCTAACTCGGAGACTATTTTTAATCTGAAAAAAAAATCTAAAAGTTATGGTAAATGCTTGTATATTTCTTTTGAAAATAAAGTGGAAAGGAAAAAATTCCCTAGAGACAATGTTTGTACCATCTGCTATAGACTATAATGGTGGAATGGCTGGCTCTCTTTTCTCCAATAATTCAGTTAATTAGAATACCAGGATTACTTACCATAGTTGAGCTTTCAAGTTGAGAAAAATCATATATCTTGATCATATAGGCCCAAAATTATCATGTTAGTATCCCTCATCTTTTTAAACTTTTGAAAAAATGAAAGTTTAGAACAATATTTACTTTAAATAGCTAAATTAGTTAGCAAGAAAAAACATCCACTTACAACATTGTCAGCCCAGTCTGCTAGCACTGTTGCAATGTAGTTGACAGCATTAAGAATTGCACAATATCGAAAGGCAAGGGAAGCTCTGGTCTCTTCTTTCATAACCTGAGTTAATCGTATCCTGAAATCATCAACTAAATCTTTCTGTAACTCCAGGAACTGAAGCCTTCTAGAGGCTGTAGGAAGATTCTTATACCTGTCTGCATAGAAAGTAAAAAAAGGCATTGGAACTTAGATTCTTCTGGTGTTCCCAAATTAGGTTTTTTGTTTTGTTTTGTTTTTTAGGTTTTTGCAAGGCAATGGGGTTAAGTGGCTTGCCCAAGGCCACACAGCTAGGTCATTATTCAGTGTCTGAGGCCGGATTTGAACCCAGGTACTCCTGATTCCAGGGCCGGTGCTTTATCAACTGTGCCACCTAGCCACCCTTATTGCGCCACCTAGCTACCCTCAAATTAGGTTTTGTCAGAGTCCTTTTCATATCCTTTGTTTTCTAGGAATACAGGAAAATTATTAAATTGGCTACAACACAATCTGAAGCCCCTTTTTTTGTGCGAATTGTTACTGTCAGGAGACAAGTATGGAAACTTGAGAGTGATAGTGTTGAGCCAACTGGGTCAGGGGTAGAAGACCTGAGGGCATCTGTAGAAGAGATGGACTAAGACTGTGATGTCTGCCTCTGACAGAGACATCCTCCAAAAACTATTATGAAGAACATTTCTCATTGTTGTCTTATTTTTTTATTGTCCTAATAAAAAAAGAATCACTTCTTCCTTTTTTGATAGCTTAAAGTTGTGTATATTAATCAATTATCAGGTATTTACCAGAAGACTCTTAAGAAGAGACTCCTGGGGGGTGGAGCCAAGATGGCAGCGTGAAGGTAGCATTTTCCAGGAACGCCTTCCCCCCCAAAACTCCAAAAGCCGTCAAATTATGATTCCAGTCAAAATTTAGAGGGGCAGAACCCACAGAAACACTGAGTGATACATTTTCCCAGTCCAAGATAACTTAGAAGTTCTGCAGGAAAGATGTGTCTCACCAGGACCTGGGAACAGGGGAGGGGAGAGAATTCTGCTACACCAGAATGAGTGTGGAGTGAGGGAGCACCAGCCACAGAACCTGCAGCAAGAACTGGGTGAAACCAGTTAGTACTTTGAGAACACAGCCCACAGAGGGTAAGGGGGTCAGGGGAGACTGTAAAGATTTCTCTACTCTCCTTGGAGGCAGGACTCTGCTTGCCCACAGTCAGATCCAGGTTGCAGTTTGGGCTTCCATACTAAGATAGCTGAGCAGGGGCCGTCATTACAGCTCCAGGGCAAAGGGGAGTGCTGTGGTCATCTACATATCAAAGTACAGGCAAATGAGCATAAGACCTTGGAGGAGTAAAGGTCCCAGTGGGGTGCCCCCCCCCCAAAAAAACCCCAAAGCCTTGGAAGTGCTGCAAAATTAGTCTTGGGCTGAGGAAATGAGTAAACAACAGAAAAAGAAGAATCTGACCATAGAGAATTACTTTATTCCCATGGAAGATCAAAAGACATACTCAGATGATGATAAAATCGAAGTTTCCATATCCAAACTTCCAAGAGAAAGAGAAAATGGGCTCAAACTATGGATGAGCTCAAAAAAAGACTTTGAAAAGTAATTAAGAAAGGTGGAGGAAAAATTGGGAGGAGAAATAAGAGCAATGCAGAAAAATCATGAAAACCAAATCAAAAGCCTGGTGAAAGATATACAAAAAAATACTGAAGAAAATATGTTAAAAACCAGTTTAGGCCTAATGGAAAAAGCAAAACAAAAGGCAAATGAGGAATGCCTTAAAAAGTAGAATTGGTCAGCTAAAAATGGAGATAAAAAAGTTCTCTGAAGAAAATAACTCCTTCAAATGCAAAATGGAACTAAAGGAAGCCGACGACTTTGCAAGAAATCAGGAAGAAATAAAACTCTTCCAAAAAAGCCAAAAATTATAAGAAAATGTGAAATATCTCACTGGAAAAACAACCAACCTTGAAAACAAATCCAGAAGAAACAATTTAAAAATTATTGGGTTGGGGCAGCTAGGTGGTGCAGTGGATAGAGCACCGGCCCTGAGTTCAAATCCGGCCTCAGATACTTAATAATAACCTAGCTGTGTGGCCTTGGGCAAACCACTTAACCCCACTGCCTTGCAAAAAACTAAAAAAAAAAAAAAAAAAAAACTAAAATAAATAAAAATAAAAATTATTGGGCTCCCTGAAAGTCATGACCAGGAAAAGAGCTAGATTTCACTTTTCAAGAAATAATACAGCAAATGCGATCCTAGAAGCAGAGAGTAAAATAGAAATTGAGGGAATTCACCAGTCACCTCCTGAAAGAGATCCCAAAAGAAAAACTTCCAGGAATATTATACGAAATTCCAAAACTCCAAAATCAAAGAGAAAATTTTAAAAGCTTCCAGAAACAATTCAACTACCAAGGCTCCATAGTCTAAGAGCTGTTAGAAGGAGCATATATAGACAGGGCACAGGAAGAAGCAGAATATAATGGTATAATATAGTAAAAAGATGGAGTCAATGGGTGATTAGAGGAAAGTACTGGGAGTAAGGGAAAGGAGATGAAGAAGCTAAGAAATTTCACGTAAGAGTCAAAAAAAAGCTTTTTCAATGGAGTGGAAAGGGAGAAGGCAAGGGGGAATGAGTGAGCCTGCATTCTCATCAGAAATGGCTCAGTGAGGAAATAACATACACACTTGATAGGGTATAGAAATCTATCTTACCCTAGAGAAAAATGAGAAGACAGGGATGGGATAAGAGAGAATGGGGAGGGAGGGAAGGGGGGAATAGGTGACAGAAGTAGAGGGAAGATTGCGGGAGAGGGTACTCAGATACAACACACTTTTGGACAGGGACAGGATGAAAGGATGAAAGGAGAGAGAGAGACAGACAGACAGAGAGACAGAGAGACAGAGAGAATAGAATAAATGAGAGTGGGGAAGAATAGAGTGAAGGGAAATACATCTAGTAATAGCAACTGTGGGAAAAATATTGAAGCAACTTTTCTGGTGGACTTATGAAGAAGCCAACTCACCCCAGAGACAGAGCCACTGGAATCTGAACACAGACTAAAGTACGTTTTTTTTTCTTTCACTATTGTTGAAGTTTCTCATCTTCTTGGGGGGGGGGGGTATGTTTACTTTTATAAGAAAATTATTGTAATAATAAAAAAATAAATCTAGATCCTTAAAAAAAAGAAAATTTTAAAAAAGAAACTATATGTGGGCAAAAGTAAAAAAAAAAAGAAGACTCCTAAATGCTGTGTTGATGAAGTTTCTACTCATTTGCTTTTATTTGGAGTAGTATGGTGTGCTCCTCACATTTAAACTCCTAAGGTTTCTTCTGAATTATTAGAATATTTCAAAGAGAGAAAATCGGGCAGCATTTTGCCAGAATTCAAATTTTGAATGTGGTGGTTTTATATTGCACACTGTGTGGTCTTCATTTTTAATGAAGCTAGATTTTCAATTATTTAGAAATACACATTTGAGTAGACAAATGTCAAAATATGATTACCTGTTATAACCAGCAACAGGGTCATAAAAGTCTCTGCACAATCTGGAACTTTCATTTCATCAACATCAGTGATATCCTTATACTGTGAGACCCAGGCGGCTTCTGATGAAAGCATTGAGTCCATCTTCTGAAGAGCAACTAAAATGCATATGATGTTAAGTCACTGTAAGTGTTTGTTTTACTCATTTTCAAGACAAGTTTCTTAGGAAGGATTGTGATTTTTTAAAAAATATAAGAAAACAAAAACTCTAAAACTAAATATCCACCATCTATATTACATCAGACCACATTATTTTAACATTAAAATAGTCATTCCTAATTATTGTCCTAAAATAATTATATTTAATTGACTTAAATGCTATTATTGAAGATTCTTATGACATTGACAACACTACAGGTAAAAGAATCATAGATTCACAGATTTAAAGCTAGGAAAGACATTAGAAACCATCAAGTCCAACTCCTTTATTTCCAAGGTGAGAATACTGAGGCAGGCAGAAGTTAAGTCTTGCCCAAGATCACATAGATAAGTGTCTGTGGCGGGATTTGAATTCAGGTCTTAATGTCACCAAGTTCATATCCACTACCTACAGTGATACTGCTTTTTTTTGTAATGCTTTTTTCCCCCCAGTTCTTTTTTTAATCATCTTTCTTAAAACATTTTTTTTTTAATTTATTTTAAGGTAATGGGGTTAAAGTGACTTGCCCAAGGTCATACAGTTAGGCAATTATTAAGTGTCTGAGGTCACATTTGAACTCAGGTCCTCCTGACTCCAAGGTTGGTGCTATATCCACTGCACCACCTAGCTGCCCCTCAACACTGATTTTTATCAAATTTTCGCCCTTCTTTTCCCCTTTATCCTACAGTTGTGATAAAATGAAATCTTTTTTACTTAAAAGTATTTTCTTTTTTTCTAATTACATGGAAAAAACAGTTTTCTACTCATTTTTATAAGATTTTGATTTCCAAATTTTTCTCACTTCCTCCCTTACCTTCCTTCCTTCCCCAAGACAGCAAGCTATTTGTACAATCATGTTAAACGTATTTCCATACTAGTCACAATGTGGAAAGAATTATCAGAGAACAAAAGAAAAAACAAAAAAAATTTAAAAAGTGAAAATAGTATGCTTTGATGTTCATTCAGACTCCATAGTTCTTTCTCTGCGTGTGGATAGCATTTTCTATCATGCTTTTTGGAACTGTCTTTAATCACTGTATTACTGAGAAGAGCTAAGTTTATCATAATTCATCATGTACAGTGACTTTTCTTACACCATTCTAAGAATCAGAAAATTTCAGAGTAAAATAGGTTTCAGGGATCATCCTATTCTCTGGATCATGGACCCTTTCTCAATATAATGATTTTTAAAGTCATAAAATAGGTTTATAAAGAAAATCAATTCTATTAAAATATAATCATCAAAAAATGTTAATTTTATGGAGCTCAGATTAAGAACCTCTGATCCAATTCAACTTTTGTATTTGACAGATGAGAATTTTTGGCTTCTACTCAGTAAAAATATAAAGTATGAAGTGGCAAGATTCCACAGGAGGAAAAAAAGGAAGTGATTCAACTGGTAAATTCCAGATCAAAAATTAATTTATTTCAGTCAAAGAGGTCCTTATATTAAAGGATAGAATGTCCTGTTATCAAGGAAGATTCTAATGGCAAGAGTCCTTTATCATTAGATGGTTGGTAGAAAGATAAGAGTTCTTCTGAATCAGGTAGGAAAGAGTCCTTTCCTACAAAGGGTGACAACTTGTCAGGAGACTTCAGCCAGTTGAGTACAAGGACCTGACATCTCCCATTGTTGCTCCTGTAACTTCTGGATCAACAAAATAACCCTTATAAAATTTTTGCTACCTCTTTCTTCTTTTGTACTTGAGCCTATATGTTTTTCTGTTTTTCCACCTGGCTCTCAAAGCAAGGAGGAAATGAATGAGATGGCTGTAAAACTGAGAACTCATTTTTTTTTTTTTTTGGTTTTTGGCAGTTAAGTAATTGTTAAGTGTTTATGGTCACCTTTGAACTCAGCATCTCCTACCTCCAAGACTAGTGTTCTGGATATCCACTGCGCCATCTAGCTGCCCTGAGTACTCATTTCCTTTCCCTCTAATCCAGTCTCTCTTCTAAACTTCCCTGTTGAGGTGAAGAATACCACTGTATTCTTCCTCACCTAGGTTTGTAACTTCAGGTATCTTACGTCCTCTCACTCTCATCTCCCTTCTCTATTTCCAAATCATAGTCAACGACACTCCCATACCCATTAAGTTAGAATATATACACATACAGTACTATCACCATCTCTTATTGGTACTATTAGAATAGTCTCCTAATTAATCTCATTGCTTCTGATCTCTCTAGATCAAGGGAAAAGCACAACATAATAAACTATACATGTAACCCCTTTTCTCCCTCCCAAGCCTAATAATAATAAATAATAATACAGCTTCTTACATTTTCTTTCCATGGTTAACCATCTTTGAAAGCAGGTCTCCTCTGACAGAATATGCATACAACTAGGAAAGGTGTTGGGATACCCATGAACACTTTGTAGCTCCCTTTCAAACAAAAGTACTTCATCCACCAAGTGACAGAAAAGATTGTCATCATACAAAAGACAAGGAATATCAGCAGCTAATTTCTCAAGAACCAGCATCATAAGGGCACGAGAAAATTCTAGCTAGAAGAAATAGAAGAACATATATGTAAATAACATGTTAGTATTATATAACAGTTTTAAAATGACCACTTTGACAATGGTTTTCTTACCCTTGCATTTACAGAAGAGCCTACTTTATCTAATATTGGTTGAATTTTCTCATCTAGAAACCTAGCATGGTTTCCAATCCACATAAGTATCTGAGTCAGGTACCACTCAGGCTGAAAAAGAAAAAAAACAACAAACAAGCTGAAAATGTATTATAACATCATAGATTAAAATTAACCTTACGAAAGAAATTTCTCTAATTGTATAACAGCATCATAATTAACCTCACAGAAGTCAACTGAAATTCTATTTGAAAGATAGTATTTCTGTACTGTATTTTCATTTGGCATTAAAAGTATTTAAATATACTTCAAACTAATTCCAATATCCAGTGTTTAGTATGTGGTACCTCAATATCCACCCTAAAAACTAGTTCCATACTTTTAAAAAATACCCACAGTACACAGAAAAAGAAAATGTTTAAAATTAGTCTGTAAAATTTGAAAATTTGTAATGGGCAAAAAAATATTTTTATGTGCTTTTTCCCTTCAAAAGAGAAATTAAAATAATTTCTCAAAATTTAGAGAAAGAGAAATTATAAGTCAGTCTGTATTAAGTCTTCATCCTTTTAATATCAGAGGATCAACAATGCCTAAAATCAAAGGCAAATTAAATTGCCCAAAAGAACCGTCTCCAAGATTGGAGTTGCATTAACTACATACAATGAGATTTTGATATCAAATAAGAGAACCATTTTGAATTCTAATGGATTTTTCCCCACCAAATTTCATTCTTTTACCAAGGAAAATTATTCATGACAGTATTTCTGATAGATAGGGGCAAATGATTTAGAAGCAAAGAGACAGTGGGCAGAATATTGGTTTTAGAAGGGCTGAGCTTTATAAAAATCTTGACACAAGTCCCAAAGTCCATCCACAACTTTAACTTCATTGACTCCTCTTCTAAACTGCCCTCTATTTTGTCCTGTTCAAATTCTCTTTTCTCCCCAAAAAGAAATTTCAGTAAAAACAAAAGAAAACTAAAAAAAAATCAGAATCCTCCATACTCATTAAATCCTTGTTTATTTCCAAATTATAGAAAGAACAAACTATATTTAAACTACTGAATATAAAATGCATTGAACAGTATGGTTTATTGAGTCAGTAAGCATATGCAAGATTGTTTCCCATTTCTTCAGGATGAAGAAAGTCTGAATTCATGCAAAAAAGGAATTCCTGAACAAAAAGTTACCTAGTAGGCAATAAATGTTAAGTTACTCAGCTGACAGCAATCTCTACCCCAGAATCCTTCCCTATCTTTCATTTTGATTCCCTTTTTTTGGAACTGACCCACCTTTTTTGGGCTCAACCTCCACTCAAAATCCATTGCTCTGAATCTTCCAACTTTCTCCTTTCCCCTTAACTTTGAAGAATTCAAACACTAAGATGTATGTGAATTCAATTGTAAAAATGGAAATAATAAAAACATTCTTGGATTCTTGTTTTATGAAAGGTATTTAAGTAATAGAAGGTATAGTAAAAGCTCTAGGAGCTTAAGTGCATGTTACGTCATATTAATTTATTAAAGTATGATATAAATGCCCCAATCTATCCATGTCACTAGTCTAATAAAAATAACAATAATAATGATGATGATGATATGCACATCACTAGACCCATAATTTTCTAAGGTGGGTTTTTAGTCAGACTAAAGAAATTTGGATTTCTAGAAACAAAACATAAAGTATGTTAACTCCAAAGGTATTTGAATAGTCATGTTTTTATTTAAAACAGTGAAGAATACACGCAAAAAATATTTGATGCAAACAAAAATCTCATATGAAAGATGACAACTTCACACCTTGCTTATAATATTAGTTTGTCGATTCCCACTGAAGTGATACCTGAACCTCTTCTGGAGGGGAGTCAGCATAATTTGAATGGGAAGGATGACCAGGGGTGAAGCCGGAAGAGAATATTTTTCTGGAAGTTGTTTTGGTTCAGTCAGTATTTCATCTCTGAGATGATTAAGTCAAGGTAAAAGTCCCCAAAATAATACATTTACAAATCATAAAAAAAAATTTGAGCACTGGCATGTAATATACATTTTACGGTATTGATCATTTTTTAGACATTTTCCCTCAAAGATTCTACTACTACCACCTGGCTTACAATTACTGAAAAGAAGAAAGTTTTCATATCCACCAAAATATTTATATTAATACTATAAATTTTGAGATAGAAGTAACAGTAACACTTTGAGATAGAAAGAACTGGAAATGAAACATGTCCATTGATTAGGGAACTGTTTAACAAATTGTAGCATATAAATATATTGGCAACTGTTTTAAGAAATGACAACTATAATGACAACAGAGAAGCAAAAGACCTATGTGAGTCAAAAGGAATTAAGCACCACCAACCCCCCATCCCCAATCCATATAATGACTGTAATATTATAAGTAGAAACAACCACAATCAAAAATGAATGATACAAGATTACAAAGAATAAGTATGGCTTCAAAGAAGGCATGAGAAGACACCTTATCTTACTCTCTTGCACACTGTACATATTTTCAGGCTTTTATGAAAGATTGATTAGTTTTTCTAATTTTTCCTACCTTTTTTCTTTTTTTTGTTAAAACTATTTTTATTTGGGATGGTTCTTTGGGAGGGAGGCAGAATTATGGGGGGATTGGTATTTAACATAAATTTGAAATAAATTTTACATTTGATAAAAAAACAATTTATTTAAAAAAAACAAAAGGGACAGCTAGGTGGCGCAGTGGATAGAGCACTGGCCCTGGAGTCAGGAGTACCTTAGTTCAAATCTGGCCTCAGACATTTAATAATTACCTAGCTGTGTAGCCTTGGGCAAGCCACTTAACCCCATTGCCTTGCAAAAACTAAAAATAAACAAAAATGTACGTTTTATTGAATTTTTTAAAAATACTGAAATACAGACTGGCCAATATGACCAGAAAGGATAATGATCATTGTTGGAAGGGTTGTGGGAAGTCTGGGACACTATTACATTGTTGGTGGAGCTGTGAACTCATCCAACCTTTCTGGAGAGAAATATGGAATTATGCCCAAAGGACAACAAAAATGTGCATACTCTTTGATCCAGCAATACCACTACTGGGTCTATATCCTGAAGAGATGATGAAAAAGGGTAAAAACATCACTTGTACAAAAATATTCATAGCAGCCCTGTTTGTGGTGGCAAAGAATTGGAAATCAAGTGAATGTCCTTCACTTGGGGAATAGCTTAGCAAACTGTGGTATATGTATGTCATGGAACACTATTGTTCTATTAGAAACCAAGAGGGATGGGAATTCAGGGAAGCCTGGAGGAATTTGCATGAACTGATGCTGAGTGAGATGAGCAGAACCAGAAGAACACTGTACACCCTAACAGCAACATGGGGGCAATGATCAACCTTGATGGATTTACTCATTCCATCAGTGCAACAATCAGAGACAATTTGGGGCTGTCTGCAATGGAGAATACCATCTGTATCAAGATAAAGAACTGTGGAGTTTGAACAAAGTTCAAGGACTATTCCCTTTAATTTAGGGAAAAAAACTGATATCTTATTGTCTGATCTTGTTATCTCTTTATACTTTAAGTTTCTTCTTTAAAGATATGATTTCTCTTTCATTACATTCAATGGATCAAAGTACAAGAAGGAAACAATGTAAAGACTGACAGACTGTGTGGGGCGGCTAGGTGGCGCAGTGGATAAAGCACCAGCCCTGGAGTCAGGAGTACCTGGGTTCAACCAGTCTCAGACACTTATAATTACCTAGCTGTGTGGCCTTGGGCAAACCACTTAACTCCATTTGCCTTGCAAACCCCCTCCCCCAAAAAAGACTGACAGATTGCTTTCTGTGGGCAGGGGGAGAGGGAAGTAAATTGGGGGAAAAATTGTAAAACTCAAACAAAATTTTAATACAAAAATACTGAAATAAAGGAAATCATTTATAATTTTCACAGACAATTCAAGAGTAACCTAGTATTTTGAAAATGGTTGGAAAAAAAGTTTTTTTCATAATCTGAATTTATGGTAATATATGTTTAAGAGTTACAACAGTATTAAGTATGGACAAGTTGCAATTTTTATCAATGGAGTGAAGAACATTTACATGGTAAAGTCAAACTCTCACTACCAGTCTGATAACCATTCAGTTTTGGGAATATAGTGCTTCTCAAAACACTCAGATTTGCTTCCATTTCAGTCCCTGAAATCATCTTTGAAGGAAATAATCATTGTAGAAAAGGAGTTCAGTTTCCTCACCAGGGATCTAAGCAAAAGAGTCCAAGGGTTAGTGGCATCCCCTAGCCAATTAGTCCTGTTAGCCCAGTCTTCATAGGCATCATTGTGGAAAGTAATATCATGGGGAAAGGAACTGCTCATCACCACCAATTGCCACCCAATGGGCAGACAAGCCAGACTAGCTAAGTCAAATCACCACCACTAACCTGACTACCATTTTCTTTCAAACACTGATGGAGACCCTGAACCCAAGAACAAAGCTTCCTGATGAGAAGAATGAATTTTCAAATGGTCTCAGATCAGAAACTTAAGTGATTTTGTCAGAGGAAATGACCTTAAAGAAGAGTTATTGGCATCTGCTTTCCTGCTGGAATCTAAAGTTCATGGGAGTTTTCTATCTGATTCTCAGATAAGACCTTCCTAGGTTTCCACAGTTAAATATGAGATCTTGAGAACAAAAAGGGGACCATCTTACTTTCCTATTTTCCTATTTGTATCCCCAGTACTCTGTACAAAGTAAGAGCTTAATAAATGCTTTTTTCATCATTCACAGTTCTTGCAAAGCATCATTATCAATATCGATAAGGTAAATGATGATGATGATGATGATGATGATGATGATGATGATAAGGTCCAACTGTTATGGTGCTTTCCCCAACACTACTCATAAGTACTACAGGCACTATTATTTTCATACAAATGAGGAATCTGAGGCTTAAGGTTAAATATTTTCTACAATAGGGACCTCCAACTTGCATGAACTGATGTTGAGCAAGATCAGAAGAGCCAGAAACACATTGTACACCCTAACAGCAACATGGGAGTTGATGATCAACTTTGATGGACTTGCTCATTCCATCAGTGTAATAATCAGGGACAATTTTGTGATATATATGCAATGGAGAATATCATCTGTAACCAGAGAAAGAACTATGGAATTTGAACAAAAACCAAAGACTATTACCTTTAATTAAAAAAAAAAGCCATTATCTTATTATGTAATTTTGCTATGTCTTATACTTTTTTGCCCCCTTAGGGATATGAGTTTTTTCTCATCACATTCAACTTAGATCAATATAAAAACTAACAGACTGTCCTCTCTGGGGGGTGGGGAGAGGGAACCAAGATTAGGAGAAAATTGTAAAATTCAAATAAAATCTCTCAAAAAAAAAAAATAGGGACCTCCATTTCCTTTCATCTCATTCTTTTCTTAGTTCTCTCTAAAGTCTGCCTATCAATCTTATTAGTCATCCAAAACTGCTCTCTCCAAAACTGTCAAGTCTCTTAACTGCCAAAACTCAGTCATTTATTTCTCAATCCTTATTCTTCACAAACTTTCTGTAGTCTTTGACACTGCTGACCTTCTTTTTGATAATCTCTCCTCTCTCTGGATTTTTAAAGTCTACTGTCTCCTGGAGAGTCTCCTTTACCAGCTCTCCAGCCAGGTCAGATTTGCTAGCCATGGTTGTCCCACAGGGTTCTAACCTTACCCATCTTGTCTCCTCCATAGGGATGTCAAAAGTTTCCATAGATTCAATTATTATCTATATGTTGATAATTCTCAAATTGCTTATCCAGCAAATCAGACCCCAACTTTTGCATCTCTAAATGCATATTAGAAAGCTCAAATTAGATAGTCTATAGACTTCTTAAACTCACCATGTTCAAAACTGAACTCACTCTTCCCTACTCTCCACAATCCTCCCCATTTCCAAATTCCCTGGTTACTGTGAAAGTTATCCCATACTCAAAACCTAGGTGTGACCTTGACTCCTCAGTCTTACTCATCCCCCATAGCCAATTCAGTTGCCAGGATCTATCAGTTTCACCTTTTAACATCTCTTGCCTATACTCCCTTTTACCCTCTGACATTGCAACCACCTCAAGTCTGGACTACTACAACAGCCTTGTTCTGCCTGCCACAAGTCTCTGTCCACTCCAATCCTCCACTCAAAGTGGAGTCAAAGGCAAAGCAAAGTTCTGACCATGTCACTCCCCATGACTCAATAAATTTCAGAGGCTCCCATCTCCCCCCAGGAACAAATCTAAAATCCTCTCTGGAGTTCAGAACTCTTCCAGCCTTCTCATACCTTCTTCCCCCTCACAAACTCTACAACACAGTGTCATTGGTCTCCTCAAGAGACACTATCTCAGGATTTTAGAAATTTCCACTTGCATGGAATATTCTCCCCATGCATTGAATATTCTCTCTCATCTTTCCTTCTTGACTACCTTCAAGTTCCAGCTAAAATCCAATCTTCTACAGGAATCTTTTCCATATCACTCTTATTTCAAGCACTATCCCTCTATTGATTACTTCCAATTTCTTTTGTCAGTAACTTGTTTGTACATAGTTGTGTACATACTGTCTCTCCCAGTAGATCATGAGCTCCTCAAGAGCAGGGACTGACTGTAATTATTTACTTTTCTTGCTATCTCCAGTGCTTAGGGTGTCCAGCAGATAGTAGGCCTTAAGAAATGTTAATGGACTACCTGATTCCCATTTTACAGTTTAGCAGCTGTGAGATCTGAACCCTTCTTTGGACCCCAAGTCCAATGCTACTTTGATTATACCCCAATTATTCAAATATACAAGAAATATACAAAGTATACAAGTATATACAAATATACAAAATATACAAGCATATTTGGTTATATACAAGGTACTGAGTATATATTATATTTATTCTCAATATGTATTCTCATTTTGCATCCTAATAGATATGTAACCCAATAAAGACAATGTCAGCCTTTCTTTTAAAGATAACAGAATAAATGAGAGATTACTGACAATGAGATTACAGAAAAGTAAAGAAGTTCACAAAATGTCTTTCAAAAGAAAAACCTATTATATTTTCCCCCATTAAGATAATGAATTCTGACCACTACTAGGTCTGTATCCCAAAGAGATCACAAAAATATTTATAGCAGCTCTTTTTGAAGTGGCAAAGAATTGGAAATTGAGGAGATACCCATCAACTGGGTAATGATTGAATAAATTGTGGTATGTGGATATGATGGAACACACTATTGTTCTATAAAATATCATGAGGGACAGGAGTTCAGAAAAGCCTGGAAAGACTTGCTTAAACTGATGCTGAAGTGTGCAGAGCCAAAAGAACATTGTACACACTAGTAGCAACATTGTATGATAATCAGCCATGATGGATTTGTTCATTCCAGCAGTATAATAAGCAAAGACAATTCTACAAGATTTGTGATGGAAAATACCATCCATATTACAAGAAGGATTTGTGGAGTTTAAATACAGATGAAAGCTTACTATCCTCAATTTTTAAAAAATTGTCTTATGTATTATTTTTTCCCTCTCTAATGGTTTTTCCCCATTTTGATTTGATTCTTCTTTCACAACCTGATTAATATGGATCTATATTTACCATGGGTATATATGTGTAGCCTATATTGGATTTTTTTTGTCAAGGGAAAAGGGGAAGGAAGGGAGAAAAATGTGAAACTCAAAAACATGCAAAAACAATGATTGTTGAAAACTACTGTTGCATGTAGTTGGAAAAATAAACTAATAAAAAAGATACTGACTTCTGTTCTTGTATGGAGACATAATGAGCCAGAAAGTATAAGGGTAAAACAAGAACAAAAACTCTGACTCCTTCTTGGTAGGATGGGAAATAAAGAATCAGACTCCCTCAGGTCAGATCTCAGTGCATTCAGAGTTATAATCATTTTCTAGAATGCTTTCTAGTATGTTATGTACCTATATACGGACATATCTCACAAATAAAATGTCAGTTGCTTGAAAGCAGGAACAATCTCTCCTCTGTTCTCAGGTCCTCAATAGCCATGTAAAATATTTGCTGATTGACCTCTAATATTTGTCTCAAGGAACCTAAAAGTATGATGAAAATCAGTTATAAAGCACTATTTTCTTACTAAAGGAAATATAAGTTTCTTGGGATAAGTAAACATTTTGAAATTCTTATTCAACCTATAAAAGTGTTTTAAAAGAGGACATTACATTTTTTTGCCAGGGAACATGAAGATCAGGTTCAAATACAATCACAATAATATAATTCTAAATTCATTTTTCTCTTTTTTCTCCCTCTGTCCATGTACACGTGCATGTGTGCATGCGTGCATGCATGCACATACACACACGCGCACACACGCGCACACACACACACACACACACACACACACACACACACACACTCACTCACTGCATTTTCCAAAAGAGTTTACTCTTCAATCACATACTGACTGCATAAAAAGTGTTAGTTCCAAAAAGATACGAGGTTTGAAGTTTCAGAAGTTGACAGAACAGTGTCTCCAAGTTATTATATACCTCTGGGTTGCCAGCTATCTTACTTAAGCCAACATTCTGAGGCTGAGGGGGCCCAATGAATGGCCAATGAAGTTGTGTTAATATCTCTTCAAAGTCACTGCAACAGAAAATTAATACTAATATATTTTTAGTTAAAACAGAAATCTAAAATAAACCCTCTGTAATATCCAACGTGAATATGTTACCTACCATGTTAGTTTGTCCTTGAGGACTTTATGCCAGAATTTAACAGTGGACCTAACAAAACTAAGGAGATGAGAACATGATGATTCCTGAAGTTTAATATCCAGTTGTGCCATGGATACTAAAGTAGTAGCTGCCTCTGGTACGTTATTGGTCATTAGATATTGTTGAATATTATCACTGTAAAGCAAATATTAAAGTCAATTTGCATATACCATAAAAAAATTCAAGAAAATTGTTTAAAATCAAAACTTTCTCTTCTACTGACTTTCAGATAAAACTGAATATAAATCTGGAACAAATGAAATAACAATACAGGCAACATTTACCTTTCCTCTATTCTCAGTTGTGATCTTTTCTTTTCTATCTAATATTCATGGGCTGCCTCCTGTCAAGGCAGGATCTTCCTCCATAGCCTAATGTCACTGTTTCTCTCCTCCACCATTAACATTTATTTATATAAATGTTATATATTTATATAAATGTTCTTTCAGGGCCCTATTAGGTGACTAGCCAACTACTGTTTGTCCTTCATTCTCACAGAAGACCATGACATCAGGGAGGTGATGTCATGATAAGCAAGAGAATTGGGTTTTGATAGAGGGGGTGCTATGCTAAGTCACCAGCCTCACTTTCTCTTTCAGAGTCATCTGGATCCAGTGGCCAGATATGAATCAGGACAACTGGAGATAGCACTGGATGTAGGGCAAATAGGGTTAAGTTACTTAACCAAAGTTACAGAGCTAGTGAGTACCAAATGTCTGAGGCCACCTTCAAACTCCCATCCTCCTGACTCCAAGGCCAGTGCTCTATCTACTGTGCCATCTGATTCCAGATAGAGTGCTAAGTTCCTAATATTCCTTATGCTTTAGTAGAGATCTTCGATGGTATTAATCAACACAATGTTCAATGTCAAATTCTATTGCAATACAAAGCAATCCTTCAATTTTATCACATAGGTTACCTACTAACTATTCTATCTGGCAGACCCTGGTTACCTGTCATCAGTGGCAGAGTGAAAGCAGACCCAAGAAGATCCAAGTTTGAATCCTGGTTTTGTTATTTACTACTCATGTGATCTTGGGCAAGTGACAATGTCTCACTGGGTCTACATTTCCTCAACTGTAAAATTAGTAAGTTGTACTAAATTATCTTTTTTTTAGTTTGGTTTTTTTTTTTTTTTTTGCATGGCAATGGGGTTAAGTGGCCACACAGCTAGGTAATTATTAAGTGTCTGAGGCCAGATTTGAACTCAGGTACTACTGACCCAGGGTCAGTGCTCTATCCACTGCACAACCTAGCCGTCCCATTTAAATTACTTTTAAGGTTCTTTTCAACTCTAACTCTATAACTGTATAGGATGATTCTACTATAACAGCTCTTTTACCCCATATGATTGAATTGTTATTAGAGTAGTATTCCAGTTAAATAAAATTTCCAGGTAACTGCAGCTCAGTCCCCTATGTGTCAAAACAATAATTTCTTGTGGCAAAGACCAGTCAACTTAATAAAAATGACAATATTACTTAAAGCAACTTACTTATTCACTGTCATAATAATCAAACTATCCAAGCAATGTTTTATAGGACTAGAAAAATGATAACAAAATCTATATGAAGGCAAAAAGGATTATGAATCTCAAAGATAATAATTTTAAAAAGTGGGAAAGACCTAAGAAAAAAAGCATAATCTCAAATTCAATACCATCTATTACAGAATTCAAATTTTCAAGTTTAAAAATAAATGCATTCTCATTTACTTAAAAAGAATGTAATATTTAGAAGTCATTTCATATTATAAAGTCTCAATTTCTGAGAATCACAAGAATTATACATAAAAAGTTACTAAACAGTATGTACCATCTGACCTAGTCAGATCACTGTTAGGCCTAGACCCAAAAAGACATCAAAGAAGTGGAAAATGTATCACGTGAAAAAATATTTATGACTTAGATGAACTGAGGCAGAGTGAAATAAGCAGAACTAAAAGAATAATTTATATTATCAAACAATTTTATAACACTGTTTTAAAGACATTTAGAAACTGATGAATAATGACATGGGAAGAACCAGAAGAAGAAAAAAAATAACAACACTGGAAAGACAAACAATTTTGAAAGCTTTAAGACTGTGATCAATAAAATGATATGTGATTCACTTCCTGATAGAGAGGTGATAGAATTAGGGTGCACAATGAGACAAGGAAATTTTTGTAGGCAGCCAATGAAAGAATGCTGTTCTGCTTAACTATGCATTTTTGCTACATGGAATTTGTTTTTTCTTTTCTCTTTTTTCCCATAAGGAGTGGATGGGAGAGACAAAAAAAGATTTCTGTTAATTAAAAAGAACATTTTAAAAATAGTAGTGGGAAAAAAAATAGTGGGTTGCTACAAATGTCGTAAACATTTTCAGATGAGGTCACTGTATTGTTAGTTAACAATTTTACTTTGCTACAAAAAAAGCTTTCATGGAGTAGGAACAATCTGGAAATGTTTATAATGTAAAAACAAAGTATATCAATAAAACTTTTCTTTCAAAAGTTCAATTGTCACTTTGACTATTTCAATGTCACTTTGATGTTTATAGTCCATTGATGATAAAAAGTCACAGTCTTTCATTAGTCATTTCATTTCTCTTTCAAGGATTACTGTGAATATCAGATACAGGATAATACTATTTTAAATGAGTCATTTCTTATAAAGATTGGGGTGGGAAACTTTTTTTTTCTGTCAAGGGCTATTTGGATATTTATAACATCATTTGAGGGATACAGTTGGTTAAACCTTTAATTAATTCACCCCTCTAAAGCTACAAGATTTATTGAATTTCAAATCCTACCTTGGTAGTTGCCTTGGCATTGCCTGACCAATATGGTTGAAGGTTCCCCGCCCCTTAGAACATAAGTATGTGGCAAAATGGATAAAACAGGAATTCATGCAATCTCAGCTTAAATAATTTAAACAAAAGCAATGAGATGTTTTAGATCCCTAAACTTTACCACTGGATTACTAACTAGCTCTATCAATGACTTACTATATGTACTCAGACAAATATTTTATACTTGAAACCCTACAAATCAAATGTTTTCATACCTTCCTCCCCCCTCCCACTCTTTACAATCAAGCCCAACTGGCCTCTCTGTTCCCCAGATGCTATAATCCATCTCCCAGCATCTTCCTTTGTCCTAACCATCTCACACGCCTGAAATGCCCTTCTTCCTCCTACCTCATAGAAGCCCACAATGCCTTTAAGACAGAGCTCAAGACTACCTTCAGTATGAAATCTTACATTCCCCTAAATGCTTGTGCTTTTCCTCAAATCAATCCTATACTTGACTACTTTAATATGCCTTTATATTTATTCACTTTACATTGTGCTGTATATTTCTAGGTGTACTTCTTATTTGTCCTATTAGAATGTTAGTTCCTTGAAAGAAAGGATCGTTTCATTTTTTGGTACTTACATAAAAACCCAGGGAATAACAAAGGGCTAAGCACATTATAGGTGTTTCAAAACTTGTTTTTTGATTGATCTATGTAAACAACTTCCCTTTTTTTGAGAAATATGAGCAGCTCAGAGTTACTGAGACAGCCTTATTATTGAAACAAAATGTATACTTCTAACTTTATTATACCTGAAATATTTTTTAATCTTTGATGACTTTTTCTCTTTAGCCTTCCAGACACTGTAATATTTCTTTCTTTTTTCTTTTAGGTCACTGTAATTTTTTTTTTTTTTAGTTTTTTCAAGGCAATGGGGTTAAGTGGCTTGCCCAAGGCCACACGGCTAGGCAATTATTAAGTGTCTGAGGTCAGATTTGAACCCAGGTATTCCTGACTCCAGGGCCAGTGCTCTATCCACTGAGAGATCACTGTAATATTTCTTAACAACAATATAAACACGACTAATTTATTTGAGGCAATTGCAACAGACATCAGTGAATAAGGGCAAGAGGTCAAAATAGAAAAGCAAAAGGGTCAAAGATCAAGGAACCTGAATAAGTAAGTCTCAAGTCAAACAATTCACGTACTAAGAACTGCGTGAGTGACATAGTTGATCAAGAATCTCCATCTATGAGCTTCAATACATAGTATCAAAATTCATAAAATATTTTAAAATATAGTATGTATGAGCTTGGTGCACAGCTAAAATTAGTGTTTATTTCAGAAAAACCATTCTAATTTCAGTGGAAAGTTCCATTTTAATTTAACAACCTCTAAAATGAAGTAGAATGAGCATCATAAATTAAAAAAAGATTTTAATTAATTACTGAGCACCTTTTGTTTTTTTTAAAAAAAAAACCTGGGCGGCTAGGTGGTGCAGCAAACTGGCCCTGGAGTCAGGAGTACCTGGGTTCAAATCTGACCTCAGACACTTAATAATTGCCTAGCCGTGTGGCCTTGGGCAAGCCACCTAACCCCATTGCCTTGCAAAAAAAAAAAACCTGATCCTTGAAAAAAACTGTCTAAATTAGTGGACTCCACTTTCCTGACTTGAAGAGACTTTTTTTTTTAGGTTTTTGCAAGGCAAATGGGGTTAAGTGGCTTGCCCAAGGCCACACGGCTAGGTTAATTATTAAGTGTCTGAGACAGGATTTGAACCCAGGTACTCCTGACTCCAGGGCCAGTGCTTTATCCGCTGCGCCACCTAGCTGCCCTCCACTGCACCACCTAGCCACCCTTAAAGAGACTTTTCTAAAGTATTATGTATAATCATGTCATCTTCCTATTCTAAATCTTTTGCAGTCTGGTTTCTAATCTCAATCAATCAAAACAGCTCTTTTCAAGGTTACCAAGGATCATCTATCTATCTATCTATCTATCTATCTATCTATCTATCTATAATTCCATAGCTTTTCTTAATCCTTCTTGATTAAATATTTGAAAGTAATAACTATCTGTTTTCCTTCTGGATAGTCTTTTCTCCCTGGCTTTTCCTAACATGGCTCTCTCTCAAATGTTCTCCTTCCTGACTGCTCCTTCCTAAGTATGCTCTTATTCTGTATCATACCACCTAACCGCAGGTCTGCCCAAGGTTCATCAGTTCCTTTGGGTTTATCAGCTCTCTGTAAATGTTTCCCACAGCTATATATCCAGTCCTTATCTTTCTACCAAACTCTAGTCCACCTTACCCAAATATCTATTACCACTTAGACATTTCAAACACAATATGTCCAAAACAGAACTCATTTAACCCTGAAATTCACCTTTCTTCTAAACCTGTTTCTGATGAGGACATCACTACCTTTCCAGATTTACAATCTTAATGTAATACGTGACTCCATGTTCTCACTTCACAAGGCTAATTAACTACCACATCTTGTTACTGTTACTTTCACAGCATTTATTATCTCTTTCCTTAGCTTCCTAATTGGTTTCTCCTTCTTTTAAAAATTCATTCTCTAGGAATTTAGGGAAGCCTGGAAGGATTTGCATGAACTGATGTTGAGCGAGATGAGCAGAACCAGAAGAACATTATACACCCTAACAGCAACAAGGAAGGGATGATCAACCTTTTTTAAAACTATTTTTAAAAATTTTATTTATTTTGAGTTTTACAATCTTTCCCCTAATCTTACTTCCCTCCCCCACCCCCCAGAGAAGGCAATTTGTCAGTCTTTACATTGTTTCCATGGTATATATTAATCCAAATTGAGTGTGATGAGAGAGAAATCATATCCTTAAGGAAGAAACATAAAGTATAAGAGAAAGCAGATCAGACAATAAGATATAAGGGTTTTGTTTTTGTTTTGTTTTTTACTAAATTTAAAGTAATAGTCCTTGGTCTTTGTTCAAACTCCACAGTTGTTTCTCTGGATACAGATGGTATTCTTCATTGCAGACAGCCCTAAATTGTGATGATCAACCTTAATGGACTTGCTCATACCAACAGGGAAGCAAGCAGGCACAATTTGGGGGTGTCTGTGACACAGAATGCCATCTGTATCCTGAGAAAGAATTATGGAGTTTGAACAAAGACCAAGGACTATTATTTTTTAATTTAAAAAAAAATGTTGCTTTATTATGTAATTCTGCTATATCTCATACTATATGTTTCTTCCTTAAGGATATGATTTCTCTCTCATCACATTCAACTTAGATCAATCCATACTATGGGAATGATATAAAGACTAGTAAATTACCTTTTTTGGGGGGGAGGGAAGTGAGATTGGGGGGAAAATTTTAAAACTTAAAATAAATAAAACCTTTCTAAAATTAAAAAAAAAATCCACCCTCCATATAGTTTCCAAAGTGATTTTTCTAAAGCTTCTCTGGTAGCTCCTTTATATGACAACTAGGAAGTGAGGTGATTAGATATTTCATCTGAGTTGGGAGAACCTGAGTTGAAGTCTCAGATACAGTCTAGTGACCCTGGACAAGTCACTTAACCCTGTTCTCTCAGTTTCTTCATCTGTAAAATTAGCTGAAAATGGAAATGGAAAACCACTTGAAAATCTTTGACAAGAAGATTCTAAATGGGGTCACAAAGAGTCAGACACAACTGAAACAAATAACAACAAAGCTCCCTGTAACCTCAGTATTCCTGTATTTGGTATTAAAAAGTCTTCACAACTTGGACCTTCCTGAAAACCTTTCTAGAGTTCTTAGATATTACTCCTCTCCACAACTCCATAGTCACCTAGCACATTGGTCTACTGGCCCTTCCTTCATCTTCATGCCTTCATACTGGCTATCATTTTTTTTTTTAGATTTTTCAAGGCAATGGGGCTAAGTGGCTTGCTCAAGGCCACACAGCTAGGTAATTATTAAGTGTCTGAGACTGGATTTGAACCCAGGTACTCCTGACTCCAAGGCCGGTGCTCTCTCCACTGCGCCACCTAGCCACCACCCTGGCTATCCTTCTTGCTTTGAATGAACTCCGTTCTTTCTTCTGTCTCAAGCACCATATGCTAGTGTCTTACCTCCCATAATCCACCTGGGTACCTTGTATTTGCTTGGAATGAGTTTTATACCTATCTAGACAAGTGTTTTCACTATCAGGGTTCTGGGGGGGGACAATTTTCTTTTTGCTTTTGAATTACTAGTTCTTAGTACATTCTTTAGGAGGCCCTTAAAAATGTCCATTGAAGGAAAATTGTCTATACTACATCATTTCTAAATATATAAAACTATCCAAATGGAATTAAAGCTCCCTAAAAATTTTATTTTCATTCACAATGCATAAAAAAATTACCAATATACTATTTTATGACAGAGAATTAAGTTTAATGTTGACATGTTCTGTTAAAGGTAGAATCCTCCAAGGACATGATAATTAAGGATACAATAAATAATTTTTTACCTTAATTCTTCTATTTGTGAAATCCATTTTAGATAGGCAAGGTGCCGCTCAATCTCTTCTATTTGACTAATTGACACTCCAAGATCATCCATCCATGGCTGTGCTGTCAACAAATGACTGTTGATTGAACTAAAGAGAAGAGTTTCTTTTTCTAGAAGTTGACTAAGAAATTTCTTTGAATCTTCAGCATTTTTTAAGGCATTTTGAATTCTTTTAGGGACCTCTGATGAAATTGTAAGTACCTGAATACAACAAAGAAATTTACAAAAAAGGGATATTAATGCCAAAATATGTGCAATATTACATTTTTTTTAGTTTTTGCAAGGCAATGGAGTTAAATGACTTGCCCAAGGTCACACAGATAGGTAATTAATAAGTGTCTGAGGCCAGATTTGAACTCAGGTCCTCTTCACTCTGGTGCTCTATGTACTGTGTTACCTAGTTGCCCTGTAATATTACTTTTTATAATATTTTAAGTTATTTATTACTTGTAGAAAAATACAATTTCATATTATCATAACATGATACTAAACTAAAAACAGAAAAAAATGGGTATAAAACTTCAAATTTTTACTTAATATTATCACATCTAAAAGCATTACTATGTAAATGTTTTAACTCTCAATAACCTATAAAAATAACTTAAGAACAGTTCACTTTAACTGCCATTGCCAAAAACAGAATAAGGACAAGGACTTAAGAATCAAAAAGAAAGCCCCCTGAACAATTAAACAACTGGGGATTGTAAAGCTCAACTAAATTCTCTAAGTGACTATAGCCTGTTTATATGTAAAATGTGAAAATAAAAGAGGACTAGAGGGAAATCAGTAAAAAAGGTATTGCTGGAAGGCAGTTAGGTAGATAGAGCACCAGCCCTGGAATAAGGAGGACCTGAGTTCAAATCTATCCTCAGGCACTTAACAATTGCCTAACTGTATGACCTTGGGCAAGTCATTTAACTCCATTGCCTAATTTTGGGGGACTTTTTTTTTGCAAGGCAATGGGGTTAAGTGGTTTATCCAACACCTAACAACTAGGTAATTATTAAGTGTCTGAGGTCAAATTTGAACTCAGATACTCCTGACTCCAAGGCTAGTGCTCTATCCACTCGCCACCTAGCTGTTCCTAAAAATTTTTTTAAAAAGGTACTGCTGTATAGTTCTTCAAATTTTACCACCCCCAATCCCCTTCCTACCCATTCTAACAAGAAAGAAATGGGAAAAGGTCCTATACTGACATTGTCACCCCAATCTGTAAACTGTAAAACCTCCCACCTTATCCACCCCCCCACACCCAGTTTTTTCCCTACATGAGAAAACAAGTTTTTAGAATTATGGATTTATAGCTGGTAAGAATCTTATCAATACTTTAGTCTAACATCACATGTCACCGATGAGAAATGGGGCTTAGTAACTTTCCCAAGGTCATATAGTTAGAAGTAGAAGAACCAAGTAAGTGATGATAATTGGCTTCCCTGTTCTAGGGCAGTGCAGAATAGATTGCTAAATTATTAGTAAATTCATTATACATGTATTGATCAATTAAAAAAAGTCATAAATTTCCTTTTATACCATGTTTTTTCCTATCTTTATCTAGTTACTCATTCTATACAAACTTGTCATGGACTCATCAAATCTGTACTTCAACTAAAACATATTTAATACTTACCTGTTCTTCTAATTGTGCTTTATTTTCTGTCAGCTGTTCTATGAGTTTTCCAAGTTTCTGTAAAGATTTCAAATCATTTCCAACTTCCTTTTCTACAAACTCAGACACGTAGGAAGGGATGTCACAGGTATTTACATCTTGGTTGGTTGGTTCTTTTCTGATAAGAGCTGCCATTCTTAGGTCACCTAAATTTTTTGTTAATTGTAAAGCAAAAAGTTACAATATTCACTCAATGACAACGGTATGCTATAGAACAGGCACAAACAGGCATACTGGGGATACTCACACTCTACAGACATTAAGCTGCTATTCTGGGCCTGGATCTAAGGATACAAAGGAGAAAACCAACTTTACCCTTAAAGAATTTGCCTATAACTAAGAGGAAATCACCATTTACAAAGATAAGTAAATTTTATAAACAGACATGACACAAACACATGTCTATTTGTATATGTGTGTATACGTGTGTATGAAGTAATTTTGAGCTTGTAGCACCAGCAGCTAGATTAGAAAAGGCTTCACTTCAGTTGAGCTTTGACAAGAAGCAAGGGCACAAGTAAGAATGTAGAAGAGACAGAACAACATCTCTAGTCAGGAATGCCAGAACTCAAATTCTGGCTCTGATACTTACTAGCTGTTTGACCCTAGGCAGGTCAATCAATTTCTTTTGTGCCTCAGTTTCCTCACCTGGAATATGAAGGGATTAGTTTTGATCCCTAAGGATCTCGCAGGCTCTAAATCTATGATCTGATAATTGCTAATAAGGGACTGACACAGGCATCAGGCATAGTATGCAAAGGCACAAAGACCACTGGAAGCCCATGCAGAATTAGGAGTAGGCCTGTTTGACTGGAAGGCCTTGTACAAAAGGGGAGGATTGTGGTACAAGCTATGGAGAAGAGAAGAGTTAGGATTATAAGGAGCTTCTAATGCAAAATAGAGCAGTTTGTGTTTTATACTATAGGCAATAAGGCAGAAATGAGAGAATCTTGAATAATGGAGGTCTGTGGTCAAACTCATGCTTTAGGGAATATATCATTTTGGCAAGATCTTTGGAAGATAGAATGCAGAGGAAAGAGCAGAGACTGGGAGACCAATTAGGAAACTATGGCAAGAGTTCAAGAAGGAAGTAATTAGTGCTCAAAGTAGAGAGAGGAAACCACATGAGTAGAAAGAATTGTACAAATATGAGAGCTGTTTTGAAGTAAGAAGCAATGATTCTTGGCAAATGACTGGATATGCAAAGTGAGGAGTTTGAAGATATAAACCTGACTGCCTAGAAGTATGGAAAGTCCTTGGTAGAAATATCAAAATAAGCAAGTTTGGCATCAGGCTGGAGAGTGAGGAATCTGTGTCAGTCAAGTTCTGTTTTGGACATGTTGTTGAGTTTGGGATACCTTGAGGGCATGCAACAAAAAAGTCCAACAGGTAGACATCAATGTAGTTCATCAAAAGGATGTAAAGAAAGAAGAGAAGAAGGCCCAGGAAAAAGATACAAGAAAATATCTTGAGGGAATGGGAGGGTCAAGTGAAGGTTTTTTATTTTTTTATGTTTTTGCAAGGCAAATGGGGTTAAGTGGCTTGCCCAAGGCCATACAACTAGGTAATTATTAAGTGTTTGAGACCGGATTTGAACCCAGGTACTCCTGACTTCAGGGCTGGTGCTTTATCCACTGTGCCACCTAGCCACCCCTAAGTGAAGGTTTTTTTAAAATATGATTTAGTTTGTTTTAGGTAAAATGGAAAAAGGCAGTAGGTAAGGAAAATTTGAAACTAAGAATCGGAGGTGATTGGAATGTAGAAGCAATCTACTAGAAGAGAGAGAAAAGGATAGAATCAAGGCTACCAATGGAGGGGTTGGCCTTGGTGAGAGAAAGGATTACTTCATCATGAGGCAACTAGAGAAAGCACAGTGGACAGAGCTCTGGGCTGACTTCAGCAATTCCCTACCTGGGCAAATCTCATAAATTCTGCTTGATTCAGTTCCTCAATTGTAAAATGGGGATAACCTTGAAGGATCAAATGAGTTGTTTGGTACTTGCTTTTAAAAGCACTTAGCACAAACCTGATACATGGTAGGCACTATATAAATGGTTCTTCCATTCCCTTCTCTTCACTGCAGACCAGAATGAAGGAGAAGACAATGGAAGATAACAGTAACTCTCTTTTCTCTGTATAGTATGAGCTAAGGGTCCTTTGCTGAGAGAGTAATGATGGGTTAGTATGGCAGGTTGAGGAGAGAAGAGGTTTTAGAACAAGTACTACAGAAAAAGAACCAAAATATGGTGCTTCCAGCTGTGCTATTTGTAGAACAAACCTTTCTTGCTAATTTTGAAAAGTAAACTGCAAGTGGATGGGGGAAAGCAGAGAAGAAAGCAACATTTTCCTTCACCGTTTCTTATTTCTCTCCAACTAATATCCATCAAAACTTGTAAGATTATTCACCTTATCCAAATCTATACCTTGTTCCAGCCACCTTCCTTTTTTCAAGGCAATAGGGTTAAGTGGCTTGCCCAAGGCCAAACGGCTAGGTAATTATTAAGTGTCTGAGGTCGCATTTGAACCCAGGTACTCCTGACTCCAAGGCCGGTGCTTTAGTCACTGCGCCACCTAGCGGCCCCTCCAGTCACCTTCTGATCAAACTTCAAACCTAAATGATTTGCTATTTCAAGGAAACCTCTATTATGAGAAACAGATTGCCAAATCAAAAAACCTTAGTTAGGAAAGGAACCACAGATATGGGGCACCTGGCCCTTTTTTTTATTAAAGCTTTTATTTGAGTTTTACAATTTTTCACCCCAATCCTACTTCCCTCCCCCCCCATTGGAAAGCAATCTGTCAGTCTTTACCCTGTCTCCATGTTGTACATTGATCCAAATTGAGTGTGTTGAGAGAGAAATCACATCCCCAAGGAAGAAACAAAAAGTTTAAGATAACAAGATCAGACAATAAGATAGGTTATTTTTTTCTAAATTAAAGGGAATAGTCCTTGAACTTTGTTCAAACTCTGCGGCTCTTTATCTGGATACAGATGCACCTAGCCTTTTTGACCAAGAAATCTCTCCCTTTTAAGTGTCTAAGACACTATGTTGTGTCTCTGCTTCCTCCCTAAAACACTGCAAATACATATTTTAAAAAATCATCATGGGGGCGGCTAGGTGGCACAATGGATAGAGCACCGGCCTTGGAGTCAGGAGTATCTGGGTTCAAATTTGACCTCAGACACTTAATAATTACCTAGCCATGTGGCCTTGGGCAAGCCACTTAACCTCATTGCCTTGAAAAAATCTAAAAAAAAAAAATCATCATGACAACATTTTGCAAAGCATATATAACTGCATTAAGGATACTTATCTAAGTGGGTCTTTTAAAACTAGTATACAAAAAAAGAAGAGACAGTTCTGCCTTGGGAAGTAGTGAACTTGGACGTCCCAGTGACCCAAGTTCACATCTCACCTCTGACATTCTGTTCAGACTGAGTTCTAAGTCCCTTACTTCTATGTGCTCCAAGTAAACTCCCCTAAGATTTAGCTACTAAATTATAGGAAGATAAGAAAGATTTATCATACCCAAATGACCATATGGAAAAAGGAGATACTCTTTACCTTTTGTAAATCTCTAGCCTTAACTATTATACTAGTCTTCTGATTGGTCTCTTGCCTAAAAGTTTCTCTCCACTCCAGTCCATCCTGCAATGACCTGTCAAACTGATCTTCCTTCAGATTACCTCCAGTGGCTCACTAGGACATCAGGCCTAACTATAAACTCATCGGTTAAACTTGGCTCCCTGCTACCCTTCCACCTAAGCTCTACTGTGGCACCGTGCTCACAGCCAACACCCCACCTCTGAGCTCCCGGCCTTTTCCCTGGCTCTTGCCCAAGCATGGACCTTCTCCTGGCTTCCTTCAACTCTCAAGTGCCACTTGCTGCAAGGAGCCTTTCCCGATTCTCCTTCATTTTAGTGTCTTTCTAATTAGGAATTGACTGATCTGCTGATTTATCTTCAATTTATCAGGTCGCATTTGTTTTTATAATTAAAGAAGCTTTAAATCGCACAGTTTCTCGCACGTTCCCTCACCCCATCTGACCGAGAACAGGCTTGCTGGTCTCTTTTGCGCCTCCTCTTCCGCAGGGTCTGGGCCGGAGGGCACCGATGCCCGTCAGCCGCCTGCGCCATCCCACCCGCGGGACCCTCCCCACGGCGCCGGCACCAGCGTGGGGAGCTGTTGAGACGCCACTGGGGCGGGGGCTTCACACAAGTCCTGGGTCCTCCCCGGGGATCCCGCTGCACCCGGGGGAGCGCGCGGACGAGGCCGGGCCCGAGCCCTCCCGCTCCCCCCCCGCCCCGGGCCCGGCCCGCAGGAGGCCTCCGCTGACCTCAGCCCCGGCCGCCCGCTGCTCCCTGTCTTCCCGGCCCCATGAGCGGCTGCCCACGGGTGCAAGCCACCGGAGGAGCCGCTCCATGGCCGGACTGGAGGCGGCGGGGTCGGACGTCTCACTCCGAAGGAGGCCGAGTTGGCTGCACGTCACTTCCGGTCCGGCTCGCTGACCTCTTCCCGTCGGGGCTCGCTCTCCCTGAGCCTCTAGCGCCATCTGCCGACCGGAGGCCGCGCCGCAGCTCTTGTCCCTCATCTGTAACTGCTCCTGGTGTGGATGCTCTAAAGTCCCGGGGGAGCCGGGCAAAGGCGGGAGTCCTGCGAGTAGTAGCAGCAGGCTGCAGGGGGGCCTGCAGGAACTTGAAAGGGCGGGCAGAAATGGACACAAAGTAGGGGATGAATGAGCAGGGGTTTATTCAGATTTATTTGTTTTCCTAAAATGGGCATTTAAAATCTTCACTTCATTCTCTCCTTCCCCCAATCTTCTTCATCTGTCATTTATTCAGATCTCAATCACTGACACCTAACAACAGCCATACTTTTGATAGCACAATATTTTAAAAAGGTAATATGAAAAGGTAGGAAAATATGCTCTTTTCTCCCATTTAGGGATGTAAACTGGTAACTGTAAATTATTTGTATGTTAATAAATGGGCTTAAGTGATGGACTGAGTCTATTGCATGAGAGGACTTTTCTGTCAAATATAGAATCACCAGGGGAAGGTTGACTTCAGACTTATGAAACAGTTACTAAGGTCTATAGGATGTTGAAATATTCTTAGGTGGTAGGAGTCCACCTAGGGGGATGAAGTCAGAGTCTTGAAGAATGCATTTTAATAAAATCCAGGGAAATTTAAAACATGAATGAAAATTGGATTCCTGGTTCTTGTAGGTCATAATACATAATTGTTTTACGCCATTCACTCCAGACTTTAAATCAAACTAATTATTCTATTGCTTTAATATGAATGAACTTTTCACATATTTTTAAATCAATGAGATGATACAAGAAAATATGCCATCTGGATTTCAGAAAAACTTGGAAAGACTTTCATGAAGCTGAATGAAATGAGAACCAAGAGAGCATTATACACATAAATAGCAACTTTATGTGATTGATGATCAACTATGATGGATTTCACCCTTCTCAGCAAAACAGTGATCAAAGATAATTCCAAGACTTGTAATGAAAAAAAAGCCATCCATTTCCAGAGAAAGAACTATGCAGATTAAAATATATTATTTTAACTTTTAAAAATTTGATGTTTTTACTTTCTCATTGTTTTTCCCTTTTGCTTTAATTCTTTTATCACAATATGACTAATATAGAAATATATTTAACATGATTGTACATGTACCCTATATCGGATTACTTGCTATCTTGGAGAGAGGAGGGAAAACATGGAGGGAGAAATATTTGGAAACCAAAATCTTCCAAAAATGAATTTTGAAAACTAATGTAATTGGAAAAAAATAAAATATTAGGTAAACAAATATGCCATCAATGTGTCTTGTGACAGTTTTAGGACCTCAAAATTATGCCAAATGATTTATTTAAGTCTCCAGAAGTAATAGAGGAAAATATAAAGCTCACCTCTTATAATTACTATTTGTATAAACTTGGACAATCTTTCTGGGCCTCAGTTTCCTGCTGTATAAAATTAAGAGGTTAAACTAGATGACTTTTTCTCTGGGTTTATTATCCTTTTGCTACCATTTGCTGTCCAACAGTAAAAATGTAAACAATATATTGCTTTTGTAAAAAGTTGCCTGCCTAGCTGCATTCCTCATTCTTCCTTTGGCTTGTGTGAAATTTCCAGCAACTAGGAGTAGTTTAGAAATTAGGTTATGTTAACAGAATTTTTACTGATAAAGTCTCTAATCTGGGTGTAAGAGAAAGCCAGAGATAAAGTACCAGTGATCAAGGAACAGTTTAATTAATTACTTTCATTTCAAGGATTTACAAATCTCAGGATTACTCCCCAGATTGGAGTTCTACTTTGCTGTAGTGGAACCAGATATTATATACATGATCATAAGGGGGAAGGGAGGGAGACTATGAATCATAGAACAATTAGTTGAGTGATCTACCCAGGACAAAGCCACCAATGCAAAACCATGTAGGTGTTGTTGAGTCCTATTGGAAATGGTTAAGTTGATTGTATAGTCTTGTCCGTTATTATTCTTGAGTACAGAACAGGTTAGTACTGATTCACTTCACTTAACACAGGCCAGTACAGGTCTGGGAAAGAACAAAGACTTGTCAGGATTTAATGAATTCCTCTGCTTACTTTGTTCTTACTGATTCCCAGGCCAAAGACTGCCTGTGAAAAGGATTTCTACAAACTAAATTTTATTAAATTCATTACACATATAACACATCAATATGAAAATCATAATTCTCTTTTGATAGTTATCCAATCTTCCCTTGAATTACAGCTCAGTAAAAGTGAATTAACACATTAATAGTTCTTGTGAATTAACAGAATGGGTACATTTAAAAGAGGAAGAATAAAGAACAAAGAGGAGGTTGTCAGAAGGTTCATGAAAATGTTTGAAGATAATGAGAATGAAGGAACAGTAAGGGTTATCTGGGACTGGTTCTGCATTGGTGGCTTTGTCCTGGGCAGATCACTCAACTAATTGTTCTATGATTCATAGTCTCCCTCCCTTCCCCCTTATGATCATGTTTGAATCTATGTTTTCTTCCTCTCCTTCCCTTCCCCTCCTCACTTTTCCAGAATAGAATTATATCTTCTAGTCTCTCTCTACCCTTACCTGCTCCTCCAATGCTTCACTCTTGCACTGGCCTGATGTTTCTCTATTCATAGTCAACCATTGGGGAGAAATATACATAAACCTTTCTTAAAACAAATAGTTGGTCTATTTTTTGTTCTGCTAGGGAAAGATGTGCTTCTCAGATCAAATTACTGTTGGAATTTGGAGTTACCATGAACTCCTACCTGACTATATTTTGCAGTTACTTTTCTCTGTTTCCCCAGTTTTCATAGATTTAGAGATTTAAAGGATCTGAGAGATCATATACTCTGGCACCCTCATTTTAGCTGAGAAAACGAGCACTAGGAAGATTAAACAACTATTTGCCTGAGATCACACAGTGTAAGTAACCAGAACTTAAATTCAGGTCCTTGTGATTTCAAACATGATATAGTCTATCTCACTGTGACATTAACTATGAATTAAACATAGTCCTAAGAAAAGAGTGATGATTCCCATACATTGTAATCTAAGGAAAATTAGATCTGACATTCTCTTCCCAGTGTGGTATTATAAACAAAAACTACTTTTAATTTTAATTTGTTTCCCTATTCTTTTTCAAGTGTGAGTAAATTAGATGTTAATCAATTGAAGAAGCCCTTTCAAGTGATGTTTCAAACCAGAAAGTTAAATGAATAAATCCAAATTTGGTTTTGAAATGAATAGAATATTAGTCTTGGGTCTAACAGTACCATGCAGAGATTTTCAGTCAGAAAGTTTGCTGAACTGAGTTTAAGATCTGATTATCAGTGGTTTTGAGAAAATGTGTTTCTTGAAAAGAAGCAAATAATTTCAGTCATTTTGAATTGACCCTGATGTCTATATGTTCACCAAAAATTATATCATTTCACTTTAAAAGAAATCTTCCTCTCAATTTCCTGTTGCTTCATAAATAACCATCTCCAGACTTTAGGATTCTACTTTAGAACTTGAAGTTCTAAGTATTTGTTAGTGGTCACAAATGTTATATTTTCCATTTTGGCTTTTCCCACACATTTCTATTTGTTGGAAATATTCGATAATTTGGGCTTTAAAAAATAAATTTAAAATTCTGTATTTTCCATTAAAAAATACGTTTCTTGAAAAACATGGGATTTTGAGGGAAGTCTAGACTTGTCACAAATGTGCTTCTATCTAGAAGGGACTATTTTCTCCTTTTAGAAGGATGACGAGGTCTTTGCAATTTATGAAGGAATTGCGTCTTCCCTCTAAATAATGCAGGAGTAACGTTTTTCATTTTTTAAAACTGATTTTTATTTCCAGATTCACACGTCCTCCCCCATTTTAGGAAGGAAAACAAATTACACTAATTGTTTTTGTTTGTTATTGAATAGGCCGGCGGGTCTTCGGGGACCCGCTGCCCCCACACCCCGAGGGGCCGGGGAAGGCGGCGGAGCCGCTGGGGGCCCGGCCGGGGCCGCCGCCAGGACGCCCGCGTGGGCTCGGGAAGACTCGCGGCGGCTCCCGCCCCGCGCCTCCACCAGGGGGCACTGTCTAGTGAGTGGGAGGACCCTCCCGCGTGGTGGGAGTGACGTCAGCGGGGGCCCCGGTAAGGAGGAGAGCGATGAACGGAGGGGGAGAGCGGCCGGCGCGCACGCGCGGCTCGGAAGCGGTTGACCGGTGCGGCGGGTCGGTTGGTGCGGCCGGGTGGGGGAGGGGCACCCCGACCCCCGGCACAAGTTCAAGTCTCGGGCCCGCAGGGCTGTGGGAGTTCGGGGCCGCGCCGGAACGCTCCGGGCGCGGCGCGGGGGGGGGGGGGGGGCGAAGGCGGCTGCGGCTGCGGTCGTCCGCCCCCTGCCGGGAGCTGGGGGGAATGCGGCGCAGGGGGTGGCGGGGCCGGCCCCGGCGCGTCCACGGCGGCGCCGCACGTGTGCCGAGAGCTCGGCGGCGGCCGGGAAGGGCACGGGCGGCCCCCGCGCAGCCTCCCGCGCCGCGCCCGGGCCCTACGGCGCCCTCCACGCGGACCCCGCCCCGGGCCCCGGCCCCGCGCCCGCTGGTGAGTAGCAGCCCCGGCCCCGGCCCCGCTGGCCTCCGGCGGCTCTTCCGCCCGCGGGCCCTGGGCGCCGCGGCCCCGGCCTCCTCCACGCCCCTCCCGGCCCGGCCCCGGGCCTGTCCCGGGGCGGGGAGGACGGCGCGGCCCCGCGGGGCTGAGGCCGGGCCCGGCTCCCCCGGCCCTGGGCCCGGCTGCGGAGGAGAGACGAGGCCGGGCCTCCTGTCAGCCCTCCTGCGGGCCAGGGAGGACAGGCGGCGCCCCGGAGTGGCGGGGAGGGTGCGGCAGGGGAACTTTTATTTTTTACAACCACACGTAATGGTTAAAAAAAAAGTTCATTAATCATTTCTGTAAGATCTTGATTTCCACATTTTCCTCCCTTTCTCCTTCCCCGACAGCAAATAATCTGACCGGGCAAACCTGCTCAGTCATGCTGAACAGAATCCCATGTGAGTTAGGTTGTGAAGGAAGACTCAGGAGAAAAGGGAAAAATACACAAGAAAAACAAATCAAAAAGCAATTTAAAAAAAAAAGTGAAAATAGTGTGCTTTGATCTGCATTCAGATGCTATAGTTTTTTTGTCAGTGTGGAAAGCGTTTTTCATCTCAAGTCTTTGAGAGTTGTTATTGCTTATCATGCCATGTATCTGTCAGATTTAAATCTCTTTCCCCAAACTCTCTTTCTGACGTGAAGTTTTTGTGTTGCCAAGAGGTCTTCGGCCTCTTACTTTGTTTCTTACTGCTGAACTTCGCTTTCAGCAAATTTTTCCCCCTACCGTGCCCACCTTTGCACCAAATTGATCAAAGTTGATTTAATTTAGATCTCATTGAGTACTTTCTCAGCAGCAGATGAGCTACAGTTTTCTTTGTGGTGATCTTTTTAGGAAATGTTTTTTTTTTTAGGTTTTTGCAAGGCAAATGGGGTTAAGTGGCTTGCCCAAGGCCACACAGCTAGGTGATTAATAAGTGTCTGAGGTGGGATTTGAACTCAGGTACTCCTGACTCCAAGGCCAGTGCTATCCGCTGCACCACCTAGCCACCCCTGCCTTATTTCTCATGTGAGAGAATAATCTCACTTTATTCATAACTGAACCCAAGTTCTACCTTTCTCTAAATTTTTTACTTAATTTTCTATGTTCATTTTCCCTCATTTTTCTTGAAGACGTTTTCTTGTTACTGTACCTGAATTACCTATCATGTGATGGTAGGTGCTTTAAGATGTCCTTGATAAATGGAATTGAAGCATATTATTAATTAATTAAAAATTTTTTTAAATTTATTTTTATATTTTATTTTATATTTTATTTATTTTTCCCAACAGTCATTTTACTGCAAGGTTTAGAGTTTTACATTTTTCTTTCTTCCTCTCTCCCTTCCCTCCCTACAGAAAGTAATTCAATATAGGTTATGCATGTCTAATCTTGAAGCATACTTCTTAAAATGTTTATGTTCTTTACTTTTTTCCCTTTCTCTCAAGGTTATCTTAGATGCTGTCTTGAGACTTTAAAAATGGAGCCAGTGGAAGTGACTGGAGTATCTATGAAACGTTCTCTTTCCATTGATGAACATAATGATCTGGCCCAAGCTGATGAAGCTAAAAGACAAAAGGTCTCAGAATGCTGTTTAACCAAAGATCAAGACAATGACTGTGTTGTGAGCAGTGAGGCTGTGACTATAACTGCCACAGAAGGCAGAAACGATGTTGGGGCTCAGATTGAAGAAGAAGAGGAGGAGGAAGAAGATGGACTATTGGAGGAGGAAGAGGAGGATGAGGATGGAGAGGGAGAGAGCTTTGCTGACATGATGAAGCATGGACTCACTGAAGTTGATGTTGGTATCACTAAGTTTGTGAGTTCTCATCAAGGCTTCTCAGGAATCTTAAAGGAGAGGTATCTTCACTTTATATACTTGGTTTCATAAGGCTTTGTGTGGAACTGAAATTCATTTCTAAGGTTCCAGAAGCATGGCCAATAAATTCAAGCACTTCATTTCCATTTAACATGTTTGTCATAAGATTCCCTTATTTAAGAGGAGGGAAGAGAAGAAAACCAGCCCGTAATGCAGAATACTACTTAGGGAAATGGTATTTTGTTATTTGGACTTAATTAGAATCTCTATACAAATATCACCTATTTCTCTATATGCAGCCCCAGTTTCTCTCCTGAGTTCAGTCCCATAACACCAACAGTTTATTGTCTGTTGGACGTTTTGAACTGGATACCCTTCAGGCATTTCAAACTCAAAATGTCCAAAACAAAACTCATTTTCTTTTCCACAAATCCACCCCATCTTTCTAACTTTGCAGAGCACTATTACCCTTGCAGCCTCAGTGACATCCTTGGTCCTTCCTTTTCCCTTAACCATATCTACCCTCAGCCAAATCTTGACATCTCTGCCTCACCTGCCTCCAACTCTTTCCCCCTGTAACCAGTGATGTGGAGTCTCCTTCCTCAGGAAATTCCATTGGTCCTTTTTTCCTGCTTGGATTAAATCTTACCATATTATTCCAATCCTGTGTCCTGTCATCCAATTAAACTGAATTTCTTACTCTTTCCAATTGTAAGCCATCTCCAGGCCTTCATCTTGGTTGTCCCCCAGGCCTGGAACAAGTAACTGGACTTCTGCATCTTAGACACCCTGATCCCTTCAAGACTTGGCTCAAGTACTACCATCCCTCATCCCCACTCTAACCCTAACTGCTTGTGCCCTCATTTCCTAGATGTTCTTATTTCTGTGGTATGTGCGAATATATGTATGATACCATGGGAGTTCTTCCAAGTTCCCTCTGTGTGCCTGACTGCTTGTGCCCTCAGTTCTTGTCTGTGTGTATGCCATTATATTCATACTATGTGAGCTCCTCGTGTTCCCTCTCTGGATGCCCATCTCTTGGTATCATTCTTGGCAAATAGTGATTGATTGCAGGTGGCTCAAGTCCTGTTCCTAACTACCTAATTTGTAATTTATATGCAAACAATGTTGCTGATAATTTCCAAAACAATTTATTTTACTAAATAGGTGGAAGTTTTCTTCTGGAATTTTATAACTTGATTTCTTTAGCTCCTCTGATCCCATGTTTTCACAGAGAATATTAGCCTCTTGGAATTTTTTTTTTTTGTTTTCTGATTGGGATCTTTTTTTCATGCTCTAGAGAATTCTTGGAGTGAAAATTCCCTCCACAAATTCAGCTCAGTAGCGAATATGTGATCTTATAGTTTTTAAAATGTTGCCTATAACATAGAGAAGGTGTGAACTCCCCAGGGTGAGTGGATGTCAGAGACAAGAAGACATGAATGAGCTCAGGTCTTCCTATCTCCAAGACTGGCCCTCCAGCTATTACATTTCTTCTTATTGAAATTATTGGAATTTTTTAAAATCTCTATTTCACCTTTTTTTTATTATCGTTCTATTTTACTTTTTATTTAATGTTAATTCTTACTTGGTTAGGCCAGGAAAAAAAGATCATTAAACTGTTGTGTTGGTGCTTCTTTTCGGGATTTCTTTAAAAGCCCATAAAACCTCTCTATTAAGTATATTGCCAGGGTCAGATAGTATACAAGTCAGCATTCAGTTAAAAAAATAAAAACACCATCACAATAATGATTTGTTTAGCTTAATAGTGAATGTTTGGAAAAAAATGAAGTTTTAGCTTTTATTGTATTGTATCAACATCCTTAACTGTTTGCAAGTGTGATCTTGAATTTTAATGAAATTAAAAAAATTTACCTCTTTTCTTTTTATTAGATACTCTGACTTCATTGTTCATGAAATAGGAAAAGATGGCCGTATAAGCTACTTGGATAACTTATCTGTGCCTGTGGATGATGAGGTAGCTTTAGAATTCTTTAATAAAGTTACTAATTTTAAATAAGATCATGTTATGTTCATGCTTGGAATTCTGTTTGTGAGTGACCGTGGGTATGCTTTTTTAATTTTCATGTTTCCTTTTTTTTTATTTTTTGGCTATTTTAAAGGATCCTTCTGAAGATATATTTACTGTTTTGACTGAAGAAGATAAGCAGCGTTTGGAAGAACTTCAACTTTTTAAAAATAAAGAAACTAGTGTTGCTATTAAGGTAAATAACAGAAAACAAATGAAAATTTTTACCAGTATTTTTCATTATCTTTTTCGAGTAGAATATCAAATATTGGAAGAGATGGTTTTGCTTCCTGAAGTTCTATAGTCCTCTTCCTCTCCTTTGGGAAGAACTCATGCTTGGCAATTTAACCAAAAGGATGACTTGGAAGACTTCAAAAAGACTGCCCTGTAGTCAGGAGGACTTGAGTTCAAATCCAGCCTCAGATATTTAATAATTACCTAGCTTGGGCAAATCACTTAACCCATTGCCTTGCCAAAAAAAAAAAACCTAACTAACTGTTCTGTTACTTTTTAAATTCCTGCAATGACTTTTAAAAGTCCATTTAACTGAAACTTTTTGCCTTTAACATCAAGTCAGAGCCTTTGGCAGACCTTCAAGCATTTTAAGAGTCATTATTATCTAGAGGCAACCGCATGGCCCAGGGGATAGAACATAGTCCAAGAGTGAGGAAGACCCGAGTTTAAGTCCAGCTTCAAAAACTTATCAGTTTATGACCTTGGGCAAGTCACTTAATCCCTGTTTGTCTCGGTTTCTTCCCCTGTAAAATGGGCATAATGATAGCACCTAACTTTTAGGGTTATCGTGGGGCAGAAATGAGATGATTTTTTTTAAAGTATTTAATACAGTACCTGATACATAGTACATGCTATAGTTAGCTATCAACCTCATTAAATCTTATTTATTTTCAGCCAGTATTATAGTTTAGATCAGATCTAGAATACAGCAAGCCCTTTTCAATAAAATCCTTAGTTGATTGAAAGAGATTTGTCTTACTGTTCACACAAGGAAAAAAAAATATATAACAAAGACATTTCATAAGCCCTTCCTTGAACTATATTGATAACCTCCTCAGTGGCTGACCCACTGCCAGCAGCTGCCAAAATGACATTCATAAAACACCGCCTTATTAGGCTCCTTCCCTATTTACAATACCACCACTAGCAAAAATATCAATTTTTCTGCTTGTCATTCCAGATCCCTTGCCCCAGTCCTTGGAGCATTGCTGGCCCAGACCAGGAACTGAGACTTGGTGCTGGATTAGCTTTTGTCTCCCTTTCCAGGCCAAAGCTACATTATTCCTCTTCATTTGACCATCAGCCAAGCTGTCTCTCTTCTTCCTCCCTCTTGCCTGGAATGTATTTTCTCCTCAGCCCTGCCTCCTAAAATCCTTCTCTTCTTTCAAACCTAAGCTTCCAGGCCAATTCCTAAAGGAAACTTTCCCCAGAAGCTCTTAGGGACTTTGTCTCCCCTCCCATAATTATATTTCCTTGCATATATTCTTCCTTTTTTGTCTTTGTATCTCTAGTACTGGAATTAAATCTGGTTTCACATTTCCTTAACTACATGATTATGGGCAAGTCACTTAACCTGTCTACTTAGTTTCGTCTTGTGGAAAATGGGCTTAATAATATCACCTTTCTCTCAAGGTTGTAATGGAATAATATTAGCTAAATGTTAGCTATTATTATTTAATTATTATAGTTTTATTGAAATATTTTGTTATATTATTATTTTAAACACTTCCAATTTGGATTTATTAAAATGTGATATGATGAATGTAATAAATTGCATTTGTGCAACATGTACCATGCTATAAGCATAGTAATAATTATTGTTTTGTTAATGCCTGGCACAACTAGTAGGTGTTTAAGAAATTCTTGTAGATGACTCTTTTTGTTGTAGGTTGTTGAAGACACCAAAGAAAAAAGAACTATTATCCATCAAGCAGTGAAATCTTTGTTTCCTGGATTAGAGACAAAAACAGAGGAAAGAGATGGGAAAAGATATATTGTGGCTTACCATGCAGCTGGAAAAAAGGCTTTGGCAAGTAAGTGAGAGAGAGAGAGAGAGAGAGAGAGAGAGAGAGAGAGAGAGAGTGTGTGTGTGTGTGTGTGTGTGTGTGTGTGTGTAACTTTGACAGCTAAGTTTTTCAGGGAAAGGGAGGATTGATAACTTTTCTATTTTTTAATTCATCTTTAAGACTGTTTCCTTTTTGTTCATTGAATGATATTCATAATGTCAAACCTTCAGAGAAGGTGAATATTGTCCTTTAGAAAGCCAGAGTATTTAATGGGTTGGTGGTCCAAGCCACAAAGCTAGAACTAAATGATCTGCTTTGCCAAGATCCCTTTCATTAAGGACAAAGAATTTATCAAATTCTTGTGGTTTCCTAGAATAATTTTTAATAAATATAAACTAACAAGGGCTGGTACAAATCTAGTGGGAAAGAGAGAAGGTTGTTTCTCCATATTAAGGGGGAATTCATGTGAGAGTGATGAATTATATCTTAATCTCAAAGTAATGACTGTTAAAAGGAGATAATGAAATAATGTGCTGAGAAAATGAAATACGTATCTGGTCAAAAAAAAGAAAAAGCAAATGTTGAGTTTTCTCCTGTCCATAAGTAAATTGTTTAAATGGTATTTTGAGAAATTTCTTGATGAAAACATGAGATATTTTAGATGTTTTTGTTGAGTTAAATCTAAAACTTATGTACCTTCTCCAGTAATATGATTAGAAAAAGGTGTCAATAAAAGGGTATCTTAGTCTAATTGATAAAGTACCAAGAAAAAACAACAATCAAACCCTTGATATTTTTATGGTTGTTTCTTGGAAATGACCATTTTCTTAGGGAAGTGTATCTAGTCTTGGTACTACAAACTAAAAGTGATTGAAATTGTGAATTTTATTTTTGTGGGTATTGTCACGGTACTTTTTTTTACTCATTTTCTTTACTTAAGTGAAATGAAATTTCCTGTTATTTCCTTTTCCATACTAAGTATGTAAGTAATCTAATATGTATGTCTTCTTCATTCTGTTTCTTCTGCCTTTCATGCAATTCCAGAAATTCTCATACAACCCATCTTTCTTTGTTTCATTCCATAGTATTTTTTAATCTAGAACTGGTAGACCCTCAAGGGTAATCTGATTCAGACCCCTCATTTTATAGATGGGGAAATTGAAGGCTAAGAAGTTTAAGTGGCTTGTCCATGGATATAGTTAATTAGTATCAGTGGGTAGATCTGAACCACAATCTTCTTGTACTTTTCTTTCTTTTTTTTTTTTGGCAAGGCAATGGGGTTAAGTGACTTGCCCAAGGTCACACAACTAGGTAATTATTAAGTGTCTGAGGCTGGATTTGAACTCAAGTTCTCCTGCCTCCAGGGTCAGTGCTCTATCCACTGCACCACCTAGAATCACAGTCTTCTAACACCAAATCTAACTCTTTTGTTTCCCTGAGAATCACAGAATTCTTTTATAGTTGGAAGTGACTTCCATAGTTGTCTAATCAATACTGCCTACAAATGACCAGCTTTTTTTTATATACCTGATTAGTGTACAGAGTATAATTTAGCAATTCCTGACAGTTATTCCCCAGCAGCTTCTCTTCTCTAATCTCAGTACCACTGCCTGGGTACGGGTTCTAATTTTCCTTTATTCAGAATGTTCTGTCTTATATTCTTTTAGAACAGAAAAGTTGTGCTATTGGAACATAGTAGAAACTAGTAACAGAAGACTAGAAACCATATCAGTAATAGAAGCAGAAATAGGGGGCTAGTAAAAGCTGGTTAATAGTAGACTTGTGACTGTACTCATTTACCAATAGCAGCACCTTCATAACCCCAAGGTGGGGCCGGGGTGGGGGGGAACCTATATTTTCAGTGACGTTTAATGAATTGGTCTTTGAAATTGTGCTAATCACTTAATAAGCACTAGTTAATGCTTTCCTCCTTCCTCTTTTTTTTTTTACAAAGCTAAGCTCTTACTGTATTCCAGAATTACACTTATTTCTAAACTCCAAAAGATTAAAGATAAATGCCAAAAGATTAAAGAGGATTAAAGCTTTGTCTTTGTCCGTATAAAAGCATTACTTAGTATATATGTAGTACATATATCTATTTTAATAGACCTACTGAATGCTGAACAAGAATTGTGCAGACTTCAATTGATAATAAGTAGTATTTTTTGTTAAGTATGATGCTCATACCACTCTGATAACATGAGTACAAGGATCATCCCTATTTTACACATGAGGAAACTGTAATTTAGACAGATTAAGTGACTTAACATATATCTTCAATGTTGACTTTAAAGGGATTTCTGTGAGGCATTTAAATTTTTAATTGATTTTAATAATAAAATTGAAGATGTCTATTGAAATTTTTTCTCCCTTAGAATATAATTTTGAAACCTTTATTGAGTCAGTAAAATAGGTAACTAGATGGTATTTTAGATAAAAGTGCTAGAGCAGGATTTAGGAATACCTGAGTTTAAATTTGACCCCAGACATTTAATAATTCTATGAGGGCGACTAGGTGGCACAGCGTATAGAGCACCGGCTCTGGAGCTAGGAGTACCTGAGTTCAAATTCGGCCTCAGACATTTACTAATTACCTAGCTGTGTGGCCTTGGGCTAGCCACTTTACCCCATTGCCTTGCAAAAACTAAAAAAAAAAACCAAAAAATTGTGAGTCAATCACTTAGCTTCTTTCTACCTCATTTTCTTTATCTGTTGAATGGTAATATTAATAGCACCCGCCTCCCTCTCTTACTGTGAGAATAAAATGAGATAATATTTGTAGAGGGTTTTGCAAGTCTTAACAATAAAAATATTGGTATTATTCCTGGTATTAATAATAATGACTCAACAGCCTGTGTCATGCTTAGCATTTTAGTACAATAGGAATGTTAGCTTATAGGGAATTATAGGACCCTACATTTTACTTATTAGGTAGTATTGTTCTGGCACAAGGCTTCCTACCTAGACTATCCTTCTTTTTCCTTGAACCATAAACATTCTTCCCATTCTTAATAGTCACCACATTCCACACATGCATCTCCCAGAACTCAGAACTTTGCTTTTTACTTAGTTCTATACAAGAACCATAGCTTTGAGAGCATGGGTACTATATAAAACACATCTACCAGGAGAAATACTGTTCTTCAGAGTGCAGTCAGATAAATTCCTTTGAGTTTAAAAAGGATAATTCTGAACTCTAAATTTTCCAATATTTTTTTTCATTTAAAAGAGGTATTACAGGGGGCAGCTAGGTGGCATAGTGGATAAACACCGGCCCTGGAATCAGGAGTACCTGGGTTCAAATCCGGTCTCAGACACTTAATAATTACCTAGCTGTGTGGCCTTGGGCAAGCCACTTAACCCTGTTTGCCTTGGGGAAAAAAAAGAGGTATTAACAACATTTTCCTCAAAACCCTGGGGAAAATTTATTTTAATTTGATTGATCTTTGATCTTGATATCAGGGAGAACTGGGTTCAAGTTCCACCTGATATTGTATTTAACTGATTGCATTTAACTTCCCAGTGTTCAAGGCAGTTCTGTAAGACTATAAGTTGATGAGGGGGTGAAGTCCCCAAATTGGCAATGAAATCACAGGTCTAGTCCCAATCCCATCCTTCTTGCTTGAACTGAAAACAGAAGCAGAGAGAGGGGCCCAAGTACAGAGACTGGAATTCAAAGAACTTGAATTCAATATCAGCCTCTGATACCAGCATTGTGATATAGAGCAAGTTACATAATCTCTGTTTGCCCCAGTTTCCTCATCTGTAAAATAGGCAAAATAATAGCACCCACCTCCCAGGGTTGTTGTGTGAGGAGGAAATGAAACAATATTTATAAGGGTTTAGCATAGTAAGTGTATGCTATTTAACTTTTAGCTATTATTAGTTACTAATATAAAATAACTAAGCAAATACTATTATTGTATTTAGAAACTCCATATCACATTTAGAAGGAGGGATTGGAATGTCATGAAGGCAAAATGCATATTAATTCTGTCTTAACTCTAAATACCTTGGAAGTTATTAGATTCGTTACCTACCTACTTCTATAAAGTTTAAATTCTGTATATAGTATTTACTTAGACCATGATACCTGTATATATTCATGTCTGTTTATGTGAGAAAGAAGTAACTCTTTGCTTTTTTTATGCACTTACTAGATTGTGCATGTGTATAAATAAAAGCTTAAATCCCAATAGTTTGTTTTCTTTTCACATATAATACTTTTTACTAGTTTTCCATTGTGCCTGTAGTCATTCCTTAGAGCTAATTGAGAATATAGAATTTCTAGGAGACTGTACAATTAAATTTTAGGAATTTTCATTATTGACCACTTTAAAAATTGATAATTATAATACAAGAAAGCAGAACTATGGATAGAGTGGTATTTTATTACAGATCTTAAATTTTTGACTGAAAACTCTTTTTTTGGAGTCTTGCAGTAACTTCAGAAGGGGTCTTTGTTTTTTGAAGGCAGGAACACACGCACACTCTTGTATTCACAGCTTTTTTTGAAGGGTTTGAGTGTCAGAAAGCTACTGAGGCCCAATTTATTTTGTCTTCAGGAGTTTTGTTGTGCCTGTAACTCATTTCACCCTCCCCTTCCCCATGTATTTACTGTTGCCTCTGCTGCATTGTTCCATTGCATACTTGTCTGAATAGCTATCACCACCACCGCTTAGTGCCATAGAAATCTACATATAGTCATAACTTTTGCATGTTCACCTCTAAAGGATTTTAATAAATAAAAATTAAATATTGCTCTCTTATGCTCTTTTTGCTGTGCATTTGGACAGAGGTCAGAACTGCCACAGGTAAGAGCTGTTGGCATTCCATGTAGAGAAAAATGAAATGCCAGTCATAAACAAATTTGCTGGCTAGAAATCTAATAAAAAAAAATCCTAGAAATTTCTGTTCAGTAATATAAAGTTAGAAGGAAAAGCCAAGACAGTATTTTTATCTCAGATTTTCAGAAAATTTGGGGGATACAATATGGTAATATTGAGAAGGGGAAGCATTGGGGAAAACCCAGGCAAAGAACTAAAACTAAAGAATAGAAGACTTGTAGGAAAACATTCATCTGTACTTTGCAATAAGGCAGCATTTCATGCTGGTATTACTGTACTTATGCAGTTGTTTTTAGATAATCCGTTCCCTCAGCTGCTAAGACAGTTTTTTTTAATTTTATAATTTCTTTGTTCCTTATTCTTAAACTGAAACCATAAGTCTGTAAGAATAACATTTGTTTCTTTTGTATGACAAGTTTTAGCTGTAACTTTAGCAAACAGAAGCCATCTGACTTTTGAAAAAACACAGATTCTATATTGTGAAAAAACACGATTGAAATATTTTTAAATACAAGTACCTCAAGAGATTGTTTATTTTGTATCCTTTTACATTTTTCCTGATTTCTAATAATTATGTAAGAAATTTGTTTAGGTAACATATAATTAAATATTATATAAGGCCAATATATATATTACACAAAATTTGGTATATATAGGTGTAGCCTATTCATTGATAGATTTTTGTGTTGATAGATTTTTCTAGCCTGCAATATACCACTTCTGTACTATTGAAAATTCAGTTTTGATGCACAGCTCAAATCAAAACATGTAAATTGTTTAATCCTAAATCTTAAGATGGATTTAAATGTAGTTACACAGTTTTATGACTTGAATGTTTTAAAAACCAGGCTTTAATAGTTCATGGACTATATATACTCTGGAAAGAAAAATTGTCCTGAAAGCAAATTTAGTCATGTTTCATTCCTAACCTCTCTGTTTCTCCAGAAATGTTTAATAGACCTCATATGCAAAAAAGATTTCTCTGGAGTACATATTGATATATAGGATATCTGATGGTGGTATTCAACTTTTGGGAGGGAAGGAGCATTTAGAAATGGTTTTTAAAAAAAAATTTATCCCATTTTTGAATTATTTGTTATTACAGAGCATTAGACTATTCCATCCTGGTGAAAAATACACAGACCAATGGATTGTAGGGTGGCCTGTTGCTATACATAGATTCCAATTTAACTATGAATTCATATGGAACTGAGGGTGTTGATACTCAGATGCCAGAACCCTTTTTTTAAAGTGACTTTCTCAGAACTGATGGTACTTTTTATAGTACCTTACAGGTGGAGGTCACTGATCTTTATACACATCTTCACAACACTTATATTTCCTAGCATTTGTGGCAAGTCAAGTCATTATCCAGAGTCACAAAGCAAGTCTTTGAAGGTCCCAGGAGGTTAGTTTAAATGATAACCAGTAACCTGTATTGGTGGACTGTTTAGATCAATTTTTTACTTCCAGCATTCAGGATCAAGGAATTGAGCATTCGTAATAACATAAATAAACTCAAAACAGTGATCCCTATCCATGCTGACTAAAATATGTTAACTTTTAGTTGTTTTTTTGTCTTGCTTTTAAAGATCCAAGAAAACATTCTTGGCCAAAATCTAGGGGAAGTTACTGCCACTTTGTATTATACAAGGAAAACAAGGACACCATGGATGCTATTAATGTACTTTCAAAATTTTTGAGGTTAGTTTTTTAAAAAATCTTTTTCTTATGTGCTATCAAAACATGGATGAGTTTGCATTAAGCTAATGAAATGAAGGGACTGGTGTGGTATAAGGAGCAGTCTGAAGAAATAGATAATAGAAAATTCATTTCTATTTGGATTTGGAATGAAAACATAACTTTTTGAAAAATATATACATGTATATCAATATGGTACAGTAGAAAAAAAAGGAGCGCTGATTTTGGAATAGGAGGACCTAGGTTCCCATCCAACCTCTGCCTCTAACTACATTTGTGAGTTTGAGGAAGTCACTTAACTTCCTTGGACCTCAGTTCTTTGATCTGTAAAAATGAGGGGTTGGACTAGATGACCTCTCAGGGCCATTTCACCTCTAGATCTATGAGCCTATAAACCTCCTTATTGCTTAGACTTAGTAGAAAAATAGCTTTTGTTCTTAGGGCTAGAGATTTGGACAGGTCCTTAGATACCATCTAGTCTAGCCTCCTTATTTTCACAGATAAGGAAACTGAGATCCCCATACATGTTGAATTACTTGCCCACAGGCATATAGTACATAACAAATGGCAAATATTCCTTACAAAAGCTTGCCAAAAATTAATAAAACACACATGTATAATTGAGAATATATAACTTATGATAAATTAAGCTTTTTCCTCCTCAAAATTCTCTATTTGAATGACTCAGATTATAGAAATTTCATCTTACTGTGCAAATCTCTTGAATTTTTTCTGATCTCATTTATGAAAAAGTTAAAACTGATTTCTCACCTAGAAACAACACTAGTATAATTTAAAAACATTTTTGAAGAAATAATAATTTTAATAATTGCAGGATAGTCATTTTTATGGTTGAGTTTTGTCATTATAATTAAGAAAATGCTGGAATTAACTCACATATTTAGTGCCAGCAATCAAACTACCAAGGGAATACTTTTTAGAACACACACCCATATCCACCCACACAGACACATAAAAATCGTGTGTGTGTGTGTGTGTGTGTGTGTGTGTGTGTGTACACACATATATAAAATGAAATTCATTTTAGGAACAAAAGATCTAAAAATTAAAGGGAGAAAATAATTTTAAAAAAAGAAATCACAGTTGTGAACTTAGTTTTGGTAATTATTGCTTTATAATATAATTTAATTTGATTTTGATTTTAAAAAATAGAAAAATAGAGCAGTGAAATAGACCAGATATGGAAGATTCATATGCATCTAAGTATATAATAAGTAAATTGCTGCATGACAAACCTTAAAACATAATTTACTTCAGGAAAACCTTATTTGACAAGAATTGCTGAAAGTATTGGAAAGCAGTTTGGGACAGTTTGGGTTTAGACCAACACATTACAGAAAAAATTCTCTTAAATCTCAGTGGATGGAGGACCCAAATATAAAAGGTCAAATTCTAACAGAATTAGAAGCATCCTTTCGTACCTGTGGCTAGAGAGAAAGGCGTTAACTGAATATGGGATAGAGGCAGTCTTGAAATAGATAATTTCACTTAAATAAAACTGAAAAATCTTTGCATGAATAAAATCAATACAAATTAGCTATTGATGGGGGGGGGGATTTTGTAACAGTATCTCTGAGAAGAGTGATAGTCTAGTCTGGATGTATAGAGAAATATGATCTCAAAAGAACTCAGGCCCTCCTGACTCCGGCCTTGGGCAAGCCACTTAACCCCATTGCCTTGCAAAACCAAAATAATAATAATAATAATAATAAGGGTTACACAAATTAAAATAGCACTGAAGTATCATCTTATACCAATAAAATTGGCAAAGATGGGAGGTCATTATTGGAAGAGCTGTGACAAGAGAGACCCACTAATACACTTTTAAATGTGGAACTGTGAATTGGACCATCCAGTCTGGAGAGCATTAGAAATTTGAGCCAGAGATCCCCCTGCTAAAAGGAAGAGGGAAAAAAAAAGAATATTATATATATCAAAATATTGGTAGTGGTATTTTTTGTGGTTACAAAGAACAAGAAGCAGTGTAGATTTTGTTTATCAGTTGACTAGGCAATGATTAAACAAATTATGGATTACATATATATATTATTCCAGATATTATTAACATGAGTATTAAATATATTCCATAATTAATTTTTTTCATCAGAGTGAAACCAAACATATTTTCATATATGGGAACCAAAGACAAAAGGGCTATAACTGTACAAGAGATTGCCGTTCTTAAGTAAGTATAGATTGATACTTATATTTTTGTGATAAATTATTGTTTAAATATAGATTAAATGATGCTTTTTTCAGATTTAACCTCTGATGTTCTGTAGCTTTCCTTTACTCACTCATTGATTTATTCTCATATTTTATGTAAAGTGATATGTATTTAGCTATAGGCTTCTTAGAGTTCTTTTATAGTTTTCTATAGTTAATTATTTCTGTAGTTTTATAGTTTTCTATTCTGTAAGTTTCTGGTTTTCTCTTTTCCCCCCCCTTTCCATTGATTTCCAAAGGAATTCCTTCTGGGCTTTGAATTTAGATTGCTCCTGGCTTTCTTTTATCTGGGGGCAGGCCTGCCCTCTCCTCTAAGTGACAAGAAAGGGAAGCTGATGCCTCTGTTGTAAAAAGTTTATTCTTGACCCCTAAGGAGGAAAAAAAAAAGGAAAAAAAAAGAAAGGGTTCCCTTGACTCTTCATTAATTACAAAATGAATTTTTTTTCACATCTCATTAAAAATATTGAAACTATTCCCTGAGAGCTCTCTCCTTCCTTTCTCAGTTCATATTCCTTGGACATAATGCCCCAGTGTTTCCTCCATCTTCCCATCTCTGAAGAGGTGGTCCTTTTCCTTGCTTAGATCAGCCCCTCTCCATGTGTCCTCCATCCTATCCTTGCTTGTCATCGCCAAATTGCTCTCATCACCTTTTATCTGAATTGTTGTAGTAATGGCTCTCCCAACTTCAAGTTCCCCTACACATTCTTCCTTCACATAAATGCCAAAAGCATAAATCTGAACATGAACATCCTCTTCCTCTTCTTCTGTTGTTTGTCCTTCATTCTCGGGACCAATGACAACCCAAGAATGCCATCTTGATTTCACATTGAAGTCTAATGATATAAGTTATGACTGGCGATGGCCCCCGGGATGTGGTGGGTGACTTTGGCCTTACTGAGACCTGGGAAAGACCCTTCCTGAATAAACTTCAATGGCTCTTTATGTTTTGGGGAACAAATGTAAACTTTTGTTTGGAATTTAAAACTCCAGCCTGATCTTTTCTGACCTTTCCCATATTCTTACATGTTGATTCCCTTTCAGGAAAAGCCCAACCATGCTTTTCCTTACACATGACATTTTCATCCCCATGCCTCTATGGACCTTTCTCCATATCTCTAATGATTTCACTTCTCACCCCTGCCTCTTAGAATCTTAATTCCTTCAAGATTCAGCCCAGTAGCCACCTGCTTTAGGAGACCTTATGCTCCTGCTACTGCAAGGACTGTTTTTGATTTTTTTCTTTACATGCCAGCACAGAGCATAGTGCTTGGCATCTAGAAATTGCTTAGTAAATATTGATCGATTAGTTGATCTCCAAAAAGAGACCCATTTTCTCTGAGCCAGCACAGAGACAGGTAGCATATTATGGTGCCCCCCCCCCCCGCCCCCCCCCCCCCCCCCCCCGTAGCCTAAGTTTTATCCAAACTAGCCTATTTCCTATTTATTGAACTCAGGATTTCATCTCCCATGCAGGGGCCTTTCCACAGTCTGTTCCCTTTTCACTTCTTTGCATTTTAGAATCCTTAACTTATTTTCTCAGTGGATAGAGCTCTAAATCTAAGTTAAGGAAGACCTATGTTCAAATCCAGCCTCATATTTATCAGCTACGTGATTCCCTGAACAAGTCACTTAATACTGTTTGCCTCAGTTTGTTTATACAGTGAGCTGGAGAAGAAAATGACAAACCACTCCAGTATCTTTGCCAAAAAAAAATTTTAATGAAATCATGACCAAAATACCTGAACAACAGCAACATATTTTGGGTTTGGTTATTTTATATATTACACATTACAAGTTCTTATTACAAATGTCAAACTTTTTTGATGTGAAATGTTGGGATTAAGCCCATCTCAACAGAGATCACTTACTTTCATGTGTCTACTTCTGTATTCCTATCTGCCTTTTTGAACTTGCCTGACTGCATATTAGAACTTTGGGAGCAGAATTGGACATCTGCACAATTGAGAAAACATATCTAATTAAAAGTTTTTTCTTATATACAACTTAAATAATTTTCAGCAAGATAATAAATTAATAACCTTTTCAGAGCTATCTGATTTAATCCCTTTTGAACCTCCTTACTGGGTTTTTTTTGTGATTAAAAAAACAGCGCTACAGTGACCTTTATTTTTTTTTTTTTGGCATCTGTATCCCTTGTCTCTTCTTCCCCTAAAAATTCCCTCCAAGCTATAGTGAAACAAAACAAATCCATACATTGAACCTCTTCAAAAATATGTATTGGGCAGTTAAGTGGCACAGTGGATAGAGCACTGGCCCTGGAGTCAGGAGTACCTGAGTTCAAATCCAGCCTCAGACACTTAATAATTACTTAGCTGTGTGGCCTTGGGCAAGCCACTTAACCCCATTGCCTTGCAAAAACCTAAAAAAAAAAAAATATGCATCAAATTTACCCTTAAGTTTCCCACCTCTCTGTCAAGCAATAGGTATTATGCGTTATTGCTGATCTCTGGACTCATGGTTGACCATTATAATTTATTCTTTATAAAAAGAAATAAATGAATCATTTTCTTTCCCATGTTCTTCAGTCATGACATTAATTCCTCAAAATAATCCTGAGATTTTCTTACATGATCTGTCATTCTTCTTCAGTCTATAGCTAAAGTCTAAGGTTTTTAGTACAAAAGGCAGAGTGATTGAAATCTCCTTGGCTTGCAGGCCTTGTGAGTTGCAGAGAGGTCTTTATTCCTAGATAAAAAAAATCTAACCTCTCTTCCATTCTGTCTTGTTTTATGATCAAATTGGTTAGGCCTCATTTCCCAGTAATCTTCCATGTCCTAGAATTTTCTAATTATCCAAAGATAATTTCCAATTATCTTTGCCTTTCTTCATTTAGAATAACAGCACAAAGACTTGCCCATTTGAACAAGTGCTTAATGAACTTCAAGCTGGGCAACTTCAGCTATCAGAAAAACCCTCTGAAGTTGGGAGAACTCCAAGGAAATCACTTCACGGTTGTCCTCAGGTAAAAACACTCTTGTCAGAAGGAAGAGAGCTCTTCAATCAGATGTATGTATACGGACAATGTGTTGAATGAGTGATAGCAAAAAATGACTCCCATTTAGGTTAACTTGTACATAGAATTTCAAGGTGGGGGGGGGGAGTGATGGGGGAAATGATCCAGAGAAATTAATGCTATTTTTTAAATTGTCATTATGCCCTTCCTCTAAAAAAGCAAATAGATGGTTTCAATAGAAATTGTAGTTATAAAATTTAGGAATATTTAGTTTATTTTAAATAATATGTAAAGAAAGAATAAAAATAAAAAGTCAGAAAGTAAGACAAGAAATGAATTGAAGGGAAATGAATAGTAAACAAATAATAATCATTTAATGGTGACCTAGTCTTGCAACTATTCTTGAAATAAAACTTTTTTTTGGTGATTCAAATATTTACAGAAATATTACAGGAACTGACCTTCAAGTACAGCAAGCTATGAACTCTCTCAAGGAAATTGGATTCATTAACTACTATGGGATGCAGCGGTTTGGAACTACAGCTGTCCCCACATATCAGGTTGGAAGGTCTGTGTTTAATTTATATCCAGTTGTTTCCCATTGTTTTATCTTAAAAGGCACTTTATGGTAAAATCTGTTTTTATGATCTCATAGAAAATAGAGGAAATGGTAGAAACTTCTGATGTTTCTCTTGGATCTGTTCTTTGTCATATCACCTGGATAACATCACTTAACTTTTTTATCTTTCTGAGCCTCATTTTGAATAATGTTCTTATTTGTCAATGGTTTATACCTCTGTAGCCTCAACACTCATATCAAGCAATTATTCCCAACTATTTCAGAGTTTTTACAAACCTTTCCTTTTTCTTCCCCTAAAAGTGCTATATAGAATACATGTATTTTTGTTTGTTTGTTTTTAGGTTTTTGCAGGGCAATGGGGTTAAGTGGCTTGCCCAAGACCACACAGCTAGGTAATTATTAAGTGTCTGAGGCCGGATTTGAATTCAGGTACTCCAGACTCCAGGGTCAGTGCTCTATCCACTGAGCCATGTAGCTGCCCCCATGTATTTTTTTTTTTTTTAGGTAAGGCAAATGGGGTTAAGTGGTTTGCCCAGGGACACACAGCTAGGTAATTATTAAGTGTCTGAGGCCAGCTTTGAACTCAGGTACTCCTGACTCTAGGGCCAGTGCTCTATCCACTTCACCACCTAGCCCCCCCGCATGTATTTTTTTAATAAAAAAGTATCAATTATTTTATAGTGCCTAGAATATTTAAAAAATTTTTCTAGTAAACCATCTTTCAATTCTTTGTGAGTTCCAAATTCTCTTCCTCCCTTTGGTCCCTCTCCTAATCATGAGAAGTTAAGGAATATGATACCTGTTATACAAGTAAAGTCAGGCAAAACCTATTTCCAAAGAGGTCATGTTGCAAAAAAAAGTAAGAAAAATAAAGAAAAATTTTAAAACATTCTTTACACTCAGAATTCCTTAAGGAAATGTAAATAAATTTCATGAGTCCTTTGGAATGGCCATATATCATTGTTATTGATCAGAACAGCTTGGTCTTTCATAGTTTAGCTTTCATCATCATTACTATATTAGCTATATACGGTTTTGCTGTCTACCACATTCTCCTGATTCTGCTGACTACAATTTCTGTCCGTTCTTGTAGATCTTCCCAGGTTTTTGTGAAATTATGTACCTCATCATTTCTTATAGCAGAAGAGTATTCCATAACAGTCATATATACCATAACTTGTTTAGCCATTCCACATTTCCAAATATTTGCCACCATCAAAAAGTGTTGCTACAAGCATTTTTGTAACAGGACCTTTCCCTTTTTCTTTGCTCTTTTTGGAATACAAACCTTGTAGTGGTATTGCTGCATCAACGGGTATGCATAGATTTATAGCCCTTTTGGCATGGTTCCAAAGTGTTCTCCAAAATGGTAGGACCAGTCCACAAGTTCACCAGCGTGCATCTGTTTTTCCACATCCCCTCCAGCATTTATCATTTTCCTCTTGTATCATGCTGGACAAACTGATAGATGTGAGGTGATATTTCAGAATTGTTTTAATTTTTATTTAGCTATTCATTAGTGACTTAGAGCATTTTTTTCATGCTGTTGATAACTTTGATTATTTCTTCTGCAAACTGTCTGTTCATATCATTTTACTATTTATCATTTGGAAAATAACTATTTCAGAATTTTTAAAATATTTTTCAGCAGCTAGGACAAGACCAGGATTTGGAATTCTTTTTATAATTTACTCATAATCCTTCATTAGTTTAAAAAATGAGAATAATATAGAACATGGCACAAGAAATTAAAATTGAAGAATTTAAGAACTGGAAGGGACCTCTAAATAGTCTTTTTAACTTTTTTTTAAAAAAATTAGTTTTTTTATGGTTGGCTAGGTTGTGCAGTGGGTAAAGCGCTGGCCCAGGAGTCAGGAGTACCTGGGTTCAAATCCAGTCTCAGACACTTGATAATTACCTAGCTGTGTGGCCTTGGGCAAGCCACTTAACCCCATTTACCTTGAAAAAAACCTTAAAAAAAATTAGTTTTTTAAAAAAGTATTAAGCATTACTTTTTCTTTTTCTCACTTCCCACCCCCAACCCCTCAAAAAAAGAAAAACAATGCCTTTATAACATAGGCAAAACAAAATCCCTTATTGACCATATACAAAAAGGTATGTCCCATTCTGCATGGTTGGTGTATTACCTTTCTGCTGCAGTCCTCTCTAATCATCATAGGTCACTACATTAATCAGAGATCTTAAATCTTTCACTGTTTTATTTTTATTATATTTTTGGTTTAAATTATTCTCCTTATTCCGCTTACTTCGTTCATAAAAATCTTCCAAGCTTTCTTTTCATAATTTCTTACAACACAGCAGTATCCCTTTACATTATGTACTGTCAGTTATTAGTCATTTTCCAACTGTTTCCCCTTAATTTCCACTTTTTGCTAGTACAAAAAAAGAGCTGCTCTCAATATTTTTTTACACATAGCACGCAATTCATCATATTACTTTTCCCCCCTGACTTCAGGGTTATCTGTCTAATAGTTTTACTGTTAAGTATTAGGGAAGCTTTTTTATTTTAGAAATGTGTTTATTAGCGGAATTAGGATTTAAGCCCAAGGCCCCTGACATCTAGTCACAAAAGCATGAGAAGTTAAAGATATGGAAACAACTTTTTGCTTTGGTAGTGAAAACACAAAATCTGGCTTTAATGGTCTTTAGTGTCAATATTCTAAAGACTTGTAGGTAGTCATTCTCATGAAGTTTAGTAAACATGAATAAAGAATGAAATGAAACAGACTGGGTGGATGCAGGGAAAAAGAATGTTTGAAACATATGCTAAAACATCAGAACACACTAATAAGGAATAGTAGAGGTGGTGATTGTAAGAAAAAAAATTTATGAGAAAGATGTTTTCATTTTTTAATTAATAACTAATTTTTCAGAAAGGAGTAATGTTACTTTACATATTCTGTAGACCTCTTTAATATGAATGAAATCATTATCAAGAAATCATGCTTCTATCATCAGGGGTTTATTAAAAGAAATGTTTAAGAGTATGTCTTAGGATCAACAATAAAATATTTTATATAACTATGGATGCCAAATAATTGTGATGCATACTATAAATATGCTTTAAGATTTTAAAACCATGATGTGCTAATTAGGGCTAAGCCAAATGCAAAAGCTAAACAATTAGAACTGTTTTTTTCCTTTATTTTCTCCTTTTCCATTTTTAGTTAGTCTGTCATTATATGTTTATACTTTATCATACAGGGGAAGCAAAATATCTTGACATACATAATCTGAATGCAATAATATAAAATTTATTAAAAGTAAATGATTTATTCAATTTCAGAGCCATCTTACAAAACTCCTGGGATGAAGTTGTAGATTTAATATTGAAACCTCGTCCTGGAGGTAAGGAATTTTTGAAATAAGCTTTTGTTTCTTTTTTTTAAAAAAAAAAACAATTTCATCTCATTTATTTCATTATATATCCATTTACACAAGTATTACAGTTCATACTTAAAATGAAAAGATGCATGATTTTTTGTTCTTATTATCGCAGTTTGAAGCTCTTCTGAGACTTAGTAAATGATCTCCAAGAGTTGCTATGGCTAATCTGGTGATGACCTTCTCCAAACTTGCCAGATTCATCTTTAGGTGACAAAGATAGTTAGTCACTGGAGTTCTGCCATTGTTGAAGCATTTGAGATTGGTTAGGACTTCCACCACTGGCACGCAATTGGTTCCTTTGAGGGGTCACCTCCATATCATGAAAATGCTGTAGAATAGAACTTTTATATAGGAGTTCATGGTTTACTATAAAATGCTGTTCAGTTCATCTCTTTTTAATTATATGCTATGTAGGAGATAGTATTGGGATGCTCACATCCAATTAGGCTGACTGACCCCATCTCAATTAATGGAGAGTGACTGTGGAAAGCGGCCCTTTTGATTGTGTATGTATCTTGTTCTTTATGTGGGATTCCCTAAGGGACTTTGGAGAAACTTCTCAGACCTGGGTCAGAACCCATACCTAGATAAGGAATTTCTTACCATACTGTGACTTTTATCTATCTCCCCACAATCTCTTCCTTGGGTTATAGACAAAACAATTACACTTGTAATTTTTTTCAGAAGTCCCGAACATTATAGTCTATATGCCATTAATCAAATCATGGTGGTCATTTGGGCAAAGGTCTAGTGTGATAGACCATATGCAGTGCTTACTCTTATGGTCCCTTGCTTTCAAAAGGTCCAGTTTATTTCAGCTCTCAGCACAATGGTATGCTCATTTAAGGGAGTTTTACCAATTTCAGTTCTGATGAACTTGAAGGCCTGTTCACTGAGAAATGTTTCATCTCTTTTGGTTTAAGGATTAAATATATCTTTAGCTAAGGATCTTCAGGCAAATTTGGCCAATGTTCTAGTCATCATGAAGGAATGTCAGCTATGATATCTACTTGTTCCTTTTCAAACACACAAAAAAATCATTGTTTCTAAGTACAACAAAAAGTACCAGAAACCAGTCAGTTAACAAACATTTATTAAAAATATAAAGAAACTTCATTTTTTTGATACCTTATGGTTCTATAAAGCATTTAAAGACTATTTCAAAATATATTTTTAAAAAAAGTCCCTAAAACTAGACCTTGTAAAAAGTGTTGACTTTACAATGACTTTTACTATACTGATATTTTTGCTAGATTGTTCAGTACTGGCCTAAAGACAATGGAAGAACATCGAACTTGGAATGATAGAAAAAAAGTGTGGTCAGATTTTAACCTCTCTGGACTTCACTTTCTTCGTATGTAAAATGAGAGGATTGGACCAGACAACTTCTCAGCCCTTGGAACTTTTGGCATAAGATCCTTTGATGGACGACTTGGTTAATTCACAGGAAGAAAACATTTCTATGAGTTCAATAGTACTAAATTAAAAGAACAGAGAGAAAAGAAAAAACAGACATTATCTAGTGTTGAGTTCCCCTGTCCACCGGGGGAATTAATTCAGCTCAGGAGAGAAAAGAAACATGAGTACACTCAGGTGAGGATGCTAGCAGGACAACTAGCAGAGCCATTTATTCACAGTATCAGACAGTTCTTTAATAGTAGAAAACCACAAGATTAGCATACAGGATAAAACAATGACAAATCTCAAACTTGTGCAGGATGTAACCTAGGTCAAGAAGTTTGGGTACAGGGCTGTCACAAGTGAGGTCCTGTGTGACGCAGTTGTGTTGTCACAGCAGAGTTCTGTGGAAAGCCTTCAGCTCGAGGGTCACCTAACTTGGGCTTTTAGTCCTAACTGACCTTTAACCCAAACTCACCCAGCTCTGAACAATCTAGCATATGAATACCAGTTAATTTTAGCTCTCAACACAATGGTATATTCAGCCATTAGGAAAATCTATAATAGAGCACTTGCCCTGGAGTCAGACCTGAGTTCAAACCCAGCCTCAGACACTTAATAATTTCCTGGCTGTGTGACCTTGGGCAAGTCACTTTAATCTCATTGCCTTAAATAAAAATTTTTTTTAAAAAAAAAAGAAAAAATCTATACTTGCTCTTCCTTTACCAGTTCTACCAAGTGGGTCCCTGTCCATAAGATTCTGATTTTGTATTAAGTTTCTACATATCTGTTTTGTGATGAGCCAACTTTTATTTAAAGACTTAGAAGGATTCTTATTGTTTACTGCTTACTTGTTTTTTGCAGCCGAAAAGGGTTACTTGGTCAAATGCCGAGAAGAGTGGGCCAAGACCAAAGATCCTGATGTTGCCCTCAAAAAATTACCTGTCAAAAGGTGTGTGGAAGGGCAGCTTCTTCGAGGACTGTCAAAATATGGACTGAAGAACATTGTATCTGCGTTTGGCATAGTGAGTGTGATTTGTGAAGTTAGGCAATGTTTTTCAGAGGTGTGACAAATCTTAAGGTGCTGTCAGGGCTTTGTTTTTGCTTTTGGCTTTACAAGGGCAGGAGATAAAGAAGAAAAATTCATATGAGGTGAATTTATATGACTTACTTATTTTTTGCAAGGCAATGGAGTTAAGTGGTTTGCCCAAGGCCACACAGCTAGGTAATTATTAAGTGTCTGAGGCTGGATTTGAACCCAGGTACTCCTGACTCCAGGGCTGGTGCTCTATCCACTGCACCACCTAGCCACCTCTGTATGACTTTTTTTTAAAAACAAATACAAATGGAAAAAATAGTTTTATTAGGAGAAAGCAACAATTCAATTCAGTAAACTTTAAAAATATCTACTGTGTAATGTAGTGTGCTGAGAACCAAGTATGCAAGGGCTGAAGAGGATTTACTTTATGGAAAAGCAGTCTGGACTAAGGGACATTTCACAGCAAATTCATTTCATATGCTTTTCACCAGTAGACAGTAAACTGGTAGTTTAGAAAAGAAAATGTTGTCAAATCCAGACCTTCTTTCATTGAGGCCGTGAGTCAGTGACATTTTTGTTTCCTTTATTAGAATAAAAGAAAGGGGGAGGGACTCTTGGTTGATGGAAAGATATGTATGAAACTAATTTGCATTTGTCAGGAACTAAACTAAAGGCATCCTTTTGCATCTGGTAAAATAGTGGTAGTTTCATGAGATAAATTTCTATTGACATTTAGGATCACTCTAAGTCCGACTAGACTTATTTGAGTAATGGTGCCTGTCTTCCATGTTTGGTAGATAGAAAGGCATTTGGTTGCCTCCTTGACCTCATTATTAGTGAAATTGCTTGTGTTTTTTCACTTTGGACTGCTTTAAAATGTGGAGATGAAAGCCTTGGTAGGTTTGTCATCTATTTGCCACATTCTTTTTATTAACATCATTAGATCAAAAATTAAATAAATACTTTTTTTTTGTTTTTTGCAAGACAGTGGGGTTAAGTGACTTGCCAAGGCAATGAGGTTAAGTGACTTGCCCTACATAGCTTATTAATTATTTTGTTTGAAAGATTTTATTTATTTTGAATTTTGCAATTTTTCCCCTAATCATGCTTCCCCCCCCACCCCCCCACAGAAGTCTTTACATTGTTTCCATGGTATGCATTAATTTAAGTTGAATGTGATGAGAGAGAAATCATATACTTAAGGAAGAAACATAACATATGAGATATAGCAGAATTACATAATAAGATAACATACAGCTAGGTAATTATTAAGTGCCTAAAGCTGGATTTGAATTCAGGTCCTCCTGACTCCAAAGCAGGTGCTCTATCCATTGCACCACCTAGCTGGTCCAATAAATAAATTTTTAAAAAATAATTATAACCTTTGGTATATTTTAATGTAACCTGCAAGTAATTTCATCAACCTTTCATTCATTAGCTGATGAAAATTATTATTGTACAATTTTGGCTTTGCTGTTTCTTCAAAAAAAATAATGAATGTCAATTCATTTTAGTTTGCAGACTTCTGTAGAGTGTAGTGAGAATTAGGAATTGAGAATGTTTTTGCAGCTTTAAAGGTACGAGTTTAGTATATAAAGGAACAGCAAACAATAAACAAGGAATGATTACAATCATCTATCAAAAGTTCTTATATTCCATGAACTTGGTTTTTTTTTTAATATTGAAATTGCTTCACAAAAATAGGTTTACTTTTAAGGTTTTTTTAAAATATATTTTATTTGTCCAAATACATATTTGTCTGAGAAAGTGTCCCTAAGTTGCACCAGTCCATCAGAGGGATTCATGATATAAAAAATGGTTTAAGAACCCTTAAGATGATTTGAAAGATGCTTTCCTCTGATTTCTTCACTCATTTTTGTGTCTTGCTGATTTCTTCCTCTCTTCAGATACCAAGAAATAATCGTTTGATGTATATTCATAGTTATCAGAGTTATGTGTGGAATAACATGGTAAGCAAGAGAATTGAAGAATATGGACTGAAACCTGTTCCTGGGGATCTTGTCCTTAAAGGAGGTAAAAAAGACAAAGTTGTCAGTCTCAGACATTTGTTCTTGTCCTTGGAGTATACTGTGGCTAGGTCACAGTTGCTCCTGGCAACTGTGTGGAGGAAGCTTGTGTCTAGTATTTAAAAACATGAAGTCTAATGGGCTGCAAACTATTTTATCTAGTACAGATATGTGTGAGGATCTTTTTAATTTTCTTATTTTTTTGGTTTTTGCAAGGCAGTGGGATTAAGTGACTTGCCTAAGGTCACACAGCTGGGTAATTATTAAGTATTTGAGACTAGATTTGAACTCAGATCCTCCTGACTCCAGGGTCAGTGTTCTTATCCACTGTGCCACCCAGCTGCCCCATGTGAGGATCTTAAAACAACTTTTTTTTTGATATTTGGATACTTGGATCTATACACCTAGTTTTCCAACTAATGATGACTGTAGCACCGTCTCTGTTTCTAGATTGTGGTTCTAGATTTGGCTTGTAGATTAATTCAGCTTGGAGCATTGCTTTCATACTGCTTATCTCATGATGGCCACAACTGTATGGGACAACAGAAATCTGTGACAGCCCCTTTCCTTTCCCTTAAGAGAGAAATTTCATCTCCAAATAGCAAGTAAAGAGCCAAATGAAGTGATTTATTCTTGGGTAAAATGATTATAGAATGTGGAGATAGGTCCTTATTTTATCCTTTAAAGACAAGTTGACTTTCCTTTGCATTCACCTGGTGCAACTTTACCTATAGGGTCCTTTTATTTTTTTATATATTAATGCTCTCAGAATTCTGTGACAGACTTTTGGTCAACTTGATTGCATTTTTAAATTTCTGATTTTAAAAAACCAGCCGTTTAAAATTGACCTTAAACAGGTTCCACAAAAACATTCCTTTCCTCCAGAAGCCTTAATGATATCTTCTAATCATTAACTCATCTCTAGTGAGTTCTCTTCAAAAAAGGAGAGTAGCTCTAATCCTCTTTTTTTTTTTTTTAAAGGTTTTTGCCACCTAGCCGCCCTGGGAAAGAGTATTTTAAAAAAGAGGATAAGTGGGGCGGCTAGGTGGCACAGTGTATAGAGCACCAACCTTGGAGTCAGGAGTATCTGTTCAAATCAGGCCTCATACACTTAATAATGACCTAGCTGCGTGGCCTTGGGCAAGTCACTTAACCCCATTTGCCTTGAAAAATTCTAAAAAAAAAATACTCTTTCCCAAGCTTGCCCATAAAAATAACTAATTTAATAAATCCGAGATGAGAATATTCCTCCTTGTTTACTTAAATTATTGCATATTTGAACATTTTTAGGTACAGCCACCTACATTGAGGAAGCAGATATTAATTCCTACTCCATCCATGATGTGGTGATGCCTTTACCTGGTTTTGATGTTATCTATCCTAAACATAAAAGTAAGTTCCTCTTTTGTTTTCTTTTTAAGAAATTAAAAATGTACATTTAGAGATGATTAGGCTTTCTTAGTTCTTAGCCACCTGTAGCATTTTCAGAAGTTAAGGAGAAAGGGTATTAGAAATTCACTTAGTTTTTTCAATGCTATATTTTGAATAATATATAATTAAAAGAGGGAGAATTAAGGTAGAAATCTGAATGTATTTCTTCTAAGAGGCAACATGTTATAACCACCTCACTGGTTCCCTGTGTTTCTTGTTCCATGAACTCCTGAGAGTATTTAGGATGCTACTTATAATGATATGTAATAATTTACTGCTTAAGATGCTTTTAACAATGAACCTCCTGGACCATAAATGGGAACTGCTGCTCTAACTTAATTCTTTGCCCAACAGGCAAAATTAACATGCCACCAAAGTGTTTGGTGTTCTCGGAAAGGATTTAATCTGCAAGGGCAGAGCTGAGTTTCAGTCCTAAATACCTCATCTTCCAGCCCTGGTGCTTTGTATTCTGAATTTCCTTGTTCTTTTTATAATTCCATTAACATGAAAGGAAAAAAAGTTTTTAAAAAAAGTAATTTGAACAAAATATTGAATATCTATTATTTCCTAAAACAAGAAAATGACAGCAGTTTTTACTTGGTAGTTGATCATTGGGGGTTGTGCTAGCACATAGTGTTCCATATTTATTCATGTTTTCAATGATTGAAACTGCACCAAGATGTCTGGGATATACTCCATATAGTCATCAGTAATGAATAAAACATGATTATTGGCTGTACTCCAGAGTGCCTATTCCCTATTCCTAATGTATGTTGTTTTCCTTTGCTATTGATTATACTCTTATAACATCCTCAAGAATCTCTCTGTACAAACTGTCATTTTTATAAATGCCATTTAATGATTGAAATAGCAATCACATGTTTAATGTTGCTCACCAAGGATGCTATTTTGGTCAGGAAGCCTTAATTATGCTTCTGGTTATTCAGAAAAACCTTCCCATCCCTTGCCCCCTCCATTACTACAAGTAAGTACTCTGATTTAAAAGGGGGGGGGGGAAGGTCAGCCTGTGCATCTTTTTTTTTTAATTAGGTTTTTGCAAAGCAAATGGGATTAAGTGGCTTGACCAAGGCCACACAGCTAGGTCATTATTAAGTGTCTGAGACCTGATTTGAACCCCGGTACTCCTGACTCCAGGGCCAGTGCTTTATCCTCTATGCCACCTAGCCGCCTCCAGCCTGTGCATCTTTTAATGGAATTTTAGCTAATGTACCTTCAAACTGGAAGGGAAGCAGAGGACTAGCTTCCTCCTCACTATTTACTGGATCCCCATATTGGCTCTTTGATAGCACTGCTAATGTCAGAGGATATGGATCTGCCAGGATTCAAATAGGGAATCAGATATGATCACTGGTGTCTTAGACCAAGTACTACATAGTTATTCTAAACCTGGTTGAGAGGCAGTATGCTCTAGTGGGTAGAGAGATGGCCTGGAAATCAACAATATCAGGGTGCAGATCCCAGCTCTAACATAGACTGCCCCAGAAATCACCAAGTTTAATCTATATGTGGATGAGAAAAGCTTAGAAAAGATTAGAGAAAGTGTGTTCAAATTCCAAAAAATTAATACATAACTATCTTTTAGAATATAAACCAATACTAAGATTCTTATTCTTCTTGCTTTGGTGTGATGTAATTCTAAGTGTTTTCAGTCTGATAGTTTGAAGAAATATCTTCATAAAATGCTAAGCATGTGTTAATATTTACAGGAAAAGGAGACAGATTTCATCCAAAGTAACTTATTTTTAATTAAATTTAAACAAACTGGTTTAATATATTATTCCATATTCCATTTGATTCTTTTCTGTTTTGCTTTAGTTAGTGATACTTATAAGGACATGCTAGCTGCTGACCATCTAAATATAAACAACATGAAACATAAAATCCGAGATTATTCCCTATCAGGTGCCTACCGAAAGATCATTATTCGCCCTCAGGAGGTGAGCTGGTGAGTAATATTTTGGAGTGAAATGGAATCAAACTGTGTCCATTCTCTAATGTTGACAATACTTACAAGAATTTTTTGTTTTTGTAATTGAATATTTCTAAGTAAACCTGGAAACAAATAAACTTCTTTATCTCAGCCTTTTAAAAAATGAATCTTAATATTGAGCAGTTGCACATTGGTAATTAAGTACTGTGATCTAAATCTAAGAACTTGGAACTTGAAGGAATAATTTATATCTTACAGACTTCCATTAAACTGTTGGTTGAAAGGAGACAGTCCATTTTAAAATACTTTAATGCCTGTCCCCATGCAGGCAGTTGTTTAATGGAGGCATATTTGAAACTTTACCCAATTCAGTTATTGAAAATCTAAAACTCTATGTTGTATTTTAAATTGAACCACTTGGTTACTTTGAAGATTTGAGAATGAAGTGCTTCTTTCCCAAAAGACACTTTATATTCAAATTCATCTCCTTATGTTTCTATTTTTGAAGGGAGGTTGTTTCATATGATGATCCTAGAATTCCACTTTTCAACACAGATTTGGACAACCTAGAAGGAAAGCCACCACCTATGTTTGCTGCTGGTAAGTAGAGTTTACTTCCACCTTTAAATCATGAGCATTTTATAATAAATGCTCTATTATTGCTGCCATAAATTATGAGGTTCACTTTATATGTGAATAATAATCAGTTAGCGACTCAGATTAAGACATTGGCTGTGTTGAAAAAAAAACAACTTATCTAGTCCTCCATAGCTCCCAAAGGCTAAATGATATGGGTTAGGTGAGGCTGACCTTGAGTGATGGTACTAGGGCTGGAATGGTTCTGGAACTAAAGTCACCCAGAGACTAGCAGAGCAGAGTGGCAGCTGATCCAGTAGACAAAGGCAGATTGGGAGCATCTGGACAGGTGGAGGAGGGGGGCTGCTATTCTGAAGGATGCCCCAAACCCACTGAGGATAGAGTATAGGGAAGAAGAAAAAATTTGTATTCAGCCTGGCTTCTTGGATAGCATTCTGGGAAGAATCTTCCTCTCCCATCTATCAGTCTCCCCCAGACCATCACAAAATAAAAAATTCCTTTTTGTTGTCTGAATTTTTCCAATTAAAATATATTTACTCATAAAAATTCTACCTTTCTCTTTTTCTTTATATGGAAGCCATCTGGGTTCTTGAAGCCTTTGATAGGTTCTAGTAAGTGGCTTCTTATGAGTAGCTGGTGATGAACTCTTGACAACAAATGGGAAAAAAAATGAAAAACAAAATGGCTTCACTTCTATTTAGACCCTTCTTCATTGTACAGTGATGGTGACAGAAGTGACATAAAGAAGGAAAAGAATGTTAGAGTAACACAATCTTTTTTAGAACATTTATAAGCATTCGTTTATAAATTTTTTAATCATTGGTATTTAAATGTTAGGGGCAGCCAGGTGACACAGTGTATAGGATGCCAGGCTTGGGAGTCAGAAAGAATCATCTTCAGGAATTCAAATCAAAAACTTACATACTTAGCAGCTATGTCACCTTGGGCAAATCACTTGACTCTGTCTCAGTTTTGTTATCTGTGAAATGAGAAGGAAATGGCAAAGCACTTCAGTATCTTTGTCAAGAAAACTCCAATTGGGGTTGTGAAGAATTGGTCATGACTGAACTGACTAAATAACAAGAAAACTCTAAATGTGAAATCTTTGTCCAGAGACCAACAAAGGGGTGTGTGTGTAAGTGTGATAGAGATATAGAGTAGAAGTTAAAGAAAGAATTAAATGCTACAATTGCTCACAGGCTATCTTGGAGAACCAATGAAGGACCGTAAACTAGACTAGAAGTCATGAGTAGAGAAGATGATTGCAAAGAGACATATCAATTCTACCTCTGCAACAAGATTTGGGAACTGATTAGATTTAGGAGTTGGGGAAGAAGGGAGAAATCAGGTAGTCTTCAAGGTTATAAATTTGGGAGACCAGGAAAATTATGCAATTTCCAATAGAAATTGAGAAGTTTAGGGCGGCTAGGTGTCGTAGTGGATAAAGCACCGGCCTTGGAGTCAGGAGTACCTGGGTTTAAATCCGGTCTCAGACACTTAATAATTACCTAGCTGTGTGGCCTTGGACAAGCCACTTAACCCCATTTGCCTTGCAAAAACCTTTAAAAAAAAAGAAAGAAAAAAGAAATTGAGAAGTTTGGAGGTCCAGGATGGGGCTAAAATCATGAATTCTAGATTTGGAGCATGTTAGGGTTTTTTGGGGGTTTTTTTTTTAGGTTTTTGAAGGCAAATGGAGTTAAGTGACTTGCCCAAGGCCACACAGCTAGGTAATTAAGTGTCTGAGGCCTGATTTGAACTCAGGTACTCCTGACTCCAGGGTTGTTGCTCTATCCAGTGAGCCACCTAGCCGCCCTCTGGAGCATGTTAGATTTGGAAAGTTCATAAAGTCTCTAGATCATCATGGTGCCCTGGATAGAATGCCAGATTTAAGACAGGATGATCTGGGTTAAAATCCTGCATGAGACACTTTATTTGTATGTTTCTGGGTAATTCACTTCTCTTGGGTTTAATTCTTAATTTATAAAGTGGAGCTGGACTAGATTGTCTCTGGGGTCCCTTAAAGCTCTAAGTCAGGGGCGGCTAGAAATGGAGTTAATGCAAATTTCAAACTCTGTGATGAGTGCATTTATTGGTTTGTATAAGCATGTAAAAATTCTGAAAAGGCTTTCCCAGATTTCCTCTCGTACATGGGATGAATCCATTTTCTGAGCTATGCCAACCAATTGTATTTGCTTCTCTGGGGTTCTAAAGCTTTAGATCAGAAGTAAAGTATCTGTTACACCACTAGGTCAGCATTTTTTTTTTTTTAGATTTGTATTTTAGTGGGACATTAGTAACAATTTTCAGATTTGGATTTGCCAAAGTTTGAAATGCTTGCTGCTACTGCTACTAAACAAAAAGATGCAAAAGCAACTTATCTGTGATGGAATCATTTGGGCTGAGGTGCACTTTACCTAGGTGAAGTCATCATTTTAAAATAGGAGGTTCTTTTCTCATGGTTTATGTTGTGGCTTGCTTCCTTGGGGCCCACAGCGGCGACCTCCCTCCAGGAGGGGAGCTGAGAATAAGGAGTCAAGCCACTACTGCCTTATGCCTCCAGCTCAATTTTATTATTGCTTAGCTATTACATATATACTGTTAGATCTTCCGGGGTAGAACAAAGAATAATGAAGTAATGGTTAGGGGTGCGAGCAATGTGTATATGCAGCTTCTTGCATTACAGGGTAGGAGGGTACGTTAGGGAGGAGATGATAAGGTACAGCTGTGTCTAGTGCCCTTGGTCAGTGGGGTGGAATGTCCAGCTCCCAAGGACTCTGGCTCCCAAGGACTCCAGCTCACCTTATCTCTCAGGGCGGCAAGCCAGCTCCTGAGATTGTCCAGGTGGTGGTTTACTTGGAGATGATTTGTGTCATGGCTGTTAGAATAGCCTGTGTACCCACAGGTTTAGAAACACAAAGTAAAAAATAATAAGTGCTAAATATGTGGAATTATGATATATTTGGGTGAGAATATTACTGGGAAGTTCTTTTTTCATCTTTATACTGCTTAATCATTGGTTCATAATGGTCCGTCATGGCAAAGCAAAGAACAAAGTTGCCATAATTGGTTCATGGACCAAATTTAACTCATAATGCTCCTGTGATAGAATTTATAAAGTATCCTATGAAGATAGTCAAGAGGTTCATATTCTCTCAAGGCCTTTTGGGTGGTTTTTTTTAGGTTTTTGCAAGGCAAATGGGGTTAAGTGACTTGCCCAAGGCCACACAGCTAGGTAATTATTAAGTGTCTGAGACCGGATTTGAACCCAGGTACTACTGACTCCAAGGCCGGTGCTTTATCCACTAGGCCACCTAGCCGCCCCTGTATATCCATTTCTTAACATCAAAATTGACTCTTGAATTAGTTTTTTCTTTTTTAATTATGCCTCAATTAAAAGGAAAATCATGTTATTTCACTTCAAGATCATCCTCACAATGTTCTGTTTTCTCTTTATTCCTTGTTCTAGTACTGTAAGATGCCAGGAAAGTTCAGATTGCTACAGATGGCTATAGATATTCATTCACCCAGAGTGTATGTACATTTACAGATAGTTTTTGCATGCTTCTCTCTCATGCAGAAGCAACAGAGGGCTGCCCCAGTACAATAACGGGTTCTGATGGTTGGAACAATAGGGAATAGCCACCATTTTTTGCCTCTGTGAAGAGATATGACCTTTTAGCTCATTTGTTGCCTTTATTTTTCTGACTCTTTTCTTGGATGACAGAAGGCAAATACAGAGCACTGAAGATGGATTTCTCACTCCCTCCTTCAACATATGCAACAATGGCCATTCGAGAACTACTAAAAATGGATACAAGTATCAAGAACCAGACACAGCTGAATACTACTTGGCTTCGCTGATGAAGATCTTCTTTGTGAAGATCCAGATATGAGGGAAAAGTGTCAGCACCCTGGTTCACTGTTTTTGTCCTCTTGGTTCAAATCCCACGTGGGTTTTGACAATTTGTAGTAAAAGACTATTTGTATTTTTTAAAGTTTTTTTTAGATTAAATCAATTATATGCAATGTTTGTACAAATGTACAAATTTTGAAGATCTAACTAAAGTTCAGAACAAGAAATTGGTTGGTGTACTTTTTGTGTGTATCTTTGCACATACACATTTACGCCCACAGAACACACACTCATACTGACACACAGAGGTCAGAGAGGACTCATTGATAAATTCACATTTATTAAGTCTTCAGTGTCTCAGATATCATACCTGAGCACTGGGTGAAAAGTCTTTATCTCAAGGAGTTTATGTATAATCATGTGGGATAGTTAACTACAAACCTGTAGCCAGAATAGAAGGAAGGTTTAGAGAAATTCTTAAGCCTACATATTACTTTTTTTTAAGATTTTTTTTTTTGCATGGCAATGGGGTTAAGTGGCTTGCCCAAGGCCACACAGCTAGTTAATTATTATGTGTCTGAGGCCAGATTTGAACTCAGGTACTCCTGATTCCAGGGCCAATTCTCTATCCACTGTGCCACCTAGCTGCCACAAAATTACTTTTAACAACCAAAATATTTAATTTTTTTTATGTGTAGGAAAAATACAATTTAATAATACCACAACTTGATCCTGAACTAAAAAAGACTTTGACATCCATGAGAAAGCCCTGTGATCAATTAAACAACTACTTGAGTAAGATTCAACTAAATTCTCTGACACAACTAGTAATATCACCCAGTCAGGATTATAGCTTATTTATTTGTAAGATGTGAGAATAAAAAGAGGCCACAAGGAAATCAGTGAAAAGATTTTGCTGCAGTTCTTCTACTGGCTTTGTCATTTTTCAAACCTACCTCCCAAAAGTTTTTTCTTATATTTGGAATGGTACCAGGAAAGAACAGGTTTTTAGGATTATGGATTTAGAACTGATAGGAAATTTATCAATACTTTAGTCCAACATCATGTTGCAGATGAGAAAATGGGCTTAGATACTTTCCCAAGGTCATACAGTTAGAAGTAGAACAATCAAGTAAATGACAAGATTATTGGCTTCCTTGTTCTAGGGCAGTGAAGGAAAGTTAGTTGGTAGAATCTGCTTATGAAAATGGTTCTCTAGATTAGTAAATTTATTATACAAATAACAATAAGAAAATCATAAATTTTCTTTCACATCATGGTATTTTCTATCTACTTACATACAACAATACATACATACTCATTCAATACAAACTTGTCATGGACTCATCAAGTTTATTTCAACAAAAACATGCTTAATACTTACCTGTTTTTACTTGTGCTTTATTTTCTGTCAGCTGTTCTGAGTTTTCCAAGTTTCTGTAAATATTTCAGATTATTTCTAACTTCCTTTTCTACAAACTCAGACACATAGGAAGGGATGTCACAGGTATTTACATCTTGGTAGGTTGGTTCTTGGTAGAGCTGCCATTCTTAGTTCACCTAATTTTTTTGTTAACTGTAAAGCAAAAAGTTACAATATTCACTCAGTGACAACAATTATATGCTGTAGAACAGGCACAAACAGGCATACTGGGAATACTCAAGACACTCCGCAGGCATTGATTAAGCTGCTACTCTGGGCCTGGATCTAAGGATACAAAGGAGAAAACCAACTTTACCCTTAAAGAGTTTGCCTACTACTAAGGGGAAATTACCATTTACAAAAGTAAATTTTATAAACAGGCACGACACAAACACACGTGTATTTGTGTGTGTGTGTGTGTGTGTGTATGAAGTAATTTTCAAGAGTAGGTAGCACCAGCAGCTAAATCAGTAGGCTTCATGTGGTAGCACTTGAGTTGAGCTTTGACAAGAAGCAAGGGCACAAGTAAGAATATAGAAGAGAAGGGGCAGCTAGGTGGCACAGTGGATAGAGCACTGGCCCTGGAGTCAGGAGTACCTGAGTTCAAATCCAAATTCAGACACTTAATAATTACCTAGCTGTGTGGCCTTGGGCAAGCCACTTAACCCCATTGCCTTGCAAAAACAAAAAAAAAAGAATGTAGAAGAGGCAGAACATCTCTAGTCAGGAATGCAAGAACTCAAATTCTGGCCCTGATACTAGCTGTTTGACTCTAGGCAGGCCAATCAATTTCTCTGTGCCTCAGTTTCCTCATCTGGAATATCAGTTTGGATCTCTCAGGCTCTAAATTTATGATCCAATAATTGCTAATGAGGAACTGATAGGCATCAGGGATAGTATGCAGAAGGCACAAAGATCAATGGAAGTCCATGCAGAATTAGGAGTAGGCCTGTTTGGCTGGAAGGCCTTGTACAAAAGGGGAGGATTGTGGAACAAGCTATGGGGAAGAGAAGGTTCGGGATTATAAGGAGTTTCAAATGCAAAATGGAGGAGTTTGTGTTTTATACTATAGGTAATAAGGCAGAAATGAGGGCTGTGGTCAAACTCATGCTTTAGGGAATATATCATTTTGTTAAGATCTTTGGAAGATAGAATGCAGAGGAAAGAGTGGAGACTGAGAGACCAATTAGGAAGCTATGGCAATAGTTCAAGAAGGAAGTAATTAGTACTCAAAGTAGAGAGGAAACCACATGATTAGAAAGAATTGTAGAAATATGAGAGCTGTTATGAAATAAGCAATGATTCTTGGTAAATGACTGGATATGCAAAGTGAGGAGTGTGAGGATATAAACCTGGTTGCCTGGAAGGATGGAGAGACCTTGATAGGAATATCAAAACTTGCAAGTGTAGCAAGTCTGGCATCAGGCTAGAGAGAGAAATGTGTGTCAGTCAATACTTTGTTTTGGACATGTTGAGTTTGGGATGCCTTGAGGGCATCCAGCAAAAAAGTCCAACAGGTAGACATCAGTGTGGTTCATCAAAAGAATATAAACAAAGAAGGTGGATCAGGACAGAGCCTGGGGCAGGTTGGAGGTGGGAGCCACAGGTGAAGATTTAATGTAACAAACTAAAGGGTCAAACAAGAGGAGAAATAGGAGAGCATCATGTAGGCAGATGACATGGTTAACAGAATTAAATGATAACAGAAAGGTCAAACAGTTTGAGGACTGAGAACAAGCCACTGAATTTGGGAACTAGAAAATACTTTGGAGGAAGTTGTTTCACTAAAATTATATCAGAAGCCACCCTGCAAAGGAGCTGAAGGAAAGGAAGCAGGGCACAAACAGCTTTTTCCAGTTTGGCTGCCCAAAAGGAAAAAAGATCCAAAAAATATTTTGAGGGAATGGGAGCGTCAAGTGAAGGTTTTTTTAAGGTGAAGAGTTTTGGGCAATATGAAAAGAAGGAAGCAGGTAAAGGCGAAAATGAAAATAAAAATCAGAACTGATTTTGGAACTATGCCCAAAGGGCAGTAAAATGTGCATACCCTTTGATCCAGCAATACCTCTACTGGGTCTGTATCCTGGAGAGATCAAGAAAAAGGGTAAAAATCCCACATGTACAAAAATATTCATAGCAGTTGTTGGTAGTGGCAAAGATTTAGAAATTGAGGGGATACCCATCATTTAGAGGATGGCTAAAAAAATCTATGGTTTATGTATGTGATGGAACCCTATTGTTCTATAAGAAATCATGAGGTATGAGATTTCAGAGAAGCCTGTAAAGGCTTTCATGAATTGATGCTGAATGAGATAAGCAGAACCAGAAGAACATTATACACCTTAACAATAACATGGGGTGATGATTAATCCTGATGGACTTGCTCATTCCATTAGTGCAACATTCAGGGACAATTTAGGGATCTTTGATGGAGAATACCACCTGAATCCAGAGGAGGAATTTAAACAAAGACCAAAACTTATTATCTTCAATTTTTAAGTTGTTGTATGTATCCTGTAATTTTGCTATCTCTAATGTTCTCTTTCTTCCATTTGGATCTCTTTCTTCTCTCAACACATTCAGTTTGGATCTATGCATATCATGGAAGCAAATGTAAAGACTTAATCAGAGTGCCTTCTGTTGGGGGGAGGGGAAAAATTGTAAAATTCAAAACTTTTAAAAGAAATGATTGGTAAAAGCTCCCATTGTATGTAATTGGAAAATAAATAAAATATTTATATAATTTTTATAAAAAGAAAAGAAGAATCACAGGTGATTGGATTGCAGAGGCAGTCTACCAGAAAACAGGAAAAGGATAGAATCACAGCTACCAGAATAGGGTTGGTTTGACCTTGTTGAGAAAGGCTACCTTGTCACGAGGCAGCTAAAAGAAGGACAGTGGATAGAGCTCTGGGCATGGACTCAGGAAGCCCTGAGTTCAAAATCTAACTTTAGACACTCCCTACCTTTGGGACCCTGGGCAAATTTCATAAACTCTGCTTGCTTCAGTTTACTCAACTGTAAAATGGGGACAAAAATGGAGATAATCTGTAAGGATCAAATGAGTTATTTGATGGGGGTTTTTTAAAGCACATAGTTGGTTGGATTGGTGCTTGTCGTTCCTTATTGAAGAAAACCAAAATGACATCACCATGTCTGAGACAAATTTTAGTGTGCCTTACTGTGGTTGATCAGACAAAAACAAGCTGAGTGCTCTACCACATGTTGTGCACAAATAGTCCATGTGAATACCTGGGGTGCTTACTCTAAACTTACATATGTCACATTTCCTATGAGCTGCTTCAATTCAGCTTTCCTCATAGCATACAGCACCTTCACTGATGAGGCCACAGCAGGCTGGGGAGTCCTGTCTCCCATGCTGCACAATCAATTCTAAAGTTCAATGAGACCTTCAGGATAGCCCAGTAACACCTCTTCTGACCCCTCTGTGAGCACTTGCCCCATGTGAGCTCTTCATAAAATAGTTTTGTGGCAAGCATATGTCTGGTCCCATCCCTCATCCAGCCCATCATAGTTGTGTTCTCTGTAGCAATATTGTTATGTTTCACAGTTTAGTTCAAGAAAGGCCCTCAGTGTTTGGTATCTTCTCCTGCCAGGTGATCTTCAGAATCTTCCTAAGACAATTTAAATGGAAGTGATTCAGTTTCCTGATATGGGGCTGGTAGACTGTTCAGGTTTCATAGGCATATAGCAATGAGGTCAGCACAACAGCTCTGTAGACCTTCAGTTTGGTAGTCAGTCTAATACCTCTTCTCTCCCACACTTTCTTTAGGGGCCTCTCAAACCCTGAGCTAGCTCTGTCAAGTGAGTGCCAACCTCATAGTCAATGTGTACTTCTGCAGAAAGGAATTATAAACTTGTCCACCGTACTCAAAACTTCTCCATTTGCTGTAATTGTCCGTTCCATATATGGATAGTGTGGTGCAGGCTGATGGAGCACCTGTAGGTTTTTCCATTTCCCTTCTCTTCATTGGAGACCAGAATAAAGGAGGAGACAATAAAAAATGACAGTAACTATTTTCTCTGTAAAGCATGAGGTAAGGTCTTTTGTTGAGAGAGCAAGGGTGGGTGGCTAGGTGGCGTAGTGGATAAAGCACCGGCCTTGGAGTCAGGAGAACCTGGGTTCAAATCCAGTCTCAGACACTTAATAATTACCTGGCTGTGTGGCCTTGGGCAAGCCACTTAACCCCATTTGCCTTGCAAAAAACCTAAAAAAAAAGAGAGAGAGAGAGAGAGAGCAAGGGTTAGGGTTGGCAGGAGAAAAAAGGAGCAAAAAGAGAAGAGAAGAACAAGCACTATAGAAAATGCAAAAGAGTCAATTAAGGGAAAAAAGATTGCTTTGGGGTACTGAAGCCAGCAGACTTTTTTTTTAACCTATTTCTACAGCTTACTATTTTTATTTAAACTTAAATCAAAAATAGTTAATATTCGATAGAAGACTCCTAAAGAGTGTTGAATTAGAAATCAGAATATCTGAATGGGAAGTGAATCTCTACTAATACCCGAGTGACTGACCAAGGGGACTGGATGGCCTTATAATGCTCAACTCCCTTGTCCTGTTAAGAAAAAAGGGAAGATCACATGGCTTAAAGTGCCATTTGGTGAGGCGGCTAGGTGGCATAGTGGATAAAGCACCAGCCCTGGAGTCAGGAGTACCTGGGTTCAAATCTGGTCTCAAACACTTAATAATTCCCTAGCTGTGTGGCCTTGGGCAAGCCACTTAACCCCATTTGCCTTACAAAAACCTAAAAAAAAAAAAAAAAAAAAAGTGCCACTTGCTGCAAGGAGCCTTTCCCAATTCTCCTTCATTTCAGTGTCTTTCTAATTAGGAATTGACTGATCTGTCGATTTACCTTCAATTTATCAGGTCGTATTTGCTTTTATAATTAAAGAAGCTTTAAATTGTACAGAGTTTCTTGCACATTCCCTCACCCCATCTGACCGAGAACAGACTTTCTGGTCTCTTTTGCACTTCCTTTTCCGCACGGTAGGCCACCTGCACCATCCCACCCACTGGACCCTCCCCGTTATACCCACTAAAAGCCCAGGCCGTCACCGACTTGGGCAACTCCGGGAACTGTTCAGACGCCACTGAGGCAACGGCAGGAGTCCTGAGAGTAGCAGCAGCAGGCCGCATGGTAGCCTCCAGCACTGCATGATGGAGTGGAAGAGCTTGGTTCTTGTTTCTTGTCCTTCTTACTAAGGAAGACCAAAGTGACATCGCCATGTTTGAGACAAATTGCAGTTTGTCTGATGATGGCTGGTCAGTCAGGAGTTCACAAAAGCCTGGGAAGACTCAGGAAGCGAGGCTGAGGGAAGCAAGCTGACCTTGGACCCATCAGCAGCCACATGGTGAGATGAACAACCGTGATGGACAGCCCCTCTGGGCAGTCCAGTGACCAGGACACTCCTACAAGACTTGTGATGGACGATGCTATCCACGTCCAGAGAACAAACAATGGGTTCTGAATGCAGAGCAGAGAAAATCATGTTCAATTCACTTTTTAGAACTTCTTTTATGTTTTTTCTTTCTTTCTCATGTTTTTTCCCCTTTAGTTCTAATTCTTCTTATGCAACATGACTAATATGGAAATACAATAATTGTACCTGTACAACCTATATCAGATTATTTACTGCCATGGGAGGGGGGGAGGGAAGAGATGATGATAGAAAAAAGTAGAACTCAAAAACTTGCAAAAAAGATGAATGTTGTAGAAAAAATAAAATGACATTATTTTAAAATGTAATAGTAAACAATAACAATAATAGCTAACCTTTATCTAACATTGCATATAATATATTTTTACTAATCATTAGTCTGTTTTTTGTATAAAGTCAAATAGAGATGACAGAATGGATAGATGGTTGTGGATCTAGTCAAGTTGACCTCCATTTAAATCCTGCCAGGCAAGTCATTATACTTTAAATTATATTAAATTAAATTATATTAAATTAAATTAAATTATACTTCATTAAAATGAAGACAATAATAGTGCCTACCTCACAGGATTATGCAGAGGATCCATTGAGATATTAAATATGAAAATCACTTTACAAAACTTAAAGTGCTATAAAAATTTAGTTATTATTGTTTTAGGACACAAATCTCCATCTTGATGGGTGAGGAAAAGGTATAGTAATAAAGAATCCTGCAATATAAATCCTGTCTTTTATTTAGTAGATTAAAATAGCAATTTTCTTTTTATTATTATTATATAAATATTTTATTTGTTTTCAATTACATACAATCATAGCTTCTATCAATATTTTTTTGCAAGGTTTTGAGTTTTACATTTTTTTTCCTCTCCCTCCCTTCCCCTCCCCTCCTTCCCCCCCCCAAGAGATATAGGCTTTATATTTGCATCCATGATAGGCTTAGATCAAAACTGAATGTGTTATAAAAGAAGAATCAGATCCAAAAGGATGAAAAAAAACATTAGGGATAGCAAAATCATGTAATACATAATACATTGTACATAACACATAATACGTCTTTTAAAAATTGAATATAATAAGCTTTGGTCTTTGTTTATCCACAGTTCCTTCTCTGGGTACAGATGATATTCTCCATCACAGATCCTCTAAAATTGTCCCGGATTGTTGCACCAATGGAGTGATCAAGTCTATCAAGGTTGATTCACACCATGTTGTTGTTAAGGACTACAATGTTCTGATTCTACTCATCTCACTCAGCATCAATTCAAGTCTTTCCAAGTTTTTCTGAAATCCCATCCCTCCTGATTTATTATAGAACAATAGTGTTCCATCACATAAATATACCACAGTTTTTACAGCCATTCCCCAATTGAGGTATCCCCTCAATTTCTACATCTTTGCCACTACAAACAGAGCTGTTATGAATATTTTTGTATGTGTGGGATTTTTACCCTTTTTTATGATCTATTCAGGGTAAAAATCCCAGTAGTGGTGTTGCTGGATCAAAGGGTATGCACATTTTTTTTTTAGGTTTTTGCAAGGCAAAAGGGGTTAAGTGGCTTGCCCAAGGCCACACAGCTAGGTAATTATTAAGTGTCTGAGACCAGATTTGAACCCAGGTACTCCTGACTCCAGAGCCAGTGCTTTATCCACTACACCACCTAGCCACCCCATAGGGTATGTACATTTTTATTGACCTTTGGGCCTAATTCCAAATAGATCTCAAGAAAAGTTGGATCAGTTCACAGCTCCACCAACAATGCATCAGTGTTCCAGATTTCCCACATCCTCTCCAATATTGATCATTATCCTTTCTAGTCATATTGGCCAATCTGAGAAGTGTGAGGTGGTACCTCAGAGATGCTTTTATTTGCATTTCTCTAATCAATAATGATTTAGAGCAATTTTTCATATGATTATAGATAGCTTTGATTTCCTCATCCAAGAATTGCCTTTGCATATCTTTTGACTATTTGGCAATTGTAGAATGACATGTTTTTTTTGATAAATTTGATTCAGTTCTCTATATATTTTAGAAGTAAGGCCTTTATCAGAAACACTTGTAAAACTTTAAATAGTAATTTTCTGGGGGGTTTTTTTGCAAGACAGTGAAGGTCCCACAGCTAGGTAATTATTAAGTATCTGAGACCAGATTTGAACTCCGGTCCTCCTGACTCAAGGGCCAGTACTCTATCCACTGTGCTACCTAGCTGTCCCCTAAACAGTAATTTTCTTTATTTCTTTTTTTATATTATTAAAGATTTTATTTGTTTTACAATTTTTCCTCCAATCTTACTTCCTCCCCCACCCCCCCATAGAAAGCAATTTGTCAGTCTTTAATTTGCTAAACAGTAATTTTCAAGGGTGCAGTCACACCCTTAAGAGTTTTGTAAAGTTGAAATATATGGCAAAATATGGTTAAAAAAATAAAAAAGGAAATATGCCAACAGAACTACCTTCCAAATTTTTAACTGACAGTAAAATATGCAAATGAACCTCTCCACCCTAATGGCATGGTATTTGGGATAACAGATCCATATTTTTCCCTTTAACTTTGCTCAAAGGAGGCAAGTTTCCTGACCCTTATTTGAATTGTGGATACCAAAAGAAGTGGGCAAGGTTTTTACAAAGCAATGGGGTTAAGTGGCTTGCCCAAGGCCACACAGCTAGGTAATTATTAAGTGTCTGAGGCTAGATTTGAACTCAGGTACTCCTGACTCCAGGGCTGGTGCTCTATACACTGTGCCACCTAGCCACCCAAAGAAGTGGGCTCTTAATGATAAGGAGACTGGAAAACCAACACAAAATCATAGTTTTCCTGAGCAATTCATTAACATCCCAGATTTAAAACTGGAAGGGGTCCAAATTCATTTTACAGTCAAGTTAATTGCAGTCCAGAAAGGTTAAGAGACTTGCCCAGGTATCTAGAGAAAGAACTGTGGAGTTTAAATGAAGACAAAAGCTTATTATCTTCATTTTTTAAAAGTTGTCATAGGTTATTTCAAAATTTTGCTATCTCTAATGTTTTCTTTCTTCCTTTTGGATCTGTTTCTTCTCTCAACACATTCAATTTGGATCTATGAATATCATGGAAGCAAATGTAAAGACTATTTCAGAGTGCCTGGGGGGGGGGAGGGAAGGAAGGAAAGAAGGGAGAAAATTGTGAAATTCAAAACCTTCCAAAAAAAAATGATTGGTAGAAACTACCATTATATGTAATTGGAAAGCAAATAAAATATGTATATACTTTTTTTAAAAAATTTTGCTTTTTGTTTTTTTCTCATGATTTTTGTCTTTAACTCTAATTCTTCCTTCACAATATGATTAATGTATACATGATTGTCTAATCTATATCAGATTACTTGTTGTCTTGGGGAGGGATGCAGGAAGTGAGAAAAGGAGAATATTTGGAACTCCAAATCTTTCAAAAATGAATGTGGGGGCAGCTAGATAGCACAGTGGATAGAGTCCTGGTACTAGAGTCAGGAAGATCTGAGTTCAAATGACCCCAGATGTTTAATACTTACTTAGCTGTATAATCTTGGACAAGTCATTTAACCCCATTGTCTACCAAAAAAAAAGTTAATATTGAAAAATGTTTTTATATATAATTGGAAAAAAACAAAATACTATTAAGTGAAAAAATATGCCATCAATGTGTCTTGTGGAATATGTCAATGATAAAATTTTAGGATGCCAAAACTATACTGAGTCATTTAATTAAATATAAGATCAATCCCACCTCTGATAATTCCCATTTGTTTAAACATGGACAATATCCCTGGGTCTTTTTCCTAATGTATAAAATTTTCTCTATATTTCTTACCATTTAGCTACCATTTGCTATCCAACAGGAAAAATGTAAAGAATATATTGCTTTTCCAAATTCCCAAACTACCAAATCAAAGAGAAAATTCTAAAAGCTGCCAGAAACAAACAATTCAACTACCAAGGCTCCATAGTCAGGTTTACACAGGATCTGGCAGCATCTACATTAAGGGCTCATAGGGATTGGAATATGATATTCCGGAAGGCAAAAGATCTTGGTTTACAACCAAGAATCAACTACCCAGCAAAACTGAACATCCTCTTTCAGGGGAAAGGATGAACTTTCAGTGAAAGAGGACTTTCAAACTCTCCTATTGAAACAACAGAACTGAACAGAAAGTTTAATCTCCAAGTACAGGTCTCTGGTGAACCATGGAGGGGGTGAATGAGAAGGACTAACTATGAGGAACTTAATGATATTGAACTGTTTGTATTCCTTGTATGGGAAGAAGATATTGATAACTCATATGAACTTTCTCATTTATAAGAGCTGTTAGGCGTGGCAGAGGGGAGCCAGCCGTGGCTGGGGCAGCACTGCCCCCAGCCCGGAGCCTGGCGTCTCCGCCCCGCTGGCGGAGGGGCCTGGCAGGGTGCGCGGGGTCTGGCCAGCCGGCGGCCGCCCGGGGGTCGGCAGGGGCTGTGGGGCGCGGGCGCCCCCCACGCCGAGGGTGGGTTGGGCCGGCGCGGGTCAGCGGGCGCGGGGGCAGAAACCGGCGGGCGGCCGTGGCTGTCAGAGCCGGAGCCCCAGCCTCGGCCCCGCGCGGTGCCGCCCGGACAACCCCGAGGTCACCAACCAGTTTCTTAAACAATTAGGTCTGCATCCCAACTGGCAGTTTGTTGATGTGTATGGCATGGAACCTGAACTCCTTAGTATGGTGCCACGACCAGTTTGTGCGGTATTGCTTCTCTTTCCAATTACAGAAAAGTATGAAGTATTCAGAATAGAAGAGGAAGAAAAAATAAAATCACAAGGACAAGACGTCACAGAATCAGTATATTTCATGAAGCAAACCATCAGTAATGCCTGTGGAACAATTGGGCTGATCTACGCCATTGCTAACAACAAAGACAGAATGAATTTTGAATCTGGATCAACACTGAAAAAGTTCTTGGAAGAATCTCTAAGTATGAGTCCCGAAGAAAGAGCCAGATACCTAGAAAAATATGAAGCTATTCGAGTTATCCACGAATCGAGTGCCCATGAAGGTCAAACAGAGTCCAACACCACTCTGTCAAGAGGAGGGAGACACACATCACCATTGGTCCTTAAGATTCCAAGTAGAAGAATTCTCTATCAGTGGATCAAATAAATATGCATATCTCTTTTGACTTTTGAAACTATGATGGATGCTGCTCCTCTCAGCAGTTCAGAGAATGAGGACAACCCTGAGAGACCTACTATGGACAATACCATTCACATCCAGAGGAAAAAAGCACAGAATCAGAATGCATACCCTATTCACTTTTTAAAAAACTTCTTTTATGTTTTTATATCCTTTCTTATGATTTTTTCTTTCCCCTTTCTTCTTTCACAATATGACTAATTTATAAATAATGTTAAACACAAATGTACATGTACAACTTTAACCAGCCTGTTTGCCACCGTGGGGAAGGGAGAAGGAAGGGGAGGGTAGTTGGGAAATGTGGAATCCATGAATTTCCAAATTGATAAATGTTAAAAAAAAAAACTACCATTGCATATTAATTGGAAAAATAAAATTTAAATTAAAAAATAGAAGAAAAACCTTCAAAATCTGTGGAAAAAAAAGAGCTGTTAGAAGGAGCATATATAGACAGGGCACAGGAAGAAGCAGAATATAATGGTATAACATAGTAAAAAGACTGAATCAGTGGGTGACAGAGAAAAGTACTGGGAGGAAGGGAAAGGAGATGAAGAAGCTAAGAAATTTCACATAAGAGTCAAGAAAAAACTTTTTCAATGGAGTTGAAAGGGGGGGAGGCAAGGGGGAATGAGTGAGCCTTCATTCTCACCAGAAATGGCTCAGGGAAGAACTAACATACACACTTAATAGGGTGAGGAAATCTATCTTACCCTAGAGAAAAATGAGAAGAAAGGGATGGGATAAGGGAGAGTAGGGGGAGGGAAGAGGGAAAGAGGTGATAGAAGAGAGGAAAGATTGAGGGAGAGGATACTCAGATACAACACACTTTTGGACAAGGCCAGGATGAAAGGAGAGAGAGAGAATAGAATAAATGAGAGTGGGAAGGAATAGAGTGGAGGGAAATACAGCTAGTAATAGCAACTGTGGGAAAAATATTGAAGCAACTTCTCTGGTGGACTTATGATAAAGAAAGCAACTCACCCCAGAGACAGAGCCATTGGAAGCTGAATACAGACTGAAGTACATTTTTTTTTCTCTCTCTCTCTCTATTCTTGAGGTTTTTCATCTTCTTGGGGAGGGGAGGGGGTTTATGTTTACTCTTATAACACATTTAATATACATCAATGTATAGCATGGAAACAATATAAAAACTATCAGATAGCCTTCTGGGAGGGGGAGGCAAGGGAGGGTGGGGCAAAAATTGTAAAATTCAAAACCTTGCAAAAAATGATAGATATTACTAATGTATATAATTGGAAAACAAATAAAATATTAATTGGAAAAAAAGAATAAAAAAGAATATATTGCTTTTTGATAAAAGCTATTCCCCAAGGAGTGGCTGCCTGCCTAGCTTCACTCCTCATCTTTCCTTTGGCTTGAATGAAATTTCCAGCTACCAGAAGTAAGTTGCAAATTGGTTTGGATTTTTTAAGTTTAAACTTCATTATTATTTTTATTTATTTATTTTCATATTACCCCCCCACTCACAAGTATAGAGAAACCTCAAGAAAAATGAAGTGAGCACAAAAGAAAAAATATACTTAGTTCTGTGCTTAAATACCATCAGCTCCATCTCTGGGATGGATTGAACTCTTTATCATAAGTTCATCAGAGAAGTTGCTTCAATATTTTTTCCCACAGTTGCTATTGCTAACTATTTCTCTCCATCTCTCCACTCCCATTTATTCTATTTTCTCTCTCCTTGTACTTTGTCCTCCCCAAAATTGTGTTGAGGGGCAGCCAGGTGGCCCTGGGGCCAGGAAGAACCAAGCCCAAGTCCTCCCCAGACACCTAATAACCACCCAGTCACTTGGTCCCAGGAAAAGTCATCCAAACCCACCACCTTGCAAAACCCCCCAAAAAATGTATTGTATATGATTAGCCTCTCCCATGATCTTCCCTCTCTTCTATCACCCACACCCCCATCCCATTCCCTCCCCTCCTTTCTCCCATCCCTTTCCTTTCTTTTTTCCTCTAGGGTAAGATAGACTTCTACAGCCTATTAAGTGTGTATGTTGTTTCTACATTAAATTAAAAAACTTTTGCACAGACAAAACCACTGTAACCAAGATCAAAAGAAATGTAGTAAATTGGGAAACAATTTTTACAACTAGTATTTCTGACAAAGGACTAATTTCTAAAATATACAGAGAACTGAGTCAAATGTTTTAAAAAAAACAAGCCATTCTCCAATTGACAAATGGTCAAAGGATATGCAAAGGCAATTTACAGATGAGGAAATCAAAGCGATCCATAGTCACATGAAAAATTGCTCTAAATCATTACTTATTGGAGAAATGCAAATTATGAAAAAGGAGAATACTATCTGTATCTAGAGAAAGAATTGTGGGGTTTGAACAGAGACTATTACCTTTAATTTAAAAAACAAAACTGTTAAATTATGTAATTTTGCATCTCTTATACTTTATTTTTCTTACTTAAGGATATAATTTCTCTTTCATCACATTCAACTTAGATCAATGTATATACCATGGAAACAATGTAAAGACTAACAGACTGGGACGGCTAGGTGACGTAGTGGATAAAGCACTGGCCTTGGAGTCAGGAGTACCTGGGTTCAAATCTGGTCTCAGACACTTAATAATTACCTAGCTGTGTGACCTTGGGCAAGCCACTTAACCCCATTTGCCTTGCAAAAACCTAAAAAAAAAAGACTAACAGACTGCTTTCTGTGGGGAGTGGGGGAAGGGAAACAAGATTAGAGGGAAATTGTAAAATTCAAAATTCAAAATAAAATCTTTCTCTATTAAAAAATGCATATGTTTCTTCCTCTCTGGGCTATTTTTGATGAGAATGAAGGCTCACTCATCACCCCCCATCATCTTCCCCCTTCCATTCCACTGAAAAAGTCTTTTCTTAACTCTTTTACATGAACTATCTTAGCCCATCATCTTTATGGAGTCATCTTTATAAATATTTTACTTTCCTATTCAACTCTCTCCTGTGCCATATATATATATATATATATATATATATATATATATATATATGCCATATATATATATATATATACCACATATATATACCACATATATATATATAATATATATATATTCCACACATATATATGTATGTGTGTATGTATATATATATATATATATACACATATATGTTCCTTCTAATTTCTCTATTGTTTGAGATGCTTCATATAAGTTATCAGTATCATCTTCCCATGCAGGAATACAAGCAGTTCAACATCCATAAATCCCTCATAATTTGCCCTTCCCATCCACTTTCCCTAGGCTTCACCTGAGTCTTGCACTTGAAGATCAAACTTTCTGTTCAATTCTGGTCATTTCATCAGGAAAGTTTGAAAGTCCCCTGTTTCATTGAAAATCCATCTTTTCCCCTGAAAGAGGATATTCAGTTTTGTTGGGTGGTTGATTCTCAGTTGTAAACCAAAGCTCTTTTGCCTTCTGGAATATCATATTCTAAGCCCTACAAAACCTTAATGTAGATGCTGCTAAGTCCTGTATAATCCTGACTATAGTCCCATGATATTTAAATTGTTTCTTTTTGGCTGCTTGAAATATTTTCTTTTTGACTTGGGAGTTCAGGAATTTGGCTATTATATTCCTGGGAGGTTTTGGGGGGATCCCTTTCAGGATGTGATTGATGAATTCTTTCAATTTCTATTTTAGCCTCTGCTTCTGGGATATCAGGGAAAATTTTCTGGAGAATTTCTTTAAAAAGGAAGCTAAGACTATTTTCCTAGTCATGACTTTCAGGTAGCCAAATAATTTATAAATTATCTCTTCTGGATCTGTTTTCCAGGTTACTTGTTTTTCCAATGAGATATTTTACATTTCCTCCTAGCTTCTCATTCTTTTGGTTTTGTTTTATTGTTTCTTGATTTCTCACAAAGTCATCAACCTCCCTTGGCTCCATTCTACATGTGAAGGAGTTGTTTTCTTCATAGAATATTCTTATCTCCTTTTCCATCTGGCCAATTTTACTTTTTAAGTCACTCTTCTCCTCATTGACCTTGTGGGCTGCTTTTCCCATTTGACCTAAACTGGTTTTTTTGTTGTTTTTTTTTAGTTTTTGCAAGGCAAATGGGGTTAAGTGACTTGTCCAAGGCCACACAGCTAGGGAATTATTAAGTGTCTGAAGCTAGATTTGAACTCAAGTACTCTTGACTCCAAGGCTGATGCTCTATCCACTGCACCACCTAGCCGCCCCTAAACTGGTTTTTAAGATGATATTTTCTTCATTTTTTTTGTAATTCCTTCACCAAGGTGCTGACTTGGTTTTCATGATCCTAACTCACTCTCATGTTTCTTCCTAATTTTTCCTCTATCTTTCTTATTTGATTTTCAAAATCTTTTTTGAGCTCTTCCAAGATCTGAGCAATTTCTATTTTTCTTGGAGGCTTTGGCAACGGAAACTTTGACTTTGTCATCGCATAAGTGTGAGTTTTGATCTCCATGGGACCAAAGTAATTTTCTATGTTCAGATTCTTTTTCTTCTGTTGTTTACTCATTTCCCTAGCCTGTGCCCTGCTTTTTATGCACTTTTCCTCCAAGGTCTTAGGAGAGGCTCTGACTGCTCTCCTGACCTGTGCCCTGGTCTATGGATGACCACAAGCAGGCTTACTTCTGGTTCTTGGGGCCCAGTCTGCAATGAGACCTGAGCTGTACTGGACTCCATGCTAACTCTGGTACAGCAGTTTTTCTGATGATCTTACAAATTGTCCTTGGTGATCCCTGGGTTAAGAGGTCTGGAAACTGCTCCCATTGCCACAGACCTAGGTACCCCCAGGACCCAGGTGCCCTGTGGGCTGTTCCTGGAAAGCTAGAAGTCATTTGTTCCGGTGCAGCATGGGCTGCACTGTGGCCCCTTCCAACCCTGGTGGAACAGATCCTTACCACAGATCTTCTAAGTTGTCTTGGGCCAGAAAATTATTTTACTCAGTCTTTCTGTGGATTCCACCACTCTATAATTTGGTTAGAGTTATAATTTTAAGGCATTTGGAGTGTTCTGGAGGAGAACTTCTGGTAATTCCTGCCTCCATGCCACCTCCTTGACTCTGCCCTCAGAACTGGGTTATGTTAATAGAATTTTTATTGGGTGAACAAGAGTAGGCCACAGACAAAATATTAACAATCAAGTAGCAGTTTTATTATTTTCTTATTTGGGATCTAATTTATAAATCTCATGTTCTACCTTGCTGTAGTGGAACCAGATATTATTATTATAAACATGATCATGGGGGAAGCCAGGAGGAACAATCACTTTTGAGGCTTGAGTAATCTTTCCAGGACAAGTCCAATGAAGGACAATACAACAACTATCACAAGTCTTGAGAGTTGTGACTAACCAAATAGTATAATATAGGGATCCTTGAGTCCTGTGGGAATGATTAAGTTGATTGGATGGTCTTGTAGGTACACCATTATTCTGCTTTAGTACAGAATAGGTTATACTGATACATTTCACTTAATATAGACTAGTACAGGTCAGGGAAAGAATGAAGAAGACTTGTCAGGATTTTATGAATTCCTCTGGCTGCTTTGTTTTTGCTGATTCCCAGGCCAGAGTCTGCTGCCTGTGAGAAAGATCTCTACAAACTAAATTATTAATATTAAATTCATTATACATATAATATATATCAATATGAAAATAATAACTTTTTTGATTATTATGCAGTCTTCTCCTGAATTACAGCTCAATATAAGTGAATTAACAGAATTGGGTACATGTGATACTAGAGACACTGCAAGAACTCTAAGAATAAAGAACATGTAGGAGGTTATCAGATGGTTCAATGAAAATGTTTGAAGATAATGAGAATGAAAGAAGAGATGAAGGTTATCTAATACTCCCCAGGAATGCCAATTTGAACCTATGCTTCCCTCCTGCCTTTCCCTTCCCCTGCCTCACTCCTCCAGAACAGAATTGTGTCTTCTAGTCACTCTGTCTCTACCTGTTCCTCCAATACTTCACTCTTGCACTGGTCTTACTTTTTTTTTTTCATAGTCTTGACCATTGGAAAGAAATATACATGAATCTCTCTTAAAACAAATAGTTGTCTATTGATTGTTCTGCTAGGGAAAGATGTGTTTTCAGGTCAAATTAATACTGGAATTTGGAGTTATCATGAACTCCTGCCTGACTATATTTTGCATTTACTTCTTGTTTTCCTCAGTTTTCATAGATTTAGAGGTTTAAAGGACCTGAGAGATCATATAATCTGGCCCCCTTATTTTAGATGAGAAAACCAAAGCCAGAAAGGTTAAACAACTACTTGCTTGAGGTCACACATGTTAAGTGACATGAAGCCTTAATTTGAATTTAGGTCTTTGTTCCAAACATATTATAGTTGTCTAATCTGATATTCTTTAATTTGGAGTTAATATTTCTGATCAAAAATGATTCTCTTAAGTTTTAACTAATAGTTATAAATTTCAGTGTGTAAAAATATCAAGTCTGCTAAGTAAGTACTGTCTCCTCCATCTCAAATGTTGAATTGGCCTTGTGTCAATCCTGCCTTGAAAACTCAACGATAGCACCAATTTCTTTATCTGATCAGCAAACCTGAAGATAAGATATGTCTTAGATGAGGAGAGAGTAATCCTAATATTATTTGTAAATATTTACTCTCTAGTCTAAGTGGGATGTGATTGTCAATAGGAATTTTCAGCAAATATTATATGAAAGGATCATATTGTAAAACCATGTCATCTATGTGAAATATCATTTTACTTAACTCAATTTTTTTCATTCTTTGTCCTTTCTGTATAAAATACCCCCAGAATTTTTTATCAGGCTTGGTATTCATAAGGATGCCATTCACTCATAGGTTTTTGCTAAGATCCTAGAAAATAAAACTTCACTTATAAATAGTTATTTCATTTTTAGCCTAAGAAAATTATGTTTAATACAGTCTAACTTACTGTGATGTTAACTATTGTGTGGTATAAATCTACCCTAAAAGAAATTCTCAGAGACTGGGTCTGAGCAAAGGAAAGTTTTATTTACTTTTCTTGAGCAAAGGACATTAGACAATAGAATCCTAGAGTTATTACAATTTACATTTTTACTTACTCACTGTCGTGTTAATATAGATACTTCACTCTAACAAAAATAAAACTTCCATAATTATTCACTGCACAAGTGAATTTGCTGAAAATTGCCAGATTAATTTGAGTTTATAACTATATATTAAATGATTATCCTAGTTTTTTGTATATTTTAGAAATGATTCCTTTGTCAGAAATATTAGTTGTAAAAATTATTTCCAAATTTACTACATTTCTTTTAATCTTGGTTACAGTGGTTTTGTCTGTGCAAAAACTTTTTAATTTAATGTAATCAAAATTGTCTAATTTGTTTTTAATGATGTTCTCCATCTCTTCCTTGGTCATAAACTGCTTCCCTTTCCATAGATCTGACAGGTAAACTATACCTTGATCTCCTAGTTTGCTTGTAATATTGTTTTTTATGTCTAAATCCTGTATCTATTTTGATCATTTTCTTCTTAAATAATTGATATTAAGTAAGCTACTTTGATCTTACATATAAATATTCCATTTCATAAACATGAGGGGGAAAATACAAAGCTTTTCATGAACTCTCTGGGCCAAAAGACCTTGAGAGATATAGACTGTTGACAAGGCAACCTCTAATTTTCTCATAACAAATCTTTTTTTTTTTAGGTAATGGGTTTAAGTGACTTGCCCAAGGTCACACAGCTAGGCAGTTGCTAAGTGTCTGAGGCCACATTTGAACTCAGATCCTCTTGACTCCTGGGCTGGTGCTCTGTCCACTGCATCATTCAGCTGCCCCCACTCTCATAACAAATCTTTACAAATGTGATAGATGAAATCTTGATTCATTCATTGTTTGTTATCCCAATACAATTTTAAATTCTCAAAAAGTTTAGCTTGAATCTCTTCTTATACAAAGTTAACTAATTATTCATAACCATTTCAATTTCATGTATATTCCCTTTTGTTATAAATGAATGAAAAGAAAAACCTGCTAGAGTGCGAAAAAATTGCACATTTATTCATAAACCTTGCAAGATACATCTTACAAGATACGGCTACCTCACTCCTAGGCATGAGGCACAAATTAGTCTTCAAAGTCAGGTAATTTATGGTCTTCAGAAACTCTTTTCCCTCCCACTTGGATGTTCATAGGCTCTCAGAGTTTGAGTTACAATCTAAGAGGGCCACCCATTCCATGGCATGCCCCTAATTTGATCCCCCCCCACATCTTATGATATGCTAAAAAAAAAACCAATAGTCACAGGGGGTGTGTGGGTTAGTATTCAATGACCTAATTGTGCAAACTCAGTAACATTAGGTCAAGATCTCTAGGTCACTCTTGACCGGTTGAGAACCAGTTTGGGGTTTGGTATCCCTGGAATGGGATTAGGAAAACTCTTCCAGTCTTGTGATTGGCTGGGTCATTCCCCCTTTGTAATGGATTCCTAAGGGCTCCCCTCCACACTCAGTGAAGACCAACACCCTACATTTCTCTCACCTTTACTCCCTAGAACTTTGCAACACAGAAAAAAATCTTAAGACCAGATGTTTCTAAAATTCCTTTTTATGATTAAAAGTTTTTCTTTATACTTCTCTTAATAATCTTGTAAAAATTCTCTTAATAACCTTGTAAAAATCTCAAACTCATATCCCAAATAACCTTAAATTATTTTCCTTTTCAAAAGGCTAAAAGTTTGCAAATCCTTCTTATCTTTATTAGTGCAATTCTGATTTCTCAATGCTTTAATTTTAACTTACTGATCAAAAGTTCCTATAAATTAAAACATTTTGGAATATTATATCATAATCAAAGTTGTGCATTTTTACAAACCACTTAATTTAATTACATGTATTTTCAAATTACTTTGTACAGAAGATTAGCCCATTATAGAATTATCTATTTGAAGGAACAATAATAAAATAAAAATCAACATTTACCTAGAAATTGCTTCCATATTAAACTTTTCATATCACTTTACTATCAGATATTGCAAAAGTGGCACTCTAATGCAATTTTTAAATTACTCCCAACTTTATTTTAAAATATATCCCCATTTAAACTTATAGCTCTCTACAATCTTCTCTTCTTACATTGATTTTTAAATTATTTCTCAAAGTTCCCAAAGTCCATTTTTTTACTCAAAGTTTCTCATACCTTCTTTCTACATGCTTTAACCAACTTCCATACTTCACAAATGGTTCAAAAACCTCAACTTTCTCTATATGCTTTTTTATTTTCCCTTGCAATCCTGTTGATTATCTTCCCAGTTCTTTCAGAACCCATTACTCAGACTTAACTACTAATAATTTCCATAAATATACTGTTCCACTCTTCTTTTTCCATTAGCTCTTTTTGATTTTAGTACATATTGTTCCTATTTGGAACTTTATTTTTATATAGACCACACTGTAATTCACCTTACCATTCAAACATTTTAATATTTAGCATTCTTAATTTTAACTCATAATTTTTGAGAAGGTAAAATCACTCAAAATTCCCACAGCTGCCCCCTCTTCAGCTAGAATAAACCAAATAACTTCTCTCACAAGGGGACAGTGCTAAATATTTGGGGGTGGGGGAGAGGATCTTCTGATCCTCTTGAATCCTCAGTTGTCCCATTATTTTCTATAATAATTATCATCATCAGAATCTATATTAATAAACTCCAGAAGTTATAATGTCATCATAGAATAAACTTGGATCCATTCTGTTTTCCTTTTTTCTGGCGTTTCTATGTAATCAAATTATACACTTTAGAATGTATCTGACTCTCTTGTCTTCCTAGAATCTTCCTCCTCAAAGCTTTCTCAATGTCAAAATTTTTGTGATTCGTTTATTTAATACATACCATTCTCATCTGGAAATACTCACTGTCTCTTTTTCTGTTTCTATGACTTCAAATAAATTCCCTTTTCAACACTTGTTTTTCCAATTCTCCCTATTCTCTTTCACTACTATTATTAATTAGTCCTTTTTCTTAATTCCTCTCTTTGCTAACTCCAAGGCTGAGAGATAGAAGCCAGGATTGTAAGTGGGCAAGTGCTGGATATGGGGAGGGAGGGAGAGAAAGCATCCTGGAAGCAAAGAATAGCAAAAAAAGCCAGGAAAATGAACAGGTCAAAAGCATTTAATCATTTTCTGCACTTTCCCTTTTTACTTTGGTATTTCTTCCTCATTATTAAGGCTAGACTCTAGAGCTCTCAGCTGGTATTTCAGGATCCTTCAGCCTTGGCCCTACTGCCTCCAATCATCTGGACTTCTTTGAAATCTCTCCCTGTCAATCACATTAATCACTTGGGATTATCCCCCCCCCCCCCAATTTCAAGCTGCTTGATTGAGTCAAGGGTCGGGTCACCCAGAGGCTCACTGATTTTGTCTGGGTCAAATTCCAGACTCACGGGTCTTGCTTCCCTAGGCTTGTGGACACAAACTAACCCACCCATGGTGCCATCTCTGGACCTTCTTCTGTGGTGGGGTGTCTCTCTTATAGTGCTGCCTTTGGAGGTCTTCTGGCTTTCAATTTTTCTCAGACTAAGTCTTTCTTTGGGATTCTTCTCTCACTCCTCAAGGGATCTGCCTGGGCACTAAATCACAAGCTGTGGAAAATCGTCCAGTGTGACACTTGCTCATATCTGTGTCCAGGAGAGTCTTAAGGAGGAGAATTGTTTCCCAGACAATGCACCTCAACTATATGGGATAAATTTACTCTAAAAGAAATTCTCAGGGACTGGGGTCTGAGCAAAAGAAAGTTTTATTTACTTTTCTCAAGAAAAGATAGACTCACCATCTCACCTGATGTTGGTTCAAGAGCTGCACCCAAACAATCAAGCAAAAATATATATAGTTTCTCCCCCCTTCTCCCCTTTAGTCCATTGGCTGGGCTTTTGGGGGTAAATCTATTCACTGAAATTTACCCCAGCAACAGACACAAAGAAAAGATGAAATGTTTTCATAATATTTTTCCCACCAGATGGAGAAGTAATTTAGGACCTTCATAATTATCTCAACTAATGTCTATGGTCAGAATGTCCTCCCAGTTTGCAAAAATAAAGCGGATGGCTCTGAGCCTCCTTCCTAATGCAAGATTTTCTTGACAAAACATGTCTTGATCCTTAGAGGACTTCACCAGAAAATTTCACACTATGATACTATGAACAACCAGAGTCCTAGGAAGAGTGATGATCCCCATACATTTTAACTTTAGGAAAATTAGCTGTGGCATTCTCTTCCCAGTGTTGTATTAGGAACAAAAACTTTTAATTTTGTTGTCCTGTCTTTTTCAAGTGTGAATAATTTAGCTATTAATCAACCAAAGAATTCCTGTGAGTAATGTAACAAACCAGAAAGCTAAAGGTCATAAAATCCTAATTTGTTTTTTTATTTTTTTATTATTTATTAGAGTGAATCTAACAGTGCCAGGCAGATATTTTCATTTAGAAAGCTTGATTAACTGAATTTAAAATCTGACCATCAGAGGTTTTGAGAAAATTTTTTTTTAAAGTAAGATAATGGTTTTTTATTTATTTTTTTAATTGAAGGCAATAGTCTTTGGTCTTTGTTCAAACTCCACAATTCTTTGTGTGGATACAGACAGTGTTCTCCATTGCAGAGACCCCAAAATTGTCCCTGGTTGTTGCAGTAATGGAGCAAGTCCACCAAGTTTGATCATCACCACACCCATATTGCTGTTAGGGTGTACAATGTCCTTCTGGTTCTGCTCATCTCACTCAGCATCAGTTCATGCAAATCCCTCCAGGCTTCCCTGAAATCCAGTCCCTCCTGGTTTCTAATAAAACAATAGTGTTCCATGACATACACATACCACAATTTGCTAAGCCATTCCCCAACTGAAGGACATTTACTTGTTTTCCAATTCTTTGCCACCACAAACAGGGCTGCTATGAATATTTTTGTACAAGTGATGTTTTTACCCTTTTTCATCATCTCTTCAGGATACAGACTGAGTAGTGGTATTTTTTTTGGGGGGGATTTTATCTTTTAAAAAAATTTTTTATTAAAGATTTTAATTTCAGTTTTACAATTTTGCCTCTAATCTCACTTCCCTCCCCCCCACCCCGGAAAATACATGTTTCTTGAAAAACATGGAATGATGAGGGAAGTTGCAAATGTGAAAGAATCTACCTCTTGTCTTTACAATTTATGAAGGAAATACATCTTCAATGTAAGTATTAATGGGCTAATAATAATAATAATGATAGTAACAATGATTTTCAATTTAAACATTTTTCTTTCCAGATCAACATTCTTTCTGCCCTCCTCCTCCTCATCCCATTTAAAAAAGCAAGTAAAATAGAATCTTTATTATAGTAGTTTTTTTAAAATTATTGAATAAGCCCCAATTCTGGCTGGTGTGGAGGGAAGCCCGCTGCCGGCGGGGACCCGCTGCCCCCACACCCCGAGGGGCCGGGGAAGGCGGCGGAGCCGCTGGGGGCCCGGCCGGGGCCGCCGCCAGGACGCCCGCGTGGGCTCGGGAAGACTCGCGGCGGCTCCCGCCCCGCGCCTCCACCAGGGGGCACTGTCTAGTGAGTGGGAGGACCCTCCCGCGTGGTGGGAGTGACGTCAGCGGGGGCCCCGGTAAGGAGAGCGATGAACGGAGGGGAAGAGCGGCCGGCGCGCACGCGCGGCCGGGTCCGGCACAAGTTCAAGTCTCGGGCCCGCGCTGCCCGCAGCCGAGGCCGCCTCCGTGCGCGGACGGAGCCCTGAGGGGCGCTGCTGCGGCGCTGGGGCCGCCTCCTCCGCGCGTGCGAGTTCCGGCGACGGGCCCGGAAGTGGCGACGGCAGGCGGCGGCCCCCGCGCAGCCTCCCGCGCCGCGCCCGGGCCCTAAGGCGCCCTCCACGCGGACCCCGCCCCGGGCCCCGGCCCCGCGCCCGCTGGTGAGTAGCAGCCCCGGCCCCGGCCCCGCTGGCCTCCGGCGGCTCTTCCGCCCGCGGGCCCTGGGCGCCGCGGCCCCGGCCTCCTCCACGCCCCTCCCGGCCCGGCCCCGGGCCTGTCCCGGGGCGGGGAGGACGGCGCGGCCCCGCGGGGCTGAGGCCGGGCCCGACTCCCCCGGCCCTGGGCCCGGCTGCGGAGGAGAGACGAGGCCGGGCCTCCTGTCAGCCCTCCTGCGGGCCAGGGAGGACAGGCGGCGCCCCGGAGTGGCGGGGAGGGTGCGGCAGGGGAACTTTTATTTTTTTGCCAGGATTTCTTTATCTTTTAATTAAAGATTTTATTTGTTTTACAATTTTTCCCCTACCCTTACTTCCCTCCCCCCACAGAAGACAATTTGTCAGTCTTTACATTGTTTCCATGGTATTCATTGATCCAAATTGAATGTGATGAGAGAGAAATCATATCCTTAAGGAGGAAACATAAAGTACAAGAGATAACAAGACCAGACAATAAGATATCAGTTTTTTTTTTCAAAATTAAAGGTAATAGTCCTCAGTCTTTGTTCAAACTCCACAATTCTTTCTCTGGATACAGAGGGTATTCTATCACAGACAGCCCCAAATTGTTCCTGAATGTTGCACTGCTGGAATGAGCGAGTCCATCAAGGTTGCTCATCACCCCCATGGTGCTGTTAGGGTGGACAGTGGCATCACTTTCCTGATGTCAAGGCCTTCTTCAAGAACAAAGGACAAATTGTCATCATGGAGAGGATCCATACTTCCGATAGGACTTGGATAAGATGCTTTCTAAAGTTCCTTCCAACTCTTAAGATTCTGTGATTCTATAACCTATGTGTGGGTTTAATTTTTTTTAAGTAATTTTTTCAATCAACAGACAAGATGGCCTCTCTCCTACTTCCTCCCATTGGGAAAATAAAGAAAAACAACAATATACACAGTCTAATTTACTTTTTTGCCTCTGTGCAGGAGCAAAACATGGATAGTTACAGAGTTTAGAATTGCATTGTTTGGTCTTTTAATTAGGCTCAGACCTGAAGCATTTGGAATGGATCTGAGAATCTGATCTGTGTCTGTGCTATGCCTTCTTATCTTATATCACTTTTCCTTCCATATATTCCATTCAGTGGTCACCCAATATGTTGGAAATCAAGGTACTTTAACATATTCTGAGTACCCAGGTGACAGACACTTGGAGTATATCAGTGTTACTTCTACTTTTGCTTCATGACCAATCATACATCTTCTAGAAGAATGGAGGATATACTTTAATGGAGCTGTGGGTATTCCCCCTCATGCAGATTGTTACTCTTCCTTGGCCTGTCCATCTTAGGGACCTCTTGCCCATATCCTTCTGTAAATTCATATAAATTGTGAGTGACCTTTCACTAGTTCTCTTCATATATGAATAGCAGTAAAAAGTATATGGACTGTTCATTCATTTATTACTTACTCTCTAGGTAGCACATTTGTCCTTTTCCTGTCTTATATACATGCACACATGATACATTTATATATAGAATGCATTTATATTCCTGTATATATATATATATATATACATATTCAAGTATATGTATTTATGTACATTATATATAATATGTACTTTATTTCCTTTTGCTTCTCCCCCATACTTCTTTGTTGGTTACATGTTACAGCATATTCATAAACTCAATGTGTCACCCTTTAGTCCTTTGGCTAACCTGCAAATTTGGTTCCTTTGGAGGGGGAGCAAGACAGTGGGGTTAAGTGACTTGCCCAAGGTCAAAATTTGAACTCAGGTACTCCTGACTCCGGGTCTTGTGTTCTATCCACTGCATCACCTAGCTGCCTCATGCAACTTTAGCTCTTGGGAAAATGTGATATTTAATTACTAAGGGCCATTACCAGATGAATATTGATAGTAAAAGATGGACGTTTCAGGAAGAAGTTTAGGATCATTAAAAAACATTACATAGTTTTTATAAAGTAATCCAGATGATTTTCCTTTTAGTTAGTTTTTGACCCAAACCATTGTCCATCAGAAGTATCTATTCAAAATACAGATCCTGATAATAGACCAACTTTATGGGTTGTCCATCCTACTGCATATCATTATTTATCCTTTCTTCCCAAAGTGGATCAGTGATTTCAGGAGGGTGATATCTTGATTGCAGGTGAATTGGTTATAAAAGAGTCAAGACTGTGCAAAGTCACAAACCTTACTTCTCTAGAGTCATCAAGAGCCAGTGGTAATACATAGGTCAGGGTAGCCTTTGGTAGCAGAGAACCTGAGTTATTGCCCTAGTTCATTATGTCTGTGACCTTGATCAAATTTTTTTTAACCTCTTTGTTCCTCGTCTTTTTGTTCATCATTCTCTTCCTCATTATTATATGATGAATTTCTTTAGCTTACTATGTACAAAATTCTGGTCTAAGCTGTGGAGATAAAATTGAAAATGATAGAGTTGCTACCCTCACAGATCTCCCATTCTAAAGGGGAAAAGAACCTGAAAATCAGATAGAATAGTCTCATGGTCCTTAGATTACAACAGCAAAGCAGCAAAGACTTGCATGAATTGATGCTGAATGAAATGAGCAGAACCAGAAGAATACTTTACACATAGAGTGATGATCAACTATGAACTATGAAGAACTTGTTCATTTCAGCAGTACAATAATCAAAGGTGGAAAATATCCATACCCAGAGAAGGATGTGGAGTTTTAAGTGAAATGAAAAGCCTACCATTTTCAATTTTTAAAAGTTGTATTATATCCTTTTTCTCTCTCTACTATTTTCTTTTTTCTATTTGAATTTGATTCTTCTCTCACAGCATGATCAATATGCATCTGTGTTTAGCATGATTATAAATGGAGAGCCTTTATTATATTGTTTTCTGTCAGGGAGGGTAGGGAAGGGAGGGAGGGAGAAAAATGTAAAAAAAGCTTGCAAAAAAAATTGGTAAAAATTACCATTGCATGTAGTTGGAAAAACAAATAAAATATTAAGAAGAAAAAAAGATTATTGCAGCAGGAAAGATTTTATTTATTTTGAATTTTACAATTTTTTTCCCTTATTCTTACTTCGCTCCACCTCCACCCCCCCTCCCCACAGAAGGCAATCTGTTAGTCTTTACATTGTTTCCATGGTATACATTGATCTTAGGGTGAATATGATGAGAGAGAAATCATATCCTTAAGGAAGAAACAAAGTATAAGAGATAGCAAAATTACACAATAAGATAACAGGTTTTTTTTTTTTTTCTAAATTGAAAGTAATAGTCTTTGGCCTTTGTTCAAGCACCACAATTCTTTCTCTGGATACTGATGGTATTCTCCATCATAGATACTCCAAAATTGAACCTGATTGTTGCACTGATCAAATGAGCAAGTCCATCAAGGTTGATCATCACCCCCGTGTTGCTGTTAGGGTACACAATGTTCTTCTGGTTCTGCCCATCTCACTCAGCATCAGTTTGTGCAAATCCTTCCAGGCTTCCCTGAATTCTCATCCCTCCTGGTTTCTAATAGAACAATAGTGTTCCATAACATACATATACCACAGTTCCTTAAGTCATTGAAGGACATTTACCCAATTTCCAATTCTTTGCCACCACAAACAGGGCTGCTTAATATCTCTTAAAATACATTTTCACTGATAAAATAATATCTGTAAATGAGATGATGGGACAAGGTGATACCTAAGGATACTTCTAGTTCTAAAACTATGATCCTATAATTTTTCAGCATGTTCACAGTTGTAACATCAACGATTTTTAGCTGGTGGTGATGGAGAAGAATTTTTAGAATAGAACCAATGCCCTTTCTTCATCTGTTGTCTTCCAATTTCACCCTTACATACCATTTAAATGCTCTTGCTCAAATATGTCTCATGTCAAGCTCTCCAGAAACTTTTTTTCTTTTCTACTACTTTTAGATGTCAGTCTTGTCAGTCTAGTTAAGTTACTTGCTCAGGGTCATATAGCTTAAGCTCATGTATTCCTGACTCCAGAGCCAGCTCTCGCTCCACAACAACACAAGCTGTCTCTAAGATGTAAAGTTTGTTTTGTCTTCTAGGCTCATATTTTGTTTCTTACAGCTGAACTTTGACCAAGTATTAAAGTTGATTTAATTTAGAAAGCATCATTGAGTTCTTTATGGAATTTCTCTACCTGCTCATTCTCAGCAACAGATATCTACACATAAGCTACAGTTTTCTTTGTGGTGGTCTTTTTTGTATATGTTTACAAGGAATGTTACAATTTGAAGTGTCTGTATCTCATGAAATTTTTCTTATTTCCTTTGAAAACCAATGTTTTTATTTGCCTCAAGGGAAAATCTATGTATGTCATCCCTTCAGTTTTTCTTTTTTTATAACATCAAATCAGATGGGATGTTCAAAAGTTGGTTCCTGAACAAGAATCTCACATGTAGAGATCAAGGAGCCGAGTTAATTTGTATAGATGGTGAAAATGAAGTGATTCTTAGTATCTTTTCCCCTCTTCTTTGCCACTTGACCACTGGGTGGGTCATTTTGTGTAAGATAAAGGGCCATTTTATAGTTTGTTTCGGGTTTGGGTTTCCATGACCAAAGAAGCTGTCAAATAACTAACCAACTGATAAGTCTCATTGAGCCTAGAGTTGACCTTGGAGAACAGATTCTCTTTCCCATACTATACTTTGAAACCTTTCCTCAACCTGAAAGGGTTTATGCTCCACATAAATCTCTACAATATGTCAAGTTAGAGGAGGAGAACACTTTGTAGAGATATGAGCACAATACTGAGATAAATAGCAGTGGTTTCTTTTAGTATTGTTTTCAGTGAACAAGAGGAGACTTGTTTGGACCACTTAAAAACTCACATCTTTTTTTTTTAACTTTTAACTTCTAAATTTATTTGTTTATTTATTTATTTATTTTGAATTTTGCGATTTTTTTCCCCCCTAATCTCACTTCCCTCTCCCCACCCCCCATAGAAAGCAATCTGTTAGTCTTTACATTGTTTCCATGGTATACAATGATCTAAGTTGAATGTGATGAGAGAAATCATATCCTTAAGGAAGAAAAATAAGGTATAAGAAATAGCGAAATTACATAATAAGATAACTTTTTTAAAAATTAAAATTAATAATCTTTGGTCTTTGTTCAAGTGCCACAATTCTTTCTCTGGATACAGATGGTAGTCTCCAACGCAGATACCTCAAAATTGTGCCTGATTGTTGCACTGAGGGAATGAGCAAGTCTATTAAGGTTGATCATCACCCCCATGTTGTTGTTAGGGTGTACAATGTTTTTCTGGTTCTGTTCATCTCGCTCAATATCAGTTCATTCAAATCCTTCCAGGCTTCCCTGAATTCCCATCCCTCCTGGTTTCTAATAGAGCAGTAGCATTCCATCACGTACATATACCACAGTTTATTAAGCCATTCCCCAATTGATGGACATTCACTCAATTTCCAATTCTTTGCCACTACAAACAGGGCTGCTATGAATATTTTTGTACAGGTGATGTTTTTATCCTTTTTCATAATCTTAAAAACCCACTTCTGCTGTATGGATCGGTAAACAGATTTAGAACCACAGAGAACCCTTAGAAACCAAATTATCCCAACTCATTCTTTTCACAAATGGTTAAACTTGAGTTGAGAGGGAAGTCACTTCCTTTAGGTAACCTAGGGCAGGATTTGATCTCAGGTCCTCTCCAAAGTACCTTGTCCATAGTCATTTATTCAGTACCTTATGCTTAGTACTAGGGATACAAATAAGAAAAAGATGTTCCACTAATGTACTGTTGGTAGAATTGTAAAGTGATACAACCACTCTGGAGTGCAATTTGGAACAATAACCAAAGGGCAATCAAACTGGGAATACCCTTTGATCCAGGTATTAAGTCTAAATCCCAAAGAGATCATAAAAAAGACTCACATGCACAAAAATACTCAGAGCAGCTTTTTTTGTGATGGCAAAGAACTGGAAATTGAGAGAATGCCTATCTACTGGAGAGTGGCAGAGTAAGTTGTGGTATATGAATGAAATTGAATGTTCTTATTCTATGTATCTGAAAGCAAATCAAAATATTTTTTCACTTATTTAAATTTTAAATTTTTTGTTTTTTCTTCCTTGTGACTTTTCCCTTTTGTTCTGAGTCTTCTTTCACAACATGACTAATATGAAAACATGTGTAATATGATTGTGAATATATAACCTATATCAGATTACTTGCTGGGTTACAGCAGGGGTAGGGAAGTCTGGGAAGATGAAAACTTTAGGAAAATGAATATTGAAAACTATCTTTACATATAATTGGAAAAATAAATGCATTTTTTTAAAAAAGAAAAAGATAGTCCTGCCCTCAAGGAGCTAAGAATCTAGTGTGGGAAGATAGTACCCTAAAGGAAGCTGAAAATTGGGTGAGTGTGTGAAGGCTACTAGAAGCTTCAATGTCCCTGGGGTGTGATGTTTCCGAACAGAGCAGCTGGTAAGAAATAAAGGGTTGTCCATAAAGTTCTATAAAGGAACACATTCTTAATTTCAGGGCATGTGGGATGTAGCAAATTGTACAATTTATTTGACCACAATCATTCAGAAACTGATTGATCGATATTTGTCCTTTGTTCTAGAAGAAGACCATGGTATCAGGGAGGTGCACCATGATGAACAAGCGAATTGGATTTGAGTGAAGGGGTACTGTGCTAAGTCACCAGCCTCACTTTCTTCTCCAGAGCCATCTGGGTCCAGGGACCAGATATGGATCAGAACAACTGGAGATGACCCTGGATGTGAGGTTTCAGGATTATGTGAGTTGCTTATGTGACATTGCTAATAAGTATCAAATGTTTGATGCCAGATTTGAACTCAGGTCCTCCTGAATCCAGGCCTGGTGCTCTATCCACTATACCATCTAGCAGCCCTCAAAGAATCTCAGAATCTTAAGAATTGGAAGGAACTTTAAAAAGCATCTTGTCCTACTCTAGAATTGTTGACAAGAGGCAGTCAGTCTTCTCTAAATCAAAATATATGCTAAGTGAATCATCTCTTTGAATAGAAGAAAATGATGCCTTAAAAAAAAAAAACCTCTCCTTTCTCCAGAAAAGTTGTTTGTATCATTTTTACCAAGAGCAAAAGGGAAAGAAAAACAGTTGAGTTAGACTGATCACAACTTCAACCAAGAGAACATCTCCTGAGTGTTTCCCTTTCTCTCCATTCCCACTGGCCCTCATTGCCTTTCATCTGACCTGGTCTTCCTGCCTTTAGACCAGAGGTGGGAAATGTCCAACCCCTGAGCTATATGAGGCTTGATCATTTGATCTGGCCCAGCTAAGGCAACCCAGGTGGGACTTGAAATTCAAACTCTAGGAGCTTTTTTCATAGCATATATTAAGTGGAAACATAATAATAACATAAAATTTGAGAGAGAACCATGAAACATCCCTTATGGCATAAACAGACACACTTGAATGATGGGATGCACACATATGCTTCTCGTCAGCTACTGGCTGGTCTACCTGTATTGTGCTGACTTGGGACAGTCAGCGCCAGGCAGGCTGAGAGTATACATACTGCAAAAGTGCTCACAAACTGTGGAGAAACTACAGCGATCCTGTGATGTTGAGGTGGGCTACGATGAGATGATTTCTCTCTGAGATGGTTCCTCTTGATGATGACCTTGCCAACATTAAGGATGTTGTCAGCACAGACAGTAATTCCATTCTAACCTTTATCAACATGTGTATGATCAACAATCCTCACCCAAACTGAATCACAGATGAAGATTAAGGAAATGACAGTACACAGAAAGAACCTCAAGACTTATTAATACAAATGTTGGCTATGTTCCAAATCCAAAATGCAAGATTAGAATGGTAATCAAAGAAAAATAATGACGTTGCTGGTGATGCACACGCTGGAGTTTTGTTAGTTTTGTTAAAACTTAAGTGGTGTGACAGTCTATAGATGGCGAGTACAAAGAAAAGAAAAGTTGATACAGAGGGTCGATCTTTCCAAGAAAAATGGACGAATGATTATTTTTTTGTTGAAGTCAAAGGCAAACCTATGTGCCTAGTTTGTGGCAATGCATTAGCAGTAATGAAAAAAGCCAACCTAGAGCGTCATTATAGTTCAAAGCATGCTGAACTCAAGGAATTGGGAGGCCAGGTGCGTCTGGATAAAATCAGGGCTCTTCAGCAGAGTCGAGCACCCCAGGAAGTCACTCTTGCCACACCCTGTTGTGCTGGGAGCAACATCATCCAGGCAAGTTATGTAGTGAGTGAGCTCATTGCCAGGAAGCTGAGGCCGCATGTAGAGGGCGAGTTTGTGAAAGATTGCATGGTGGCCGCTGCAAAGCTGTTAGCCCCAGACAAAGTCAAATTGTTTGAGAGTGTTAGTTTGTCTCAGAGAACCGTCTCTGATCGGATTGCTGACTTAGCACAAGATATTGAAAAAACACTGCAGGATTCTGTGGGAGATTTCCAATTTTTCTCTCTGGCTTGTGACGTGACAACAGACATAACAGATACTGTCCAGTTGGCCGTTTTCATTCGAGGGATAACTGCAGAGTTTGACACAAGAGAGGAGCTGCTGTCTCTGGAAGCCTTGCACAGCCCTGCAAGTGGAGAGGACTTGTTTGAGAGACTTGTTTTATCAATGAAAAACCTTGAGCTAACATTTGAAAAGTTAAGTGGCCTTACCACAGATGGAGCTCTGGCCACAGTGGCTTCACAAGAAGGGTTAATTGCATTTGTCAAGAAAGAATGGCATCATCTCAGTCTTGACCCGAGTGATTTAGTGATATGCCACAGCATCACACAACAAGAAAGTCTCTGGGCACAGTCATCTCGACTCAGTGATGTGATGTCTACAGTTCTGGCATGCGTGAATTTTGTCAAAAGCAGAGGGTTTAACAGCCTCCAGTTGAAGGAGTTATTGAGTGAACTGGATTCTGAGTACAGTGATATTGTTCATCACTGTGAAGTGCGGCAACTGAGCCATGGAAACCTGCTCGTGAGGTTTTATGAACTGCGCAATGAAGTGAAGCAGTTCATGGAGATGAAGGGAAGACCTGTCAGGGAACTCAGTGACAGCCAGTGGCTGTGTGATCTGGCCTTCATGGTGGACATTACCAAGCACCTCTCAGAGCTGACTGTCAAGCTGCAGGGCCCCAACCAGCTTCTCAGCAACCTGCTTTCAAATGTAAAATCATTTGAAGCTAAATTAAAGCTGTGGAAAATGCAACTTGAAAGGAATAACACCGTGCATTTCCCCACTCTGGAAGGACAAAAGCCTTCTACAACACTCGAATATGCCGGTGAATGTGCGAAACTAGGTGAAGCTTTTCATGAAAGGTTTAAGGACGTGAAAAGTAAACAGATGGAATTGAACATCTTTGCTACACCCTTCAATGTGGAACCAGCCCATGTGCCTGATAACCTCCAACATGAAATCATTGACCTGCAAAGTGACGATGAGCTGAAAGCTCGGTATAATAACCTCCCCCTGCTTGAGTTCTATAAACGTTATGTAGGCAATGCTGAATTTCCCACTTTGAGGAGACATGCATTGAAATATGCATCAGTTTTCGGAACAACTTACTGCTGTGAACAGTTCATTTCAAAACTTGCCATGGCAAAGAGTCGACTGCACTCCAGACTGACTGATGTGAGCCTGGAAAAGCAGCTGCGAGTAGCAACACATCAATACCGGCTAACATCACACACCTCCCCAAAGAGAAGCAGTTCCAGCCATCACATTAGAGGTGAGTTAATTAAATATTGGACTAAACCTAGCAGGCTAATTTTGAAGTTGAGAATTTTGTATGGCCAGCAAATGAGATGATAAATATCCAAAAGTTTCCCCATCCCTTCTCTAGACTCTGTTCACTTCAGTCTATCTTCCAACACCTACTAAAATGATTAAATAAAGCACAGGTGTGACTATGTCCCCATGTTACTGCTCAGTAAACTTAAGTGACTTCCTATTCTAGGACAGATTACAAACTATTCTGTTTAGTATTTAAAGTTCTTCATGCCCTTATAGGAACCTACCTTTCCAGCTTCTTGCAATTTACTTTTTCACAAACCAGCCTTTTTGCTGTTTTCCATCTCTCATCAACATACATATGTATGCACATATCCTAACTATTCAAAACTGAGCCCAAGTGGGACCACCTTTCCCCAAATTTTTTTATATAATTTTCTGTGTGCATTTTCCCTTTATAGAATATGAGCTTCTTGAGGACAGGGCTTACTTTGTTGTTATTGTACCGAATCACCTATCATGTGAGGGTAGGTGCTTAAGATGTGCTTGTTGAATTGAATTGAAGCATGCTTTTTTTAAAAAACAATTTATTAATTTTTATTTTTAAAATTTTTTAAATATTGTATTTATTTTTCCAACTACAGGGTTTTGAGTTTACATTTTTTCTTTCTTCCTCTTTCCCTTCCCTCCCCAGTCCCTTGTCAGAAAGCAATCCCAATATAAGTTAAACATGTCTAATCTTGAAGCATACTTTTTAAAATGTTTATGTTCTTTACTTTCTTTTTTCCCTTTCTCTCAAGATTATCTTAGATGCTGTCTTGAGACCTTAAAAATGGAGCCAGTGGAAGTGACTGGAGACTCTATGAAACGTTCTCTTTCCATTGATGAACATAATGATCTGGCCCAAGCTGATGAAGCTAAAAGACAAAAGGTCTCAGAATGCTGTTTAACTAAAGATCAAGATAATGACTATGTTGTGAGCAGTGAGCCTGTGACCAGACAGTCAGAAACCATAACTGCCAGGGAAGGTAGAAACAATGTTAAGGCTCAGATTGAAGAAGAGGAGGAGGAGGAAGAAGATGAACTTTTGAAGGAGGAAGAGGAGGATAAGGATGGAAAGGGAGAGAGCTTTGCTGATATGATGAAGCATGGACTCACAGAAGTTGATGCTGGCATCACAAAGTTTGTGAGTTCTCATCAAAGCTTCTCAGGAATTTTAAAGGAGAGGTATCTTCACTTTATATAGTTGGTTTGACAAGGCTTTGTGTGGAACTGAAATTCATTTCTAAGGTTCCAGAATCATGGCCAATAAATTCAAGCACTTCATTTCTGTTTAACATGATTGTCTTAAGATTCCCTCATTTAAGAGGAGGGAAGAGAGGAAAGCTAGTTTGTAATGCAGAATACTACCTAGGGAAATGGTATTTTGTTAAATGAATGTAATTAAGATCTCTGTACAAATAATACCAATTTCTATATATGCAGTCCTGGTTTCTCTCCTGAGTTCAGTCTCAACTATTTATTATCTGTTGGACATTTTGAACTGAATACCCTTCAGGCATTTCAAACCCAAAATGTCCAAAACAAAACTCATTTTCTTTTCCACCAATCCTACCCCATCTTTCTAATTTTGCAGAACACTATTACCCTTGCAGCCTCAGTGGCATCCTTGGTCCTTCCCTCTCCCTTAACCCACATATCCACCCTTAGTCAAATCTTGACATTTCTGCCTCACCTGCCCCCATCTTTTTACCCCTGTAATCAATGATGTAGGCTTTCCTTCCTCAGGAAATTCCAGTGGCCTTTTTTTCCTGCTCAGATTAATATAACTTCTATGGCATTTAAGCTTTCACTGATCTGGCCAGCCCCAAATGATCTTTCCAATCTTACCATATTATTCCAATCCTGTGCCTTGTTGTCCAATTAAACTGAATTTCTTACTCTTTTCAATGGTAAGCCATCTTCAGGCCTTCATCTTGTTTATTCCCCAGGCCTGGAACAAATAACTGGACTTCTTCCTCTTAGACACCCTGATCCCCTCAAGACTTAACTCAAGTGCTACCATCCCTCATCCCCACTTTAACCCTGACTGCTTGTGCCCTCAGCTCCTAGATCCTCTTGTTTCTGTAGTATGCCAATATATTCATGATGCCATGGACGCTCCTCAAGTTCCCTCTGTGTCCATGACTGCTTGTGCCCTCAACTCTTGTTTGTGTGTGTGCCATTATATTCATGATACTATGTGAGCTCCTTGAGTTCCCTCTCTGGATGCCTATCTTTTGGCATCATTCTTGGCACATAGTGATTGATTTCAGGGTGGCTCAAGTCCTGTTCCTAACTACCTAATTTTTAATTCATATTCAAAAAATGTTGCTGATAATTTCCAAAACAATTTATTTTATTAAATAGGTGAAAGTTTTCTTCTGGAATTTTATAACTTGTTTTCGTTAGCTTCTCTTGTCCCATGTTTTCAAAGAGGTAAATTTTTAAACCTCTTGCAATTTTTTTTCCCTTTTCTGATTGGAATCTTCATTGCTCTAGATAATTCTTGAAAAATTCCCTCCACCAATTCAACTCAGCAGGGAATATGTACCTTTATAGTTTTCAGAATGTGGCTTATGGCATTGAGAGGGTGTGACCTAACCAGAGTCCCAGGGTGAATGGATGTAAGGCAAGAAGACATGAATGAGCTCAGGTCTTTCTACCTCCAAGACTGGCCCTCAAGCTACATTGCTGCTTGTTGAAATTATTGGGATTTTTCACCTGTTACTTTTTAACTCTATTTCACATTTTATTTAATGCTAATTCTTACTTGACTAGGCCAGGTAAAAAAAATTATAAATTGTTGATTTAGTCCTTCTCTGCAGGATTCCTTTAAAAGACCACAAAACTTCTCTATTAAGTATATTGCCAGACTCAGTACACAAATCAGTATTTATATAAAAAAAACCCCACCATAATCATGATTTGTATAGCTTACTAGTGAATTTTGGAAAAAATGAAGTATTAATTTTTTTTGTATTGTATTGACATTCTTAACTGCTTATAAGTATAATCTTGAAATATAATGAAATATTAAAAGTTTATTTACCTGTTTTCTTTTTATTAGATATTCTGACTTCATTATTCATGAAATAGGGAAAGATGGCCGTATAAGATATTTGGATAACTTATCCATGCCCATGGATGATGAGGTAGCTGTAGAATTCTTTAATAAAGTTGCTGATTTTAGTAAGATCGTGTTATTTTCCTCCTTGGAATTTTGTGGTGACTTCTGGTGTTTTAAATTTTTCTTTTGTTTGCCTGTTTTTGTAATTTTAAAGGATCTTTCAAAAGATACAGTTACAGTTTTGACTGAAGAAGATAAGCAGCGTTTAGAAGAACTTCAGCTTTTTAAGAATAAAGAAGCTAGTGTTGCTATTAAGGTAAATAGCAGAAATCTGAAAATTTTTACCTATGTTTTTCATTATCTTTTTGGAGTATGTGAATAAGGCCCCATTAAAGGAAGAACTTAATATGACTAATATAAATCATACATTGTTAGCATAACCACTTTCAAATTAAATGTCATTGGAATTTCTGGCAGTTCCTTTTTATCACTATATTTTGGACTTCAGTGGTATAGTGGTTAGTGTTTTCAGCCTGAAGTTAGGGAGACCTGAGTTACACATTTGAGTTCATATATCATTAACTGTCATTATTATTACTATGATCATCAGTGGTAATAATGTCACATTTATCTAGCACTTTGAATCCATCTTCTGACTTCTCTCTCCTCTTCCCCAATCAGAAAAATTGTTAATGCAGTGCCTTACTGTGATATGAACGTAACCTTAAGATCTGAAAGGATGTGCTATCAGGAAAAAAATGTCTAGACCAAGCTGGAAAGGCCTGAAGCCTGGGTTTAGGATATCTGTGTTTGTTGTCATCAGCATCTCACCATTCAGTTGACCAGTGTACAATGAATATGTTGTGAGCCATGGAACTTAGAAAAGAAACAAGTTCAAAACAGCTCTTTAGTGTGGAGCTCCTCCCTCTTCCCTGTTTCACTTCCTCATTTCATTTCCAAATGTTTGCAGACTTTGAGTCCTGGTATTCTCAGATTATCTACAAATATTAATTTACCAATTGATAAAGTTAGTGTGCAGTCAGTATTCAATGACTAGTGAATGGATACAGAATCAGAGAATATTAGTGGAAGGGACCTTGAAATGGATAATCTAGGTTCAGTACCAGAGAGGTGACCCAGAGAGGTGTTTTTGCCCAAGATGACAGATTTAATAAGTAGAAGTTCTGATACCCAAACCCAGGTCTTTTGACTTTGTTTTGAACAACACACTTCCACTACTGGATATACTGAACCAAAATCATATTGGAATTCTTGCTAAAATTAAAATAAGATTTAAAGAGGTTGTCATTAAACAGAGGAGGAAGAACACCTTACCAGCCCTTACTGACAAATAAATGAGTTGGCAAAGTTTGTATTATCATGAATGCCAAAACAGGAAGATTTCATAGGACAATTGATAATCTCATCTCAGAAAGCTTATGACATATATTGCCAAACACACTGTCACGAAAATGATAGCTTCCAGGCAGTAAAGTGGCACAGTGGATAGAGCACTAGCCCTGGAGTCAGGAGGACCTGAGTTCAAATGTGATCTCAGATACTTTTAATAAAGACCTTACTGTGTGATCTTGGGCAAGTCACTTAACACCCATTGCCTTGCAATAACAAAAAAAAAAAAGAAAATGATAGCTTCCACAACAATAGCTGTTGCTGAAGATGAATTTTGTGAAGGATTTTACAAGATTCTGTAAAGTTAATCAATATATACTTTCATTCTTGGTAACTTCAGAGTGCAGGTAGTCTCCAAGGTAAAAGATAAGAGTAAAAATTCTGTAAGAAGATATGGATTATGGGGGACGGCTAGGTGGCACAGTGGATAAAGCACTGGCCTTGGAGTCAGGAGTACCTGGGTTCAAATCCGGTCTCAGACACTTAATAATTATCTAGCTGTGTGGCCTTGGGCAAGCTACTTAACCCCATTGCCTTGCAAAAAAAAAAAAAAACCTAAAACAAAAGATGGATTATGGGGTGGCTAGGTGGCACAGTGGATAGAGCACTGGCCCTGGAGTCGGGAGTATCTGAGTTCAAATCTGGCCTCAGACACTTAATAATTATCTAGCTATGTGGCCTTGGGCAAGCCACTTAGCCCCATTCCCCATTGCCTTAGGAAAAAAAAACCCTAAAATAATAAAATAATACTAATTAAAAAACAAAGAAGATATGGATTAGGACCTGTAGGGTAATTCCATAGCTGCCTCATTCATGCCTTTGTGCCATGTTTATTTCCTTCAGGAAGAAAGTCAGAAGCTAATGGACATGGAGAACACAGAAAATGAAATTGAGTTTATTTTTGTATCCCAGAGATGAGAACAGTTGATGTTTAGTCCTCAGTGGTGACAGTGAAAGTCAAAATCAGTAGCAGATTAGAAGGAAAAAAAATACAGTACACTGTATTGATAAAATCACAGGTCCCTGTCTCCATCCCATTGGGAAATAGTTACCCTGGAGAAATCTAAGAGCCTTTTTTGCTAAAAAGAGAAACAGATTAGCCTGTGATAGCACTTTGGAGTACAAGCAACATGTGCAACATATTATAGCAGAGGAAAGTGGAAGATTATGAGCAGTATTGCTTTAAAAACAATTAAAGCAAATAGAGGGGAAAACAAGCCTACAGAGTGTTTGGTGTGAGACCAGCTGAGCCAAATCATCCCAAGAGCATTTATAGTTCAGCTTGGAAAAAATAAAACAAATCTGCTAGTGTTTCTATAGAGACCTGTTCTCATTGGTAACAGTAAGGAAATTAGCATTTTTCATCCCTGCCACCTGAGCACACCATGAAACATGAATGGTGTTTGAAATTATGGTGCAGTAGAAGGAGAACTGAGTTCAAATTCTGGCTCTGCTGCTTGCTACACTTGGATAAGGCAGCCAGTGGCATCAAGACATTTGTTCTTGATGCATTGTTTCAGTTATATTTGACCCTTTGTGACCCCATTTAGGATTTTCTTGGCAAAGATACTAGTGTCACTTGCTATTTCCTTCTCCAGCTTACTTTACAAATAAGGAAACTGAGACAGTTTCAGTGACTTGTCCTATGTTACATAGTTGTATGAGATTGGATTTGAACTCAAATTTTCTTGACTCAGGGCAGGGCTGGAACTATATCCTCTGAGTCACCTACCTGCCCAGAGTCAACACCTGAGTTCAGATCCAGCCTCAAGACCCTTCTAACTGTCACCCAGGGCTAGTCATTTAACCCTGTTTGCCTCAGTCTCCTCCAATGTAAAATGGGCACAATAACATCTATTCCTTAGGGTGTTATGAGAATCACATGAAATAATTGTCAAGCTGTTAACTTGGTTCTAGCTCATGATAAGTGCTATAGAAATGTTAGTTATTATCATATAACATTGGCAAATCACTTTGCCTTTCTACTGTGACCTTCACCTCCTCCTCTTTAAAATTGAAGCAGCTGTAGTCATTCTCTTCAGGCTCCTTTAGGACCTGAATCTTTGGATTTGACCAAATCATACATAAGGAATACATGGGTCTTGCCCCAGTCCTTGGAGCACTGTTGATCCAGACCAGACTGGGAACTATGGCTTGGTGCTTGATTGACTCTTGCCTCCCTCTCCAGACCAACTCTACATTATTCTTCATTTGGCCAAGCTGACTTCTCCCCCATTCCTGGATTTTCTCTTCACCTCTGTGTCTTAAAATCTTTCTCTTCTTTCAGACTTAAGCTTGCATGCCAACTCATAAATGAGGCTTTTCTCTGAATCTCTTAGGGACTACTGTCTCCCCCCTCTAAAAATTTTATTTCTTTGCATATGTATATGTTGCTTCCTCCTGACAAAGTGTAAATTCCTTTTTTGTCTTTGAATCTCTGGTATTAGAATTCAAATTTGATCTCATATTTACTTAACTATATGACTGTGGCCAAGTCACTTAACCTATCTGCCTTAGTTTCCTCTTGTGGAAAATAGGTTTGATAATATCTTTTTCTGAAGGTTCTTATGAGGATCAGAGGAAATAATATTTGTTAATATCTTGATGCATAGTAGGTACTATCTAAATGTTAGCTATTATTGTAATCATGTTATTACTATTTTATTGAAAATATTATGTTGTTATATTATCATTATTTTAAACCCTTTCAATTTGGTTGCTAAGTTCATTAAAATCTGATGTGCTGATAATAGTAAGCATTTATGTAATGTCTTTTGTGCTATAAGTATAGCATAGATTATTATTTCATTAGTCCTGGTCCATTAGTATGTGTTTACAAAATTCTTGTAGATAACTTTTTGTTGTAGATTGTTGAAGACACCAAAGAAAAAAGAACAATTATCCATCAAGCAGTGAAATCTTTGTTTCCTGAATTAGAGACAAAAACAGAGGAAAGAGATGGGAAAAGGTATATTGTGGCTTACCATGCAGCTGGAAAAAAGACTTTGGCAAGTAAGTGTGTGTGTGTGTGTGTGTGTGTGTGTGTGTGTGTAACTTTGACACCAAAATTTTTCAGGGAAAGGGGGGAGATTTGATACTAATTTTAATTTTTGTTTATTTTTTGTTAAATTTTTGTTCATTGAATGATATTCATGATATCAAACCTTCAGAAATGGTGAAAATTGTCTTTTAGAAGGCCAGAGTATTATATGGGTTGTTGATCCAAGCCACAAAGCTAGAACTAAATGATCTGCTTTGTCCAGATCCCTTTCATTAAGGACAAAAAATTTATCAAATTCTTTTGGTTTCTTAGAATAATTTTTGGTAAATGTAAATTGAAAAGGGCTGGGTATTAATCTAATAGGAAAGAGAAAATGTTATTTCTCAGTATTAAGGGATTTCATGTGAAAGTGATGAACTGTGACTTATTACCTCATGGTAATGACTTAAAAGGAGATAATGAAATAATGTGCTGAGAAGATGAAATATATATCTGGTCAAAACAAAGGAAAGGAAATGTTGATATTTCTCGTGTTCATAAGTAAGTTTTTTATATAATATTTTGAGAAATTTCTGGATCAAAACAAGACATTTTAGATGTTTTTGTTGAGATACATCTAAAATTGAGGTTAGTTTATTAGTCAATAGCACCCTTCTCCAGTAATAAGATTAGAAATAGTTGTCAGTAAAGGGTCTCTAATTGGTAAACAACCATCAAACATTTGATATTTTTATGGTTTTTTTCTTGGAAATTATCATTTTCTTAGCTTGTACTACATATAACTAAAAATAATTGGAATTATGAATTGTTTTTGTGAGTATTGTCATGGCATCTTTTTTACTCATTTCCTTTAATTAAGCCAAATGAATTTTCTTACATTTCCTTTTCTTCTTCATTCCATCTCTTCTGCCTTTCATGTAATTCCAATTTTCCAGGAAAGGGTAGAAGTTCCTATACAGCCCACTACTTTCTTTTTTATATTTCAGAGTACCTTTTGATCTAGTGCTGGGTGGGACCTCACAGTCATCTAGCCAGTTCTTTATTTTAAAGATGAGGAAAGTGAAGGCCAAGAAGTTTTAAATGGCTTCACCATGGATAGTCATATAGGTAATAAGTATTAGTGGCTGGGTTTGAACCATTGTCTTTTAACTCCAAATCCATCTATTTGTTTCACAGAGAATCACAGAAGTATTTTATAGTTGGAAAGGGAGTTCTATGGTTGTCCAATCCAACCAATACTAGCTCCAAATCATTACTTTTTTTTTAACATACCTGATTGGTGTCACACAGCATAATTTAACAATTCCTATCAGTTATTCCTCAGCAACATCTCTTGCTCTTACCTGTATTCCTTCTCTAATCCTACTACAACCACCTGGGTACAGTTCTAATTTTTTTTTGTTCAAAATGTTCTGTCTTACACTCTCTAGGAACAGAAAAGCTGTGTTATCAGAATGTAGTAGATGCAAATTAAAATAACTCTGAGGTACCAGCTCACACCTACCAGATTGACTAAAATGACCAAAAAGGAAAATGATCAGTGTTGGAGAGAATGTGGGAAAATTGGGTCACGCATGCACTGTTGGTGGAGTTGTGAACTGATCCAGCCATTCTGGAGAACAATCTGGAACTATGCCCAGAGGGTGATAAAATTGTGCCTACCCTTTGATCCAACAGTACCACTACTAGGTATGTATTCCAAAGAGATCATAAAAAGGGGGAAAGATCCACATGTACAAAAATATTTATAGCAGCTCTTTTTGTAGTGTCAAAGAATTGGAAATTGAGGGGATGTCCATCAATTGGGGAATGGCTGAACAAGTTATGATACATGAATGTTATGGAGTACTGTTGTTCTATAAGAAATCATGATTAACTGGACTTCAGAAAAGCCTGAAAAGACCTGCATGAACTAATGCTGAGTGAAATGAACAGAACAGAAGAACATTGTACACAATAACAGCAACATTGTGAGATGATCAACTATGATGGACTTAACTCTTCCCAACAGTTCAGTGATCAGAGACAATTCTAAAAGACTTGTGATGGAGAATTCTATCCACATCCAGAGAAAAACAATGGAGTCTGAATGCAGAGTGAAGCATATTATGTTAACTTTTTAAAATTTCAGTTATGTTTTTTTCTTTTTCAGTTTCCCCCACCCCCCCTTAGTTTTCTTTTTTTTCAACATGACCAATATAGAAATATATCAAATATGATTTTACATGTCTAACCCACATCAGGTTGTTCCCTGCCATTGAGAGGTGGGAAGGAAAAGAGGGTAGTAGAAAAATGTGGAACTCAAAAGTTTACAAAAAGATGAATGTTGAAAACTACCTTTGCATATATTTGGAAAATACATAAGTAAAAAAAAAAGGGAAGGTACTAAAAACTAATATCAAGAAGACTGGAAACTACACTAGATGCAAGTAGAAATATGAGGGTCAAAACTGGTTAGCAATAGATTTGTTACCATGCTAGATTTATAAATGGCATCAGCTGCATAATCTCTGAAAGGGGAAAAGCCCCACATTTTCAGGGACTATTTTAATGAGTTGGGTCTTTAATACTATGCTTAGCACAAAATAGGCCCTTGATAAATTCTTTTCTCCTTCCTCTCCCCTTTCTGTATGAAGCTAAGCCCTTATTATAATCCAGAATTGCACCTATTTCTAAACCCTGAAGATTAAAAGAAGACTAAAGCATTTCCTGTCAATATAAATGAACTGCTTAGAATATCTGAGAAAAGCTTATTTTAATTAGAGCTACTGTATCCTGAACAAGAATTGTGTAGATTTCAAATGATAATTGATAAACTGTAGTATTTTTTTGTTAAATATGATCCCATATTTCTCTGAGAACATGGGGAACTTGGAATTTAGACAGATTAAGTAACTTAATATACTTCTTTGAAGTCCAAGCTAGGGCTTGAATGCAGATTTAGTCTTCATTCATTCATTCTTTTTATGCCATACTGTCTAATGAACCCTAAAGCCTTAGCAACACAGCTTCTCTCTTTACATGACTAATTAAGTACTTGGAGCACAGACATACCAAAAGTTTTACTTGGTTTCATTTCTGTTATTTTGTAATTGATGTTTTAAGATTGAAAAAAAAAAGAATTAGGTAGTGCATCAATAATTTTGTGTCCCAGATACCTCTCTTTGAGTTTTTAAGCCAAGTTTTAGTCTAATTTTCATCTATACTTTATATTAGTATCTCTTATATTGCTTAAATATTTGCTGAGTTGAATTTTGCAAGATAAGTGCATCCTAAACAATTTATAGGGATTTCTGTCAAGCAGTTAACATTTTTATTGACTTTAATAAAAACATGGAGATGTCTATTGGAAATTTTTTTCCTCCAGTAAAATATAATTTTTGAAGCCCTTATTGTAGAGTAAACTAGGTAACTAGATGTTGTGCAATACAGAGTACTGAATTAGGAGTCAGGAAGGCCTGAGTTCAAATCCAGCTTCAGATAGTTAATTGCCTTATAAACTGGGGAAGTCACTTAGCTTCTTTCTGCCTCAGTTTCTTTATTAAATTAATACCATCCACCTCCCTGGATTATTGTGAGGCTAAAATGAGAAGATTTGTAGACGGTTTTTCCAATCTTAAAGTACAATGTTGTTGTTGTTGTTATTATTATTATTATTCCTGGTTTTAATAATAATAATAGTGACTCAGCAGCCTGTGCAAGGCTTAGCATTTTAGTACAATAGGAATTTTAGCTTGTAGGGAATTGGAGGGACCTACCTTAAATTTACTTTTCCTTTTGCTTAATAGGCAGTATTGTTCTGACACTGGACTTCCAACCTAGACTATCTTCCTTTCTTGAACCATAGACATTCTTCCCATACTTACAGTCACCATACTCCATATGCCTCCCCCAGAATTTAGAACTTTGCTTTTTACTTACTTCTATCTAAGAACCATGGCTTTGAGTGCTGGGTATCATATTAAATGCCTTCACTAGGAGAATAACTGACCATCAAATTCTAGTTAGATAAATTCATTTGAGTCTAGATTGATAATTCTGTACTCTAAATTTTCCAATATTCTAGAATGTTTTTTATTTAGAAGAGGTATTATAATATCCTGTGGAAAATTTTTTTTAATTTGCTTCAACTTTGGTCTTGAAAGCTGGGAGAACTGAGTTCAAAGTCCCATCTGATATTGTATTTAACTGATTGCATTTAACTTCCCAGTGTTCAGGGCACTGATAAACTGATGGGGGGTGTAGACCCTGAATTGGCAGAGGGACTTTTTGTTTATATACCAATGAAATCACATATCTAGTCCCAATCCCATCTCTCTTGTTTAAATTGAAAACAGAAGCAGGTGGAGGGGCCATAGTGCAGAGATGGGTCACCTGAATTCAAAATCAGCCTCTGATACTAGCATAGTGATATTGGTCAAGTCACTTAATCTTTGTTTGTCTTACTTTCCTCATCTGTAAAAAGGGCAAAGTAATAGGACCCACCTCCCAGGGTTGTTATGTGAGCAGCAAATGGAAAATTATTTGTAAGGGTTTAGCGTAGTAACATAGTAAGTGCATGCTATTTAACTATTAGCTATTATTAGTTACTAATATAAAATAACTAAGCAAATACTATTATTGTATTTAGAAACTCCATATCACATTTAGAAGGAGGGATTGAAATGTCATGAAGGCAAAATGCATATTGTATATCTTAACTCTAAATATCTTGAAGTTACTAGATTCGTTTCCTGTATACTTTTATAAAAGTTTGAATTCTGTAATTGCTGTTTTCTTAGACCATGATACCTGAAGATATTCATATCTGTTTATGTGAGAAAGAGATAATTTTTTTCATGCATTTACTAATCAAAACTGCAGGTGTATAAATGAAAGCTTAAATTCCAATGTGTTAATTTTCTTTCAACATACAATTACTAGTTTTCTCTTTGTGGCTATAGTTATTCCTTAGAGCTAAGTGAGAATCTAGAATTTCTAGATAAGAGACTGTCTAATTAAATTTTATGAATCTTTATTAGTGGCCAATTTAAAAATTGATAGTTATATTAAAAAAAGCAAAACTGGATAGATTAGTATTTTATCACACATCTTAAACTTTTCACTGAAAACTCATTTTGGAGTCTTATGATAACTTCAGAAGGGGTCTTTGTTTTTGTAACCAGTAACAACACATACACACTCTCGTATACAACAAACTTTTTGTGAAGGATGTCAGAAAGCTACTGTGGCCCAATTTATTTTGTCCACAGGAGATTTGTTATGCCTATAATTTATTTCACTCTCCCTTTCCCCATGTATTTACTGTTGCCTCTGCTGCATTGTTACATTGCGTTCTTGTCTGAATAGCTATCACCACCACCGCTAAGTGCTGTAGAAATCTACATATAGTCATAATTTTTACATGTTCACCTCTAAAGCACTTTAATAAATAAAAATTAAATGTTGCTCTTTGATACTCTTTTTTGCTGTGCATTTGGAGTCAAAACTGCCACAGGTAAGAGCTGTTGGCATTCCGGGTAGAAAAAAATGAAATGCCAGTCATTCTAATATACAAATTTGCTGGCTAAAAATCTAATAAAAAAACAAACAAACTAGTAAGGTCCGCTTCAGTATCATAAAGTTAGAAGGAAAAACCAAGACAATGTTTTTTATCTCAGATTTTCAGAAGAATTTGGGGGGGGGGCTGAAAGGAAGGCAATATAAAAAAAGGGGAAGCTTTGGGGGGAGAGCTTAGGTCAGATTGACTAGTAGAAGACTTGTACTATATGTCTAAATTAGGCAGTATTTTGTGCTGGTATTACTGCTTTCATACAGTTGTTTTTAGATAACAAATCCTTTCACTCAGCTGTTAGGGCAGTGTTCTGGACATTTTATTTTATAATTTCTCATTTCCTTATTTCTCAGCTAAAACCACAAATCTGTAAGAGAATATCATTTGTATTTTTACAAGACAATTTTTAGCTGAAGTTTAGCGAACAAAAGCATCTGACTTGTGGAAAAACACAGACTCATGTTAACATGCAAATAAGTGAAATATTTTTAAGAATAACATTGGCAGGAGAGTGTTTATTTTTTATCTTTTTTACATTTTTTCTGATTCCTAATTATGTAAGAAATATATAACTTATGTTTTTTGTTACATATATAATTAAATATTATATAAGATCAATGTATATCACATGTTTGTTCATTGTTAGATTTTTTCCATATTTCACTATATACTTCTGTACCATTAAAATTTCACTTTTGAGACACAGCTCAAAATAAAAGCTGTAAATTATTTAATTCTAGATCTTCAGATGGATTTAAATGTAACTACACAGTTTTATAGCTTGAATGTTTTAAGAACTGGACTTTTAACAGATCAAGAAATGTATGCCACTCTGATAAGAAAAATGCCCTGAAAGTATATTTAGTCATGTTTCATTCCTATCCTCTCTCTGTTTCTCCAGAAATGATAAACAGACCTCTCATGTCAAAAAAAATTCTCTGGAAGGTCCAGATTGATAATTTTAGCATATTAGTGGTTATTATAAAACTTTTGAGAAAGGAGTAGAAAATGGTTTTTTAAAAAGCCACTTTTATATCATTTTTGAATTATTTCTTGTTATTACAGAGCATTAGACTTTACTCAGTCCTGGTGAAAAATCCCAGTGGATATATACATACACACACACATACACACACACACACATATATGTATATATTGCAATTTAACCATGATCTCTTATGAAACTGGGAATGTTGATGCTCAGATGCCAGAAACACTTTTTCTAAAGTGACTCTCTCAGAACTGATGGTACTTTTTATAGTACCTTACATGTGGAGGTCACTGATCACTTTACAGACATATTCACAGCACTCATAATTCCTAGCATTTATGGCAAGTTAAGTAATTGCCTAAAGCCACAAGGCAGCTCTTTAAAGGTCCCAGGAGGTCAGTTTAAATGATAACCAATAACCTGTATTGGCAGGCTGTTTAGATCAATTTCTTAACTTTCAGATTTAGGAGCAAGGAATAGAGCACTCATAGTAACAAAAAAGGAAACACAAAGCAATAGTGTCTATCCATGCTGTTAATTTTTTTTAGCTGACTTTTAAAGATTCAAGAAAACATCCAGCCAAAATCTAGGGGAAGTTACTGCCACTTTGTATTATACAAGAAAAAATAAAAAGGACACCATGGTTGCTATTACTGTATTTTCAAAATTTTTAAGGTTTTTAAAAAAAAGTCTCTCTGGGGCAGCTTGGTGGTGAAGTGAATAGAATACTGGCCCCTGGAGTCAGGAGGACTGAGTTCAAATCTGGTCTCAAACATTTAATAATTATTTAGCCATGTGACCTTGGGTAAGTCACTTAACCTCTTTGCCTTGCAAAAACAAAAAATCTTTTTCTTATATACTGTCAAAACGTGGATGATATTGAATTAAGCTGTCAACATAAAGAGACTGGTTTAGAGGCCGTCTAAAGAATTAGAAAAATCAGTTCTATTTGAATTTGGAATGAAAAACATAACTTTTTGAACAATACATTCATGTCTATATCAATATCATATTGTAGGGGAAAAAAAGGGAGCACTGACTTTGGAGTTGGAGGAACTGGGTTAAAATCCAGCCTCTGATTTTAATTGATTTGGGGAAGTCACTTAATCTCCATGGGTCTCAGTTCTTTTCCTTTTGGCAAGGCAATGGGCTTAAGTGACTTGCCCAAAGCCACACAGCTAGGTAATTCTTAAGTGTCTGAGGCCACATTTGAACTCAGGTACTCCTGACTCCAGGGCTGGTGCTCTATCAACTGCACCACCTAGCTGCCCCATAATAGTTTTTTTTAAAAGGGGTGTAGCTAAGATGGCGACAAGAGAGGAACGTCTCTTAGGCACTGTCTCATAAAACTTCTAAACTAAGGATTCTAACTAAATTTTTGAGAGACAGAACCCACAGAGGGACCCAGTGAGGCAGTTCTCCTACTCAAGGTAACCTGGAAAAGAGCAGAAAGGTTCTGCTCCTTGGGGTTGGAGGGGCGGCCCGCCAGAGCAAAAGAACTTCATCCTCCCATAGGCAGTACCAGGGCACTGGGAGCTGTGGCTCACAGCAATGGGGGAGTTTCTGAGCTACACCCCGGGGAGCATGGGGCCCAACCTAGGGGAAAAGCAGGGAGACCTCTGCCATAGAGAGCACTTGGAAGTCCAGCCCTCAGGGCACATAGCAAGCAACATGGTCTTGCAGCAGCCCAGATCCAGGAAACAGAAGCAGGTGGAACCAGTAAGCAGGAGCCCCCAGGGCATGAGCCCATTGAACCTAGGAAGGGGAGTGAAGAGAGAGACTGCCCAGCTTTGTCCTCTGTCACTGGAAAAGGACTCTGGTGTTCTGACCACATTCAGATCCTGCTGGCAGTCTAGCGCCCCCCCCCCCCAACAGCAGCCCCCCCCACCTCAGTCCCATGGAAGAGGGGGGCACTTATGGTCATTCACAGACCGGGAGGGAAGACAGAGCTTCACACACTGAGATCCTTGTGGGAGTGTCCCAAAAGCTCAGGAAGCACCCCAGAACAGGCTTAGGCTGGGAAAATGAGCAAGCAGAGAAACAAGAGGAACACCATTGAGAAACATTTTGCATATGAGCCCAAGAAGGATCAAAACACTCAGTCTGAAGATGAGGAAGCACAAGCTCCTGCATCTAAAGACTCCAAGAAAAACAGAAATTGGGCTCAGGCTATGACAGAGCTCAAAAAAGACTTTGAAAATCAAGTGAGGGAGATGGAAGAAAAATTGGGAAAAGAAATGAGATAGATGCAGGAAAAACATGAAAATGAAGTCAGCAGCTTAATCAAGGAAATCCAAAAATATGCTGAAGAAAATAGCATGCTAAAAACCAGCTTAGGTCAAATGGATAAAACAGTTCACAAAATTAATGAGGAGAAGAATGCTTTAAAAAACAGAATTGGCTAGATGGAAAAAGAGATATGAAAGCTCTCTGAGGAAAACAAATCCTTCAGACAAAGAATAGAACTCAGGGAAATTGATGAATTTATGAGAAATCAGGACTCAATACTTCAAAACCAAAAGAATAAAAAATAAGAAGAAAATGTGAAACATCTCATTGAAAAAAACTCATATGGAAAACAGATTTAGGAATGATAATCTAAAACTTATTGGAATACCTGAAAGTCATGATCAGGAAAAGAGCCTTGACATCATTCTCAAAGAATTACTACAGGAAAATTGCCCTGATATCCCAGAAGCAGAGGGCAAAATAGAAATGGAGAGAATCCACTGATCTCCCTGAGAAAGAGATCCCAAAAAAAACAACCCCCAGGAATAATATAGGCAAATTCCAGAACTCCCAAGTCAAAGAGAAAATATTACAAGCAGCCAGAAGGACACAATTCAAATACCATAGAGCTGCAATCAGGATCTCACAGGACTTAGCAGCAGCTACATTAAAAGCTCTTAGGGCTTGGAATATAATATACCAGAAGGCAAAAGAGTTTAGGATGCAACTGAGAATCAACTACCCAGCAAGGCTGAATGTCCTCTTCGAGGAAAAATATGAACTTTCAATGAACCAGGGGAATTTCAAATGTTCCTTTTGGAATGGCCAGAGCTGAACATAAGGTTTCATCTTCAGATACAGGACTCAGGTGAAGCACAGAGACTGGAGGAGAAGGGGAAAACATGAGGGACTTAATGATAATGAACTACATGTACTCCTGCATAGAAAAATGATACTGATAATACTCATATGAACCTTCTCAATTAACAGAGCAGGTAGAAGGAGCTTTTATAGATGAAGCATAGGAGAAAACTGAATTTGAAGATATATTGTGGTATAAAAATGGACTCAATAGAAAAAAGGGAAATGTAATGAGAGAAAGAAAAAGGAGAGGAGGAATAGGCTAAGATATTTCATATAAGATTTTTCTTTATTACAATGAGCTATTGCAGTGATATGGAAGTGGGGAAGGCAAGGGGGAATGAGGGAAACTTTGCTCTCATCAGAGGTGGCTAGGAGAGGAAACAGCATATATACTCAATGGGGTATAGACATCTGGAGTAAGAAGGAGGGGGGAGCAGGGGGAAGGGGTGGGGATGTGAATAAAGGAGGAGAGGATGGACCATGGGGGGAGAGTGGCCAGATATAACACATTTTCTTTTTTACTTCCTGCAAGGGGCTGGGATTGGATGGCCTGTCTGGGATCACAGGGCCAGGTGGATGCTGGGCCTAAGGGGTGGTATGGGGGCTCGGGGCCTCTTGGCCTCAGGGCCAGGGATCTGTCTGCTGTGCCACTCAGCTACCCTACAGCAGAGTCAGACTGAAAGGAGAGAGAAAATATAGTACATGGTAGTGGAGAAATACCAAAGGAGGGAGTTGATCAGCAGTGGCAATGGTGGAAAAAATATGGAAGTAACTTTTGTGATGGACTTATCATAAAGAATGTGATCCACCTGCAACAGAGTTGGTGGTGTTGGAACACAGACTGAAGCACATTTTTATTATTATTATTTTGGGGGGGTGCAGGGCAAATGGAGCTGGGTGGCCTGCCTGGGGCCACATAGCAGGTTGACCTTTGTGTGTCTGAGGCCGGATTTGGACCCGGGTGCTTCTGGCTCAAGAGCCAATGCTCTGTCCTCCACCTAACTGCCCCTACTATTATTACTATTTTATTTGATTTAGGGTCTTTTTTTTTCTTTCTTTCTTTCTTTTTTTTTTGCAGGGCAGTGGGGTTGGGGTGGCTTGCATGTCACACAGCTGGTTGATTGTTGGTTATATGGGGCCGGATATGGACTCAGGTGCTCCTAGCTCCAGGGCTGGTGCTCTGTCCACTGCGCCACCTGGCCATACCTACAATTATTACTATTATTTTTTTTTTATTTTAAATTTAAGTTTTTTCTCTCCCCTTTACTATATTGCTCAAGCAAGTCTATATTTTTTGGAAGAGGGGGTATTTTGTTTACTCTTAAACAAGAATATTTTTATTAATATATAAAAAACATTTGTACAAAACGAGAATAAATAAATACTAAATAAAAAATAAAAAGAAATCACAGTTGTGGACTTAGTTTTGATAATTATTACTTTACAGTATAATTCAATTTGCTATTGTATATAAAAATAGATCTATTGAACAGAGCTAATATGGAAGAATCAGACATATCTAAATAAAATAATCATTATGTGATATGCCTTAAAACATAATTTACTTTGGAAAGACTTCTTTATTTGACAAGAAGTCAAATCAAGTTAAAAAGGACAGGAAAGTAGTTTGGCACAATTAGACTTTCAACCAGTATGTTTTTGTTTTCATTTTTGTTTTAGGTTTTTGCAAGGCAAACGGGGTTAAGTGGCTTGCCCAAGGTCACACAGCTAGGTGATTATTAAGTGTCTGAGGCCAGATTTGAACTCAGGTACTCCTGACTCCAGGGCTTGTGCTCCATCCACTGTACCACCTAGCTGCCCCATTAGACCAACATGTTAACAGAAAAAACTGTAGTAAATCTTATGATGGATAGAAGACCTGAATATAAGTGTCATTTTATTTTTTAGGTTATTTTGCAAGGCAAATGGGGTTAAGTGGCTCACCCAAGGCCACACAGCTAGGTAATTAAGTGTCTGAGGCCAGGTTTGAACTCAGGTACTCCTGACTTCAGGGCCGGTGCTCTATGCACTGCACCACCTAGCCGCCACCAGAAGACCTGAATATAAAAGATCTAACTCCACCTGTGGCTAGAGGGAAAGTTGTTACCCAAACATGGGATACAGGCAATCATGAAAAAAAATTTCACTTAAGTAAAATTGAAAATGTTTTGCTTGAACAAAATAAGCTGTCAACATAAAATGAATGCTATTGATTAAAGGAAAATTTTTGTAATATTTCCTTGATAAAAGTCTCTGTAAAGAGAACTATGTTCTCAAAAGAATTCCAAACTATTACATATATAGCTACAAATGAAGGAATTAAAAATTAAAACATTACTGAAGTTTCATCTCACATCAAACAAATTGACAAAGGTGGGAAGCATTGTAGGAAGAGTTGTGAAAAGAGATTTCCACTAATACACTTTGTTAGAAAATATTTATTTTTCCAACTATATAAAATGACAGTTTTTGACAATCTGTTTTTTTTGCAAGGTTTTGAGTTTTACATTTTTCTTTCTCCCTCTTTCCCTTTCCTCATTCTTCTTGACAGAAAGCAATCTAATATAGGTTATAAATGTATAACTCTTAAATCTAGATCTATATTAGTCATGTGAAAGAAGAATCAAATCAAAATGGAAAAAACAAAACATAATACATAAGACAGTGGAGATGGCAACAGGAGAAGAGTCTCTCTTAGGTGCTGTCTCTCAAAACTTAAAAATAAGGGCTCTTAACTAAATTTTCAAGACAGAATCCACAGAGGGATCCAGTGAGGCAGTTCTCCAGCCCAAATAGCAGAAAGGCTCAGCTTCACGGGGTTAGAGGGGCAGCCCACCAGAGTGAAGTAACTTCAGCCTTCCAGAGGCAGCCCCAGGGCACTGGGAGTCACAGCTCATGGCAATGGGGGCAGTTTCTTGACCTACACCCTAGGAACACTAGGAACAACTGGGAAGATGGGGGGGGGAACTGCCAGAGCATGGCCACAGCAGCCCAGATCCAGGAACCAGAAGCAGGCAGAATCCATAAGCAGGAGCCCTCAGGCAAACATGCCTTGAGTACTCAGCCTAGGTAGGGGAGGGGAGAGAGACTACTGAGGTCTGTCCTCTGTGCCTGGAACAGGACTCTAGGGCTCTGACTACATTCAGATCCTGATCGCAGTCTAGGTCCCCCATAGAACAGCAGGTCCCACCCCCACCTCAACCCCATGGTAAAGGGGTGTGCTTGTGATCATTCACAGACCAGGAGGGAAGACAGAGCTTCACACACGGAGATCCTTGGGGGGGTGTCCCAATAATTCTCAAAAGCTCAGAAAGTGGGGAGGCTAGGTGGCACAGTGGATAGAGCACCGGTCCTAGAGTCAGGAGTACCTGAGTTCAAATATGGCCTCAGACACTTAATAATTACCTTCCTGTGTGGCCTTGGGCAAGCCACTTAACCCCATTGCCTTACAAAAAAAACCTAAAAAAGTTTTTTAAAAAAGCGTTAGGAAGCAACCTAAGACCAGACACAGGCTGGGGAAATGAATAAACAGAGGGAAAAAAGAAGAACACCACTGAGAAATACTTTGTCTATGATTCCAAGAAGGATCAAAATACTCAGTCAGAAGATGAGGAAGTCCAAGTTACTGCATCTAAAGACTCCAAGAAAAACGGAAATTGGGCTCAGGCTATGACAGAGCTAAAAAAAGATTTTGAAAATCAAGTAAGGGAGATGGAAGAAACATTGGGAAAAGAAATGAGAAAGATGCAGGACAAACATGAAAATGAAGTCAGCAGCTTAGTCAAGGAAAGCCAAAAAAAAAAAAATGCTGAAGAAAATAGCATGTTAAAAACCAACATAAATCAAATGGATAAAATAGTTCACAAAGTTATTGAGGAGAAGAATGCTTTAAAAAGCAGAATTGGCCAGATGGAAAAGGAGATAAGAAAGCTCTCTGAGGAAAACAAATCCTTCAGATCTAGAATGGAGATGAAGGAATCTGCTGACTTTACAAGCAGTCAGGATACAATACTTCAAAACAAAAAAAGAAAAAAAATTAGAAGAAAATGTGAAACATCTCCTTGAAAAATCGACTGAACTGGAAAATAGATTCAGGAAAGATAATTTAAAAATTATTGGGATCATGATCAGGAAAAGAGCCTTGACCTCATTTTAAAAGAATTACTATAGGAAAATTGCCCAGATATCCTAGAAGCAGAGGACAAAATAAAAATTGAGAGAATCTACCGATCTCTCCTGGAAAGAGATCCAAAAAAAAAAAAAAAAAAAAAACAGGAATATTATAGCCAAGTGCCAGAACTCCCAAGTCAAAGAGAAAATATTAACAAGAAGCCAAAAGGACACAATTCGAATATCATGGAGCTGCAGTCAGGATTACACAGGACTTAGCACCAACTCCATTAAAGGCTCATAGGGCATGGAATATTTAATATTCCAGAAGACAAAAGAGCTTGGAATGCAACCAAGAATTAACTACCCAGAAAAACTAAACATCCTCTTCTGGGGAAAAAGATGGACTTTCAATGAACCAGGGGAATTTTAAATGTTCCTGTGTTAAAATGGCCAGAGTTCAAAAGAAAGTTTGATCTTCAAATACAAGACTCAGGTGAAATCTAGAGAGTGGAAGAGAAGGGTAAAATATGAGGGACTTAATGATGATGAACTACATGTATTCTGGCATAGAAAAATGATACTGATAATACTCATCAGAAACTTCTCATTTAATAGAGCAGGTAGAAGGCACTTTTATAGATGAAGCACAGGAGAGAGCTCAATTTGAAGATATATTGTAAAAATGGAGTCAGTGGCTAAAAGGGAAATGTAATGGGAGTAAGAGAAAGGAAAGGTAGAATAGGCTAAGATATTTCATATAATAAGATTTTTTTTTATTACAATGAGCTATTGCAATGATATGGAAGTGGGTAAGGCAAGAGGGAACGAAGTAACCTTCACTCTCATCAGAGGTGGTTCAGAGAGGAAACAGCATATATACTCAATGGGGTATAGACATCTAGAATAAGAAGGAAAGAAGGAGGAAGGGAGATCGGGGGGATATGACTAATGGAGGAGAGGGTGGACCACAGGAGAGAGTGGTCAGATATAACACATTTTCTTTTTTACTTCTTACAAGGGTCTGGGATTGGATGGCCTGTCTGGGACCACAGGGCTGGGTGGTTGCTGGGCCTTAGGGGTGGTATGTAGGCTCAGGTCCTCTTGGCCCCAGGGCTAGTGATTAGTCTGCTGTGCCACTCAGCTAACCTGTAGCACATTAAAGAAGAGGGACAGAGTGAAAGGAGAGAGAAAATATAGTATATAGTAGTGCAGAAGTACGAATGGAGGGAGTTGCAATCAGCAATGGCAATGGTGGAAAATTATGGAAGTAGTTTTTGTGATGGACTTATCCTAAAGAATATGAGCCACCCATAACAGAGCTGGTGGTGTTGGAACACAGACTTAAGGAATTTATCATCATCATCATCATTATCATCATTATTATTATTATTTGGGGGGTTGCAGGCTGGATGGGGTTAGGTGGCTTGCCTGGGGTCGCACAGTTGGGTGATTGTTGGGTGTCTGAGGTGAGATTTGGACCTGAGTGCTCCTGACTCTGGGGCCAGTGCTCTGTCCACTGCGCCACCTGGCTGCCACTACTCCTACTCCTACTCCTACTCCTACTCCTACTCCTACTCCTACTCCTACTCCTACTCCTACTCCTACTATTATTATTATTATTATTATCATTTTATTTTATTTTGGTTTTGTTTTTGTTTTTGCAGGGCAGTGAGGTTGGGTGGTTTGCCCAGGGGCACACAGCTGAGTGATTGTTGGGTATCTGGGGCTGGATTTGGGCTCAGGTGCTCCTGATGCCAGAGCCAGTGCTCCATCCACTGTGCCACTTAGATGCCCATATTATTATTATTTTTTACTTTTACTTTTACTTTTTTCTTCTTTCCTTTATTGCTCATGAGGGTCTATATTTTTTGGGGGAGGGGCTATTATGTTTACTCTTTAACAAGAATATTTTAATGTATAAAAACATCATTTGTACAAAAATAAAAATGAATATAAATTAAAAAAATATATAAGACAACTTTTAAAAATTGAAGATAGTAAATTTTGGTCTACATTTTTTTAATTGGTATTTTATTTTTTCCAGTCACATGTTATGAAAGTTTTTCAACATTCATCCACATGCATATGTATATTTTTAAGTAACATAATTTCCTTCTACCCTCCCCTCAATGATGAAATGTTAGGTTAGTATTGTATTTACACATTTGTATTTAACATGTTTACAGATTTAGTCATTTTCTGTATGAGGAATTAGGATTAAAGGAAAAGAAAGAAAACCATGAGATAGAGAAGAACTACATGAGAAATTTTTTAGAAATGAATGTTTTCTTCCTTCAGATATTGAAGGTTTTTTGTTTTGTTTTGTTTTTCTTCCCCTAGATGGAGATAGCATTGTCCATAGCTGGTCTGCTAGGGTTGTCCTAGCTCTCTGACCAGCTAAGCAGAGCTGCTTCCATCAACATTGTGGTTGATGTGTACATTGTTCTCTTGGTTCTGCTCCCTTCACTCTCGGCATCAGTTCCTGTAATTCTTTTCATGCTTCTCTAGAGTCCAACCATTTATGGTTTCTTATAGAACAATAGTTTTATATCATATGCCATAACTTATTTGGCCATTCCCCAGTTTCCCTCAGTTTCTAATTCTTTGCCACTACAAAAAGAGCTGCTATGAATATTTTGGAACATGTGGGATTTTTCCCATTTTTTGTAATTTCTTCTGGACCTAGAATTGGAATTGTTGGGTCAAAGGGTATGATTAGTTTTATTACTCTTTGGACATATTGTTCCATATTGCTCTCCAGAAAGGTTGGATCAGTTCCCAAGGAAATCACTTCACTGGTGTCCTCAGGTAAAAAAACTCTTGTCCACTCAAGGGGTTTACTCAGTGGACCTGCCAGTAAGGGATTCCAGAAGCTTTCTCTGGATTGTCTGTGTTGTTGGTGTCTGTGGCCCACTCCCTAAGCCTGCCCTCCCACAATCTGGACCCTAAACTAGAAAATTAATCTACTTAATCAGAAAGCAACTGGGGAGATATGCCACCCACAACTGGGCCTTGGGCAACTGCAAACACCTGGGGCTATCTCTATTTGTTTTGGAGAACTTCAGGCTCTCCCACAGGAAGGAGGAAGGGCTCTCAGCTGGAAACACAGGGGTTCCTCTGCTAAAGACACTGGGGCTCACCACCTGGGTCTTCCAGACCAGGGGAGCTGGGCCTCCAAGCTGTCACTCTCCCACCCACTTGTTTTTTGTTTTTTTTAAGGTTTCTTGCAAGGCAAATGGATTTAAGTGGCTTGCCCAAGGCCACTCAGCTAGGTAATTATTAAGTGTCTGAGGTCTGATTTGAACTCCAATAGCAGCCCTGTTTGTGGTGGCAAAGAATTGGAAATCAAGTAAATGTCCTTCATTTGGGGAATGGCTTAGCAAACTGTGGTATATGTATGTCATAGAACACTATTGTACTATTAGAAACCAGGAAGGATGGAAATTCAGGGAAGCCTGGAGAGATTTGCATGAACTGATGCTGACTGAGATGGGCAGAACCAGAAAAACACTGTATACCCTAACAGCAACATGGGGGTGATGATCATCCTTGATGGACTTGCTCATTCCATCAGTGCAACAATCAGGGACAATTTTAGGCTGTCTGCAATGGAGAATACCATCTGTATCCAGATAAAGAGCCGTGGAGTTTGAACAAAGTTCAAGGACTATTCCCTTTAATTTAGAAAAAAATATATACCTTATTGTCTGATCTTATTATTTCTTACCCTTTTTGTTTATTCCTTAAGGATATGATTTCTCTCTCATCACACTCAATTTGGATCAATGTACAACATGGAAACAAAGTAAAGTCTGACAAATTGCTTTCGTTGGGGGGGGAGTAAGATGGCGAAAGAATTATAAAACTCAAATAAAATCTTTAATAAAAGAAAAAATAAATGGAAAAAAGAGTTCGTAGCTTGCTATAAAATGCTATTCATCTCCTTTTAAATATATGCTATGTGGGAGAACTTTGATAGTATTGGGATGCTCACATCCAATTAGGCTGACTGATTCTATTTCAGTTAAAGGACAGTGATTATGGAAAGCAGCCCTTTGATTGTATATATACTTGATTCTTTATATGGGATTCCCTTAGGATACTTCCCAGACCTGGGTCAGATCCCTTATCTGGGTCAGGAACTTCTTCTGACCCTACTATGTCATTTGTCTCTCTCCTTACCTTCTCTTTCATGGCTTACAGACAAGACATTTATAATTTATTTGAGAAGTCCTTGGGCATTGTAGTCTGCATGCCCATAGGCCAAATGGTGGTCATTTGGGCCAAGGTCTAGAAAAATGTGATAGACTGTATGCAGTACTTACTTCATATGGTCCCTTGATTTCATAAGGTTCATTTTGTTTTAGCTCTCAGGATGCTCATTTTGAGGAGTTTCACTGAGTTCATAGCTGATGAACTTGAAGGCCTGTTTACTGAGAAATGTTTCATCCATATTGGTTTGAGGATTAATTATATCTTTTAGCCAAGGACCTTCAGACTAATTTGGCCAACATTCTAGTCATCATGGAGGAGTAGGTAAGATATTAGCTGTGACACCTACCTGTCCCTTTTCAGAACAAATCTTTGTTTCTAGGAACAAAAAAAAGTACCAGAAGTAATAGATCAATTAACAAACATTTATTAATTATACAGAGAGGGGGACAGCTAGGTGGCACAATGGATAGAGCACAGCCCTGGAGTCAGGAGGACCTGAGTTCAAATCAGGTCTCAGACACTTAGTAATTACCAAGCTGTGTGACCTTGGGCAAGTCACTTAAACCTATTGCCTTAAATAAATAAAAAAAATTAGAAATTTTTTTTTTAAATATACAGAGAGGCTGAGGCAGCCCTGCAGTCAAAGCCAGCCTCAGACACTTGATAATTATCTAGCTGTGTGTCCTTGGGCAAATCATTTAACCCTATTGCCTTGCAAAAACAAAACAATATATACAGAAACTTCATTCTTTTGATTCCTTATGATTCTATAAAACCTAAGGATTTTTTTAAGACTACTTCAAAATATATTTGTAAAATAAGTCCCTAAAACTAGACTTTGTAAAAAGCATTTACTTGACAATGAATTTAACTATGCTGACATTTTTAATATTCCATAATATTTTTTGCTAATTGGTACTGGTTTAAAGAAATAGAAGAATATTGAACTTGTAATGATAGGACTTCTGCCAGTTGCCACCTAAATAAATTTAGCCAGATTTTAACTTCTCTGGACCTCACTTTCTTTGTATGTAAATCAAGAGGGTTGGACTAGACAACTTCTCAGCCCTTGGAACTTTTGGCATAAGATCCTTTGATTGATGACTTGGTTAATTCATTGGAAGAAAACATGTCCTATGAGTTTAATAGCACTGAATTAAAAGAATAGAGAGAAAAGAAAAAGCAGACATCCCTGTTTAGTCAGCTGGCATACAAATTCTAGTTTATTTTAGCTCTCAGCACAGTGGTCTGCTCATCAACTAAGAACTTAGTCTTCTTTCACCAGTTCTACCAAATGGGTCCTATCCATAGGATTCTGTTTTTTGGTTAAGTTTTCACATATGTATTTTGTGATGACCTAACTTCTATTTAAAGACTTAGAAGGATTCTTATTGATTAAATTGTTTACTGCTAACTTGTTTTTGTAGCTGAAAAGGGGTACTTGGTCAAATGTCAAGAAGAGTGGGCCAAGACCAAAGATCCTGATGCTGCCCTCAAAAAACTACCTGTCAAAAGGTGTGTGAAAGGGCAGCTTCTTCGAGGACTGTCAAAATATGGACTGAAGAATATTGTGTCTGAGTTTGGCATAGTGAGTGTGTTTTCTGAAGGTAAGCAATGACTTTAAGAGGTATGACAAATCTTTAAGTGTTGATTGTCAGAGTTTTGTTTTTGTGTTTATAAGGAGAGGATTCCTGGTAAAGAAGAAAAATTCACTCATGAGGTGAATTTATATGACTTATTTTTTAAGTCATAAATACAAATGGCTAAAATGATTTTATTAGAGAAAGCAATAATTCAATTCAGTAAACACTTTAAAAATATCTACTGTGTGTAATGTGGTGTTCTGAGAACCAAGTATGAAGAGACTGAAATAGAGGATTTACTGTATCGAAATGCAATCTGGACTACTGGACATTTCACAGCAAATTCAGTTCATATGTTTTCAACTAGTAGAAGATAAACTGGTAGTTTAAAAAAGAAAATGCTGCAAAATCCAGACTTCCTCTCATTGAGGGGGTGGGTCACTGACATTTATGTTACCTTTAGTAGAACAAAAGAAGGGGTGGACTCTTGGTTGATATGTGTGAAACTAAAGAAATTTATATTTGTCATAAATGAAACCGAAGGCATGTTTTTGCTTTGTTTCTTAAGCATCTTGTAAAATTGTGATAGTTTCATAGATAAACTTCTCTTGACATTTAGATATGACTTGGAAAATAGATCCAGTAGAGATAATTTTTTTTCTCCCTTAAAATCACTAAATTAAAAATAATTTTTTTTTAAAAATAATTATGGCCTGGGGTGAAGCCAAGATGGTGATATGAGTACAGGCTATTCCAGGAGCTCTCTCCAAAATATTCCAAAAATGTTAAAATTATGACTCTAACTAAATTTTCAGGAGATAGAACCTACAGAAAGATCCAATGAGGCAATTCTCTAGCCCAAGGTAACGTGGAAGATTGTGGGAAGGCTATGTTTCACGGGGTTGGAAGGGGAAGCAGGGCAGCCAGGATCAACATGCTAGAGCAAAGGAGTTTCAGCCTTCCAAGAATAGCCTGTGGGGCACCTGGGTCCCTGGGAGCACTGATTCCTGGCAGTAGAAGCAATTTCCTGACCTGCCAACCCAGGCAGACCAAGCACAACTTGGAAGATCATTAGGGAAACCTCTGCCAGAGGGAGTGGGAGCCAGCATGTCCCTCAGTCCAGCCCAGATCCCAGGAAACAGAAACAGGCCCACAAAGTCACCCAGCAAGGAGCCACCCAGTAGATGTTCCCAGAGCGCTCAGCCCACAGAAGGTAAGGGGGTGGGGGGAGACTGTCGAGGTCTCTCCTCTGTCCTTGGTACAGAACTCTTGTGCTTTGTCCATATTCAGATGCCGGTTGCAGTCTGGACCCCTATTGCCATAGAGCAGGGACTCTCCTCACAGCTCCAGGGCAGAGGGGTGTGTTTGTGGCCATTCACAGACCAGAGCGCAGGCCAGGAGAGCAGTCAGAGCCTCTCTTAAGACCTTGAAGGCGGGGCGGCTAGGTGGCATAGTGGATAAAGCATCGGCCTTGGAGTCAAGAGTACCTGGGTTCAAATCCAGTCTCAGACACTTAATAATTACCTAGCTGTGTGGCCTTGGGCAAGCCACTTAACCCCATTTGCCTTGCAAAAGCCTAAAAAAACCAAACAAACAAAATAAACTGCTGATTTTAAAAAAACCATTCATTTAAACAAATGCCACAAAAAACATTCCTTTCCTCCAGAAGCCTTAATGATATCTTCTAATCATTAACTCATCTCTAGTGGGGTCTTTTCAAAAAAGAAGGAAAAAAAGTAGGCTTTATCCTCTTTCTTAAAATACTTTTCCAAAGCTTGTCCATAAAATAACTAGATTCAGGAAGTCTGAGGTGAGAATATTTCTTGTTTACTTAAATCATTGCATATTTGTACATTTGTAGGTTCAGCCACATACATAGAGGAAGAAGATGTTAACTCCTACTCTATCTATGATGTGGTGATGCCATTACCTGGTTTTGATGTTATCTATCTTAAATATAAAAAAGTAAGTCCCTCTTTTGTTTTCTTTTTTAAGAAATTAAAAATATATATTTGGAGATGATTAGGCTTTCTTAGTTCTTAACCACCTGTAGCATTTTCAGAAGCTAAGGGTGAATAGGTTTTCAATGTTAATATGCTAATTTTGGGGCTCAGTTTAGGAATCTCTTCCAAATACAAGTACATGTACAATAACATTGTTTACAAAGCTACTAAATATTTGTTGGAATGAATTGAAATATTGATTAAACACTAGCAAAGCATCTTTGTGACCTTTATTTCATAGATTCACTTTTCAGTTAATTAAATCAAGGTAATCAGACCCTAACTAATGTAGATTTTCTAAATCTTGTGGTTTACCATAATAGCCTAATAGTAGTTAAATATATATTTGAAAAAATAATCATTGAGAATAATCCTTATATGATTCTCATTAGTGTATTTCAAGCACTTTTTTTTTTTTAAGGACAGAGAGAATCATCATATTATAGCTTGGGGCCTCTGCTGAAAGGTGAATTAAAGTCAATAAAATACACTTTTACTTAGAAATAATGTGCTCCATTAATCTATTCCTCTCTCAGATTCATCATTCATTTATAAACATTTATGAAGTGCTTATCCTGTACTAAGTGCGGGGGATAAAAAAAGAGGCAAAAAGCAAAAGGCAGTCCTTGCTCTTAGAAAACTTACAATCTTTTATTCATTTCTTTTGTTTGTTTTGTTTTTGTGTAGTGTTGGGGTTAGGTGACTTGCCCAAGGTTACTCAGTAAGTAAATTATCAAATGTCTGATGATGAATTTGAACTCAGGTTGAGCCACCTAGCTGACCTAGGAGCTCAGTCTAATTGCAGAGATGATGTGCAAATAAATATATAGAACTTATGCTATATTTAGAACAAATAATATATAATTAAAAGAGAGAGAATTAATGTAGAAATCTGAATATATTCCTTCTAAGAGGCAACATGTTATAACCATCTCACTGGTTCCTAGTGTTTTTTTGTTCCATGACCCCCTGAGAGTATTTAGGATGCTACTTATAATGATCTGTAATAATTTATTGCTTAAGATACTATTAAAGAACTTTTAGTATGAAACCCCTTAGACTACCATCAAGAAAACCCCAAGGAGGTTGAGAACCACTAAATGGGAACCCCTGATATACCTAAATCTTTGTCCAACAGGAAAAATTAACATGGAAAGAGGATTTAATTTGCAAGGGCAGAACTGAGTTTCAGTCTTAAATACCACAGGCTCCAGCCCTGGTGCTCTGTATTCTGAATTTCCTTGTCCCTTCTAAAATTCCATTAACATGAAAGGGAAAAAGTTTTTATAATTTATATTATAATATAATTTGAAGAAATACTGAATAACTATTATTCCCTAAAACAAGAGAAGTGACAGAGCAGCTTTAACTTGGTAGTTGATCACTTGGGGGTTGTGCTAGCACATAGAGTGTTCCAGATTTCTTCATGCTGTCAAAGATTGAAACTGCACCAAGATGTCTGGGATATACTCTGTATAGTCATCAGTGATGAATAAAACATGATTGTTGCTTGTACTGCAGAGTGCATATTCCCTATTCCTAATGGATGTTGTTTTCCTTTGCTATTGATTTTACTCTTATAATACCCTCAAGAATCTCTCTGTGCAAACTGCCATTTTTATAAATGCCATTTAATGATTGAAATAGCAATCACATGTTTAATGTTGCTCACCAAGGATGCTATTTTGGTCAGGAAGCCTTAATTATGCTTCTGGTTATTCAGAAAAACCTTTCCATCCTTTGCCCCCTCCATGACCCCAAGTTACCCTAGTTTAGAAGGAAAAAAAAAAGCTAATCTGACGGCCTGTCCATTTTAATGGAGTTTTAGCTAATGTACCTTCAAACTGGAAGGGAAGCAGAGGACCAGCTTCCTCCTCACTGTATTTACTGGATCCCCATATTGGCTCTTTGATAGCATTACTAATATCGGAGGCTATGGATCTTCCAGAATTCATAAAGGGAATCACATAGGATTGGTGGTGTCTCATCGGCCCAAATACCACATATTCTAAACCTGGTTGAGAGGCAGTATGCTCTAGTGGGTAGAGAGATGGCCTGGAAATCAACAATATCAGGGTGCAGGCTCCAGCTCTAACATAGACTGCCTCAGAAATCACCAAGTTTAATCTGTATGTGGATGAGAAAAGCTGTTCTAATTCCAAAAGATTAATTGGCAACCATCTTTTGGAATATAGGTCAATATTAAGTTTTTTTATTCTTCTTGCTTTGGGGTAGTATAATTCTAGGTATTCTTATTCTGATAGTTTGAGACTTATCTTTATGGGATGTGTTAATGTTTATAGAATAAGGAGATAGATTTTGTCCAAATGGGTCCAACAAAACTTATTTTTATTCCTTTACATGCTGTTTTAACATGGTACTCTATATTCCATTTGAATCATTTCTGTTTGGCTTCAGTTAGTGATCACTTATAAGGAAATACTAGCTGCCAATCATATAAATATTGCCAACATGAAACATAAAATCCTGGTCTATTCATTATTGGACACCTACTGAAATATTATTTACCCTCAGAATAAGTAAGTAATATTTTGGAGTGGAATGGAATTGAATTGTGTCTACTCTGTAATACTGACAATACTCAGAAGAATTTTTCATAATTTTGTGACTTAATTTGTGATTAAGTAAACCTAGAAAGAAATAAATCCATTTGGAATACCAGACAGATGCAAAGGAAACTTGCTTTTTTGGGAGGGGAGGGTGAGTATTGAAAGATTTTTTAATATATACATTTTTAATTTTCCCCGGTTACATGCAAAAACAAGTTTCAATGCTCACTTTTTTTTTCAAGGCAATGGGGTTAAGTGACTTGCTCAAGGTCACACAGCTTGGTAATTATTAAATGTCTGAGGCCAGACTCCTGACTCCAGGGCCAGTGCTCTATCCACTGCACCACTTAGTTGTGGATTTAAGTGAAGAGAGCTGACTGAAAAGTGAGGTCAGAAGCTAGGCTACAAATGATTAAGGAGTGAACGAAAGGAGAGGGAGTGGACACAGTGAGTATAGGCAACTTTTTCTAGTAGTTTGAGAAAAGGAGGATAGATAGAGGGCAATGGCTTAGAAGATCATAATAACTAATGAAAGTTTTTTAAGGATGGGAGAGACTTGAGCATGTTTAACAGATAAGGAGAAGCTGAAGATTAAATAAATGGGTTGGGGACTATTGAGGTTGCAGTCCCATGGAGAAAACAGAAGATGAGATCAAGTATGGAGGAGTTAAACTTGGCAAGGAGATGGGTCACCTCATAGTTATATACTGTGGGATAGGAGAAGAAAGGTAAGGGATTTTGTAGAGGAATTTTGAGATTAACAAGAATAGAAGAAGAGAGCTCATGTGGAAAGGCCTCAATTTTTTTCAAAAAACTAAGGAAAACACTTTAGCTGAGACAAACTTTTTGGGAGTGAGATGGGGCCCATTTGAAGTCAGATAACATGAATCTATTCATCTTACTCCATTCAGTATCCCATGAGTAGGAGCAGAGGAGGTAGATGGTAGAAGTAATTCAGGGCTGAGATTTGAAGAGGAGATAGGACAAAGGAGTGACAGATTTGTGGACAGTGTTGACCTGAATTGGCCAACTAAAGATTCAAGATTAGAGAAAGGGGGAAGGGAAACCAGAGCAGTAATGACTTGAGAAGGACCTAAAGGGGAGGACTCAGTTTTGAAGGTTTCAATGAGGGCAAAGAATGGATTTGGGGTGAGTGAGATATAGCAAGACATGGAATTGGAGAACACTTAGAGGGTAAGTGACCCTCAGGTCTTCCTGACTGCAGAGCTGGTGCTCTATCCACTGAGTCACCTAGCCACCCCGAGGGCTAATTTGGATAGAGAACTTTGATATTGTGAACTTCAGAGAAGAGAGTCCTGAATGATATGTTGATAATAAAAAAAAAATTTTAAGTGCCATTGAGGACTCAAAAAATGCTCTGATCCCTTCTCTAGGACAGATTCAGAAGGGTATAGGTGACGATATGTACTAGTCATTGAAAGAAAGGTCTAGCAATATTAGAACTAATTTGGAATTTTATAAGAAAAGGTGCAATATTCTTACCTTTGCAATATGAGTATTAGATTTATACCTAGGGAGATTGGCAGGAAGAAAATACCTTTTTATATTAAAAACAGCCAATAATGGCACTAATTTTGGAAACTGAGTTTAGTGATTAGAAAAGGACTAAATGGTCACATATGACATAAATTGGCCTAGTGGGTATGGGGCTGGATTTGTAATCAGAAAGACCTATGTTTGAAACCTGCCTCAGATGCTCAGTACCTTCCCTGAGACCCTGGGCAGTTGTTTTTCTTCTCTCAATCTCTTTCTTCAATTTTATGTATAAAGGTGATAATCATAGGACCTGCCTCATTAAGGTTTTTGTTAGGAGTAGATGAGAAAACATGTAAAGCACTTTGAGAACTTGAATGTATTCTCTAAGCTATAGTATCATTGTAAACAATGAAAGAATTCAAAGAAAAATGGGAAGGAAATAATGTAAATTGAAAGAAGCCAAATCAATAGGCCAAAGAATTATACACTTATTGTCCTGGACCTTGTTATAAATGGCTGGAGAATACTTAGTCCAAAGTGATTAAAATGGTTTTTATTAAGATATGGCACACCTCTCTCATGGTGGGAGGGAGGGGGCAAGGAAACCCCCAAATACAAGCTCTTTTATGCAGTTTGAAAGTCTTTGTTCCTGCCCCTTCATGCCAAAGGTAGACTGGGGTCACAAATCTAATTGATACAAGGGTCCCTATACATTTCCCCACCCTGCTCATTTTATGAATGAGCAAGAACAGATAGATCTCCTTGGGCATGTGCAAAAGAGAAAGTCAAGACTCTAGGTTACTCTTGACCAGTTAAGGACTAGTTTCTTCTAATCTTGGGTTTGTCATCTTGTTTGTCTTCTTTGCAATGGGATTAGGAGAACTCTCCCAGTGTTGTGATTGGCTGGGACCATTCCCCCTTTGTAATGGAATTCAAAGGACCCCCCCCCCTCCACCCTGTGAAGACCAGCATTCCCTACATTCCTCACAACCTGATTTCATCTACATAGGTACTTCTAGAAGAGAAACTTCTACAGATGCAGATCAGCAATTGTGTATCTTCAGAGTCCCAGTGAACTGAGGATAATCTGTTAGGTGACTTGCCCAGGGTTATACAGGTAATATGCTTCTTATAATTTTGTACATGAAGACCACATTAAATAGTAATAATAATAATAATAACCAAATCCAGTAGACACAATTAGCACTAACATTAAATTTAAAACATTCTTTCTTTCTTTTTTTTTGATAGGAACTCTTGTTTTTATTTTCCAGTTACTTGCAAAAATAGTTTTCAATATTCATCCTTCTGAAAGCTTTTGAATTTCACATTTTCTACAACTTCCCCTCCCCTCCCCCTCCCAATGGCAGCAAACAATTTGATAGAAGTTATACATGTACAATCACATTTAACATATTTCCATATTTGTCATGTTCTGAAGGAAGAATTAGAACTGGAGGGGGAATCATGAGAAAGAAAGGAAAAAAAAACCAGGACATTTTAAAAAGCAAATGCTCAGGGGGGTGGCTAGGTGGCGCAGTTGATAGAGCACTGACCCTGAGTCAGAAGGATCTGAGTTCAAATATGACCTCAGACACTTAGTAATTACTTTACTGTATTTGGGCAAGTCACTTAACCCCATTGCCTTGCAAAAACAAAAAAGTGAATGCTTGGCATTTTTCTTTTCTTTTTTTTTCTTTCAGGATGTGGATGTCATTTTCCATAACAGGTCCCTCAGGGTTATCTTTGATCACTGGATTGTTGAGAAGATCTGCATCCATCATAGTTGCTGAACCACAATTTAATGTGGGCAAGTACCTCATTGACCATCAAGTCAAATCTTTTTCCTAAGGGATTCCCTACCTGAGCATCCCAGAAAAATAAATGGTTATCTAGCTTATGCCTGGAGGCCTCCAGTGAGAGGAGAACCAAGCATCCCACCCCACCCTCCTTGCCAAGATGGCCCATCCCTCTTTTTTCAAAGCTCCTAGTTCTTAGGAAGTTTTTCTCATATCAGGCCTAATTTGGTCTCTGCAAATTCCAGCCATTGCCTCTGATTCTGCTTCCTGGAACCAAACAAAATAAGTTATAATGTCCTCCTGAGTCTCATCTTCTTTGTGATAAGGATCTCCCTTTCTTCAACACATTCTCCTATGAGATGAATTAAATGCTCTTCCTCTTCTTCACTGACTTCCTCTGGCTGTTCTATTTATCATTGTACTTAAACTTTATTGCAGGGAACTGAACATGTTACTCTAGATATGGTTTGGAAACCTCTTCTAGAAGCTATGCTTCACTTAATGTGACCTGGAATTCTTTTTGGTTGTTGTTGCCTTATCCATCTGCTTACCCATTGTACTTGTAATTCATTAAAACCCCTTAAATCTTTTTCAGCCAAACTGCTGTCAACCCATTCTTTCCCAAAATTTGGAAGTTATTTTTTTGACTCAAAGGGTAAGACTCTCTTGACTAAATCTCTGCTGAATTTCTCTTATTGGATTCAGCCCAGTGCTGAACCCTGCCAGTTATTGAATCCTCCCTCTGTCAGCTTGTGTTTTAAAGCTATCCTTTCCAGCTTTGGGTCAGCTGCATGTTTGATGAGTATATCATCCATGCCTTTATGCAAACAATCAGTATTGAATGGTAGAGTTCAGGGACAAGCAGAGATTCCTAAGGCACTCCACTGGAGTCAGCTTTGCCAATATTCTGGGAGTCTGGCCATTTGTTGAGTGCAGAATACCTCTCTGAGGTCCCTAGCAACTCTGAATCCAGGAGGTTGCTCCAATCCTTTCCTTCTTACCACAGTCTCTTTTTAGCTTTCTATGTTGGTGGCTTAAGGTTTTTAATTTTAGACTTCTGTTTTACACTTTCTCTGTCTACAATCTGGCTGTGCTGGATACAGAACATCTCCATTAGAACCCCTGTTGGTATGAGACTTTAACAATTACAAAGCATTTCCCCCCCAGGGACGATAGCATTATTATTCTCATCTTATGAATGAGAAGTAGGAGCTTCAGGGATGATTAACTTGACATTAGTCATATATTATCAGAGCTAGGACTTGAATGCAGGCCTTTTCCCTCTCAAGGCCCTGGCTGTTTCCACTCTTGCTATGCTGATTCTCAGTATCATAGTTACCTTCTTGAAAATGGTCCCTCGCCTTTCACCATATCAAATGTGTTCATCCCTCAAATTTTCTCACATATCAAAAAAGTGTCTTGAAATGTTCAAGATGTCTACTGCTTTTGTCAACCTATACAACAGTTTGTTTTCTGCAGTTTTTACCTTGGTGTCATAATTCTGGCTAGATATCACCTAACTGAAACACAATTGGTGATATTTTTCATATTATTTACAAATGAATGAGACCTCAGCAGGGTTGGAAATTTTGAAGTCTGAGCTGAATGCAATTTATTGGAATGTATAAGCATGTAATAATTTTGAAATAGCTTTCCCAGATTTCTTCTTTTACATGAGAGGAATCCATTTTCTGAGCTGTGCCAGCCAATTGTATTTGCTTCCCCAGGGTTTCTAAAGCAATGATTCAGAAGTAAAGTATTATCTATTACCACCACTTCTAGATCTGTGTTTTAATGGGAGGCTAGGAACAATTTTCAGACTCGGATTTACCGACGTTTGGAATGCTTGCTACTAAGCAAAAAGATGCAAAAGTATTTTTAATCTGTAATGGAATCATTTGGGCCCAAATGGGTTCTTTTCTGATGGTTTTGAAACACAAAACAAAAAATTGTGATGAGTGCCAGGTATGTGCAGAATAACAAATGATTGATGGGGATGTGAATATTACTGGGAAGTTCTTTTTCCATCTTTATACTACTTAGCCATTAACTCATCAAATGGGCCATCCTGGCAAAACAAAGAATAAAGTTGCCATAGTTTGTTCATGGACCAAATTTAACTCATAACACTCTTGAGATAAAATTTATAAAGTATCCTATGAGAATGGTCAAGAGGTTCATATTCTCTTGAAGCTCTTTGTTTAGGTAGTTGTTTGGAGTTAAGACCAAACAGTGAAAAAGGAATTAAGAGTAGCATAGGACAAAGAAGTAATTTGGGAGATTGAGTTGTATCTAGAGGGTCACAAGTTTTGGTAAAAGGTCAGGAACACAGTTTTTATAACTGGATTTCTATTTTTTTTTTTTTTTTGGCTTTTGCAAAGCAATGGGTTTAAGTTATTTGCACAAGATCACGCAGTTAGTTAAGTATTAAGTGTCTGATATTGGATTTGAACACAGGTTGTCCTGCTCCAGGGCAGGTGCTCTATCCACTGCACCACCTAGCTGTGCCCTTGGATTTCCATTTTTTTAGGGTTGTTTTTTTTTGCAAGGCAAATGGAGTTAAGTGGCTTGCCCAAGGCCACACGGCTAGGTAATTATTAAGTGTCTGAGACCAGATTTGAACCTAGGTACTCCTGACTCCAAGGCCAGTGCTTTATCCACTATGCCACCTAGCTGCTCCTCCATTTTTTTTAAAGAAAGATTTTATTTATTTTGAGTTTTACAATTTTCCCCCTAATCTTGCTTCCCTCCCCCCCCCCCACAGAAAGCAGTCCTTTAGTCTTTACATTGTTTCCGTGGTATACATTGATCTAAGTTAAATGTGATGAGAAAGAAATCATATCCTTAAGGAAGAGAAATAAAGTATAAGAGATAGCAACAATACATAATAAGATAACGGGTATTTTTCCTAAATTAAAGGTTATAGTCTTTGGTCTTTGTTCAAACTCCACAATTCTTTCTCTGGATACAGATGGTATTCTCCATAACAGATAGCCCAAAACTGTCCCTGATTGTTGCACTGATGAAATGAGCAAGTCCATAAAAGTTGATCATCACCCCCATGTTGCTGTTAAGGTGTACAATATTTTTCTGCTTCTGCTCATCTTGCTCAGTATCAGTTCATGCAAATCCTTCCAGGCTTCCCTGAATTCTCATCCCTCCTGGTTTCTAATAGAACAATATTGTTCCATGACATACATATACCACAGTTTGTTAAGCCATTCCCCAATTGATGGACATTCACTCAATTTCCAATTCTTTGCCACCACAAACAGGGCTGCTATGAATATATGAATATTTTTGTACAAGTGATGTTTTTATCCTTTTTTCATGATCTCTTCAGGCTATAGACCAAGTAGTGGTATTGCTGAATCAAAGGGTATGCACACTTTTGTTTTTCTTTAAGTGTAATTCCAAATTGCTCTCCAGAAAGGTAGGATGAGTTCACACCACCAACAATGTATTAGTGTCCCAGATTTCCCACATCCATTGATCATTGTCCTTCCTAGTCATATTGACCAGTCTGAGAGGTGTGAGGTGGCACCTCAGAGATGCTTTAATTTGCATTTCCTATAATAAGTAGTGATTTAGAGCAATTTTTCATATGACTGGATCACTTTGATTTCCTCATCTGTAAATTGCCTTTACATATCTTTTGACTATTGGGGAATGGCTTGTTTTTTTGAAAATGTCTCAGTTCTCTGTACATTTTTGAAATGAGTCCTTTGTCATAAATACTAGTTGTAGAAAATTGTTTCCCAATTTACTACATTTCTTTTGATTTTGATTACAATGGTTTTGTCTGTTCAAAAGTTTTTTAATTGGGGGCGGAGCCAAGATGGCAACAAGAAGGGATCCAGTCTTAGGGGCTCTCTGATAAAACTTGAAACTAAGGACTCTAACTAAACTTTCGGGAGACAGAACCCACAAAGGGACCCAGCGAGGAAGTTCTCCTACTCAAGGTAACCTGGAAAAGAGCAGAAAGGCTCTGCTCCCCGGGGTCGGAGGGGCGGCTTGCCAGAGGGGTGACCCGCCAGAGCGAAAGAACTTCAGCCTACCGGAGGCAGCCCCAGGGCACTGGGAACTGCGGCTCACAGCAGCGGGGGAGTCTCCTGAGCTGCACCCCGGGGAGCACCAGGCACAAAGTGGGGGAACAGTGGGGGGGGACCTCTGCCAGAGTGAGCACGGGGAGCCCAGCCCTCAGGGCACACAGCAAGCAGCATACTCTTTGGGCAGCCCTGATCCGGAAACAGAAGCAGGCAGAGACAGTAAGCAGGAGCCCCCAGGGCATGAGTCCATTGAGCTGAGGGTGGGGAGTGAAGAGAGAGAGACTGCAGAGCTCTGTTCTCTACCCCTGGAACAGGACTCTGGGGTTCTGACCACATTCAGATCTTGATCGCAGTCTAGGCCCCACCATAGAACAGCAGGGCTCCCCCACCTCAGCCCTATGGCAGAGGGGGGTGCTTATGGTCATTCACAGACCAGGAGGGAGGACAGAGCCTTACACAATGAGACCCTTGTGGGAGTGTCCCAAAAGCTCAGGAAGCACCCCAAAACCAGGCCCAGGCTGGGAAAATGAGCAAGCAGAGAAATAAAAGGAAGACTATTGAGAAATATTTTGCAAATGAGCCCAAGAAGGATCAAAATACTCAGTCTGAAGATGAGGAAGCACAAGCTCCTGCATCTAAAGACTCCAAGAAAAACAGAAATTGGGCTCAGGCTATAACAGAGCTCAAAAAAGACTTTGAAAATCAAGTGAGGGAGTTGGAAGGAAAAACTGGGAAAAGAAAGGAGAGAGATGCAGGAAAAACATGAAAATGAAGTCAGCAGCTTAGTCAAGGAAATCCAAAAAAATGCTGAAGAAAATAGCATGCTAAAAACCAGCTTAGGTCAAATGGATAAAATAGTTCAAAAAGTTACTGAAGAGAAGAATGCTTTAAAAAGCAAAATTGGCCAGATGGAAAAAGAGATAAGAAAATTCTCCGAGGAGAACAAATCCTTCAGACAAAGAATAGAAGTCAGGGAGAATGATGAATTTACCAGAAATAAGGAATCAATACTTCAAAACCAAAAAAATTAAAAATTAGAAGAAAATGTGAAATATCTCATTGAAAAAACAACTGATATGGAAAACAGACTTAGGAAAGATAATTTAAAAACTATTGGAATACCTGAAAGTCATGATCAGGAAAAGAGCCTTGACATCATTTTCCAAGAATTACTACAGGAAAATTGCCCTGATATTCTAGAAATAGAGGGCAAAATAGAAATGGAGAGAATCCACCGATCCCCCTGAGAAAGAGATCCCAAAAAACCAACCCCTAGGAATATTATAGCCAAGTTCCAGAACTCCCAAGTCAAAGAGAAAATATTACAAGCAGCCAGAAGGACACAGTTCAAATACCGTGGAGCTGCAGTCAGGATCACACAGGACTTAGCAGCAACTACATTGGAAGCTCGTAGGGCTTGGAATACAATATACCAGAAGGCAAAAGAACTTAGAATGCAGCCAAGAATGAACTACCCAGCAAGGCTGAATGTCCTCTTCCTGGGAAAAAGATGGACTTTCAATGAACCAGGGGAATTTCAAATGTTCCTTTTGGAATGGCCAGAGCTGAACAGAAGGTTTGATCTTCAGATACAGGACTCAGGTGAAGCATGGAGATTGGAGGAGAGTGGGGAAATATGAGGGACTTAATGAGGATGAACTGCATGTATAGAAAAATGATACTGATAATATTCACATGAACCTTCTCAGTTAATAGAGCAGGTAGAGGGAGCTTTTATAGTTGAAGCACAGGAGAAAGCTGAATTCGAAGATAAAATATGGTATAAAAATGGAGTCAATAGAAAAAAAGGGAAATGGAATGGGAGAAAGAAAAAAGAGGGGGAATAGTCTAAGATATTTCACATAATAAGATTTTTTTTTTATTACAATGAGCTATTGCAATGATATGGAAGGGGAGAGGCAAGGGGGAATGAGGGAACCTTTGCTCTCATCAGAGATGGCTAGGAGAGGAAACAGCAAATATACTCAATGGGGTATAGACATCTGGAGTAAGAAGGAGGGGGGAGCAGGGGGAAGGGGTGGGGATGTGAATAAAGGAGGAGAGGATGCACCATGGGGGGAGAGTGGTCAGATATAACACATTTTCTTTTTTACTTCTTGCAAGGGGCTGGGATTGGAAGGCCTGCCCAGGACCATAGGGCCAGGTGGATTCTGGGCCTAAGAGGTGGTATGGGGGCTCAGGGCTTCTTGGCCCCAGGACCAGGGATCTGTCTGCTGCGCCACTCAGCAACCCTACAGCAGAGTCAGAGTGAAAGGAGAGAGAAAATAGAGTACATGGTAGTGGAGAAATAAGAAAGGAGGGAGTTGTGATCAGCAATGGCAACGTTGGTAAAATATGGAAGTAACTTTTGTGATGGACTTATCATAAAGAATGTGATCCACCCGTGACAGAGCTGTTGATGTTGGAACAAAGACTGAAGCACATTTTTTGTTATTATTATTTGGGGGAGGGTACAGGGCAAGTGGGGCTGGGTGGCCTGCCTGGGGACACATAGCAGGGTGATCTTTGGGTGTCTGGGGCCGGATTTGGACCCAGGTGCTCCTGGCTCAAGGGGCAATGCTCTGTCTGCCAGCCAGCCACCCCTACTATTATTACTATTTTATTTTTATTTTGGGTCTTTTTTTTTTCTTCTTTTTGGTTTTTGCAGGGCAGTGGGGATCGGGTGGCTTGCATGTCACATGGCTGGGTGATTGTTGGGTGTACGAGGCTGGATATGGACTCGGGTGCTTGTGGCTCCAGGGCTGGTGCTTCGTCCATTGCGCCACCTGGCCATACCTACAATTATTACTATTTTTTTCATTTTAATTTTTTTTCTCTCCCCTTTACTTTATCGCTCAAGCAAGTCTATATTCATGGGGTGGGGCGGGGTATTTTGTTTACTCTTAAACACCAGCTGTTCTATGGGGGGGCCTAGATTGCTATCAGGATCTGAATATGGTCAGAGCCCCAGAGTCCTGTTCCAGGGGTAGAGGACAGAGCTCTGCAGTCTCTCTCTTCACTCCCCTCCCTCAGCTCAATGGGCTCATGCCCTGGAGGCTCCTGCTTCTGGGCTCAGCCTGCTTCTGTTCCTGGATCTGGGGTGCTGAAAGACCATAATGCTTGCAGTGTGCCCTGAGGGCTGGGCTCCTCGTGCTCACTCTGGCAGAGGTCCCTCGCTGTTTCCCCACTTTGTGCCCGGTGTTCCTGGGGTGTAGCTCAGGAGACTCCCCTGCTGCTGTGAGCTGGGGCTCCCAGCTCCCTGGGGCTGCCTCCGGGAGGCTGAAGTTCTTTCACTCTGGTGAGCCACCCCTCTGACCCCGGGGAGCAGAGCCTTTCTGCTCTTTTCCAGGTTACGTTGAGTAGGAGAAGTGCCTCTCTGGGTCCCTTTGTGGGTTCTGTCTCTCCAAAGTTTAGTTAGAGTCCTTAGTTTAGAAGTTTTATCAGAGAGTGCCTAAGACTGGATCCTTTCTTGTCACCACCTTGGCTCCGCCTCTAGTTTGTTTTTAATGATGTTCTTAATCTCTTCTTTGGTCATAAACTGCTTCCCTTTCCATAGATCTGACAGGTAAACTATTCCTTGATCTTCTAGTTCGCATATAATATTGTTCTTTATGTTTAAATCCTGTATCCATTTTGATTTTATCTTGGTATAGGGTGTGAGGTGTTGGTTTAATTCAATTTTCTTCCATACTAACTTCCAATTTTCTCAACAGATTTTATCGCAGAGTTTTTATCCCAATAGCAGGAGTTTGAATTTATCAAACAGCAGATTACTATAATCAATTTCTGCTATTGCACCTAGTCTATTCTACTGGTCCACCACTCTATTTCTTAGCCAATACCAGACAGTTTTGATGACTGATGCTTTATTTTTTATATTTTGGTTTTTGCAAGGCAATGGGGTTAAGTGAGTTGCCCAAGGTCACACAGCTAGGCAATTATTAAGTGTCTGAGGATGGATTTGAACTCATGTACACCTGTGCTCTATTCACTGCTCCACCAGCTGCCCTGTGACTGATGCTTTATAATATAATTTTAGATCTGGTAAGGCTAAGCCACCTTCTTTTTCCTTTTTTTAATTGAATCCCTGGAAATTCTTGACTTTTTATTTCTCCATGTGAATTTACTTACAATTTTTTCTAACTCAGAGCCCTGAAGCTGAATTCCTCTCTTCCTTCTTGGACATATGCAACAATGGCCATTTGAGAACTACTGAAAAATGCATACAGGTATCAAGAACCAGACAAAGTTGAATACTATTTTGTTCCACTTATGCTCTCAGTGAAGATCCCAAAATGAGGGAAAAGTGTCAGCATCCTGGTTCACTGTTTTTTGTCCTCTTAGTTCAAACCTCATGTGGGTCTTGATAATTTGTAGTAAAAGATTATTTGTATTTTTTCAACTTTTTATTAAATTAAATCAATTATATGCAATGTTTGTACAAATGTACAACTTCTAGAGATCTAACTAAAGTTTAAAACAAAATATTGTCTTTACACACTCACACTCACCACACACACAAACACACACATAGAGAACACACTATGTTGACGTTCAGAGATGAGAGAGAAGTCTTCGATAAATCTATAAATATTTACTATATATTTCCTGTGTCCCAAGTTTTGTACTTAAGCATCGGATGAAAAGACTTCAAGGAATTTGCATAATACTGAGGAATAATTAATAATAGGAGGAATAATAAAGTATAGGAGGCTTAGAGGGGGGCAGACTTGGGGGGGCTCCTGAATCTTGAAAGAAGCCAAAAATGATGAAGCAGCATTCTTTTTTGTATGAGGAATAGTGAATAGAATGCTATTCTCAGAGTCAAGACCATCAGGTTCCATCTCCACATTTGGAGTCTCCAACGAAACCCCCAGACCACCCTCCACTCGTGATTCAGTGACATTGGTCTTCTGTTCCTCACCAAGAGACTCAATCTCCTGACTTGGGATATTTTTGATGCAAAGAATTATGAATATAAGAAATCTGTAATTAGAAACAAATTTTGTAATCTTTTATGCTGCTAAATTTTGGTAAGGTCTAGAATGCTGTCTGCTCCTTAGATGTAAATTGACTCCTATTTTCCCTTGTTAAATTTAAAATTTGTATGTAGTCTCATCATCCCAACCAGTCCCAACTTCCAGCCTATTACCTGGTTTTGGTCATGTAAAGGGGTGGGGAGGAATTTCTCCTATGCCCCAGATAATGGGCAATGCTATAAAAACCTGGACCCCTGCTCAGGCTAGTCTCCTCTCTGGCCCAGTCAGCTCTGCCTGACTGTTTCACTGTTTCTTTTTTTCCTCTCTCTCTCTCTCTCTCTGATTGGTGACCCTGATTCTCATCTACAATATTTTCACTGCCCCCCCAGAAAAGTTCTCATTCTTCTCTGTCCACCTTATGGTTCCTTTCCAGTCTCAGTTAAAAATCACATCTTCTACAGGAAGCTTTCCTGATCCCTCTTAATTCTAGTGCCTTCCTCTTCATTATTTCCCAACTGATTCCATACACACACACACTTTGTACAGAATGATTTGTATGTTATCTTCCCTGATGGAATGGGAGCTCCTTGAGAACAGGGACTTTCTGTCTTTTTCTGTGTCCTCAGCAGAAACATTGTAGGCATTTAATGTTTACTGACTGACCAAAGAAATGGTTTCTGGCCCCAACTCTGGAGTGTGCTGGCTGTGACACCTAGAGGCCTCCAACATTCCTCTGAGATCATCATTTTAAAGCAGTTATTTTTGGTACAGATGCAATTCCTGGTCTGTATAGGACAAAAAGATAAGAAAAATCGTTGGATTAAGGTGGAAATTTTAAGGACTGAATATTTCCGTAAAGAGACAGCAAAGAGTGACAGTGACACAGTGTGTAGAGCACCTGTCCAGGAGTCAGGGGAACCTGAGTTCAAATTTGACCTCAGACACTTGACACTTATTACCTCTGTGACCTTTGGCAAGTCACTTAACCCTGAATCACCTATTTGTCAATGGTCAGGTAAGATTCAGAAGGCAACTAAGACATTTCAGCATAAAGGGCTTTTGAATCACTGTATTTATAAAAAAAAAAATTTCCTATTGGTATGCTATAGAATTCTACTGGGACATGACTTAATTTAATGTAAATGTTTTTATTTTTATCAGTTTATGATATAATTTTTATAACAGGTATTTTTAGGTTGAAGATTCTTTCCATAGAGATAGGTACTTTTTGGAAGATAAAATAAAATAAAGATAAAGGGAGGGAAAGATAGCTTGAAATATCAAAGAGTTCATTCCAATGGTCATGTTCTTTGTTACCAACAATTTTGGTGGCAACATTGCTGGGGATATAAAACATGTTTTCTAATAGGAAAAGATATGAAGGAATAAATTAGCCTTTCTAACATCATGTTGCATTTATGTTCTAGTTTGATTTTTCCTGTCATTTATAAAATTAAACAAATGAGTCAATTCCTGTTTCTTATTTTGGTTATTAATGTGAGTCATTGAAAATGGAGATGAAAGACAATTTTGCGTCTTGTGTAATGGTAGGGAGATGGTCTCTGATTTTATGTTTGTGGAAGTAAATTGAAGGTCCCTTTGGACTCCAGTGAGCACATGATGAGAAATCATTGAAGCAAAACTACTTCATGCTGAACTGTCTTTGTTGGTCTTTTTGACAAATCTGTTGTCCTGAAGTGTTCAGACTGCACTTAGCAATGGTAACAGATTTTCCCACCTTCTTTGGACTTATTGAATCAAAGTTTCTATGTGTAGCAAAAGTCTAGCCTTTTCTAATTTATAATAATATAATAAAAGTCAACTATTTGGCACCTATTATATGCCAGACCCTGACCACTTTTTAATTATTTCATTTGTTCTTCACCACAACCCTGGGAGGAACCTGAGACAAACAGAGAGGCTCAATGACCTGACCAGGGTAGCATAGCTAGGAAGTATCTGAGGTCACATTTGAACTCAGGTCTTCCAGATTCCAGGCCCAACTGTATCCACCATACCACCTAATTGCCTGTATGCCTTCCTTATCACAGATTGCAAAGTGTTTTGTTCAGAAATTACCCTAACAACAGACCTAGTACAAGTATGCATTCCCATTTTACAGATGGGCAATTAAAGCTCAGAAGAATTAGGCAACAACCATGCTCACATCGGGCCTCATTCCCTATCTGGCTTACTTTCTGTCTCTTGATCCATTTGCTCATTACACTGTATTTTTACTTTGGAGTTTTCTTAGCTGTATTAAGCTAAAAATTTTTTAAATATTTTATCTATAGTAAAACACATCAGTAATCATGCAAAACTAAATTTATAGGGAAGAAAATTAATAATTTTCTTTTTGTGAGGATATGAATATATACGTATAGATACACATATTTACATACATTTAAATGTGTATATACACAATTAACTCTGCTCTCATAAAAGGTAGTATGAAATAATATTCCACTTTAAATGTTGCCTAAACGCACAAGATTCAGAGAAGTCATTAACCCTAAAAACTTGGAATAAACCCCAGAAGATACTACAAAGGGAAGATGAGACAAACTGACAAAGCCCATAGATAAGTATAGCTTTTTGTATGGTTTTCTGTCATCCTAAGATAAAAGAAAATCTACATTAATGAAATGGTTTTTTTGCTGCATGGGTGAGGCCAACTGAAGCACTGCTTAAAACCCCATTTATGGGGCAAGTCAACCTCATCTGATCAATTGTTAATATATGTACATTTTAAAAGAGGTTTTTGTCCTAGACCATGGTTTCATCAGAGTAACTTCTCACAAGATAACTCCCTTCCCCAAAGTAGATCAGGGACTCCTCAGGGGCTTACATCCTATGAAAGCTAACAGTTACAGATAAGTGATTTGCCCATAGTTCCCCAGGCAATATGATTCAGAGGTTGGATTGAATTGAGATCTTTCTGATTTCAAGGACAATCTTTTATTCACTTTAACATGCTGCTGTTTCTGAGTGTAGGATCAGTTAAACAAACATTTTTTTTTTATTTGGAACTCATATAGATGATTCAGGATACCAACTGAAGTTCTTCCTGGTTATTGTTATCTTCCTTCCAGTTCTCAAATGCAGTTTGTCCTGCATTTCTTGTTTCCTGTCTGCCTTTCATCTTCTTCCCTTTGTTCTGTTTGAGTAGGCAAACAAATCTCCAGACTCATGGGCTGGGCAATCCAGAGAAGAGGCTAAAATTCAACAGCTAATCTTTATGAAATCATGTGTAAATTAGCTTATATAAAGTCCACAATGCAGCAGTCCAAAGTGAGACTCCAAGCTTGATTTCCATGGCAAACCAGGCTTGTTGTGAAGTGTAGGAATGTCATTAGTTGAGAACAGGAGCTGAATAGGGTGGAGATCATTACTGAGCTGTAATGACTGGGAAAGGCAAAAGGCACTTAGTTCACGTGGGGATGCTTTCTTTCTTTTCTTGGAACAGCTCCAGCTACAACCAGTTAGCACCGCTTTCACACAAACAGGGACTGTGTGGGGAACAATACCTCCACTTTCTTCTCAGACTGACACCCACCCACCCACCCCTGATCTTTCCAGGCTAGGCTAATCAGTTTTCTACATTACTTACTATTCACAAAGACCATTTTCAACATGTAAAAATCTCCTCCCTGTCCCATTCAGACCTGGACACTTGAGCTGTCTTAATTTTTACTACAGTAAAGTTTTTGTTTAAATGACATTGTTCACCTTGTTTAATCAACTCACCTGCCATATTACCTTTATGAATAATGAATAAGTGTACTCTGTATATGTGTGGTTTGCTTTTTGTTTTTTTATTTCAAATAAAAGGCATTTACTGGGATGGCAAAAGAATAATAGTAATAATGCCTAGAGTTCACTTTCCCACAACTAAAGAGAATCAGTGGGAAGAATGAGTACACACATTAAATACCCTGGTTTTTTTTTTTTGGTTTTTTAATTTTTCAATTACATGCAAAGATAGTTTCCAACATTCATATTTTTTTTGACATTCACCATTTTTCTACTTCCCTAAATAAATACCCTGCTTTTGAGGCAACACCAGACAAGGTGACTCATGTCTCCAGTACTGGAGGGTCCTCATGTTCCCAATCTTCTTGAGCTGTTTTGGCCTAATTCAGCATCTGTCCTTAACTGAGCTCCTTAGGCTTGCTCCTCTCTACAACCTGACTTCTCTCAGCTTCCAGAGCTGATTCTATCTTGGATCCATAGCTCATTATCTCCTCTGCTACCAGAGGTCACAAAGATTTGACATTTTCTCTTCTTACTCTAAAGCTGACAAGCTTGCAAAAAATGTTTCCTGTGTATTTTTTCTAATATTATTAATTATATTTTTTATGAATCTATTTTATAATATTATTATATCAAGTATTAGCAAAAGATTGGCTACCAGATATTTTTTTTGCTAGCAAAACAATGTGTATTTTCATTCTCTAACAAGTTCTGTCATGCTAGGAAACTGACCAAAATGACAGTGACAGTAATCACATACATATCACAGCTCAATTGCTTTCTTTGGAAATACTTTTTAAAAATATGTAATTCCAGATGAGGAAATAAAAGTGATTCATAGTTATATGAAAAATTGCTCTAAATCACTACATATTATAGAAATGCAAATTAAGGCATTTCTGAGGTACCACCTCACACCTCTCAGACTGGCTAATATGACCATAAAGGACAATAATCAATGTTGGAAGGGATGTAGGGAATCTGGGACACTAATACATTGGTGGAGCTGTGAACTCATCCAACCTTTCTTTTTTTAAAATTTTTTTTATTAAAGATATTATTTGAGTTTTACAATTCCCCCCCCCAATCTTACTTCCCTCTCCCCCCGCCCATGGAAAGCAATCTGTCAGTCTTTCCTTTGTTTCCATGTTGTACATTGATCCAAATTGAGTGTGATGAGAGAGAAATCATATCCTTAAGGAAGAAACAAAGTATAAGAGATAACAAGATCAGACAATAAGATATCTGTTTTTTTTTCTAAATTAAAGGGAATAGCCCTGGAACTTTGTTCAAACTCCATGGCTCTTTATCTGGATACAGATGGCACTCTCCTTTGCAGATAGCCCAAAATTGTTCCCGATTGTTGCACTGATGGAATGAGCGAGTCCTTCAGGGTTGAACATCACCCCCATGTTGCTGTTAGGGTATACAGTGTTTTTCTGGTTCTGCTCATCTCACTCAGCATCAATTCATGCAAATCCCTCCAGGCTTCCCTGAAATCCTGTCCCTCCTTGTTTCTAATAGAACAATAGTGTTCCATGACATACATATACCACAGTTGCTAAGCCATTCACCAACTGAAGGGGAATGGCTTTGCCACCACAAACAGGGCTGCTATAAATATTTTTGTACAAGTGATGTTTTTACCCTTTTTCATCATCTCTTCAGGGTATAGACCCAGTAGTGGTATTGCTGAGTCAAAGTGTATGCACATTTTTGTTACCCTTTGGGCATAGTTCCAAATAGCTCTCCAGAAAGGTTGGATGAGTGCACAGCTCCACCAACAGTGTAAGAGTGTCCCAGATTTCCCACAACCCTTCCAACAATGATCATTATACTTTCTGGTCATATTGGCCAGTCTGAGAGGTGTGAGGTGGTACCTCAGAGAAGCTTTAATTTGCGTTTCTCTAATAATTAATGATTTAGAGCAATTTTTCATATGGCTATGGATTGCTTTGATCTCTTCATCTGCAAATTGCCTTTGCATATCCTTTGACCATTTGTCAATTGGGGAATGGCTTTTTGTTTTAAAAATATGACTCAGTTATCCGTATATTTTAGAAATGAGTCCTTTGTCAGAATCTTTCATTGTAAAGATTGTTTCCCAATTTACTGCATTTCTTTTGATCTTGGTTACAGTGGTTTTATCTGTGCAAAAGCTTTTTAATTTAATGTAATAGAAATCATCTACTTGGTTTTTGGTGATGTTCTCCAACTCTTCCTTAATCATAAACTGCCCCCCTTTCCATAGATCTAACAGGTAAACTAATCCTTGATCTTCCAATTTGCTTATAGTATTGTTTTTTATGTCTAAGTCCTGTAACCATTTGGATCTTATCTTGGTAAAGGGTGTTAGGTGTTGGTCTAATCTAAGTTTCTTCCATACTAACTTCCAATTATCCCAGCAGTTTCTATCAAAGAGGGAGTTTTTATCCCAATAGCTGAACTCTTTGGGTTTATCAAACAGCAGATTACTATAATCGTCTCCTGCTTTTGCACCTAGTCTATTCCACTGGTCCACCACTCTATTTCTTAGCCAGTACCAAACAGTTTTGATGACTGATGCTTTATAATATAATTTTAGATCAGGTAGGGCTAAGCTACCTTCTTTTGCACTTTTTTTCATTAAGCTCCTGGCAATTCTTGACTTTTTATTTCTCCATATGAATTTACTTACAATTTTTTCTAACTCATTAAAGTAATTTTTTGGAATTTTGATTGGTAGGGCACTAAACAGGTAGTTTAGTTTTGGTAGAATTGTCACTTTTATTATATTAGCTCTACCTATCCATGAGCAGTTGATTTTTGCCCAGTTATTTAAATCTGATTTAATTTGTGTGAGAAGTGTTTTATAATTGTTTTCAAAAAGTTTCTGAGTCTGTCTTGGCAGATAGACTCCCAGGTATTTTATATTGTCTGAGTTCACTTTGAATGGGATTTCTCTTTCTAGCTCTTCCTGCAGTATCTTGCTAGACATATATAGAAAAGTTGAGGATTTATGAGGGTTTCTGCAACTTTGCTAAAATTGCTAATTGTTTCCAGTAGTTTTTTGGATGATTTCTTGGGATTCTCTAGGTAGACCATCATGTCATCTGCAAAGAGTGAGAGTTTTGTCTCTTCCTTCCCAATTCTAATTCCTTCAATTTCTTTTTCTTCTCTAATTGCTGAAGCTAACATTTCTAATACAATATTGAATAGTAGTGGTGATAATGGGCATCCTTGTTTCACCCCTGATCTTATTGGGAATGCCTCTAGCCTCTCCCCATTGAATATAATGCTTGTTGATGGTTTCCGATAGATACTGTTAATTATTTTAAGGAACAGTCCATTTATTCCTACACTCTCTAGTGTTTTTAGTAGGAATGGATGCTGTATTTTGTCAAAAGCTTTTTCAGCATCTATTGATATGATCATATAATTTCTGATAGGTTTGTTGTTGATATGATTGAGTATACTAACAGTTTTCCTGATATTGAACCAACCCTGCATTCCTGGGATAAATCCTACTTGATCATAATGTATTATCCTAGTGATAACTTGTAATCGTTTTGCTAAGATTTTATTTAAAATTTTTGCATCTATATTCATCGGGGAGATAAGTCTATAATTTTCTTTCTCTGTTTTAACTCTTCCTGGTTTAGGTAGCAGCACCATATTGGTTTCATAGAAAGAGTTAGGCAGAGTTCCATCTTTCCCTACTTTTCCAAAGAGTTTATATAGAATTGGAAGCAATTGTTCTTTAAATGTTTGGTAGAATTCACTTGTGAATCCATCAGGCCCTGGAGATTTTTTCTTGGGGAGTTCAGTGATGGCTTGTTGAATTTCTTTTTCTGAGATAGGATTGTTTAGGTATTTAATCTCCTCTTCATTTAACCGACAACTTATGTTTTTGTAAATATTCATCCATTTCACTTAGATTATCAAATTTATTGGCATAGAGTTGGGCAAAATAATTTTGGATTATTAATTTAATTCCCTCCTCATTGGTGGTGAGTTCACCTTTTTCAGTTATGATACTAGCAACTTGGTTTTCTTCTTTCTTTTTTTTTATCAAATTGACCAGGGGTTTATCAATTTTATTGGTTTTTTCATAATACCAGCTTTTGGCTTTATTTATTAATTCAATAGTTTTTTTGCTTTTGCTTTTATTAATTTCTCCTTTAAGTTTTAGAATTTCTAATTTGATATTTAATTGGGGATTTTTAATTTGTTCTTTCTTTAATTTTTTTAGTTGTATGTTTAGTTCATTGATTTCCTCTTTCTCCAATTTATTCATGTAAGCATTTAAAGCTATAATTTATCCCCTGAGAGCCTCTTTGAGTGAATCCCATAGGTTTTGGTATGTTGTTTCATTATTATCATCATTATCTAGGATAAAATGGTTAATTCTTTCCATAATTTGTTTTTTGGTCCACTTATTTTTTTTTGTTTTGTTTTTTTAGGTTTTTGCAAGGCAAATGGGGTTAAGTGGCTTGCCCAAGGCCACACAGCTAGGTAATTATTAAGTGTCTGAGACCGGATTTGAACCCAGGTACCCCTGACTCCAAGGCCAGTGCTTTATCCACTACGCCACCTAGCCGCCCCTCCACTCATTTTTTAAAATGAGGTTATTCAGTTTCCAATGGGTTCTGGGTCTATATCTCCTTGGCCCAATATTGCATATGACTTTTATTGCATTGTGATCTGAGAAAGATGTATTCACTATTTCTGGCTTTCTGCAGTTGATCATTAGGCTATTATGTCCTAGTACATGGTCAATTTTTGTATAAGTTCCATGTACTGCAGAGAAAAAGGTATATTCCTTTCTAGCCCCATTCAATTTCCTCCATAAGTGTACCATATCTAGTTTTTCTAACAATTTATTTACCTCTTTAACTTCTTTCTTATTTTATGATTCGATTTATCTAGATTTGAGAGTGGGAGGTTGAGGTCTCCCACTAGTAGAGGTTTGCTTTCTATGTCTTCCTGTAGTTCTTTCAGCTTCTCCTCTAAGAATTTGGATGCTGTCACATTGGGTGCATATATATTCAATATTGAAATAGCTTTGTTGGGGCAGCTAGGTGCAGTAGATAAAGCACTGGCCCTTGGAGTCAGGAGTACCTGGGTTCAAATCAGGTCTCAGACACTTAATAATTACCTAGCTGTGTGGCCTTGGGCAAGCCACTTAAACCCATTTGCCTTGCAAAAAAAATAGCTTTATTGTCTATGGTACCTTTTAGGAGGATAAAGTTTCCTTCCTTATCTCTTTTAATGCTATCTATTTTTGCTGCTGCTTTGTCTGAGATAAGGATTGCTACCCCTGCTTTTTTTACTTCAGCTGAAGCAAAATATATTTTGCTTCAACCTTTTACCTTTACTCTATGTGTATCTCTCTACTTCAAATGAGTTTCTTATAAGCAGCATATTGTCGGATTCTGGTTTTTAATCCACTCTGCTATTCGCTTACATTTTAAGGGAGAGTTCATCCCATTCACATTCAAGGTTATGATTACTAATTCTTTATTGCCCCCCATACTTTCTTCCCTCTGTATTTCCCCCCTTCCCCTTCCCTTTATCTGTATTCCCCAGTATTTTGTTTCTGCATACCGCCCCCTTCAGTGTGTTTACCCTCCTATATCATCCAACCTTTCTACAGAGCAATTTGGAATTATGCCCAAAGGGAAACAAAAAGGTGCGTACTCTTTGATCCAGCAATACCTCTACTGGATCTATACCCTGAACAGATCAAGAAAAAAGGGTAAAAATTTCACTTGTACAAAAATATTCATAGCAGCCCTGTTTGTGGTGGCAAAGAATTGGAAATTAAGTGAATGTCCATCAACTGGGGAATGACTGAACAAATTGTGGTATATGTATGTCATGGAACACTATTGTTCTATTGGAATCCTGGAGGGATTTGCATGAACTGATGCTGAGTGAGATGAGCAGAACCAGAATAACTTTGTACACCCTAACAGCAACATGGGGGTGATGATCAACCTTGATGGACTTGCTTGTTCCATCAGTGCAACAACTGGGGACAATTTGGGGCTGTCTGCGATGGAGAATACCATCTGTGTCCAGAGAAAGAACTGTGGAGTTTGAACAAAGACTAAGGACTATTACCTTCAATTTAGGGGGAAAACCATTATCTTATGTAATTTTGCTATCTCTTACAGTTTATTTTTCTTCCTTAAAGATAAGATTTCTCTCTCATTGCATTCAGCTTAGATCAATGTATACCATGGAAACAATGTAAAGACTGACAGAATGTCTTCTGTGGGGTGTAGGGGTGGGGGGAGGGAAGCAAGATTAGGGGGGAAATTGTAAAACTCAAATAAAAAAAATAAAAAATATGCAATGCCCCTATCTTATTTCTTATTAAGCTCAGGAGTTAAGATTCTGACTTCATTTGGGGATTTGGGGAATGGAGGGATCCGTGTTTGATGTCTTATTCCCAAGCAGGAGAATAAGAGATCTGGTTGTTGATCCATGACAGGGAGAGGAAGTCCAAGAAGCCAGTCTTGCCCACAAGAAAGGTTTATCTTGTATTCTCAGCAACTTTTCACTTGGCGTCCCAGAGTGCTAACGTGTGTATGCTGGGGGAAGGTGAGGGAATGGGGAGAGAAGACAGAGCAACATATGGAGGGAGTAAAAATAACAGGGAAAGACCAAAGTGGGAAATCGAGAATGACAATAGGATGAGGAAATTAGACCGGGGTGGAGGGGACGGGGAAAAGGGGAAGAGCTGGAGAGATGAAAGGAAAGGAGGCAGGGGAGGGGGGGTGGGGTGGAGGATGGAGAAGAGAAAAGGGAGACAGAGCAGCTCCAAAGCAGACAGGAGACCTCTGTCACTTCATCCCTTTAGCTAAGGTAATAAAGGCGGAATCTCTGCTCTTCCCTCCTTTCTTGGTTCCTTGAGCGCAGTTTTCAGGGCTGGGCAGAGGCTGGGTGCAGAGCAGAGTTAATTTAAAATCCCAGTCATGCCTAGTGACAGCCATTCCGAGGGCACTCATCTCAGCCCCAGCTCGGGGTCCCCAAGGCGGTCGGGCCTGCGGCTTCCCGAGCCCCGCACACCCCCACTGGGGGCAACTCTCTGTGCCCGGGGCCTCCGCGCCCGGGGCCTCCCCCGCTCCTACCTCCGGGGGCTGCAGTCGCGCGGGCGCTGCCGCCAGACTGGCCGAGCGCCCGGGGCCTCCGCGTGCCTTTAGGGCCCTCGCGGTGCGCCTGGAAGCCGTTGGTCCGGATCGCCCCCACTCTCCGGGGGGCCCCGGCGGCCTGAGCCTTGGGGCGCTCCCCTCGCGGGGTCCCCCACACCTCGGCAGATCCAGGAACCCTTCCGGCGGCTCCCAAGCGCGGGTGGAGGAGTCGGTGCGGCCAGGAAGCGGCGCTCCGGTGAGCTGGTCCAGCTGCGGGGCCCTGCGAGCCGGTCCGGCGCGGGGAGCCCCCGAGGCCCCCTCCTGCCTCCGGGATGTCCTCGGAGGAGGAGTTAGGGTGACCCCGACGCACCTGCTGTTCCCGGGCCGCCTGTGAACCAGGGGACTCTACAGGCTCCACACCCCACCCTGGGGGACGCCCCCTCTGTGATCTGAGAGACCCTCAAGGCCGAGCCACTGCCCCCCCATTCTGCCAAGCTAGGGGAGGAGTCCCAAGAGGGAGCTCCCCCTCGCAGGAAAGGGCTCCCCAGTCCAAGGCAGCAGGTTCCCCCAGCAGCTGTCTTCAGACACCGCCTTAGGAGTGACCCCTGGCCGCCTTGACCCCGCTCTCCCGGCTCCTTTCAACACCCCCACCTTCCCCGGAGGAAGGGTCTGCGGGGAACTTCCCCCACCGCTCCAAGCCTTCTTGGCTACCAGACACTTTTATTTTCCTGTGCACAGAAGAGTATCTCCGAAGGTGTGGAGAAACGAGGACCTGCACAACTGAAGGGAGAGAGCTTCCACCAATTAAATAACATTAAACTAAATGCAAAATAGTGATATTTCATGGGTTTTTTCCCCAACCCTACGTAATTTGTAGAAAGAACCCTAGATTTGGAGACAAGAGGCCCAGGTCCATCTTTCTGCTGTGACAGTAGCTGTGACTATGCACATTTCCTTAATCTTAGTGAATTTGAGTTTCCTCATCTGGAAAATGGAGAATAATATCAGCATTACCCGATCAGAACCTCAAAGTAGGGGACCTTAAATGTGTCCATTCCAACCCGGATCCTAACAAGAATTCCCAGTAGAGTATCTTTGAGGAATAATTATCTAGTCATCTACCTCCTAGGATGCCTTCTATATTCTAATAGCTCTAATTGTTTGGAATTTTCTTACATCAAACCTAAACATGTCTTTTGGCACATTCACAGGATTTTTATGAGGAATGCATTCTATAAGTCTTAAGATGCCATTATAAACTGCTAGCAAGAATCAAAATACTTAAGGTCAAAGTATATTTTAAACCTATTGCTTTCCAGAGACCCTAAAATTTTTTTAACCCTCCTACAACTCATAGATGTCCTGATTGCTCTTGATTTTCTATACTAACAGGATCAGTAGTCCAGATAAACTCATAATGGACAATATAAATCCTCCTAAATAATTTATACAGACAACTTCATAATGCAGTAAATTAGACTTTTACTGCATATTTACTTTACTAATTACTTTTGCTTAGGCATATACCAATTAAGTGGATGAGGGATCTAGCTACAAAATTTTATGGGTGGGCTCTCCTTGACTTCACATCATTTTTCAAGGAGTTCAGTACTTAGTTCATTCTTCTAGCTCTTATACTAAGGGATACCAGTATATAAGTTGATGTTCCCTCAGTCACCCATACCTCCCAATTCATCAGTTTCCCTCTACTTTATTCTCACACAATCACCATAATCACAATCCTTCCTTTGAACATATTCTCTTATTCCATCCCTTTGCCTCACTCCTCCAAAACCAGACATCCAGACTCTCTATCCCCCAGTGCTTTGTCAGGTCATGGCTTCACTTTCAGTCCTTCATAAGTTTGGCTTTATGGCTAAGTCAACTACACACTGTCTTTTACTCTTAAATTCCTTGCTCCTTTATTCTATCACTGCTTATGATTTACTACACTCTAGAGATACTACTGAATGAGACCAGAGGAAATAACATAATCCACACTAGTCAGTATGGTCAGAATCAGAGGTATCAACAGAATCAGCTCAAAGATCTGTAAGGTATAACAACTACATTCTTCCAAAAACAGTGAATTGAGATGTTTGTTAAACTCAAGACTTAAACTGACCTGCTAACGATTGTGGAACCATACATTTCATGGCATTACTCAAAAGTAGAAATCTCTGAATGACTAGATTTACAAATGTGATAATGGCAAGATAGGAAAATGGTTCAAAAGCATTTAAGGATGATATTAGAAGAACAGAAAAAAGTGCAAAAGATTTGCAGTTTTTTCTAACAACTTTTTTACAGTCAAAAGAAGAACAGCTACACTTGAACTTGATATCAAAGCCCAGTTATGCTTACAGGGGAGGTAGAAATGACACTAAAGAGAAATATGGGACAAGTAGAACAGATGTTCACGTAAGGAATCTTTCTTGGAGAAATTGATTCACAAGTTATATGATGCCTATAGGGGGAAGATCCCGAGAGCATGGGAAAATATCTGGCATTTTCTTTGGGAAGAAGCAGATTTAATCTTTTTGCTTTTTTTTTTATCAATCTATTAACATGAATATTTAAAAAACACAGGGGAGGATTACACATGACACTGAAATTTGCTGTAGTTTTTTTTAAAAGGAATGTTTAACATAATAGTAAAACCCTTTTGAACTTTTTCTGATACTCTTCTATATATTTTTTTCAATATTTCATGGATACCCTTTTTCCTTTTTTATTACTATCTTACAACAAATATAATTCTCCCTTGTAACAAGTAGAATTAAAACAAATCCACATATTTGGCAATGTCTAGCAATATCTCCTTCAACAGGAAGCGTTTACAAATTATATTCCACTACAGAATATGTCTTTACAATTAGACAATTAAATAAAAGATGGAATGAATGCAAGGTCCCACTGTGCTTATTACATGTTAATTTTTTTTTTAGGTTTTTGCAAGGCAAATGGTGTTAAGTGGCTTGCCCAAGGCCACACAGCTAGGTAATTATTAAGTGTCTGAGACCGGATTTGAACCCAGGTACTCCTGACTCTAGGGTTGGTGCTTTATCCACTGCGCCACCTAGCCACCCCTCATGTTAATTATTTTTAAAAGGCATTTGATATGGTAGAGCAAAATGTCATTTTAAAGGCTACATATGTATATATTTACATATTTACATACACTCATATACAGTTTCCTAAAAGTCTTAGTGCAGTTTTTAGCTTTAATGACTTCAGCAGTATAAATGCTAAAAACTTAATAAAAATATTTGAAATATTAATTTTTTTAAAATTCAAAATATATGTTTCTTCCATACAACCTACTCTTTTGTGACTAGTCAATTTTTGAACTTTAGAAAAACTTTCATTAGTTGCTACTCAGTGACTGAAAGGATTAGATTTATAATCCTAGGGGAGGCTAGGTAGCTCAGTGGATAAAGCATCAGCCCTGGAGTCAGGAGTACCTGGGTTCAAATCCGGTCTCAGACACTTAATAATTACCTAGCTGTGTGGCCTTGGGCAAGCCAATTAACCCCACTGCCTAGCAAAAAAAAAAAAAAAAGATTTATAATCCTAGCCTTAAGATCATACAAAGAATGAGGTTTTGATACATCATAATTTGGGGGGGGGGTTAGGTTTTTGTAAGGCAATGAGGTTGATTTGCCCAAGATCACACAGCTAGGTAATTAGTAAATGTCTGAGTTAGCATTTGAACTCAGGACCACCTGACTCCAGGGCTGCTGCTCTATTCACACCTAGCTGTCTCTACACCATAGTTTTAATGTGACTCCACAAGAAAAAGTCTAAAGGAATTAGATCAGATGAAAAAGGAGAGCCAGTAAGGGGACTTCTAACAATCTACCATTTGGAGAATGTGTCATCTGGAAATTTTCCTAACAGGATTCCCTATCTTGTTAAAAATTAAAAATTTATTATTCTAAATTCAAAAAAGCTAAATAAGTTTAAAGTAAATTTAAGTAACAACTTTCAAATGATGGAGTGGGGTTTTTGGTAATTTTGTGGCATTTATGCTTCAGAAGTTATAAAAAATTTTAAATGCACTAAGACTTTTAGAATGTCCATATATCTAAGACACACAGTTCTAAATAAATGAATTGGACCTTGAATTAAACAGAAAGAGGGTAATGAATTAAATTGCCTTTAGGAAATTGCAAAGCTCTTTTAATGATCCCAACAGATTCTTCCATAAAGATATTTTTATGATTTTTTTGAATAAATATTTTTATGAATACTATTTTTATGAAGATGTATGTTATAATATGTATTGATCTAAAATAATGAAATCAAAGATTTATCTAAAGACAGGTCAGTGAGAAACCTAGCCTTCATTGCTAAATAATTATATAATTAGGAGCAATTAAACTAATATCTGTTAGCCTGTAATTAGGAGTTGGTTATTAACTGTTGACCTTGCCATTGAGGCAATGAATCATAAATACATTTCTCTTCCAGTTTAACATATGCACACATGCCACAAATTATTTCCTATCAACAATTTTTAGAGGCTCTTTAATGATCTTTTTGTCCCCTTTGGTAAACATTACAGAAGCAAATTTTTCTTGAGAAACTACAAAATCTTCTTAAAAACAAGCATATGTGCTGATCTTTTAAAAATTCTGACCTATAATTCTGTTATATTTGGTTTCTTTTTCTTGGACTCTCTCATGATACTGTAATTCCACTTATTTGAATTTTATTATCACTCTAGGAAAGACCCATAAATAGGACACTGAAAACCAATGCCATGAAAAGTTTCTTGATGATCTTTCTGACAAACCAATTGAAAATAAAACAAGATATATATATATATATATATATATATATATATATATCATAACAAATACATTAATCATTTGTTGAATACATACTGAACACAGAGGATAGAGTGCCAGGGAATAATGAAATGGACCTGGAAAGGAAAAGTGGCTCACCAGTGGTTGAAGATGTTGAATCTCAAGTAGAAATGTCAAAACATAATCCAGTATTAGGGAAGTAGAGATCTTTATTCTGCCATGGTCAGAATGTATATGGTGTAAAATAAGAGTCATTCCCCAAATGATAAGTGATCAAAGAATATGAAAGGATCATCTTTGGATGAAGAAATCACTGCTATTTATAGTCATATAAAATTCTCTAAATCAACATTTAGAAAAATGCAAATTAAAACAACTTTGAGATATTTCACACCCATCCCATTAGCTAAAGTGATGGGGAAAATGACAAATGTTGGTGGGGATGTAGAAAAATAGGATACTAATATACTGTTGGTGGAACCGAACTGATCCAACCATTAAAAAAATATTTATTTTTCTAACTATGTAATGGTAGTTTTCAATAATCATTTTTTTCAGTGTTGCTATTAGTATGTATGATGTTCTTCTGGTTCTGCTCACTTCCCTCAACATCAGTTCATGTAAGTCTTTTCAGGCTATTCTGAAGTCCCTTCCCTCATGGTTTCTTATAGAACAATAATGCTCCATCACATACATATACCACAATTTGTTCGGCCATACCCTAATTGATGGGCATCCCTCCAATGTCCAATTCTTTGCCACTACAAAAAGAGCTGTTATGAATATTTTTGTACATGCAGGTTTTTTTTGTGATAGTTTTGGTTTACAGACTAGTAGTGGTAATCCTGGGTGCACAATTTCATTGCCTTTCAAACATAATTCCAGATTGCTCTCCAGAAAGGTAGATCCAATCATTTTGAAGAGCAATCTGGGATTATGCCCAAAGATTTATTAAACTGTGTATACCCTTTGATCCCCAATAGCACTATTAAGTCTGTTATCCAAGATGATCAGAGGAAAAAGGAAAAGAACCTATATGTTCTAGAATATTTATAGCAACTCTCTTTGTTTAGGTATTTCAGTTGTGTCAGATTCTTTGTGACTCTATTGGAGTTTTCTTGGCAAAGATATTTATAGATGAGGAAACTGAGGCAAACAAAAATAAATGACTTACCTAGGTTCATTCAGCTAGTAAGTATCTGAGGCTAAATTTGAACTCAGGAAAATGAGTCTTCCAGTCTCCAGTTTGGCACTCTAGTTTCAAATCCTAATTCTGCCATCAACTTTTTATGTGACTTCAAGGTTATGTGATGCTATGTGACATTGCCTCTTATTTTCCCCATTTGTAAAATTCTGGCATGGGCCCAGATATCTTTTAAGGTCCCATTTAGCTCTGTGTTCTTATGATCCCATTGATGATTGACTTAAACTTTATAATCAACTACTGAAAAATGTAGCTTTTATCACTATGTGAATGTAGCCACCAGAGGGAGATATGTACCTTTTAACAAGTTATACCATGCCAGTCAATGAATAATAAAAAAAATGGTATATATATTATTTGTTTAGTCATCAAAATAAGAAAGTGAACATATTCTTTATCCCAAGCTGTCACCAAATGATATAATACTGACCATATTGTAATGATGTTGCTATATCTCAAGGAATTTAAGAAGAAAATCATTTTTTCCACCTGTGCCAGTTTTTAACATGCTTTTAATGAAATGAAAAAGTTATTTTAGATAGTATGCTATAATTATATATATATATATATATAATATATATTATATATGAAGATGTGTGTATATTTGGGCATTCATATAACTATAGATATATTTCAAAGAGCTGATACAAAATGGAATCCAGTATAGCCATGTTGATCTGAGGGGAAATGGTGGAGAAGCAATGGGAAGACCATATCATAAATAATCCAAGTATCTTTTATATTTTGTTTCAGAATGAATTTGTATGCCAGAACCTACTCTACCCTGTAAGGAGCAGATGAATTGGATATCCACTGTTATTAAGTCATTTCAGTCATGTCTGGATTGTGATCCCATTTGAGGTTTTCTTGGCAAAGATATTGCCATTTCCTTCTTCAGTCCATTTTGGAAGATGAGAAAACTGAGGCAAACAGGTTTTTTCCTAGGATCCCACTGCTAGTAAATGTCTGAGACCATATTTGGATTCAGGAAAATGAGCCTTCCTGACTTCAGGACCAGCAGTTATATACTGTGCTACCTACCTGTCCTGGACATCCACTAGTTAGCCTGCAATTCAGAATTAGGTTGAGGTCATAATCAACACATAGAAGGTCTTCTGAAATATTTGGAAATTTGCTATCCTAAAGCTTCACTGGCATTATTGCTGACTGTGCAGAGAAATTGAGAATTTATGATTAAAGAACCAGAATTTACAAAGCAAATGGGTGTTAATCTCTCGGGTCTTCAGTGTCATCATCTACAAAGGACTAAATAACTTCTGAGATCTTTTGTAGCTCTAGTCTAGAACTATGATCCTTTACGTGTGTATCTTCTGCCTTTTAATTCTCTCTCTCCTGTTTTACCGAGAGTAGCAGCAGCACGATTTAGAAGTACAATCTCCCATTTGTATTATCATCCACCTCCATAATTGCTCCACTGAATCTCTTCAGTTTGGTATAACTATCACAAACATACATTCCATAACAAGATCAGCTGATTAAGTCCACTAGATATTACAGTAGATCCATTGATCTGGAACTTTCTATATCTGCTTTCCCTTATGTTCTGCAAGGAGTATGATTGGATTCTGAAGTGGGGAAGAATCTTTACGGGAAGGCCTTTAGCTACAGCTGTTGTTTCAATTCATGCTCTTACTTTCCACTGCAAATAGTAACTCATTTTCACTATGTTGAAAAGGAATCAAAGTAGCAGCCTTGGACTCCTTTATGTTTCCTAAGCCATTTTCTGTGACATAGTCCAAAGTCCCTATAAACCATTTGAGAGACATCCTGGCACTGTCTATCATGTTCAACTTGAAGCCAGAAAAACACATTCAAATCATGGCTTTAACAATTATTAGCTGTGTGACTATGGGTAAATCATTTGATCTTTCTGAACCACAATTATCTGTAAAATAAGTATAATGATAACAGAGCTATTTTGTAAGACTATTGTAAGGTACAAATATATGAATAACATATGTAAAATGCTATGTAAATATCCTTTTTGACAATTCTTCCAGGATTAAGGAAGTGATGGTACAAGAGGGACCTAGAGAGTCTTAGTGTTCTAGTGAAACTATATCTGGAATATTATTTTTTCAGTTACAATTTAATCCTGGGAGTATAAAATATATGTGTGCATATGTGTAAGAGTGTGTGGGTGTGTGTACAAGGTAGATATAATAAAGGCAAAGACTTGCTTCCAAGAAATTCCAAAGGCCTTAAATTATGATTAACTAAATTTTGGAGAGGCAGAATGCACAGAAATACCCAGTAAGGCAATTCTCCAGCCCAAAATCTGTGGGAAGGCTCTGTTCCACTGAAGTCAGAGGAGGCAGCAGGGCAACCAGGATCACAGCATGCCAGAGCAAACAAGCTCCAGTCTTCTAGGAACACCCTAGGGGCATCTGGGTCCATGGGGATACTAGCTCAGCGGTAGAAGCAGTAACCAGACCTTCCAAAGCAGGGATCAACAAGCACAACTTGGAAGATCAGTGGGAAAACTCTGCCAGAGTGGGTGTGGAGCCCAGGCCAATGCAACCCCAGCCCTAGAAATGAAAGGAGGCCTGTGGAGTCACCCAGCAGGGAGTCCCCCAGCAGAGGCTCCCAGAGCACTCAGCCCATGGAAGGTAAGGAGGTGGGGAAGACTGTTGAGGAGGTCTCTCCACTATTCCAGGGTCAGCACTCTTGTGCTTTGTCAACATTCAGACCCTGGTCACATTCTGGTACCCCCCATTGCCATAGAGCAGGGGATCCTCCTCACAGTTCCCAGGCAGAGGGGTGTTTTTGTGGCTATCCACAGACCAAAGCACAGGCCAGGAGAGCAATCAGACCCTTTCATAAGACATTGAAGGAACTGAGGTCCTTGTCTGGGTGTTCCCAAAACACTCAAAACCAGGGCACATGCTGGAAAAATGAGTAAGCAGGAAAAAAAAAAGAAACTGACCAAAGATAACTACTTTGGTCCCATGGAGAATCAAAACATATACTTAGAAGATGACAAAATCCAAGCTTCTGTATACCAAGTCTTCCAGAAAAATAGGAATTGGTCTCAGGCTGTGGAAGACCTCAGGAAAAATTTTGAAAATCAAGTAAGGGAGATAGAGGAATAATTGGGAAGAGAAATGAGGGTGATGAAGGAAAATCATGATAACCAAGTCAGCGACCTGGTGAAAGGAGATACAAAAAAATACCAAAGATAATAACATATTAAAAAAACCAGTTTAGATAAAATGGAAAAAGTAGTCCAAAAGGTGTATGAGAAGAATGCCTTAAAAAGAAGAGTTGGATAGATGGAAAAGGAAATAAGCTTTCTGAAGAAATAGTTCCTTCAAATGTAGAATGGAGCTATGGGAAGCTGATACCTTTGTGAGGAATCAAGGAACAATAAAACAAAACCACAAGAATGAAAAAACTAGAAGAAAACATGAAATATCTCATTGGAAAAACAACTGATCTGGAAAACAGATCTAGAAGAGATAATTTAAAAATTATTGGGCTAGCTGAAAGTCATGACCAGGAAAAGAGCCTTGACTTCATTTTTAAATATTTCTATGTGGGGTGGCTAGGTGGCACAGTGGATAAAGCACAGGCCCTGGAGTCAGGAGTACCTGGGTTCAAATCTGGTCTCAAACACTTAATAATTACCTAGCTGTGTGGCCTTGAGCAAGCCACTTAACCCCATTTGCCTTGCAAAAACCTAAAAAAAAATTTCTATGGGAAAATTGCCCTGATATCCTAGAAGCAGAGGGTGAAATAGAAATTGAGGGAATCCACTGATCTCCTTCTGAAAGAGATCCAAAAAAAATAACTCCTAGGAATATTATAGTCAAATTTCAGAACTCCCAAGTCAAAGAGAAAATATTACAAACTGCCAAAAAGAAACAATTTAAATATTGTGGAGTTACAGTCAGGATTACACAGGATTTAGCAGCATACACTTTAAGGGCTTGTAGAGCTTGGAATACAATAATCTAGAAGGTAAAAGAGCTTGGAATGCAATCGAGAATCAACTACCCAGCAAAACTGAACATCCTCTTTCAGGGGAAAAGAAGGCCATTCAATGAAATAGGGGAATTTCAGACTTTCCTGTTGAAAGGACCAGAACTGAAGAGAAAGCTTGATCTCCAAGTACAAGACTCAGATGAAGCATAGAGAGAGTGGATGGGAAGAGCTAATTATGAGAGATTTAATGATGCTGAACTGCATGTATTTCTGCATGGGAAGAAGTTACTAATAACTCATATGAACCTTCTCAATTAATAAAGCACTTAAAAGGAACATATTTAGACAAGGCCCAGCAGAGAGATGAATATGAAGGTATAATATATTATTAAGATATAGTCAATGGCTCTTTCAGAGAAGGCTCTCATGCCGCCGCAGCCATGTCTCTTGTAATCCCCGAGAAGTTCCAGCACATTTTGAGAGTGCTCAACATCAACATTGATGGATGCCGGAAAATAGCTTTTGCCATCATAGCCATCAAGGGTGTGGGTTGAAGATATGCTCATGTAGTACTGAGGAAAGCAGATATTGACCTCACCAAGAGGGCTGGTGAGCTCACTGAAGATGAGGTGGAGTATGTGATCACCATCATGCAAAATCCACGGCAATACAAGATTCCAGACTGGTTCCTCAACAGGCAGAAGGATGTAAAGGATGGAAAATATAGCCAGGTTCTGGCCAATGGTCTGGACAATAAGTTGCGTGAAGATCTAGAGCAAGTGAAAAAGATTCAGGCACATCGTGGGCTATGGCACTTCTGGGGTCTCTGGGTCCGAGGCCAGCACACCAAGACTACAGGCTGCAGGGGTCGCACTGTGGGTGTGTCCAAGAAGAATTAACATCTTCACTGGCCTTGTCTATTAATAAATAGTTTATATAAAAAAAGATAGTCAATGGATGAAAAAGGAATGTCCTGGGAGAAAGGGAAAAGAGAGATAGAATGGGATAAGATATTTCATGTAAAAGAGCAAAGAAAGTTTTTGCAATGGAGTGTAAAGTGGGAAGGTGAGGGGGAATGAGTGAGCCTTCATTCTCATTGAAAATGATCCAGAGAGGAAACAACATACACATTTAGTAGGTTATAGAAATCTATCTTACCCTAGAGGAAAAAGGAGAGGAAAGGGATGGGAGAAAGGGGATAGGTGGAGAGAGGAGAGGTGTAGGTGATAGAAGAGAGGGAAGATCATGGGAGAGGGTAATCAAATACAACACACATTTTTGTTTTTTTTGCAAGGTGGTGGGGTTGGGTGGCCTGCCCAGGACCAAGTGGCTGGTGTTGTTGGGTGTCTGGGGCAGGACTTGGGTTTGGGTCCTCTTGGCTCCAGGGCCAGTGCTCTGTCCTCTGAGCCACTTGGCTGCCCCATAACACACTTTTGAGCTGTGAAAGTGAAAGAAGAGAGAGAGTAGAATAACTAGGAGTGGAGAAGAATGGATGAAGGGAAATACAATTAGCAAAAAAATAATGGGAATAACTTCTCTGAAGGACTTATAATAAAGAATGCAATCCATCCCAGAGACAGAGTTGATGGAATCTGAACACAAACTGAAGTACAATTTTTTTTTCTTTTTCTCTCACTTTACTACTGTGTTGTGAGGCTTTCCTATTTTTATGGGGGGAGAGGAAATTACATTTACTCTTATAACAAGACTGTTTTAGTAAGGTGTAAATAAAAAAATAAATAAAATAAAGAACTCAGAAATATTTTTAAAAAATATATAGCCCTTTAATTTAGAAAAAACCTAATATCTTATTGTCTCATCTTGTTATCTCTTATACTTTATGTTTCTTCTTTAAGGATATGATTTATCTCTCATCACTCTCAATTTGGATCCATGTACAACATGGAAACAATGTAAAGACTGACAAATTGCTTTCTGTGGGGGGTGGGGGAGGGAAGTAAGATGGGGGGAAAATTGTAAAACTCAAAATAAATAAAATCTTTAATTAAAAAATATATAGAATGAAACATATATATTTTGGGCATAGCCAATGTGGGAATTTAATTCATTTAACTAAACATGGTTTTAGAAATATTTTGTTTTTCTTTTCCTTTTTTCATTGGGGCAGAAAAAAGAAAATAATTTAAAATTTAAAATAAAACTCAGGAAGACTTCAATTTAAACCCTTTGGTACCGACTCTGTAAATGAGTCTAGGCAATTCACTCTCTCATTTCAATATTTGGACCTTCATGTAAAATGGCAAAACAGTGTTGATCTGTGACTCAAATGAGATAATGTGTACAAAATACTTAGTAATTCTTAAAATCCTATATAAATTCAGATGTTGTTATTATTAATCTTTGTAGTGGTCCAGAGACTTCCACTGTGTATTAAGAAAGGTCTTTTGTTGTCTTGCACTTCATGGGTCAAACTCCAAACTCCATTTCCTCACTTGTCCCAGCTATCACCCTCCAATACATGATGGCACTCATTTTCTAGAATGTATTTACACAAATCCTCTGCAGTGGCACAAATCAGATTCACTAGAGGACTGGGCCTCTCAGGGTAGCTGTTCAGATTGTTCCTTTCTCTCCAATGGTTTTTGCAAGTGAAAAGATTCTTAGTTACAACTCTGAGCAATGTATTTGGATAGATTTGGAAGGAGACACAAAGCAAATCCATTTTTTTTGTTCCATATTGTCAAATTCTAAAGGTTTTGTGAAAGAATATATTTCTTATTTTGCAGGTTTATTTGATTGCTTTGTTTATGATTATTAAGTTTGTAATCATAAAAACTTCCAAAGTAAATATTTCTTGAGCATAAACAGGGAGTGGAGAGAAGTGTATTGGGTATTTAAGATGCATGCCAGAAAGAGGGGAAAAAACACAGATCCAGTCCCTAGTCTAAAAGGAAACTTGAAATCCTGTGAATCATAAAATTCAGCTTGCACTCACTTCACATGTCTATAAGAGGCAAAAGTTTATTAAACTGAAAATCAAGAATGACAAATGGGGGAGTAAAATCAGATTTGGGAGTAGCCAGATCACATGCTTATTCTCTGAGTGGAACAAATATCCAATAGGAAAAGAGAGAGGAAAATCTTCAAACATATCTCAAAAATCAAAAAATTTTAAAATAATATACACATATATATATTCATATCACACATCTGAATATAATCCTGTCAGTAAGTAAATAAATAAATAACATTTATATTGCTATTAAATTGTTTAAAAATAAACTAAAAGTCACTGGAAATTATAGGAATTAGTTTGTAAAACATTGAAACCAGTTTAGAGATCATGTATGGTTGTGGTCAGAAAATGTTATTCTTGAATGTACAGAATTGTAAATGTTTTTCAAAGTTTCTTAGATAACATCCCATAATATAGGAAGTACTATAGTTATACTATAGAGTTTTTGTTTTTGTTTTTAGTTTTTGCAAGGCAGTGGAGTTAAGTGACTTGACCGAGGTCACACAGCTAGGTAATTATTAAGTGTCTGAGATCATATTGAACTCAGGTCCTCCTGACTGTGCCACCTAGCCACCCACTCTCTCTAATCTATTCTCCACCACAAAGTGTTACCTGATTTATAGAAATATATAATCATAATTATTCATACACTTAGGTAGCATAAACTATTATTTAAAGGTTTAGTACAGCTAGAAAAGGTAATTGTCTCTCACCTTCTAATGTTTGCCATGGTTCCTTAAATTCTAATATTAAATATTCATCTCTTTGAGTTAAGATATAACATTCTTTGTATATTTTGAAATTATTTCTGGAAGCCAATATCAATTATTAACACTTTTTAGCCTTCTTTTCCAAAATAGAGTTTCAAAATCTTAGTGCAGTTTTAACTGATTAAAGCTCAAGTGAGTAAGGCTTAAAACTGCACCAAAATTTTTGATAAGCACTACAGACGGAGTTAACATAAATGTATGTGACTCTGAACCATTCTTGAGTGGTGAAATAGTCAAAGACTATAAGCAAGTATTTCTCAAAAGAACTACAAACTATCAGTAAGTTTGTGAAACTCCAAATCACTAAGAAAAAGAAATATATCAAAACAATTCTGTTCCTTTACCTCACACTCAGTAAACTGATGAAAAAAAAAGGGAATAGTGTTGGAGGCATTGTGAAGATTGCACTTTTTGACCCAGTGCTAGGCATATTCACTTCTCACCTCAAGGAAGTCAGTGACAAAAAGGTCTCATATATACAAAAATATTCATAGCATCCTGTTGGGAACTGTTGTGTATGGGGGTATTGTGAATTATCTTCACTTGGTGTCCTTGAACACCAGAGGAGTGGATTAAAGATTGGCACTGGTGTTTTGATGAATAAATGGAGCACTTGGAGATCTTGATGGAGTACTTTTCTCCTTTAACATTCATGTCTCCCACCTCTCCAACATTTGCCTGGGAAAGATAAGGGAATCCAGAAGTGGAACTCTACAGCATCCCTTTTTGTTTTGTAAGCAAAGAAATGAAAACATTTGCCCATTGACTAGGGGGATGAATAAACAAATTATAGCACATGAATGTATTTATTTTCCTCAGAAATAATGAACTGAAAAAATTATGAAAAGACTTATATGACCAGATTCAGAATAGAATTGGCAGAACCAAGAAAACAAAATAGGTAAGTAAAAAATAAAATAAAATAGTAGTGAACTGAATAAATTATGACGACAAAACTTGACCCTTTGAGTTGAGAAAATAATGAAGTTTCCTATCTTAATCAAAAAGGTAAGGACTAAGGATATGTAATGTTACATATTTCTTTTTATCAGAAATGCTTGATATATATGTTGTTAGTTTTGATAAGTCACTTTTTTCTCTTTTTTAAATCTTTCTTGGGGAAAGCACTGAAGTTAGAATTATTTGGAAATGAATAGGATGGAATAAAAAGTAGCACAATATGAATATTTTTAAAATCATAAACACTTTTAAGATGGTTAATTTGTGAAATTACTTTCCATCATGACACTTTTTTTAATGTTTTATTTATTTATTTATTTATTTATTTATTTTTCAGTTCTTCTTTTGAGAAATATTTGCTCATATCCTTTGACTATTTCACCATTTAGGAATGGCTTATAGTTCTATACATTTGTATTAACTTCCTCTATAGAGGGTCCCAAAACTCTTAGTGCAGTTTTAAACCTTAATAACTTAAGGTTTAGTAAGCTAAAATTTACCTAAGACTTTTAAAATATTTTCTAAATGTAATGCAATGAATTACATTTATCTTTTTGTAAGCTTTTGAGTTTTACGTTTTTCTTCATTCTTTCCCTCCCCATGAGGGAGGGAGCAAGTAATCTGATATTAACATCTTTCCAAATTAGTGTGAAAGAAGAATCAGAACTAATGGGGGGAAAAAACATGAAAAAGGAAAAAAAAAGTTTTCAAAAATGAAAATAGTATGCTTTGGTCTATGTTCATACTCCATAGTTTTTTCCTCTGGATGTGGATGGCATTTTCCATAACAAGTCTTTTAGAATTGTCCTTGATCACTGAACTTTGAGAGAAACTAGATAATTTTTGTGTTCCTTTTTTTTAGGATTTTTGGTAAGGAAAACGGGAATAAGTGGTTTGCCCAAGGACACACAGCTAAGTAATTATTAGGTGTCTGAGGCCGGATTTGAACTCAGGTACTCCTGACTCCAGGGCCGGTGCTCTATCCACTGTGCAACCTAGCCACCCTGAGAAACTAGATAATTTTTAATGTGCCTTTCAATATCAAATATTTTGATCTTCAGGGCTGTACTAGAGCCAGTTCAAATCAACTCAGGAGAGTTGATTGTTAAATCTTCAGTGTGAGGACATATCTTAGAAAATGGAGGCCTGTAAACAAAGGTTTGATGTATTGTTTTGTTGATTGTCTAGACTTAAGAAAGTGATGGAGAAAATGTTATAATGAAGATTAAATTAAAAAGTATATGTTGCGGGGGCAGCTAGGTGGTGCAGTGGATAGAGCACCGGCCCTGGAGTCAGGAGTACCTGAGTTCAAATCCGATCTCAGACACTTAATAATTATTTAGCTGTGTGGCCTTGGGCAAGCCACTTAACCCCGTTTGCCTCTCAAAAACCTAAAAAAAAAAGTATATGTTGCATACTTTTGTTAAACATTTCCCAGAATACTCCTGTTTGTAGGCCTCAAATATCTGGTAAAGAAAAAATTAAACAATTTACATTTTAGCAAAAATCTGTTTCTTGGGAGGAGAGACTTGAATGTAGAACCATAGCTAGATGTTTGGAATCTCATAGTAACAGAGACCAAAGAAAATACCCTACTCAATTATCTCATAAATGATTCTGTATCTGTGGTTTCTTGGGAAATACTTATGATTAAATTTTTTTAACTCCTGAGTTTCAGGCTGTTGCAAATTAAACGACTTGCTCCAGGTCACACAACTAGGTAATGATTAAGTGTCTGAGGTCAAATTTGAACTCAGATCATCATGACTCCAGGGCCAGTGCTCTATCTACTGCACCACCTAGCTGCCCAACATATATATTTTTTGCTTGACTTTGGAAGGGCAGGAGAATTGTGTTGTCTAACAGTTTCTTACAATTAAATTAACCATAAACAATTTTGTGATTTGTTGGTCAATCCTGGGCATCAAGGGGGCACAGTCCAATGCAGGGCTTAGAGTAAGGAAGACTCAGCTTCCTGAGTTCAAATCTGGCTTCAGACACATACACTAGATCTGTTAACTCTTCAATTATGTTATAACATAAAACATGTAATTGCATTATTTAAATATATAATTATAAACAATCTGTTATCCTGGAAAAGTCACTTAATTCAATGGCTTCAGTTTCCTCATCTATAAAATGAGTTGGAGGAGGAAATAGTAAACCATTCCAGTATCTCTGCCAAGAAATGGGTTCACAAAAAGTTAGACATGACTGAAAAATGACTGAACAACTGGACATTTTTCTGGTATGAGAGATAGTGAGGAGTTTGGAAGAATTAAGGTCAACCTGAGGCTTGGCTCTTCTTTTACTATTGGATAATAAATTCACTACATATGTGCAATTTATTCTTTATGTATAGAGTACAATGAACATATCCAATATGCTACAAAGAGTAATAATAATAATAATAACAACAGCTGAATTTATATAGGGTTTTAAGAATTATTAAGTACTTTGCACAAATTATCTCATTTGAGCCACAGAACAACATTGTTAAACCATTTTACATGTAGGTTTAGATACTAAAATGAGAGAGTGGATTGTCTAGGGTCATTTATGGAGTAGGTACCAAAGAAAGAGCTTAAACTGAAGTCTTCCTGAGTTTCAGTACTGATGCCTAGGCTCATTTAGTTGATCAGTTATACTTTTATCCTGACCACATATGGTCAGGTAGCTGGTAATATGGATAGAGTGTTGGTCCTAGAGTTTGGAATAACTGAATTCAAATTTGGTCTTAACCATTTCCTAGCTGTAAGACTCTGAGATAAATCACTTTTGTATTCCTTAACTTCCTGAACTGAAATGTGAGGATCAAACAGGTACCTACTGCTTCCTTGGATTTATTTTGAAGAACAAATGAGATAATCTTTGTTAAACACTTAGCACAATGCTTGAAACATAGTAAGGGCTTGGGGCAGCTGGGTGGCACAGTGGATAGCACCTGCCCTGGAGTTAGGAGTACCTGAGTTCAAATCCAGACTCAGACACTTAATAATTACCTGTGTGACCTTAGGTTAACCATTTAACCCCATTACCTTGCAAAAATAAACAAAAAAGAAATATAGTAAGGGCTTAATAAATGTTTATTTCCTTCCCTTCTTTCCCCATTCACTCAGTTTGGAAGTTAAGTATTCAATTTGTCACTGGGCAACAACCCTTACTTGATGATGATGATGACGACGATGATGATGATGTTTGTCCTATATTTTTATCAAGGAAGTCCATGACATAGGGAGGTAATATGATGTACATGTGAATTGGATTTGAGTAAGGCAGGGCTGTGCTGAGTCACCAATCTTACTTTCTCCTCCATGACCCTCTGGGTCCAGTTAGCAAATATAAATCAGGATGACTGGAGATGACCCTAGATGCATGGCAATCAGGTTTAAGTGACTTATCCAGGATCACACAAGTATTAAGAGTCAAATGTCTTGGGGAAGCTAGGTGGCGCAGTGGATAAAGCACCAGCCCTGGAGTCAGGAGTACCTGGGTTCAAATCTGGCCTCAGACACTTAATAATTACCTAGCTGTGTGGCCTTGGGCAAGCCACTTAACCCCATTTGCCTTGCCAAAATCTAAGAAAAAAAAAGAGTTGAAAATCTGAATTCAAATTTGAACTCAGGTCCTCCTGACTTCAGGGCTGGTGTTCTGTCCACTGCACCACTTAACTGCCCCTATACATGTATATGTATAGCTTAGTTACCATTATTCACCCCAAACATTCCATTGCCATTTTCATGAAGAACTCTTGAAGCTTTTAGAGAATCTGAAGGCCTGGAAAGGCAGGAAGAAAAGAATCTGTACAAAAGCTGATCAGGGAGCAGAAATTTAGGTTGTTTAGCCCAGATAAATGTTTGTCCTCCTTCCCCAAAATATCTTCCCTTTCTCACCTATTTTTTTCACTCTACTTTGTTCCGTAATTTAAAGTTTCCTAATTATAGTCACTTCAGTTAAAAAATGTAAGCACTTATTTACACATTATTAGGAATCAGTTTAATCTGATTACCTTTATCCTTACATAAATATGAGAGAGGAACTAAATGAAAGAATGGAGACAATAAAAAGTTTTGATCAGTGGAAATAGTAAAAACATAATGTGGAAGGCGGGACAATTTGAAAGGTAAATTAAGTTTTGGTTGAGTTCCACAGTGACTGGCTTAGTATATCATGAGATCATTGGGTATCTAAAAAACTGGGGACTGGCGTAAAGGTGGGAAGATGCTAAAATATATCTTGCTCTTAGATTATAAATTTATTCAAGGCAAAGATTGTATCATTTTTCATTTTTGTATTCCTGGAGTTTAGCATAAAAATGCCTCATATATAAAAGCTGTTTAATAATATTTCTTTGACTTGAATTTATTTTTAGGATTAAATTTTGTTTAAACAAAACTGATAATCATGAACAAATATTCAAACTATAGGAAAATGAGACAAAATCACCCAAAAGATTTCTAGCAATCACTTTTTTTTTGTTTTTATTTTTGCAAGGGTTAAGTGACTTGCCCAAGGCCACACAGCTAGGTAATTATTAAATGTATGAGATTTGCATTTGAACTCAGATCCTCCTGACGTCAAAGCCAGTGCTCTATCTACTATACCACTTTGCTGCCCCCAATCACTTTTGCTAAAAAGAAACTGGAGACTACATACTTTTAAGTTAGAACTAATCTTCACTGTGATTAACTTGAGGCAGCATTTACTATTAATGATTCTCACTCTGTCCCAATTCTTCAGTATCTTCCCCTTCTTCACATATCTCAAAAAATTTTATAACTCAGTCCCCCCACTCTCAGATTTCTTGTGTTGCATTTGGTTTGTTCTGTTTTCCTGTCTTTGTGACAGTTCCACTTTTTCAAATAGGGCATGGGAGATTCAGGTGATTGAATCCAAATATGGTAGTCCCACTTCCCAGTAAAGAAAGGATTCATTAGTTAATTCACTGAAAGGTGTTAAATTCATATTCACAACAGCCTTTTTGCTCTCACTACAGTAGCAGCCTTGGGGGCATAGACTTCTTGTCATTGCAATTAATGAAATTCAACAAGTACTTAAAAATTTTTTTTATATGTACCAGATTCTGGAGATAAAAAGACAAAAAAGGAAACCAGACTGTACTCTCAAGGAGCTTACATTTTATTTTAGAGAATAATATATACACAGATATGTAAATAGAATATATATATGTATATATATACATATATATATATATATATACATACAGAAATACAATGTAATTTTCTATAGGAGAGAACCAATATCTGGAGAATCAGAAAAAGTCTGATATAAGAGATGTTAATTTAGTTTAACCTTAGCTGGTGCAGAAAATTTAAAAAGGCAGAGTGCAGATAGGTGGAGACAGTATTACAGGGACATGAGACAGCTTGTGTACAAAGGCAGGAAGGTCAGAGATGGGAAAGTTAAGACTAGAGAATCACATTCATCTCATAGCAGCAGTAGCAATAGTCTTAGGAGCACTGTTGAGTTCTTTTAGTAATTGGTAGGAGAAGCCCCTGCTGCATTTCATGATGATCATTTTGTTTGTGTTTATTCTGAACACTGCAAGATGAGATGACCAAATGTCTCAATAAAGGAGTTGGGTGTGTAATGAAACCACTTCCTCTAAGTCCTATTTCCATATAACTGCAACTTTCTTATGTCTGTAACAAGAAAATCCACAATGATATCATTTATTTTTTCCAGTATAATGTCAACTCTAAGTCATTGGACATGAATCTGACATGTGAAATGTCAACAATTAAAGTCATTAAACTTGGGTACTTAAAATATTGTCTTTGATGAGGTCAACAAGCATACCTTTAGTCATAAGGTTCACTCTATGCTATATAATAGCTTGTGGAGTCATGACTCTGGTACCTTCCAGTCCCTTGGAAGTGATCTGTTCCACTTAGAGGAATATGTTTCCACTAATGATTAAAGAAATGCAAATTAAAACAACCTTACAGTTATCAGAAATGGAAAATGCTGATACCACTACTGGGATTCTACCCTGAAGAGATCATGAAAAAGGGTAAAAACATCACTTGTACAAAAATATTCATAGCAGCTCTGTTTTTGGTGCCAAAGAATTGGAAATCGAGTGAATGTCCATCAATTGGGGAATGGCTGAACAAATCGTGGTATATGTACATTATTCCCAGGAGGGCTGGGAATTCTGAGAAGCCTGAAAAGATTTGCATGAACTGATGTTGAGTGAGATGAACAGGACTAGAACATTGTACACCATAAAAACAGCAACATGGGGGTGATGATCAACCTTAATGGACTTGCTCATTTCATCAGTGCAATAATCAGGAACAGTTTTAGTGTATCTGTGATGGAGAGAATACTATCTGTATCCAAAGAAAGAATTGTGGAGTTTAAACAAAGACCAATGACTATTACCTTCAATTTTTTTTTTTAAAGTTTATCTTATGTATTATGTAATTTTGCTATCTCTTTTATTTTTTCCTTATGGATATGATTTTTCTCTCAACACATTCAATTTTGATCAATGTATAGCATGGAAACAATATAAAGACTATCAGACTGCCTTCTGTGGAGGCTGGAGGGAGGGAAGCAAGGGAAGCAATTAAAAATTTTTTTGTAAAATAAATGACAAATGCTGGAGAGGATGAGGGAAAATAGGTACACTAATGAATTTTTGATGGAGTTGTGAACTGGTCTTACACTTTTGGAGAATCATTTGGAGCTACATCAAACGTACTATAATACTGTACATACTTTTTGACCTAGCAATACCACTTCTAGGTATGTATTCTAAAGATCAAAGAAAAAGTTAAAGGACCTATATGTACAAAAAAATATAGCAGTTCTTTTACATCAGAAATTGACAAGTTGTTCCTCAATCGAGGAATGGCTGAACAAGACGAGCACATGATTGTGATAAAGTACTGTTGTGCTATAAGAAATGAGAAGGGGTTTGAGGAAATGAGAAGGTTTGAGTAAAAACATGGGAATACCTATATGAACTAATGCAAAGTGAAATGAATAGCAGCAATATTGTAATGATAGTTAACTGTGAAAAATTTAGGTACTCTGAGCAGTATAATGATCCAATATAATTCTTTTTTTTGGCAAGGCAATGGAGTTAAGTGACTTGCCCAAGGCCACACAACTAGGTAATTATGAAATGTCTGAGGTCAAATTTGAACTCAGGTCCTCCAGACTCCAGGGCTGGTGCACTATCTAGGTGCCACCTAGCTGCTCCAAATCCAAGATAATTTTAAAAGACTTATGATGAAAAATTTTTATCCACCTCTAGATACAGAACTGATGAACTATGAGTCCAAATTGAAATATAATTTTTCACTTTATTTTTCTTGATTTTTTTGTGGTATGGCTAATATGGAAATTTGTATTACGTGATTTCACATGTCTAATTGGTATCATGTTGCTTGTCTCCTAAATGGGGTAGGTGGGCAATAGAGAATTTGCAACTCAAAATTTAAACAAAAAATAATGTTAAAAATAAACAAACAAACAAACAAACAAAGAAATAAAAGCTAAAAACCTTTTTAAAAAGAGACTGTATTATCTGAGTGACCTATGGACCTCTACCAAAGGTACCAGTAACAGCCTGGAAGGTGTTAAAAGTAAATGAAGTGAAGGAGAAAAATAGAGTTGTTATCTTACATCCTTTCAGTCTCACCACATTTCCAGGCTACCAGATTCTTGATGAAGAATATATGGAATTTTATCTAGATTGAACTATTCATAATAAAGGTCACTTCTTAGTTTCACTAAACAGTGTTAATTTCTTTTCACACCATTATGCCTTTCCTGTTGGTATTATTTCACACCATTACTTACCTTAGTGAATCTAAAGCATGAGCTATAGATGTAGGTTAGAAGCAATAGTTGCTTCTAGAACTAGAGGCAGCAGTTACCCTAGAAAGAGGAGTGTCTCTGGGAGGTCTCCTGGTTCCAATCTTACCTTTGATCCTTATTATCTGTGTGAGTTTGGAAAAATCACTTAACCCCCTCTATAAAGAGGCCTATGATTGTATGTATGTATGGGAAGGGCTTGGCAGGTTTGGGAGGGTTTAATGCCAGGAGCCTGAGGCAGTTCAGTGGCAGGTTTGTGGAAGAGTGAGCATGCCTGATATATTTTTAAAAATAAATATCATCTAACCTCTTTCAATTCCACCATTATAGAAACCACTCAACTCTCTGTATGAACCATTTACCCAGAGATGTCCACATCATTTGTTCAAATTACAGGTTCATAGGTATAATGTCCATGCTATACCTGATGCTTTCAATTATGATACAGATCTATGGCTTCAGCTAGAGGCAGCTGGCAGGAAAGGAATGGAAACTATTCCTCAACTCCTAACAAGTGGAAGATAAATCTATTTGTAAGAGTTCACCATGTACTTTATTTTTTTTAAGATTTTGCAAGGCAAATGGAGTTGCCCAAGGCCACACAGCTAGGTAATTATTAAGTGTCAGAGGTCGGATTTGAACCCAGGTACTCCTGACTCCAGGGCTGGTGCTTTATCCACTGCACCACCTAGCTGCCCCCTCCATGTACTTAAAAAAAAATTTTTTTCACCATGTACTTTGTGCTCACAAGAGCATAGGCATTTTATGACCACACCTTAGGACCACTTGTTCTCCCTGGAACATATTGAATGGTGTAATATCAAGACAGAGTGTCCCATCTACAGATGATCAATTATACCATTTGAACTGGTTTAGGACAGGGTCAAATAGTAGAGATTCAATAATTCTTCATCTATACCAGTCTCCATATTGAGATCTCTAGGGTTCAGATCGACTTTCTTTCTATCTAGATATAAGCAGAAAATTTCCTACCATTTGTGACTTTCTATCAGTGTTATTCTTTTAATATATGCATATATTTTTTCCAGTTATATTGAGAAATCTCTCTATTGAGAACTAAATAAGGTGAAGAGATGAGTTCTTTTGTACTATTTGGAAGAAGTAATTACTAAGATACATGCCATCATAGAAAATGCAATGCCTCTAGTCTTGTGATGATTCACATGTGTTTTAAGGGAAAATGTTATGGAGATGCAGTATTTACAATCATTAACTTCATAACTAATAGGATCACTGAGCTGTAAGGAATATTGGGCAGTTTCAGAGTTCAATTCTTCTTACCTAAAGCATGAATTTTTTGACAAACGATCATATAACCTTTGTTCAAAAATTTCTCTGATCAGAGAATAAGGTGATAAAATAAGAACAGAATTCTGGAAGGTAGATCAGAGAATCTGGGCTAATATCCCATTTCTGACATTTATTACTTCTACAGGGTTTCCAAGAGTCTTAGTGAAATTTTAAGCTAATGTACCTTTAGACAACCAATAATTAACCTCATATTTATATGTTGAGTGATATGGGCCATCACAACTTGCTTGAATCACAAGGGCAAATTTGGGCACTGAGACAGCTTCCCTGGTACTAAGCCATACTGTGGGTCCATGGGTAGGTTGTATGGTATTGAAGGTTAAAAATTGCACAAAGACTTCTGGAATACTTTGTAAGACCTTGCACAAGTCCCCTAACCATTCTGAGTTTCAGTTTCCTCATCTGTAAAGTGAGGGTGGTGACTAAGTGATTTCCTGGGGTCTTTTAACTCTAAATCTATAATCCCATGAATTTACTACCTTACAAGGCAGCTCATTCAATTTTGAGATAACTCTAATTATTAGAAATAATAATAGTAATTTTTAGAAATATTCTTTTTATAGTTTAATACTTTAAAAAGTCTATGATGTCATCAGGTTGGTACTACCTTCATCTATATGGACTGAAATCTCTCTCTAACTTGATAGTTTCAAGAATTACCATGAGAAAAATTTTATCACCTGATGGCCAGCCATCAGAACTTGCTAGACTTGATCAGACAAAAAAAATGTGTATTTTAAGCTTTTCCAGCTTGACTAGAATTGCTGGAGACCCCAGAATCTAAGTTATTCTTTGTTTCATTCAACAAAAATTTATTTAGGAAGCACTGCATACAGAGCAACATACCATGGGTTGTAGGAGGTACAAGTTAAATTAAAAGAGAATTCCTGTCATCACAGAACTCATAGTCTACCAGAGGGATGTCATAAATAACTATAATATATAGCATCATATAAATGCATTAGAAATTAGCAAAATAGAAAACCATCTGATGGACTAGTCAGGGAGAGAGTACAGTTGTTACCATTCAAGGAGATGAGAGAGGGCTTCATGGAGGAGACAGCATCTGAGTTGTTCTTTAAAAGGATACAAAGGATCAGAAAAGCAAAGAAAGGGAAAATGTACATACTAAGCACAGGAAATACCATTCATCAGTACAGACATGGAAATGGTAGAATAAATAGAGAGGTTAGAAGAGATTAGCATGTGATAGAGTTTGAAAAGCATGATAGCACATCATGATAAGCAGAGAATTTTGAATTAATATCAGGCAATAGTAAGTCACTGAAAACATTTTTAAGCAAAATATTGTTATGATCAGACTTATGAGCCTTGTACATAGGAAGTGTTTGATTGATTAATGTTTGTTGAATTAAATGAATCCATAAAAAAGATTATTTTGGTTAGTAATATAAAAAATAGATTTCCAATCTATTGGAAAGGGAGGGAGGGAGGGTTAGGAGGGAGACTTCTTAGGAGAGTATCTCAGTGTCTCCCTTTTCTCTGATATTCCTTTCTGATTTCTTGTATATATCAAGACACTACTCCTTTCATCCAGGAAGGGACAGTCCAAGGAAATGATATAAGGAACACTATGGATGAGGAAATAAAGAGCAAGGGATAGGGCAGTTAGGTGGCACAGTGAATAGAGAACCAGCCCTGTAGTCAGGAGGAGTTGAGTTCAAATTTGATCTCAGACACTTAATAATTACCTAGCTCTGGGATCTTGGGCAAGTCACTTAAACCCATTGCTTTGCAAAAATCAAAAAGAAGAAAAAAAGAAAGAAAGAAAGAAAGAAAGAAAGAAAGAAAGAAAGAAAGGAAGGAAGGAAGGAAGGAAGAAAGAAAGAAAAAAGAAAGAAAGAAAGAAAAAGAAAGAAAGAAAGGCAGAAACTGTTCAGCAAAATTACCTAGCACATCTATTGTACCTAATTTCACATGCAATGTTCAATATGTATAGTTTGCCACCTTTCCAGTGAAGGAAAGAAGGCACATTTTCTCAGCACTCACCCAGGCTCAAGCTCCGAGGGTCATTGTAATTATAATGTTCAGCTTTAGTTTTCTTATTGCTTTTAGAAAAAGTAGTTTCAGTAGACAGGAGAAGGCATAAATCTGGTTCATAATGAATTGGATAGTGAGGTAGTAGATTTATTAGTTTTCAATTAGAAAGATCAAGTATAGACAACTTGTCCAAAAAATGTGCTAGTTCAGGGGAATAAAGAAATAGGACAATACCTAGCTTGATGTGGTTGAAAGAGTCAAGAAAAGACTTTGTTGTGATTGAGAAGATCTGATTATGTTAGGAAATTATTTCCTTTACTGAGTTGGAATTTATCATTCTCTATCATCCATTGGTCTGAGTTTTGCCTTCTTAGACAAAACAGAATAATTCTTATATATTTCTTCCAAATGACATTTAAACATTTAGGGATAAGATAATGTCCTCCTTAAATCTTAGAATCACAATCTTCTCTTTTTAAGCTAGATATTCTAAGTTCTTCTAAGACCAAAAGGTATGGTTTTTATAGCATTGTTTTTATATTATCTCTCCAAATATTTTCCTTTCTATTCATGCATATTATTGAGATATCATATTGCATAACTTAAAAATTAATATTGCTTTTTATTCAATAGAAATGTGTGTGTGTGTGTGTGTGTGTCTTGGGATAGATTGTTTTTTTTAAGGTAATGATTTCCCATTCATTGGAGATATGCTGAGGCTGAATGACCATTATTTGACCCTCCTTGTAATAAACATATATAGTCAAAATAAATTTCTGTATTTGTCATTTCCAAAAGAATAAGAACATGTGTGTATGTATGTATATAAGCATATATAATATATATGGTTGTCTCATTCTATACTCTGAATCTTTCACATCTCTATCAAGAGAGGAGCATGGGGGGGCGGAGCAAGAGAGGGTCATCTCTTAGGCACTCTCTCATAAAACTTATAAACTAAGGACTCTAACTAAATTTTCAAGAGACAGAACCCACAGAGGGACCCAATGAGGCAGTTCTCCTACTCAAGGTAACCTGGAAAAGAGCAGAAAGGCTCTGCTCCCCGGGGTTAGAGGGGCAGCCCTCCAGAGGGGTGGCCCACTAGAGCGAAAGAACTTCAGCCTCCCCGAGGCAGTCGCAGGGCGCTGTGAGCCATGGCTCATAGCTGCGGGGGAGTTTCCTGGGCTATGCCCCGGGGAGCACTGAGTACAACTTGGGGGAACAGTGGGGGACCTCTGCCAGAGCAAGCACATGGAGCCCAGCCCTCAGGGCAGCCTGGGCAAGGCAGCCCAGATCTAGGAAACAGAAGCAGGCATAGCAGGTAAGCAGGAGCCCTCTGGACATGAGCCCATCAAACCTAGGGAGGGGAGTGGAGAGAGACTGCTGAGCTCTGCCTCTGGAACAGGACTTTGGGGTTCTGACCACATTCAGATCCTGATCGCAGTCTAGCCCCCCCCCCCCAGAACAGCAGGCCCCCCCACCCCAACCTCAGCCCCATGGCAGAGAGGGCACTTATGGTCATTCACAGACCAGGAGGAAGGACAGAACCTCACATACTGAGATCCTTGTGGGAGTGTCCCAAAAGCTCAGGAAGCACCCCCAAAACAGGCTAAGGCTGGGAAAATGAGCAAGCAGAGAAACAAGAGGAACACCATTGAGAAATATTTTGCCTGTGAGCCCAAGAAGGATCAAAACACTAAGTCTGAAGATGAGGAAGCACAAGCTCCTGTATCTAAAGACTCCAAGAAAAAACAGAAATTGGGCTCAGGCTATGACAGAGCTCAAAAAAGACTTTGAAAATCAAATGAGAGGGTTAGAAGAAAAAGTGGGAAAAGAAATGAGAGAGATGCAGGAAAAACATGAAAATGAAGTCAGCAGCTTAGTCAGAGAAATCCAAAAAAATGTGGAAGAAAATAGCATGTTAAAAACCAGCTTAGGTCAAAGGAATAAAATAGTTCAAAAAGTTATTGAGGAGAAAAATGCTTTAAAAAGCAGAATGGGCCAGATGGAAAAAGAGATAAGAAAGCTCTCTGAGGAAAACAAATCCTTCAGACAAAGAATAGAACTCAGGGAGAGAAATCAGGACTCAATACTTCAAAACCAAAAGAATGAAAAATTGGAAGAAAATGTGAAACATCTCATTGAAAAAACAACTGATATGGAAAACAGATTTAGGAAAGACAATTTTAAAATTATTGGAATACCTGAAAGTCATGATCAGGAAAAGAGCCTTGACATCATTTTCAAAGTATTACTACAGGAAAATTGCCCTGATATCCTTAGAAGCAGAGGTCAAAATAGAAATGGAGAGAATCCACCGATCCCCCGAGAAAGAGATCCCCAAATACCAACCCCCCAGGAATATTATAGCCAAGTTCCAGAACTCCCAAGTCAAAGAGAAAATATTACAAGTAGCCCGAAGGACACAATTCAAATACCGTGGAGCTGCAGTCAGGATCTCCCAGGACTTAGCAGCAACTACATTAAAAGTTCGCAGGGCTTGGAATATAATATACCAGAAGGTGAAAGAGCTTAGAATGATACTGAGAATCAACTACCCAGCAAAACTAAATGTCCTCTTCCAGGGGAAAAAGATGGACTTTCAATGAACCAGGGAAATTTCAAATGTTCCTGTTGGAATGGCCAGAGCTGAACAGAAGGTTTCATCTTCAAATACAGGACTCAGGTGAAGCATAGAGAGTGGAGGAGAAGGGGCAAATATGAGGGACTTAATGATGATGAACTCCATGTACTCCTGCATAGAAAAATGATACTGATAATACTCATATGAACCTCCTCAATTAACAGAGCAGGTAGAAGGAGCTTTTATAGATGAAGCACAGGAGAAAGCTGAATTTGAAGATAAAATATGGTGTAAAAATGGAGTCAATAGAAAAAAAGGGAATTTAATGGGAGAAAAAAAAAAGGAGAGGGGTAATAGGCCAAGATATTTCATATAATAAGATTTTTCTTTATTACAATGAGCTATTGCAATGATATGGAAAGGGGGAAGTCAAGGGGGAATGAGGGAACCTTTGCTCTCAGCGGCTCGGAGCAGAAACAGCATATGTACTCAATGGGGTATAAACATCTGACGGGGGAAGGGGTGGGGATGTGAGTGATGGAGGAGAGGATGGATCATGGGGGGAGAGTGGTCAGATATAACACATTTTCTTTTTTACTTCTTGCAAGGGGCTGAGATTGGATGGCCTGTCTGGGACCTAGTCCAGGTGGATGCTGGGCCTAAGGGGTGGTATGGGGGCTCAGGGCCTCTTGGCCCCAGGGCCAGGGATCTGTCTGCTGTGCCACTCAGCTATCCTACAGCAGAGTCAGAGTGAAAGGAGAGAGAAAATATAGCATATGGTAGTGGAGAAATAAGAAAGGAGGGAGTTGCGATCAGCAATGGCAATGGTGGCAAAATATGGAAGTAACTTTTGTGATGGACTTATCATAAAGAATGTGATCCACCTGTGACAGAGTTGTTGGTGTTGGAACACAGACTGAAGCACATTTATTATTATTATTATTTGGGGGGGGGGTGCAGGGCAAATGGGGCTGGGTGGCCTGCCTGGAGCCCCATAGCAGGTTGACCTTTGGGTTTCTGAGGCTGGATTTGGACCCAGGTGCTCCTGGCTCAAGGGCCAGTGCTCTGTCTGCCACCCAGCCTCCCCTACTATTATTACTATTTTATTTTATTTTGGGTCTTTTTTCCTTTTGTTTTTTGCAGGGCAGTGGGGTTGGTGTGGCTTGCATGTCACACAGTTGGGTGATTGTTGGGCGTATGGGGCTGGATGTGGGCTTGGGTGCTCCTGGCTCCAGGGCTGGTGCTCCATCCAGTGCACCACCTGGCCATACCTATTATTATTATTATTATTGTTATTTTAATTTTAATTTTTTCTCTCCCCTTTATCACTCAAGTGAGTATATTTTTTGGGGAGGGGGTATTTTGTTTACTCTTAAACAAGAATATTTTATTAATGTATAAAAATTATTTATATTAAATAAAAAAAGAGAGGAGCATATTTAATGATTAGTCTTCTGGGATTGTGGTTGAGGATTCATTGATTCCGTGTGCTTGACCTTTATGGGCCTCAGTTTCATCCACTTTAAAAAAAGAGTAGATTGAAGTAAGTGACTCCAATGACTCTTCATACTCTAAATCTTCATCCTGCAATCCTTGATTATCCTTCAATAGCTTTGTGATGTGCTACCAAGGATGGCAGCCTGTCCATGACTGCCTATCCTATTTTACATCTTTCTATAACGATTGTCCCAATATAATGGTGATTTTCCTCATAATTCCTTTAAAATATATGATTTGTTTTTTTTTACTAAATTTGATAGATAACAAACATGAATGTTTCTGATTACAAAGAAAAGTAGGAAAAAGGTTTGCAAATGATAGCCTTACCTCACTTCTTTTATATACTGTTTTTTAAAAGTATAAAAGTTTTTCAAAAGTATATATTAGAGCATGATCAACACTGCCTTCTTTTCTATGCCTCTTCTGCTCTATTACTGTATTTTTATGTTTCATTTACGTGCCTTTCTTCATTTTTTGTCCTCACTATTATTATCCAACTTCTTTGTCAAGACTTCCCTCCCCCCAAAATAAATGTCTTTACTTGCTACAAATATTCTTCCTACTCCCTGCAAAACAAGCAAAATCAAAGATTGCTTCATGAATTTGTATGTCAACCTTGACCACGAACCATACTAATCTCTTTATTATTTCAATTTTAGCATATGAGCTGCTGAAACAAGCACTTCTTTGCACTTTTGTGACATTGTATACTGTCTTTCAGTTTTCCTTTGGTTTTGCCATGCATCCAATGATACATTTTGTAAATGACATTTGTTACACAGTTTCTACTGGATAATTGCTCATTGGTAATGTGTTACCACTTATATCTTGTCCACAAACTGTGTATCTCTCCTTTGTTCTTTGGGCTATCCTTAACTTTAATTGTTGGAAGACCATAGTATTTCATGACTCATAGTCATGAAACATTACTGGGAAACTGCTGATGTTAAAGAGAACCTTGGGATCATTAAATGAACTCTGCAGTTTTCCAAAGGCATCCAAGCCCTCCCTGCTTCTTTTCTTCATTAGTGGACCTAACTCATTGCTCATTTGTATTGATATTCTTTCCAGAATACATGTATTAGTGAATGAGCTTTTGGGTTTGCCCATTCAAATATATATCATCCTTGATTATGTTTCATGGTGCTTGAACTATTTATTTTTTTAAATGCTTTTCTTACTATATTGCTTTTCATTTGTATGTTCCCTGAAGGCTTCTTTCAAACAACTTTGAAATTTTAAAGATAAGAATTAGCTTTATATGTAGTAAATTACTAAACTGTTCAGACTAATGAGAGAGATGGTATAATAAAATGGAAAAAAAAACTTACTAGAATTAGACTTAATCTAGACCCAAGTTTGAAACCTTTGTGGGGAAAGGAAAAGGAACAAAGTATTTATTAAATGTCTATTACCTGTTAGACACTATGCTAAGTGCTTTATAAAGATAAATTCCTTCAGTCCTCATAATGACCCTGTAAGTAGTATTATTATCTTTATACTATAGCTGAGGAAACTGAAGTGGATTGAGATTGACTTGCCTAGAGTGAAACATTTAGTAAGTATCTGAGGCTGTATGTGGACCCAGGTCTTCCAGACTCACACTTTACCCATTGGCCTGTTTTAGATGTCACTTAAGTGGGGCAACTAGGTGGTACAGCAGATAAAGTACAGACCCTGGAATTAGGAGGACTCCAGCCCTGGTCACTTAATAATTACCTAGCTGTGTGACCTTGGGTAAACCATTTAACCCCAATGCCTTGCAAAGTCCCCTCCCCCACAAAAAGATGTCACTTAAGTTCTCTTAAGCCTCAGGATATTCATCTGTAAAAAGTCTATGACTTTTAGTTCAAATAGCAACAAGACTAGTGTTATGACTAAGTATTTAATAGATGCTGTTTCATTATGATGAAATCGTCTTTACCTTCTCCAGTTCATTTTCCAGATGAGGAAACTGAGGCACACAGGGTTAAATGGCTTGCTCTTAATCACACAGCTATCAAGTCTCTGCAGCCTGATCTGAACTCAGGAAGATGAAGTCTTCCTGATTCCAGGCCAGGCCTGCTAATAAAGAAAATATTTCCCAAGTATTATCCTCCCCTAATTTATAGAAATGTACAAAACATTTTGATTAGAAGAATAAGCATAGACAAGTTTTACATCCTTAAGATACACAGGATCTCTCTGCTTATCTCTCTACTTTATCCTTTATAACACTCCATGTTTTTCATAAAAGTTATGACTAATCAACCTTGAGGTAAGGATACATTTATAAAACTTATTTGATAATGAAATAGCTTTTTTACTTTTGAAAACTTCCTTGTTGCCAATTATGAAGGCAGCCTGGTATAGTGAATTTAGTCAGAGATGCTGCAATTGAAGTAATCCTGCTACTTTACTACTTGTGTGACCTCAAGCAAGCCCTTCTCTAGGCCTTGGTTTCTTAATCTGTTTTTTTCTTTCTAAGGACTCCTGGAGTGTACCATCTGCCTTAAATCTGCACCCTTACATCTTCAAGGCCTTCCTGTCCACACTACCACTGAACTTTTGTATGTGTTTTGCCTTTCCCTAATTGAAACTGAACTTTTTCCCAAGGAGATTATGATGTCCTTGAGAAAGTAAGGGCTGTTTCCTTTTGTAAAGCTAAGAACAGTGATTGATACATGATGGATAGAGTGCCAAGCCTGGAATCAGGAAGACTCAATTTCCTGGGTTCAAATCTGACCTCAGAGACTTGGTAGCTGTGTGACTCTGGGCAGGTTACTTATCCCTGTTTGTCTCAGTTTCCTTATCTGAAAATGAGTTGTAGAAGGAAATGGTGAGAAAATACCAATGGGATCATGAATAATCAGATATGACTGAAAACTAACTCAATAAACAACAATAAATGCACTTAATAAAATGCTTTATTAATTTGTCTGTAAAAGGAGACTGGATTATAGTGATTAATGTAAGCTCTTAGCATGAATTATCTTTTGTGTTTCTTTGTATCTGTTTCTTGGTATCTGCCACATAGTAGGGCTTGATAAATATTGACTTCCAGTTCTAAATACTGTGATTTGAATGAGCAGGATAATAATATTGCCTTTTTATTTACTTGACACATTTATTGCTTTTAACTCTTAATTTTTCATTTATCAGTGGGGTGCCAGGGTCATACTTAAGTCTTCTTTTTTTAAGGCTACATTTAGCACATCTCATTTTTCTATAATATTATTAAAGTATTCTTGTTAACTGATGCTCAAATTTATTTAAAAGAGGAATCTTTTGGGGGTGGCAAGTGGAAGGACATTTCAAACATAACGAGCCTCCTTTTACCTTCTTCTTTTCCACCAAAAACTCAAACATTTTGAGAGGACTGTTTCTACATTAAAGATGACATGATATAGTGAAGTCTCACAAGATAATTCCTCACTAAAGACATTAACATTTTAATATTTACTCATGAGGAAACATGCTCAGTGAGTTTATATATATATGTGTGTGTGTGTGTGTGCGCGTGTGTGTATTTTTTTAAGTTTTTTTTTTGCAAGACAAATGGTGTTAAGTGGCTTGCCCAAGGCCACACAACTAGGTAATTATTAAGTGTCTGAGGTCAAATTTGAACTCAGGTCCTCCTGACTCAGGGCTGGTGCTCTATTCATTGGACCACCTAGCCGCCCCATATATATTTTTTGCAGTTTTAGAAAGTAAAAGAAACCCTTATCTAAATTCATACCAGGGTTAGAATGTAAGTAGTAAAAATCAATTTTGGAAAGGAGAGGGATGGTAGATTGGGCGCAGACTGGGTCATGAAGGCCAGCCACCCAGTCCAAGACCCTGGTGAAGGCAAGGTGGCCCGGAGGGGGACGGTGACTTTTCTTTTTTTTTTTAAACGTTTTTGTATGGCAAATGGGGTTAAGTGGCTTGCCCAAGGCCACACAGCTAGGCAATTATTAGAGACCGTATTTGAACCCAGGTACTCCTGACTCCAGGGCCGCTGCTTTATCCTCTGCGCCACCTAGCCGCCCCTGACGGTGACTTTTCCAAGGTCACACGCGGGCTAAGAGAAGCACCTAGATTCGAATCTAGATCGTCATCAAATTCGGAACCCAGTGCTCTTTCAACTACAGTAACACCATTCGGCCTTTTCGACATTTCAAGTTGAGCCTTTGAGGAGAGTTGGAAAAAAAAATTTGTTTGACAGCTGAGCGCCTTGGCTCGGCCTTGGGGCGCTGTGTTGTAGTGCGGGGCTGTTAAAGTCGGGGTACTCGTAAAGGGGAGCAGGAGAGGCTGGCCCTGGGTCCGAGGGGCCGTAGGACGAGGGACCAGTTGGGGGGGCGCTAAGGGATGAGAAGATGGAGGAAAAGGGGAAAAAGGGCATGAGTGGGAAGAAAAGAGGTCGGCAGAACCAGAGCCAGGTCGGGAGGAGGCAAGATGGTGCGAGGCAGACCCAGGTCTCCTTCGAAGAGAGAGAGGGGGGAGAAAAGGGGCGGCGACCCTTCCCCGGAGTTGGCAGGGCCTGGGAGGGCCGGAGCGGGGCGCAAGGTGAGTGCCGGCGTGGGGGCGGGGGGAGGCTGCGGCGCCGGCGGGGCCGGGCAGCCGGGGGGGGGCGGCCCCCCAGGCCCGGCCGGGGGCGGGGCCGGGGGCGGGGCCTGCGCCGGGCCCCCGCGGGGAGCGGCGGCCGGTGGCGCAGGCGCGGTTCCCGCCTCCTCCTGGACTGGCGGAGCGAGTGGAGGAGGCTGCAGCCCCCGGCTCCGGCTCCGGCTCCGGCCCCGGCTCCGGCTCCCCGTCACCGCCCCTTCCCCGAGCGGGATGAGCTCCCGGAAAGGTGCGTGTGCCCTCCCGGCCCCCGGCCCGCCCCGCCCGCCGCCGCGGCGGCCGCAACGTCCCCAACCGTTAATGTGTGTCTCTCTCTTCCCTCCCCCCCACCCCCACAGTGCTGGCCATTCAGGCCCGAAAGCGGAGGCCGAAGAGAGAGAAACATCTGAAAAAGTGAGTGCGGACTCGGCGACGCGCCCCTGCGGCCCGGCCGCCCGGAGCTCGGGGGGCGCCGGCTTCCCGCGGAGGAAAGTTGCCGGGACCCCTGGGGGCGGGGCAGGGGGCGGGGCGGCCGCGCCTTCCTCCCCTGGCCGCCCCCCCCCGGCCGCGGGGCTGGGGGAGGGGCGGGTGCGTGCCGCCGCCCGCCGGGGTGGGGGAGGGCGGCCGGCGGGGGTTGGAGGGGCGGCCTGGCGCCGCCGTGGGAGGCGCAAGTTTGGCGGCAGGTGAGGAGGCCGTGCCGGTGCCCAGACCACTTAGCGGACTGCCCGAAGCGCGTTGGTGCGCCCCGCGGCGTGGTGGCTTTCGCGGAGTTTTTGATCCTCCCCCCCCGCACCCCGAAACTTTCCTGCGGGATCGCGAGCTTCCCGTGCGGTAGCTCCGCGTTAGCTCCGGGGGGGTGGGCCGAAAATGTGTGGTGAGAGACCCTGGCGTCCGAGCGAGCGCCACCCATTCATTGCCCTGGCAAGTGTGGGGCTGGCCTTGCCGTGTTGTGGACGGGCACCCCAGCCAGCCCCCCCCCCCCACTACATCGAAGTTAATACAAACGTACAATTTAAATGGACCAGAATCTGGCGATTTCTAATTGGTGGTGTAGCAGAAGGGTTCAGCTATGTTCTCTGTCCTGGAATGTCTTTTGAGGCTCTCGAAGTCCTGGAGTCAGCATAGATTTTTTGATAGACCAACATTCAACATTTTTTCCTTTTAATGTGCCCTAAGTATTTCCTTTTTAAGCCAAAATACTTTAGTGAATGTAGGCGTGTGGCAATATAGGGATGGCACTATGGTAAATGTTTTAAGAATATATTTAAATGCAATTTTGAGATAGGTCTTGTTTGTTAGAACTTTCTTTGGGAGGCTCCCAGGAATACACCCAGGACACTTCTCTTAAAAGAGTCTGATATACCTATTGGTGACATCTGTGAAAGCTCATTAAATCATTACTAATAAATGAGGTGGTGTTATATAACTGAATTTATTCATCAATGAATCCCGAGTTCAACAAGTATACCAAGAATTATACAAATTTTATACCTGATGTAGTGGAATATTTTTCTAAAAGTGAGGAAACTAGACAAAAGATACTCTGAAATTTGAAAGACAGCATTTGTAAAAATTTAGGTTTGGCTTTGAAATTAGTGGGTTTAGAACTGAATATTTTCCCTAACTTGTTTTGGTAATTGGGAACACAAGGTGGATTTGTCCTGCCTCTGACAGTGTTTTTTTCTTTTTTTTTGCAAGGCAAAAAAATGTTAAGTGACTTGCCCAAGGTCACACAGTATTAAATCTTTGAGGCTGCCTTTGAACTTAGGGCCTCCTGACCATAGGGCTGGTATTCTATCCCATCTAGCTACCCCACAGTATTTTTTTTTTTTTTTTTTTTTTTAGTTTTTGCAAGGCAAATGGGGTTAAGTGGCTTGCCCAAAGCCATGCAGCTAGGTAATTATTAAGTGTCTGAGGCTTGATTTGAACTCAGGTCCTCCTGACTCCAGGGCCAGTGCTCTATCCACTGCACCACCTAGCCACCCCCTGACAGTATTTTTTTTTTAAAAGATCTAATTATTTATTCTTCTAAATACATGCAATGGGTAGTTTTCAACTATTATTTTTTTGGGGGAAGGTTTTGGTTTTTTTTTCCCTCTCCCTCCCTTCTATAGGCTATACTTGTATAACTGTCTATTCGTATTAATCATGTTGTGAAAGGAGAATCAAATCAAAACCAGGAAAAAAGAACATTAGAAAAAAACCATAATATATAAGACAACTTTTAAGAGATTGAATATAGTCAGCTTTGGTCTGCATTTAAACCCCACAGTTCATTCTCTGGCTATGGATGGTATTTTCCATCACAAGTCTTAGAATTGTCTTTCTTGATTGTACTGCTGAAATGAGCAAGTCCATCATAGTAGATCATCATCCAGTGTTGCTGTTAAGTGTGTACAACCTCAACATCACTTCATGCAAGTCTGACATTCTTAATGTATGACCATGGGCAATTCATTTTTTCTTTCAGAGCTCTAGGTTACGGTCCAAGATTTTAAATTTCAGATATATTGCTCTTCTGTACCAGTGGCGAGAATAGCCACACTGGGATTTGTATAGACTGATGCAATAAGAAGAATTTTTAAAAAGCCAATAGCCAAATTACTCTGTATGTATTTTTTACCATTGCTGAGAACTTGAAAACTTTAATTTTGAGATTCCCTTTGATTGGCTCAAAGGTAAGGAATGGAGTTTAGAATTCTGAGGGTAAAGTCAAATTGATCACTCATTTACCTGGGCACAGATTGTTGTTGCTTTTAGTCTTTTTTCAGGTAGTGTGGAAAGGAAGACAAAATTGGAAATGAAAGGAGCTGGGTTCAGATACCTTGGGGAAGTCACTTAACTTTTTTTGCCTTGCCAAAAAAAAAAAAAACACTGTCAGAGGCAGGACAAATCCACCTTGTGTTCCCAATTACCAAAACAAGTTAGGTAAAATATTCAGTTCTAAACCCACTAATTTATTGTTAATTGTCTGGTTTTGTAAAATTTGCTTTATCTTCTTGGATCTCAGATTTCTCATCTGTAAAATGAGGGGTTGGACTGATTGACTTCTATGGTCTCTTGTTTTTCTAAATCTTATTATTTAATTTGAAGAAAAATAGTCTGGGATTGGGAAAAAAAGATTAAGTGGGGAGGTATGACCTGTAAATATTTTAAAAATCTTCATTAGAGTGTTATGTGCATAGTCTGATCTCATGAGTGGAAATATATAGGCTTTAGTAACCCTTAACCTACAGTTTGTGAATATTTAAAAAACTTATTTTGATAATTGTTTTTCAATATAATTGGTTACCTTGATAATTCTAAAATTTTATCTTGTGCATTTAAAAAAAAACACACGAGAAGGTGTTCATGGCCTTCACAGCTGCCCAAAATATTCATGACTTAAAAAATGGTTAAAGAACCTTTATAGAAATATTTCCTTTTTTTTGTTATTGTTGCAGGTGTTTTGTATAGTTTCCGTCTGTTGTGCTCAGGAAATTATTTGCCAAAAATCTTTCTCTTAGTGCCCTTAACCTTTACCTTAGTGCATAAGCTAAATAAGAATTATATAGAGAAAATAAATTTTTTTGACAAAAGATTAGTCCATTTATGGCAGTTAATGCTGACCACGTATAGTCAGAATTTGGTTATGGATAGAATATCAAGCTCTTGAGGGCAAGTGCTATTTTTTAAAAGTATGCTTGAATTAAGCAAAAATTATTTATAAAACTAGTTATTAAATGTTTTAGAAACTAGGCAATGAAATTGATAAATTTATTTGGTTAAAAAGATAATTTCTTGCTATTTAATTGTTTTTCAATTCAAACTGTGTATATATGTATATTATATATATTTAAAACAATAAATATAATTCAAAGTATAAATTTAATTTTCTTAAAGACTAAAATCAAGTTATTGGGCATACTTTGTAGAAGAGTCAGTTTCTGCATGTGAGTATCAACACAAATTATATATTAAACACAAAGTAAAAAAAATAAGTTACAAGTATATTTAGGCAGCAGATCAGAGTGTGGGGACAGCTCTGACAGTTAACTGCTGACTCACAGATCATTCCTCCCCCCCCCCAAAGCTTATGCATCTCTATCAACACACTCTTGTGCTTGAGGATATCAATACCCATACTGATGTTCCTACCAGTAAATCTCAATTTACATGACATATATTTTTGACTCCATCTTAGCCGCATACAAAGATACAAGGATGGTTATATCATTGATCTTATCTCCTATGAATGTTAAACTTGTATGATCAAGAACTTTGACATTTTTCTCTTTGACTATAATTTCCCATCCTTCCATTTTACTTTTACCTGATTCTTAAACTTGTTCTTTGTTTCCACTGTGAGCTTTACTTTCTTTATCTTAGTCCTGTCCCAAGTCATTGTCCCTGCTCTATTTTTTTTTTTTTTTTTTTTTTTAGGTTTTTGCAAGGCAATGGGGTTAAGTGGCTTGCCCAAGGCCACACAGCTAGGTACTTATTAAGTGTCTGAGGTCGCATTTGAACTCAGGTCCTCCTGACTACAGGGCTGGTGCTCTGTCCACTGCACCACCTAGCTCCCCCGCTCTACTTTTGAAACAACTTTGTATGTGTTTTGAATTTGCTTTATCAATGTTCATATTGCTATCCCCCCCCCCCCAAAAAAAAAGAATCTAAGCTTTTTGCTGACAGGGATCATTTTATTGCTTTTGTTTCATGAATCTAGCACAGTGCCTTGACATAAACAGGTGCTTAACAAGTGCTTATTGAATGAATTCTGATTACTTTCTGTGACCCCAGGGTATGTCATTTAACCTTGTGGAAATTCAGTTTCTCCATCTGTAAAACTGGGACCACACTATCTATCATACTTGTTTCACAGGATTGTTGTGAGGATCATTAGTAACATGATATAGTCAAGACATTTTGTAAAAGTGATATTTGGTATATAATAAGTAATATATATGCCAGAGCAGTTATTTATGCAGATCATAAATGCTGTTACTTTTGAAATCAGAAATTATGTTAAAATTTTAATAATAGAATTTCAGATCTGGTTTAAGATCATCTGGTTCATCTTTCTTCTTTTACAAAGGTGCTAAGGCCCAGAGAGATTCAGTAGCTTGCTTAGTGTCAGAAGTGGTATTAACATTTGCATCTAACTGGGCTTTTAGTAGCAAGCATTTTGGTTTGTGTACAGAAAATACCTAAGGCTATGACAGACTGAAGAACAGCATCTAAAGAAAGGAGCTAATTTTAGAATTAATTATTTTATACCTGGTAAAAACAAGTTGTCTGATATTATGGCATTGCTTGAAATAATGAAAGCACTTTTGACTTAAATGTGTTAGAAATGTTCTTCTCTGAACTGATCTTTATGAAGCCAGTTTATCCATGCCACCCATGCCTGGGTGTCTTTGAGTAGGCTGATCTCTGGGCCTGGAATGCTTGCCCTTCTCTTTCATCCCTTGGAACCCAAAGCTCTTTTCAAGTTTCAGCTCAGGTTTTTCTTTTTTTTAATTTTTCTCTGGGAGTTAGTGCTTCCCCTCCAAATTACTCTGTATATATTCTGTTTCCTTACCTGTGTGTATGTTATTTTTTTCCCCAGTAGAATGTAAACTTCCTGAAGGCTGAGACTATTTTTTTTATCCTTACAGCCTAGTAAATAGGCATTGCGTGTTCATTTAAATTGGCTATGTAACTTTGATCTCGATTTAGTTAAATCTGAAATTTTTAGAACTCTATAAATAAATAAATAGTAGTTAAAAGTAGATATTAACCTATAAATTATTTCAAATGCTAGAATTTTTTGTGGCTAGGGTTAAATTAATGGTGAGCTTGTGGCAACAGTAATGAAAAATTTTCTAATTTGCTGTTATAAATTTATACTATTTTGTGAGCAGTTTCAAGTTTCTGTGGTTTATAAGTTTTCATAAGGCACATTAATGCCACAAGATCTTTTGGTGAGATCTTGTCAAGGTACTTACATATATATTTACATATAACCATCCTATAAAACTATTTCTTACACCATTGCTCCCTCATTTACACCAGTAGATCAAAGGATCATAGCTATATCTAGAACTCACTTCCAGCTAGTATAACCCTCTCAGTTTAGAGATAAGGAAACTGAAACTCAAAAAATTTAAGTGGCTTGTCCAATGTTGAAGGTATAGTTAAGTACTACAGGGAGAATTTGATCCTAAGTCCTCTTTTGTTGTTTCTCTTCCTTGAAGTAGCTTCTCTCAAGTAGCTAAATGAAGCAGATTTTCTGATTGCAGTTGTGTGCACTTTCCACTTCCCTCTACAGTTAGTCAAGGATCCTGTGTGAAGTCTGAGAGAATCAGCCATAGGCAAGGGAAGATTGGATAAAAGAAAACTTTCTTTTATTTTCCCAAGGATATAAGGGTAGAAAATCAAGAGGACTTATGAACTTGGGAGGCGTGGTTTGAGGAGTTGAGAGTATAGATTCTGAAGTGAGATAGAGATCAGATTTGGGGGTGGGGAAAGGGTTTTTAGGACCCAGAAGGAGAATTCATCTAGGCAAAGGTAGAGTCTTGGGATTCTCAAGCAAATTCCTTGGTTGGAAACTTCAACTGCCAGCCTTTCAGACTTCTAGTCTCATTCATCTTCAGTAGTTCCTAATTCCAAAACCACTAATCAAAGTGTGCATTTGAACCTCAGGCCTTAACACATTAATGTTCATTGAATTGAATTAAATTGTACTTGGAATTTTGTCCACTTTTTCCTACATTATCCTACATTATCTTTGTGTTACAATGGTCGTGATGAGACTTTTGAGTGCATCCTCTAGGCTGTTGTTGACTTTTTTCCTTTCATCTTTGTTTTGATAAGTGGAATGTCAATTTTTTCCCCCCTTAATCTTCAGTTGAAGCTTTTTTACTATAGGAGAAAGAATTAGTGGACTAGGGAGGACTAGGTTTGAAATCTGTCTTGGGCACCTGATAATTGTATTGTCTGATCATAGTGAAAAGGAGAGAAGAGAAATATTTATTAAGCATTCCAGTGACAGACTGAGCACTTTTTCAAATATCTCATTTGAGATAAACTATAAGAGGTAGATGTTCTTATTTTACAGTTTGCATTTTATATGCCCTCCTAGCTGCCATGGACAGATCACCTAGTTTTTCTTTTTTCTTTTTTTGTATTTTTTTTTGTGACCTAGTTTTTCTGAGGTTCAGTTTACTTTTTCTGTAAATTTGGTACCTTTTTCACAGAACTTTTGTAAAAATAAAATATCTTACTTGTGAGGGACTTTATAAAGCTTTAACTGTTAGATAAATGTTAGCGGATTATAAATGAGACAATTTTACAGTGCTCCTATACAATTCATATTCCTATTAGACAGCTCCAATTTTCCTTAAAATAGTAATACATCACTCAGTAATCAATAAACATTTTTTAAGTATTTACTCTATATCAGGCACTATGCAACATGTTGTAGATTAAAAAAAAAGGCAAAAGACAGTCCCTTGAAGAGATTACAGTCTGATGGATAAACTTATGGGAGTCAAACTTGGAAGCTGATCATCATATTGGTTGATAGTGGTTGTCATATATACATTCATTTAATATTTATTGAGTCTCTCATATGTACAGGAAAGTACAGGAGATAGCAAAAAGTGAAAAAATCTGGTTCATGCATCCCTGGAACTTATATGAGGAAAAAACCCTCAAAAATCTGTAATACAAATTTATAGATGTTATAGTTATTAGCAGTAGTTCTATAGATATTTAAGAGAATATTTGTAGCTAGGATGAGCAGGGTGGGGTTCATGAATAAAACTCTTATGTACATTACTTCATCCAATTGAAAATATTAACTGATTTCAAAGGAATAAAAGCTCTTATAAGCCTGGAAAAGATTATACACATTTAAACTTCTCTAGGTAAAGAGTTAAATTCTTAAAGTCTGTATACTTGTACACTGTATCGTTTTTATCAGATGATAGTGACTAAATGCTTAAGAAAATAATATCACATTATATTCTTAAATATTATAAAGTGTTGGAATTATTTCCTTTGGGATCAGAATGTTTGTGGAATATTTGTTTTGTTTTCCAAAGAACTGAATTTATTGTATTTAAAAAGAATAATGTCTGCACCAAAATTCAACACCTTATATCCATGAATAGGCCAGGCCAAAACGCTACTTCACTTTCCTTGACCTTTGGGTAGCATCTGACACAGTTATCTTCTTTTTTGAAGCCATCCTTTGGTAACATTTCTGTCTTAATTATCTACATTATACTTTCTTAACTCTGAAATTTGGACAATTCCCAAGCCTCAATTTTGATCCTCAGTCAAACTCATTCATTTTGTCAAGGTGCTTTAGAATGAGCTGTACTACCACATATATTGTTACATATGGAACATTTTCATTAGATATTAGAAATTGGTATTAAAGTAGTTTAATTTTTCTGCTACTCTATAATTAAAAATTTTCTCAAATAATGATTCAGGACAAGACAGTTCTGTTTAGTTTCTCTTCCTTTAGTTTATTGTGTGATTGTTATTTTAGAATCTTAGAACTGGAACTGAATTAGGTACTTAAGCTTCCTGCCCAAGAAACTTAATTTTGTCTTGATAGGTAAATTTTTTGATTGATAATTCTGAATTTCTATTTCATAATTTTTTTCTCATTTTAATCATTGAATTAGAAATGAAACCATGACTTTGAAGATTAGACAGTGGTGATGTTACTTTTGCCATTTTCTTTGAATTTAGCCTCCTGTCCTTACCTGTATTGCTACCACTCTGCATATTTAGTTCCTATATTAAACCCAGTTTAGAAATGCTTTTGTTTTCTACCACTTCCCTTCAATTACTAGCAAATCTAGAGAGCTGTTGTCTGCATTTTTAGATTCCTTTTTAGCTTTGTAGCTGTCCACTTGGCAGGCTCACACAGCTGCACAGTAGTGTAGCTATGGCAGCTTTATTGATGGTTGTAAATAGGAATGGAGTTATACTTGGATTTGACTTGGAATTGCTGATTTTTTTAAAACACATTCACTTTTTTTGATACCAGCAAGTTTAATCACTTGAACTACTGAGAGCAATCAAATATAGAATCTCATTACTATTACAGAGTACTTTTCAGAACAGTTAGAGCAGATGGGTTTGTTCTCTCATCAGTTTTCCACCTATTTACTTTGCTGGCAGTTGAGTAGAAGACAGCAGCAATTTCATATGCTTTTGTATATTTTATAAGCTACTTTATGTTGGATGAAGGTTAGGTAAATCCTAATGCTCTTGAGCTAGTAGATAAGAATCTAATTAAAGCAATTATAAGTTTAATAGCCATCAACAAAAATAACAGAAAGGTAGCACTGTATGTTTGTATGGTCACATTGCATGCTTGAGTGCAGTCTCCTCAGATACTGCCTTTCTATTACATCCTGAGTATGTACTGGGTCTCAGGTTCAATATTTTCTTCTTTCAGTTCCCACACAGTAGAAACTCTTCCAACTTTTATCTAGCCATAAAATTACTGTGGTCTCATCTCATAGAAAAAATTGAGAAATAACATTATAAATTCAAGAGAGTACATCAACTAGAACCACTACAAGTATGTGGTTCCAAGCATACAACCTCATCTCCTCAACTTTTAGAGTTGGAAGATTGTGATTCTAGCCAGGTTATAAATTTGGTTCTGAGGTCAATCTAAGGAAGCCAGAAATGATGGGATAACAACTTACCCATTTACACTGCATCTATGAGATTTGGAAGCAGTTATTAATTCATTCTAAGCCTTTACCCCCTTTCATGAAGGGAATGAGGTTTGATTAGCAAACTGAAAACATAGGAAGAACCACATTGAATCCAAAAGCCAAGCATTATAAAAAAAAAAAATCTTCCATTGGTTCATGAATGCTGCAATATCAGTGCCTGATATTTGATCTGGGAAGGAAGGAAACATATCAGATATCCCTAAACACATGTTAGAACCATACCATACCATTTTTCTTCCTGGTGTTTCCTCTTTTATTCAATTAATAATATTTTTTATTAAGTCTTTATGCTAGGTACTGAGGACAGAAAAACCAAAAATAGAACAATTCCAGCTTTCCAGGAACAAATTCTACTTGGAGGAACAAAATAAACACAGAAAAGAACAGTATCTATATAAAATACTTTATTAGGGGAAAAGTATGAAAGGAGGGGACTAACAATTGGAAAAAGAGGAAAACTGTTCATATAGGAGCAGGTGTGTCCAACCCTTGACCCATGGACTCATTCATTCGGATATTATTACATTTTATTATTATGCTCATTGGTTATGTGGGTTATGTTGTACCCATAAATATTAAATTCTATATGTGACCCTTGAGAAGTTTTTGTTGGGAGATGTGGACTAGAAGAGCTAAAAAATTAATATTGAAAGAGGAGGGGGTAGCCTTTGGTTGATCCTTAAAGGGAGCCAGAGATTCCAAAACATGGAGTGGGAAGGGACAGAGGTGTAGAAACATGTATCAAGAGTTACAAATAAACCAGTTAGACTGAAATGCATTGAGTAGTAGGAAGAGTAAAAATAAAATCTAGAAAAATAGGGTGGGGCCAGATTGTGAAAGACTTTAAATGACAGAGAAGTTTATCCTAAAGGGACTTGGGAGCCAATTAATTTTTTTGCTTTTTTTTAAAGGAGATTCATATTGATCAGATCAGTGGTTTTTAGAAATATTACTTTGAAAGCTTTGTCGATAATATTTTAGAGAGGGAGACCAGTTAGGACGCTCTTGTGATAGGCTCTGTGAGAGGTTTTGAAAGGGTGGAATAAGGGTAGCCAAGTAAGTAAAGAGAAGGGAATGAGTGGAAAAGATGTTTTGAAATGGGTCTTTAGGAGCTGAAATGTTTTTAATGCAATATTATGGTACTACCCAAGAAAAATGGTTTCTTTTTATATGCAAATATTATATATATTCGTGAGTCCTAGAATGGTGATTGTGGTAAGGGTAGGAAGAGGGGAATATAGTTGGACAAAGGGGAAGAGTTAGAAAGAATTTGACTAAATTTTAGGGGGAAAAACAATCTAGTTCAATATGATGGTGAAGAAGGATTCAGTGGAGAGACTGAAGAAAACAGATTTTATAATTCAGAATGAGAGCTGGAAGGGGAGAGATAATAAAATAGGCTTTCTAGAGATAAGTTCAGGGTGACACCAGTTGGATTAGTAAAGAAGGTAGGCTAGTTTCAGTTGAACAAAAATTAATTATTAAGTGTTAGTTACATTCAAGAGATGAAACTCTAAATATAATTCAAACTAGGAGTGGATAAGTGAGCTATATGATAAGGGGAGAACTCAAAGTAGGAGTTTGAGGATTTGGAGAGTTCTAGCAATTGTTGAAGTTTATTCAGAGAAGAAATGCCACCTACTCCTAAGCCAGCATATCCAATTTGGGGAGAATACCCAGAAATGCTATTTGGTTGGAATGTAGTATGCTTAGAAGGGAATAATGTGAATATAGGGTTGGAAAGCTAGATTGAAGCCAGATTGTGGAGGAATTTAAATACCATGTTAAGACATCTGTGTTGTATCCTGTAAGCATTAGGAATATACTGAAAGTTTTTGAGCAGGATAATGGCAGTCACACTTCTGTTTTAGGAAGATGATGGCAGCTATGTAAATGACTAGAGACAAGAAAAGAAAGAAAATAGTCATATTAAGGAGAAGACTGTTAGAATAGTCCAGACAAGAGAAGCCTGAATGAAGCTATGATATTTCAGAGAAGAAGATTTAATAGATTAAGACTGCTGCTAGTTGTAGATTCAATGTTAGAAGAAAGGAAGAAGGGATATATTTGGAGAAAATGGAGAAGCAGGCAAAATTGTGACCTTCAGCAAGTAGGTTAATTTCTTCGAGCCTCTCTTTACTCTTTGCAAAATGGGATAATAATACTTTCACTTCTGATATCACAGTGTGATTTTGATGATTCAGTGAGATAATATAAGTAAAGTTGAATATATGCCTCTTTTTCATCTTGGTTGTTGATATCTTTTGTTTTTGTATCACCTACATATAGTCCTTCTTTCCCTTCCCAGCAAACCATCTGATTAGAAATAAGGGGAGAAAAAGCATTATAGCAACTTTAACCAACATGTTAACTGTGTCTGACAGTATATGCTATATTTCACATCCAGAGTCTCCCACATCTGAAAAGAAGGGAGGAACATTAAAAGGGACCCCTTTAAACTGTAAGAGGAGCCAGGGAAATGTTCACTTTTGTTTTAGAAAAGAGAATTCAGGCTTATTTAAGACCTTTTCAGGCATTGTCATCACCCCTGGACTGAGCTGGGTTATGGACTATTTTGTTACTGTACTTGAATTCTGTTCACATCCTTTAAGGGTAGAAAAATAGGCAAATACCAAGGATTTGTTGCCTTTATTACTGCCAAGGATTTAATTGCTACCAGTTTAAAGCTATTGGAAGGATCATTGTATATAAGTAATTCTTTTAAAAACACTCTTAAACCAGAGAAAAACGTTGAATTTCCATAGTGAATCTCGAACAAGTTAGAAATTAGATTCCTCTTTTTCAGGGATTGAACTTACACATTTTTAGATACTTGATTAAAAAAAGATTTTACATTTATATAGTCTCATATAATTTACTTTCTTGTCTTTGAACTTTTAAATTGCCTAAAAGATTGTCTTTTAAATTACTTTTGCATATAGCTCTTTTCTTCCCCCACCTCAATTCCCAATATTTTGTGTTTTTGAGTATTAACCATTGACAGTAATTGTAACTATTGATAGTAAAAGTAGACAGTCATTGATTTAGTCTTTACTCTACTGATGAATGATTTGCAGTCTTTGAAGTTAAAGTGTCCTTGAGGGTAAATTTATTCTGTAAAGGACCTTGAGCTGAAAGTTCCCAGTCGAGTTACTTTAAAATTCCTTAATATCAACATCTTCTTTTTTCATCATTCCAAAGGAGATATAGTGTTCTTTTTATTTCCCCTGGTCCTGGTTTCTTTATAAACATTTTTTGCTCAACTTGATGTTAAATTGTATGATACTTTTAATTATGCTATCACATACTCTGTATACATGCATTAGTTGCTTTGGGACTGTTTAGGATATGTGAAAAGGGAAATAGATTATTCTTTTTTTTTGGGGGGGGGAGTTGTAAGGCAAATGGGGTTAAGTGGCTTGCCCAAGGCCACACAGCTAGGTAATTATTAAGTGTCTGAGACCGCATTTGAACCCAGGTACTCCTGACTCCAGGGCCGGGTGCTTTATCCACTGTCCCACCTAGCCACCCTGAAATAGATTATTCTTTTTTTTTTCCTTTTCTTGTTTTTTTTCTTTTTAAGGTTTTTGCAAGGCAAATGAGGTTAAGTGGCTTGCCCAAGACCACACGGCTAGGTAATTATTAAGTGTCTGAGGTTGGATTTGAACCCAGGTACTCCTGACTCCAGGGCTGGTGCTTTATCCACTACGCCACCTAGCTGCCCCGAAATAGATTATTCTTAAAGACAAACTATATGTACCATTATTTTCTTAGTATAACAGTTGTTTAAACATACATTTAGAGAGTAAAAAGCTGAGAAGAAATTAAAACCAGATGCAACACCACTGAAAACTGTTTGTAAGCCTTTGGCTATATCTGTTTTTTTTTTCCCCCTTAACAAGAATAAAAAAGTAAAATAGTCCTTTGATTAAAGGACTGAATCAGCTTTAGACATCTCTTCCTTACTCTTGTGTTCAGGACAGAAATATGAATATTTTAACTTTTGGTTATTTTTTTTCTTGTGTTTGCTGTAGATATAAACTTTCAACTTAATATAAAATTTCCCATTTTTGTTTACCTGGATAAAATTTGAGGATCACTTTTATTTTTGGTGCCTTTAATGGAATAAACAACTTCTGTCCATGTTTTAAAACAAATTTGTGTGTGTGTGTGTTTGTGTGTGAAATGAATCCAGTTTTTTTTTCTGGATTCCATTAAAAACACAGAGTTGATTTTCTTTGAGATTAAAAATTTCCAGTTGAATGAGTTGGAAATTTGTTGCTGGTTAAGATGGCTGCCACTGTATTTCTGGGATTTCTTTGTAGTTCTGACTACAGACCCTTTGTACCCTTTAGATTTAGAAATTTAGACTCTTTAATTTTGATTGCGTATTTACACTGACTAATGACATAGTCAAGGTTGAACATTTTATTACATTTAAGAAATCCTTTTGGGTTGTTCTTTTGTACTTAAAGTAAGAACTACCTGTATAGCATACTCCTCCATCTAAATTTGAATTTAAGAAATTAGTGTGCTAAAGTAGACTTGGAGTAAGAAGACCTGTGTTAGATGGCCATGGACAAAAATGTCCCTGAGCTTCCTTAGCTGTAAAATGGTGTATAGAGAGTATATGTATAAAATGTAATAATATTTATACTATTTAATAGAGTGGTGTTAATCTTTAAATCTTAATGTACCTTATAAATGAGAATTGTTAAAAGCCATACTGTTGTTATATCTTTAAGAAACTCTTGAATGATTTTGATGTGTGGATGGAATCGGCCTTATTGGAAGAGCTAAAGCTTATATATAAAACAGTGCAGTCCTCCTACTCAGTTAACTTTAGTGTTTCCCCATTACTCCTGTGATGGTGGTTCTCAAAGTGTGGTTCAGGGACTCCCAGAAACCCTTTCTGGGGACCTCTGAGGGCAGAATTATTTTTATTATAATATTAAGATGATTTAATTTCTATTTTAGTATCAATAATTAACTCACATAAATAAAAGCTCTTAGAGGTCTTCAGTAATTTTTAAGACTGTGAAGGGTTCTGAGACCAAAAAGATTGAGAACTGCTGCTTTAGGATCAAATAAATACTTTGGTGTTTGATATCTTTATAACCCAAGCCATCATTACTTTGCAGTCTTATTGCCCATTATTGTTGTTCCAATGAAGTACATTTTCAAATAAACAAACTAGTCTTTTTGCTGTTCCTCATACATTGTGCTTCATCTCCTATTGCCATGCTTTTATGTTAGCTGTTCCCCATCTGGGGAGTGCACTCCCTACTTATGTTTATATTTTATAAACTAATTTCCTTTAAAGCACAGCTTACCGTGATACCTTCTGTACAAGGCCTTTCCGTATTCCTTCCCCCAAATCACTTTGTTTCTATTTTGTATATTCATATTGCCTTCACTAGTTAAATTCTTTTGAGGGCAAGGAGTGTCTTTTATTTTCATTTCTGTACTGCCTAGCACACAATAGACATTCAATATTTATGGATCAGTTTATTGACTTATAATCATAATTGACATATTAATTGACATAATCATAATATGCAAAGTCTAAAATGGGAAGATGAATGCTCAACTAATGTTTGACAGTATGATGTATTTGCAAATGACTTCATGATTCATCAAATCCCTGAAGATTGTAAAGCCTCCTGGATAAAATGTAACTTTAACTTATGCTCACTAAACAGTCAAACTAGTTTGGTCTAACCATAGGCATAAGAAAAATGAAGTGGATGAAGAAAATTTTGCCCAGATTATGACATTTACTTTGTTGGATAATATTTCTTTTTTTCTTTTTTTTTTTATTAAAGATATTATTTGAGTTTTACAATTCCCCCCATCTTACTCCCCCCCCCCCCCCATGGAAAGCAATCTGTCAGTTTTTTTACTTTGTTTCCATGGTATACATTGATCCAAATTGAGTGTGATGAGAGAGAAATCATATCCTTAAGGAAGAGACAAAAAGTCTAAGAGATAAGATCAGACCATAAGACATCTGTTTCCTTTTTTCTAAATTAAAGGGAATAGTCCTTGAACTTTGTTCAAATTCCATGGCTCTTTATCTGGATACAGCTGGCACTCTCCTTTGCAGACAGCCCAAAATTGTTCCCGATTGTTACACTGATGGAATGAGCGAGTCCTTCAAGTTTGAACATCACTCCCATGTTGCTGTTAGGGTGTACAGTGTTTTTCTGGTTCTTCTCATCTCACTCAGCATCAGTTCATGCAAATCCCTCCAGGCTTCCCTGAATTCCCATCCCTCTTGGTTTCTAATAGAACAATAATGTTCTATGACATACATATACCACAGTCTGTTAAACCATTCCCCAATTGAAGGATATTATTTGATTTCCAATTCTTTGCCACCACAAACAGGGCTGCTATGAATATTTTTGTACAAGTGATTTTCTTACCCTTTTTCATCATCTCTTCAGGGTATAGACCCAATAGTGGTATTGCTGGGTATGCTCATTTTTGTTGCCCTTTGGGCATAGTTCCAAATTTCTTTCCAGAAAGGTTGAATGAGTTCACAGCTCCACCAACAGTGTAATAGTGTCCCAGATTTCCCACAACCCTTCCTAGTTGGATAATATTTAAAACTTCAACATCAGCACATGTATATCTGAGAAAGAAAATGCAAATGGACCCAGAATCAAACAGGAGGAAAGACTGAATTGCCTTTGGGAAATTATTTTCAATTCTTTTAATGAATCTCAAACTACTCTCAGAAATAAGGCCAATCTTTTTTTCCCCCCATAGACCTTTAAGTTATAAATTTTGTTTTATCCTAAGAGCCCCACGAGATAAATAGTACAGATATTGTTAATCTCATTTTTTATTTGAGAACACTGAGACTTGAATAGGTGAAATTACTGGACAGCATATGGAACCTGCAGCACGTATCAAATAAGAGAGCTAGAAGAAGAATTGGAGGAAAAGATATCATCTTAGTATTATATGTTGGAAAAAGAAGATTGATTGAAGGTGGGGGAATAACAGGTGGGCAATTGTTCTATTAGGAAAAATTGGGCAAGGTTTCCATAATATAGGATAAAAATCCTGAGATGGAGTTCTGGGAGGACATGAAAAAGAATTATACAGAATAGTCAGGCATAAATGATTTGTGACCTGCATTATTGAAGGTAGCATCAAAATGATGAAATTCCAGTTTGAGAATTTGAGTAACTTTTTTGAGGAAGTTATTATTTTACTTTTATATCCCCAGTGCTTAAGGGTCTTACCATGTAATAGATGTCTAGTAAATGCTTTTAGATAGATTGATTAGTCAGTAATTGGCAGCATTAAGGAGTCTTTGTAATCAAAAATTCATTTTCTTTCTACCTTCCTTTGAAAGATTTGCTCTGGAAAGAGAGAGAGGACTTAGAGAGGTATATCTCATAGTGTGGAGAACATAGATAAGTAGTCAGAAGTCAGAAAATATTTTAGGTCTCCTCAATCAGTTTTTAATTTTTTTTTGCAAGACAATGGAGTTAAACGACTTGCCCAAGGTCACATAGCTAGGTAGTTTTTAAGTGTCTGAGGTAGGACTCAAACTCAGGTCCTCTTGATTCCAGGACTGGTGCTTTATCCACTGTGCTACCTAGCTGCTGCCTCAATCACTTCTTTAAACAATGTGAATATGATATTTTGTTGGAAGCATTGCGTATTTTTAGGAAGATGAGTTGTATACAATTACTAAAGTAAAGTTCTATTTTGGAAAGCTAAAGGTAGGCAACTTTTGGGGCATTACTCCTATTCATGCATTTTATTGAATCTAAATTATAAATATGACAGTTATATTCATACTATTTTAATATATACCTAACATTTTACCCAAATAAATTATGTATAATATTTGTGAAAAACTCAGTTCTTAATTTTTAAAAATATTGATTGATGTATATAATAGCACATCACAAAGTCCTGATTTTTGAGAGTTGGAATGGACTGTATAAGTCATCAGATCCATTTTTCACTTGTATGGGAATATTTTCTATAAGATTCTGTTACCTAGGTTTTGCTTGATGACCTCTTATGAGGTCATTTTATTTTTGGCAAACTTTTATTCTTTTTTTAAAAATATTTGTATATTTATTTGAGGAAATAGGTTAAGTGACTTGCCCAAGCAGTTAGGCAATTATTAAATGTCTGAGACTGGATTTGAACTCAGGTACTCCTGATTCCAGGTCTGGTGCTTTATCCACTGTGCTACCTAGCCGTTCCCAAACTTTTAATTCTTGAGAAGCTTTTCTTTACTTTTAAGTTGCTAGCTGCCCTTCTATAACTCACATTGGTTGATCTTAACTTTATCCTCTTTTAAGCCTTATAAGGCCAATCCTTTTTTATACATTACTTCTTATCAAATCATTGACAATGAATGTCATGTTTTTCAGTTAGTTTTCTCTTTGGACTAAATATCTCAAGTTTCTTCATCCTATCTTCATATGAATTTTATCTACCTTCCTTGGATACCCTGGCTGTTTTTAGAGACTTTTATGCCTGTTAGTTTTCTTCCTAAAATGGGCCACTCAGATCTGAACAAAATATTTTAGAATTGTAGTTTTTTTTAATTTTAGAAAGGTTTTATTTATTTTGAGTTTTACAATCCCCCCCATCTCACTCCCCCCCCCCCCCCAGAGGGCAGCTTGCTGGTCTTTACATTATTCCCATAGTATGCATTGATCTAAGTTGAATGTGATGAGAGAGAAATCATATCCTTAAGGAAGAAACATATAATACTAGATATAGCAGAATTAGATAATAAGACAACATTTTTTTTGCAAGGCAATGGGGTTAAGTGACTTGCCCAAGGCTAGGTAATTATTAAGTGTCTGAGGCTGGATTTGAACTCAGGTACTCCTGATTCCAGGGCTGGTGTTCTATCCACTGCACCACCTAGCCATCCCAGCATTTTTTTTAAATTAAAGTTAATAATCCTTGGTCTTTGTTCAAACTCCCCAATTCTTTCTCAGGATACAGATGGCATTCTCCATCACAGATACCCCCAAATTGTGCCTGATTGTTGTCCTTTTGCTATGAGCAAGTCCATTAAGGTTGATCATCACTCCCATGTTGCTATTAGGGTGTACAGTGTTCTTCTGGTTCTGCTTATCTCGCTCAGCATCAGTTCATGGAAATCCTTCCAGGCTTCCCTGATTTTCCATCCCTCCTGGGTTCTAATAGAACAGTTGTGTTCCATCACATACATATACCACAGTTTGTTAAGCCATTCCCCAATTGATGAACATTCCCTCAGTTTCCATTTCTTTGCACTGCAAACAGAGCTGCTATAAACATTTTTTTTACAGGTGATGTTTTTACCCTTTTTTCATCATCTCTTCAGGGTACATACCCAGTAGTGGTATTGCTGATCAAAGGGTATGTACATTTTTATTGCCTTTTGGAAATGAATTGTAGTTTTTTAAATTAAATTTTATTTTTTTTCCAATTACACTAAAGATAGTTTTCAACAATCACTTTTGGTAAGAGTTTGAGTTCCACATTTTTCTGCTTCCCTCACCCTTTCCAATGATAGCAAGTAATCTGATATAGTTTATATATGTATAGTCATGTTTAAGATATTTCTATATTAGTCATATTATGAAAGAATCAGAACAAAAGGACAAAAACATAAGAAGGAAAAAACATAAAACAAATTAAAATTTTTATTTATTTAAGGCAGTGGGTTTAAGTAACTTGTTCAAGGTCACACAGCTAGGAAATTATTAAGTGTCTGAGACCGGATTTGAACTCAGGTACTCCTGACTCCAGGGCTGGTGCTTTATCCACTGGGCCACTTATCTGCCCCCAACAAATTTGTAAAAGTGAAAATAATATACTGTGGTCTGAATTCCGACTCCACAGTTATTTTTCTTCGATTGTGAATGGTATTTTCCATTACACATTTTTTAAGGTTGTCTTTGATTACTGAACTGCTGAGAAGAACCAAGTTGTGTCATAGTTGATCTTCACACAATATTGCTGTTAACTAAGTGTACAATGTTCTCCTGGTTGTGCTCACTTCACTCAGGATCAATGTTCATGTAAGTTTTTCCAGGTTTTTCTGAAATCCTCCTGCTCATGTTTACTTACAGAATAATAGTATTCTATCACATTCATATACCAAAATTTGTTCAGCCATTCCCTGGTTGAAAAATGAACCTTCAATGTCCAATTCTTAGCCACTACTGAAAGAACTCCTGTAAATATTTTGGAACATATGAGTCTTTTCCCTTTTTTTTATGATCTCTTGGAGATACAGACCTACTAGTGATGATATTGCTGTATCAAAAGGTATGCACAGTTTTATAGCCCTTTGGGCATAGTTCAAATTGCTCTCCAGAATGGTTAAATCAGTTTACAACTTCACCAGCAGTGCATTAGTGTTCCAGCTTTCCCATATCCTCTCGAATATTTATCATTTCCCTTTTTGTCTCATAATTGTGAAGAGATTCCTCAGAGTTGTTTTAATTTGCATTTCTCTAATCAATAATGATTCAGAGCATATTTTCACATGACTACAGATACTTTAATTTCTTCTTCTGAAAAATACCTATTCATATCCTTTGACCATTTATCGGTTGTTGAGTGGCTTGTATTCTCATAAATTTGACTCAGTTCTGTATATATATATGTTTTAGAAATGAGTCCTTTAACAGAAATACTAGCTGTGAATATTGTTTCTTTCTGCATTCCTTCTAATCTTGATTGCATTGGTTTTATTAAAAAACTTTAATGTAATCAACATTTTCCATTTAGCAATTTTAATGTTTTCTGTCTCTTATATGGTCATAAACTTCTCTCTTCATAAATATCTGATAGATTATTTCTTGTTCTCTTAATTGACTTATCGTATTACCACTTATGTCTAAATCCTGTACCCATTTCCACCTTATCTTGGTATAGGGTGTGAGACTTTGGTTTATGCCTAGTTTCTGCCATACTAATTTTCAGTTTTCCTAGCAGTTTTTGTTAAATAGTGAGTTCTTATCCCAAGAGCTAGAGTCTTTGTGTTCATCAAATAGTAGATTACTATAGTTATTTCCTACTGTTTCTTTTGTACCTAATCTATTCCATTGATCTAAACTCTATTTTTTACCCAATACCAAAGAATTTTTGATGACTGCTTTTTTTAAAATATAATTTTAGATCTGGTATGACTAGACCACCTTAATCTTCCCCCCCCCCATTAATTCCCTTCATATAGAATTGTAATTAAGCTTAACCTATTTTTATGTCAGGTACTCCTTGGCAGGCTGCTAAACTATAAATCCCTTCTCAGCATAATGTTTTAAAGTGCATAAGATAATAAAATGCAAAGAATTACAAAGGATACAAATTGCATTGAAATATTGTTACGGGGGCAGCTAGGTGGCACAGTGGATAGAGCACCGACCCTGGAGTCAGGAGTACCTGGGTTCAAATCTGGTCTCAGACACTTAATAAGTACCTAGCTGTGTCGCCTTGGGCAAGCCACTTAACCCCATTTGTCTTGCAAAAACCTAAAAAAAATATTGTTATGAAAATATTAAAAAAAATAAATTCATGAACCCCAGGTTTAAAACTTGCTGTCAAAGTTGTGTGACTGGAGCAAAATACAGGAAAACTATTATTTCCTAGACCTGGGCACTGAACTTCTTTTATTGAAGTCTAAGATTTCTTTAGTTTTTTTGACCGACTCACTTTAAACTTTTAGTCCACTAAGATATGTTGCATCTCTTTTCATATGAACTATTTTAATCTAGTCATATCTACCTCAAAATTGTTATACTGATTTTTTTAAAGCCATGTCATCAGGTCAGCAAGCTATTACTATTGTTAAGGAACTCATAACCTAATGGGAAACCAACATACAAATAAGTTTGAACAGACAAAATATGTAGGACATATTGGAGATAATCCACTGAGGGAAGGTGCTACTAGCATTAGGTGATTGGAGGAAAGCTTCTTTTAGAATGTAATATTTCAGCTGAGACTTCAAGAAAGCTAGAAAATCTAGGAGGGAAAGAATTAAAGGTATGGGGGACAGGAATGAAAATGGTTGGAGTTGGGAGATGAAGGAGGAGATCATTGATACCAAACCATAGAATATATAGAGAATGAAAGATGTAAGAAGATTGGAAAGATAGGAAGAGCTCAGATTATAAAGGAATTTAAAATTCTAGCAGTAGACTTTATATTTGATTTTGGAGGCAATAGGAAACTGTTGAATTAATTGAATAATGAGCGGGGATGACATTAGATTTCAATTTTTAGGAAGAGTAATTTGATAACTGAGTGGAGGGAGAATGGATTGGATTAAGAATAAATTTGAGTCAGGAAAAAACCATACAGGCAGCAACATATTATGAATGAGGAATTATAAAGAAGTAGTAGTAGTGTAAAGGTGTTATCATATAAGATAAATAGATGACTAGGGGGCTGAAAGGCTTGAATGGACCCAGGTTATACATTTAGAGGTGAAATGATCGAGGGCCCCATGGAAGTTTCAGTGTCAGAGGAGAGAAGGGTTTACAGGAAAGTAAAGGGTGGTGAAGGGAAGGTGAGGAAAAAGTGGAACTTGAGGATGCTATGTAGGTTGCAAGCCCAGTGACTGGGAGGGTAGTTATACCCTTGACAATAATAGAGAAGTAAGGAAGAGGAGGAGTTTTAGAATGAAAAAAAATTTAATTTTGGGCATGTTAGTTTTAAGATGTCTATGGGAAATCCATTTTGAAATGTCCAGGAGGTAGTTTGAGATGTGTAGTCACAGAATTGTATGGTTAGGTAATAAACAAAGGTGCCTTTTCTATGCCAGGTGCTTTTGCCAAGTTCTAGCAACACAAAGAAAGGTAGAAGATGGTCTTTTCTCTCAAATAGTACTTAGGTGGATTGTAAAGTATAAGAAGACTGGAAAGGTAGAGGGAAGCAAGTTATGAAAGGCTTTGAATGCCAAGAAGCTTTTATATTTTATTCTGCAGGTGATTGATAAGGGAACCACTGGAGTTAATTGAGTGTGTGTGTGTGTGTGTGGGGATAACATAATAGAACCTGTGCTTTAGCAAAATCACTTTGTTGCTGAATGGGAGGTGGACTGGACTAGAGAGATTCTTATGGCAAGGAGACTAGTCATGGTAGCAGACCTGCCTCAGATGGAGAGAGTGATTGCCAGTGTCAGAGACTTCAGAAGAGTTGAGAAAAGTGAGAATTGAGAAAAGACTTTTACATTTGGCAACTGAGAGATTATTAGTAATTTTTGAACAATTACATTGACCCTATATTATATTTCAGTGCATTGCATTTGGCCAGTCTAGGTGATCATGATGGTTGTGGATAACAGAGTACTTAAAAATAGGGCTGCAACACTTGGGAGGGGGGGCAAGAATCAGATTAAAACATAACTGGTAAATATTTAACAAAATAAATATAGTATGCAGTAAAACAGATCATGTTACTAATGTGATTTTCTAAGTCAATATGTGACTGGAGAGATCCTTATGTTTAGCGATCCATTTGTTTCAGTTTGAGAGTAATAGTCATCCTTCTCATTTTAGGATTATCTGGAAATTTGATAATTGGTCCATTGAAACTGCTGTTAAAAATTTCAAGTAGCATAGAAACAAAGACAGACCTCTGTTGAACTCAACTAGAAACTGCATACCCTTAAGGTATAATATTGAGCTATTAATGACTATTTTCAGGGTCTGGTCATTGGAAACAACTTACTTAGAGTATATTTCTTTTGTGTATAATTTTGACAATATCACTTAATCAGTTTTATATTCAGATGCATTTTGATACTTCTGATAGTAAAGGTTAGTAAAGGTTGGTTGAGGTTGAAGAATTCAACTTTAGTATCACCCAAAAGCCAATGGAGTGATAATATGATCTGTGAATACAGGCAGCAACATATTATGAATGAGGAATTATAAAGAAGTAGTAGTATAAAGGTTTTATCAGATAAATAGATGACTGGGGGCTGAAAGGCTTGAATGGATCCAGGTTATCCATACTATCTGCAGAACGTGCAGAGAGGGCCTTAGCATGTTTGATAGAACCACTGTGGCAAAATTTCTAGGACATGGATAAAAATGAGATCATCACTGGAGTACTGGAATATTAAAAAAGGAGAGTCCATTGTTGAAAATTATAATATAGGGAGTTGGGGGATCACAAAATTTCCATATGCTTATTCATAGAGAACTATCTAACCGAATATATTTTTGAACAATTAGCTGATAAAGGACAGTTTCAAATCACATAAAACTTCATCTTTTTTGTATTTGAACAAGAATTTTATTCTTTAAAGTCCTGATGTTTGAAGATGTTAAAGAAATTATGACTCCTGTTGCAAAAAGATTAAGATTGTGGAATGTGTATTTTCCCCCTTCCCATCCCCTTCCTCCATTTTTTTTTCTTGCCTTGGTTATTTAGAGTTTTTCTGGTTTTTCTTAGAATAGGTTTCACAAGAATCTGGTTAATCTTGTTATGGCTGCTTGAGGAGTTTCAAGTAATGGTGAAATTGAACTGTAACCTAGGAAACTAGGTGGAGTAAAGAAGCAGCTTGGGTGGGAATAGTCTAGGCTCTTTTGTGTTAGAACCAGAAAATGAAATCTTTTTCCTTTCATGCAATCTTACCCATTTTGTTACACTTAGAATTTCCTAGGCAATTACAGAAAAACTCTTTAAAGTTTTTTTTTATTACTTACTTTTATCTAAAAATAGCTATTTTAAGTATTTAGGCTTCTATTTATTAAGATTATATATAGTATATATTGAACTGCATTAATATCAACATCTATATATTATAAATTACCTTTCAGTGTTATGCAACAAATTCCATTCTATTTATATGGACTCAAAACCTGTCATAGCATGAGTTCTTTCCTTTAAAATGGATTAATTTTCCCAATTAAATGTAAACATAATTTTCAACATTCATTTTTGTAACATTTTCTTACTTCCCCATGCCCTAGGATAGTAAGCTTTATGAAAATTATACATATACAGTTGTATTATACATATTTCCATATTAGTCATATATCATGAGTTTTTGAAGGTAATATGACTTGTTAATAAAAAGGCAGTGTAAGTTTTCTTGTGTGTGTACTATGACATGTTTCAGCTAATTTTTAAATATTCTGTGGAATTTTTCCCATTGAAATTAATGTGGATCAGAATTTTTTTTCCTTGGTAAATGGAGGGGGGGGAAGGGTTGGAACATGAACCAAGGACATAATATGCTTTGGTTGAAATTCATTATCTGTTAAAATTATTTTAAATGATGTACTGTATTTTGATTAAAATATTAGTAAAACATCTCCTTTTCATCATTTAACTAGTAAATTGATAAAAAACACAATGACCAAAAAGTAAGTGGAAAAATAAACAGCCAAGGAACCAAATATATATTTGAAAATTCATGTTGTAAAAAGCTCATGTATTTATGGAAGTCCTCTTGGTCTTTTCTAATAAGCCTAGTTTTCCCAGTTCATTGACATTATACTATCAGATTTTAAGGCACATTCATTCAGAGGTGATTTGTTGAAGGAAGATATAGAAAAAGGGAATTTAAAAATCATAGTAATTTGAGACCATTTAATTTGTATCATTTACTTTCATCTGAGGTCATTACTGTTTTGTAATAAAAGAACTGATATTCATAATGATGGCTTTGAATCATTAAGAAAAGCTTAAATTATATTCAGTTAGTTGTTTAAGAATATAGGGAAAATTCACTTGGAGCGGGGTGATTCTTCATTGCCCTTAGATTCACATACTGTTTTTATAATTTTTTAGGTTTATCTTATATCTGTATCTTGTGTGAAGAGATTTCTTAATGATTTTAGGTAAATTTAGTATTAAAGAGAGAGGAGGACTTTTAAAGGATAGAGAGAATCCAGGCCTTCTAAAATTTTTTTTCAGTAATGTAACTTGTACTAATCCCTGTATAACCTGACTATTCTTTTGGTCATCTTGAAGCAATGAAAATGTGTTTTCATACCTGATTTCTTTAATCTGAACCTTAGATCCTTCAGTTCTTGAACCTGTTGATCCAAGCAAAGTTGTAAGATTGGTTTTCATTTATAAAATGGGGATAATCATGTTAACTTTTGATCTTTTTTTTGTAGTTGAAGTGCTGTGGTGCAGCAGGTGGATACTTTTGTAATCAATCTCTGGCAACACTTGTCATTTCTTTTTCTTTCATATTAGCCAACTTAATGAGATTGAGGTGGCATCTTAGAGGTATTTTGATTTGCATCTCTCTAATTACTAGTGATTTAGAACATTTTTTCATATACTTATTCATATTCACTTTGCCTCCTTGATCTGTCCACATGTGCCATCCTTACAGCACAAAAATAGTCCATTACATTCATGTACCATGATTTCTTTAGCTATTCCTTAATTGATGGGCATCGTCTTTGTTTCTTATTTTTTTCTACTACAGAAAGTTCTACTATAAATTATAGAATTTGACATATATATGGGGATTTTCCTTTTATCTTCCCTGAGGTATAAGTCTAGTAATGGAATCTCTCTGCATCAAAAGGTATGATTACTTTATTTGCTATATTTGCATAATTCTAAGTTGCTTCCAAAATGGTTGTATCATTTCACAGTTCCAATAACACTGTATGAGTGTGCAAATTGTGTGAGATAAAAATCTGAGACTGGTCTTAGCAAAGTAAAGTTTTTATTTACTGTTCTTGAGAAAAGGGCATACTTCAAGACACACCAAGACAGTGTCCCAAAGAGCCTCCCTGAAAGCACAGCAAAGTTAAGTTTTATAGATACTAACTGAAATCCCGCCCCCCCCCCCCCAACTGCCCTACTCCTTCAATCCATAGACTGGGTCTCTAGAGGTACAATCTATTCTTGGAAAATCTACCCCAGCAACAGATGAAGAGAAAAGAATAAAATGTTTTCATAGTATTTTTTCCACCAGATGGAGAGGTAACTTAAAATTCCTAGTGACCTTAGTAAATTTCTTAACTAGAATGAAGTTATGTCTATGATCAGAATGTCTTCCCAGTCAGCCAAAAAACAGTCTTATCACAAAACAGGAGGCTTGAGGCTTCCTTTGAAATGCAAGATTTTTCTTAACATAAACAATTTTTAACCCTGAGAGGATTTCACTAGGAATTTTTCCACACAAAATCCTTCCACAATGCTTCCATTTTTTTTTCTTATTTTTTTCATTTTTGCAGGGTATGGAGGAAAAACTTCAGGGTTGTTTTGATTGGCATTTCTCTTATTAGTAATTTGGAACTTTTTTTCATGTGGTTGTGAATATTTTGCAATACTTTTTTTGTTTGTTTATATCCTTTACCCATGTGCTGGGGAATAACTGTTAGTCTTAGAAGTTATTTAGAATACATTGTGGTTTATAATGTCATTAAAAAAAACCTTAATACTGTTTTGTTTTTTCCAATTACATATAAAGATAGTTTTCAACATTCATTTTTGTAAAATTTTTTTTTCCAAAATTTTTCTCCCTTCTTTTTCCCTCCTCAAGACAGCAAGCAATCTGATATCGATTATACATACACAATTGTGTTAATCATAATTCCATAATAGTCATAGAACAAAAGGGAAAAACCATGAGGAAAAAAACAACCCCCCCCCCAAATTGGGTTTAGTATGCTTTCATCTGCATTTAGACTTGTGAGTCTTTTGGAATTATCTTGGATCACTGTAATGGAGAGAAGAGCTTACTCTAACTAACATGGTTGATCATTATACATTGTTACTAGGACTGTGTACAGTGTTCTCTTGCTTCTTCTCACTTCACTTGGCATCAGTTCATGTTAAGTCTTTCCAGGTTTTTCTGAAATCCACTTGTATAGCGTCATTTTTAAGCCTAATTTCTGTTACACTGGTTTCCAGTATTACTAGGAGTTTTGAATTATATAAGGAGTTTTTCCCCTTGGTACTATATTTTTCTATTTTATCGAACACTGTTATTGAGTTGTTGTTTCTGAATCTCCTTTGTTTAGTTTGTTACATTCATCTGTCTGTCCTTTAACCAATTCAAGCTGGCTTTGAGAACTACTGCCTTATAATAGAATTTGAAGTCTGGAAGTGCACTAGCAACTCTATCATCTTGACTTTTTTTCATTATTTCTCTTAATATTCTAGATCTTTTGTTTTATCATATGAATTTTGCTATTATTTTTAGTCAACTTCTATAATGTATCCCCTTGGTAATTTGATTGGTATAATATTAAAAGTATAAAAATTATTGTTAGTATTATCACTTTTTTATATTTGCACATTCCTCTAGCTATTTATTGTTCTTTATTTCTTTAAGGAGCACTGTGTAATTAACTACACAAGGTTTTTTTGTACTTCATAGGTTGTCCCCCAGTTATTTATGACATTTTGAATTGGATTTCCCTTTCTACTACTGCTTCTTATATTGAAATGCTGATGACTTTTTTGAGAATTTGTTTTCAGCCTGCAACTTTGATGAAGCTATTAATTTTGTCTCAGAATCTTTGCTAATTTCCTAAAAATTTCCAAGTAAATCTTCATATTGTCCACAACAGGGATAGTGTTTAATTTCTTCTATTTATTCCTTTAATTTCTTTCTTGTCCGGTTTTTTTTTTTTGCTAGTATTTCCAGAATTATATGAACAATAATGGGGAAAATGAACATCTTTGATTTGTTACAGTATTTATTGGAAAAGACTCTAGTGCATCCTCATTGCATATAATGCATGCTTTTTGGCTTTTGATAGATGCTTTTTTTGTAATATTTAAAAAGATCCCTCTATGTTTATATTTTGGTGACATAAAGGAATGTTGTACTTTGTCTCCTTTTCTGCATGTGTTGAGATAATGTGGTTTTGGATATTTTGGCTTTTAATATGGTCAATTATATTGTTTTCCTAATGTTAAAATTTCCTGGTAAAAATCTTGTCTGGACTGTCTTTACTGTAGGGTCAGAGTTTTACCAGGAACCAAAAGAGACTGACCTGTTCAGTAAAGTATAACTGTGACTCTATGTTAGTAGATTTCTTTCGGGGACATTTGAAAGTACTGTTCTTAATGCATGGGAATGTGGAAAAAGTTTATTTCACATATTTAAAATTTATTTACTTGGGAGAAAAGTGTGTGTGTGGGGCAGTGAATAGATTAAACCCTGGTGTCAACTGAGTGACCCCTGGGCAAGTCACTTAACTCCAGTTGCCTCAACAACAACAACAAAAACAACAACAACAAAAACAAAGAAAAATAATAAGAGGATCATAGTACAAGGATAAATCTATAGTTTAATAGAATTATGCTTGAAATTTTTGAATCAGTGCTTGTTTATGATATTGTCCTATGGTTCTCTTTCTGTGTTTTAGCTTTCCCTGATATTAGGACTATATTTGTTTCATAAAAGGCTCTGATAGATAGCTTTCTTTTGCTAGAATTTTCCTTTGAATCCACCAGGACCAGTTTTTTCTTTTTATAATGATCTAGATCTTTCCTTTCATCATTTTGTGATAGTTTATATATTTTGAAGGTATCCCTTGGTTTGCATAGGTTTTCAGTTTTGTTAAGTAATATGTTTGCGTATATAACACATTCTTATTGTTTCACCTGGCTTATTTGCTAATTTGTTGATTTGATTTTTTTAGCTCTCTAACAGATTAGTCAAGGATTTCTAAATTTTATTATTAGTCTTTTTAAAGAACTAATTTTTAGTTATATTTATTTTTGTTTCCAATCTATTTCTTTTTTGTTAGTTTTATTTTTGTGAGGCAATGGGTTAAGTGACTTCCAAGGTCACATAGCTAGGTAATTATTAAGTATCTGAGATAAGATTTGAACTCAGGTACTCCTGACTCCAGGACCAATGCTCTATCCACTGTGCCTTCTAGCTGTTCTCAATCTATTTCTAATTTTTAATATTTTATCTTTTGTGATTATTTTAGATTTGCTTATTTGTTGAGTTTTTAGTTTTCTTCATATTTAGTTCATTAATCTCTTCCTATTGTCAATGTGTGTGTGTGTGTGTGTGTGTGTGTGTGTGTGTGTGTTTATATGTAAGGATATGAATGTCTTCTTAAGGACTGCTTGAATTATATTTCAGAAATTTTGTTTCATCATTATCATTTTCTTTTCTATTGTTATGAATTATTTCTATGATTTATTTCATCAATTCATTATTTAGAATTTCATTGGATCTACATTTGTATCTTTTGTTTGCAAATTGTTATTGCTTTATAGTCTCTTAAGACTGTAGTTATTATTTCTGTCTTTTTTACATGTTTACAATATCTCTGTATGATAGTAAATGCTAAATTTTTGAAAAAGTTCCATGTGATGCAGAGAAATATGTATTTTATTTTGCTGTCTCATTTACAAGTTGCCATAAATTTTTAAATTTTAGCTTCAGTAATTTTTCACTTCATATTTGCCTGTTCTTTGTTTCTTTTAGAGGTTTTTAAAAGTTTTTAGAGTTTTTTAGTTTTTGCAAGGCAAATGGGGTTAAGTGGCTTGCCCAAGGCCACACAGCTAGGTAATTATTAAATGTCTGAGGCCAGATTTGAACTCGGGTACTCCTGACTCCAGGGCCGATGCTCTATCCACTGCGCAACCTAGCCACCCCCTTGAAAGAGGTATTTTGAAGTTTCCTGTCACTATTGTTTTACTGTCTGCATCTTCTTGAAACTCCATTAACATTTCCTTATGAAATCTAAGGCATTTGGAATATATGTTTATTACTGATACTGGTTTGTTTTCTATGCTTACTTTTATCATAACAGAGTTTCCTTATTCATCCTGTCCTGTTTTGTTTTTGGAATGTTTGTTGTTTTTGCTTTGACAGAAAACAGGGTTGCAGCTACTCCTATTTTTGGATTTCGTTGTTGCACTGTAAATTTTTTTCTGTTTTCTTTTGTGTATGCCTTTGCTTTTTAAATATATTTCTTTTATGTAACAGATTGTTAGGATTTTATTTTCCTATGCAATCTGTCATTTTTCATTTTATTGAATTGATTAATTCATTTTGCTTATTAGTTCCTTTTTCTTCTTTTTTTTAAAATTGAAATTTTTTTTTATTTTTTCCAGATATATGCAATGGTAGTTTTTTCAATGTATAACCATTTGAAAATTTATGAGTTCCACATTTTTATCCCCCTCCCTTTTCTTCCCCTCCCCCCTCCCATGTTATCAAACAGCCTGGTAAAAGTTATACATGTAGACTCGTGTTTAACATTAGTCATTTTATGGAAGAGAACTTAGAACTAAGGGGAAGGAATAAAACCAGAAGACAGGAAAGAAAAACAAAAGAGAAAGTTTAAAAAAAAGTTTAAAAAAAGAAATAGATTGGAAACAAAAATAAATATAACTAAAAATTAGTTTTTTAAAAAAGACTAATAATAAAATTTAGAAATCCTTAACTAATCTGTTAGAGAGCTAAGTTAAAAAAATAGTATATATTCATATTCTATGCTTTTTTCTGCCCTGGATGTTGATGGCAGGTTTCTCAGGGTTATCTTTGATCTCTGAATGACTGAGAGGAGCTGCATCTATCCTTCCCTTTTTTTCTTGATACTTTTTTATCGCATTAAATAATTATTCTTCCTCGCTTTCTCCCCCCCCCAGTCAAATGGATTCTTCCTTTTTTTCACTCCAAATTAGTCCTGTTCATTAGTTTTTATTTTTTTATTTTCAGTTTTTGTGCCCCATTCCAAAAAGGATTTCTCTCATGTCATTTATGCATCCTTTCTTTTCTACTATAAACACTCAATCTTTGATCCACGACCTCTGTTATTGTCTGGTCTCCCTTCTATTCCTTCTGCTTTCAAAGCTTCTAGGGTATTCCTTTTAGTTTCTCTCCTCAAGATGGTTTTAGCCATTGCCATATAGAGCTTGCCCTGTGGATTCCCATTTTCTATTGTACATCACAACAGTGCCATTTATAGCAGGTAGACACTGCCCCAATGGAAGGCCCCTCACCTTTATGTCCTTGATTATGCTGCTCACCACTGATATATACCCTTTCATTTCCCCATTTATCTCTAAATCTCCCCCCCCCCCCCCATACCTTCTTGCTTCTCCAGGTGTCAACTACCCTCATTGATTCTAACTGCCCACCTCTGAATGTAGAATAAGTACACCTTTTCAAACATCAAATACTCCATGCCATCCCCAGTGCAAAGTTCCATATTGTTTCACAGATCAACTTTCTTCACCCACAGAAGTATTCATTAGTGGAACCCCCTTCCACCATCAAAGTAAGGCCTCCTTCCTTTTAGGTCTTTCCCTCCTCCTCACACACTCCCCTGTAGGCTTTTCTCTTTGTGCGACCACAGAGATCACTTTAACCTCATTGCTGGCTTTTGAGTTTTACTCCACGACATACTGTATTTTTCTCGTCTCCCCACTCCCTTCCTTCCCTTTTATGTTGTAATGTAGTCTCACAAACAAAATAGAAGAAAAAATATCAATTTATTTGTAGACAGGGTAGTGCCGAGTTCTGTCCACAATGCCTTCTATCTCCTCTTCTGTTACCATCATCAGATTTCTGCCTTCACCTTTGTTTCCTTAGTACGTTTAGAAAGAATTATCTTATGTCTCTCTACTGTCACACTGCTACTTTCCTTGGCTACTGTTTTTATTTATTCCTTTATTTCTCTCATTTGGTGAATTAGAGAAGCAAATAATTTCTTAAGTTTTGGTTTTATAAAATATTTCAAATTTGTTTTGCCTCTTTATGATTAAGTTTAAATTTTTTTTCTTTTAAATTTTTTTTATTCTCATGTTGTACAAATGTTTTTTTTTACATTAATAAAATATTCTTGTTTACAAGTAAACAAAATACCCCTCCTCCTCCCCCATGAATATAGATAGACTTGTTTGGGTGAAAAAAGTAAAGGGGAGAGGAAAAAAATTAAAATAAAAAATAATAATAGTAATAATTGTAGGTATGGCCAGGTGGCGCAATGGACGAAGCAACAGCCCTGGAGCCACGAGCACCCGAGTCCACATCCAGCCTCGTAAACCCAACAGTCACCCAGCCATGTGACATGCAAGCCACCCGATCCCCACTGCCCTGCAAAAACCAAAAAAAAAGAAAAGAAAAAAAGACCCAAAATAAAATAAAATAGTAATAATAGTAGGGGTGGCTGGGTGGCAGACAGAGCATTGGCCCTTGAGCCAGGAGCACCTGGGTCCAAATCCGGCCCCAGACACCCAAAGATCACCCTGCTATGTGTCCCCAGGCAGGCCATCCAGCCCTACTTGCCCTGCACCCTCCCCCAAATAATCATAACAAAAAATGTGCTTGAGTCTTTGTTCCAACACCAACAACTCTGTCATGGGTGGATCTCATTCTTTATGATAAGTCCATCACAAAAGTTATTTCCATATTTTTCCACCGTTGCCATTGCTGATCGCAACTCCCTCCTTTCTTATTTCTCCACTACCGTGTACTCTATTTTCTCTCTCCTTTTCACTATGACTCTGCTGTAGGGTAGCTGAGTGGCGCAGCAGACAGATCCCTGGTCCCGGGGCCAAGAAGCCCTGAGCCCCCATACCACCCCTTAGGCCCAGAATCCACCTGGCCCTATGGTCCTGGGCAGGCCTTCCATTCCCAGCCCCTTGCAAGAAGTAAGAAAGAAAATGTGTTATATCTGGCCACTCTCCCCCCATGGTGCATCCTCTCCTCCTTTATTCACATCCCCACCCCTTCCCCCCTGCTCCCCCCTCCTTCTTACTCCAGATGTCTATACCCCATTGATTATATTTGCTGTTTCCTCTCCTAGCCATCTCTGATGAGAGCAAAGGTTCCCTCATTCTCCCTTGCCTCCCCCCTTCCATATCATTGCAATAGCTCATTGTAATAAAAAAAAATCTTATGTGAAATATCTTGGACTATTCCCCCTCTCCTTTTTTTTCTCCCATTCCATTTCCCTTTTTTTTTTTTATTGACTCCATTTTTACACCATACTTTATCTTCAAATTCAGCTTTCTCCTGTGCTTCAACTATAAAAGCTCTCTCTACCTGCTCTATTAACTGAGAAGGTTCATATGAGTATTATCAGTGTCATTTTTCTATGAAGGAATACATGCAGTTCATCCTCATTAAGTCCCTCATATTCCCCCCCTCTCCTCCAATCTCCATGCTTCACCTGAGTCCTGTATCTGAAGATCAAACCTTCTGTTCAGCTCTGGCCATTCCAAAAGGAACCTTTGAAATTCCCCTGGTTCATTGAAAGTCCATCTTTTTCCCTGGAAGAGGACATTCAGCCTTGCTGGGTAGTTCATTCTTGGCTGCATTCTAAGCTCTTTTGCCTTCCGGTATATTGTATTCCAAGCCCTATGAGCTTCCAATGTAGTTGCTGCTAAGTCCTGTGTGATCCTGACTGCAGCTCCACAGTATTTGAACTGTGTCCTTCTGGCTGCTTGTAATATTTTCTCTTTGACTTGGGAGTTCTGGAACTTGGCTATAATATTCCTAGGGGTTGGTTTTTTGGGATCTCTTTCTCTGGGGGATCGCTGGATTCTCTCCATTTCTATTTTGCCCTCTGTTTCTAGAATATCAGGGCAATTTTCCTGTAGTAATTCTTTGAAAATGATGTCAAGGCTCTTTTCCTGATCATGACTTTCAGGTATTCCAATAATTTTAAAATTATCTTTCCTAAGTCTTTTTTCCATATCAGTTGTTTTTTCAATGAGATATTTCACATTTTCTTCTAATTTTTCATTTTTTTGTTTTGAAGTATCGATTCCTGATTTCTCGTAAATTCATCAATCTCCCTGAATTCTATTCTTTGTCTGAAGGATTTGTTCTCCTCAGAGAGTTTTCTTATCTCTTTTTCCATCTGGCCAATTTTGCTTTTTAAAGCATTCAATAACTTTTTGAACTGTTCTATCCATTTGACCTAAGCTGATTTTTAGCATGCTATTTTCTTCAGCATTTTTTTGGATTTCCTTGACTAAGCTGCTGACTTCATTTTCATGTTTTTCCTGCATCTCTCTCCTTTCTTTTCCCAGTTTTTCTTCTAACTCCCTCATTTGATCTTCAAAGTCTTTTTTGAGCTCTATCATAGCCTGAGCCCAATTTCTGTTTTTCTTGGAGTCTTTAGATGCAGGAGCTTGTGCTTCCTCATCTTCAGACTGAGTATTTTGGTCCTTCTTGGGCTCATTTGCAAAATATTTCTCAATAGTCTTCTTTTTGTTTCTATGCTTGCTCATTTTCCCAGCCTGGGCCTGGTTTGGGGTGTTTCTTGAGCTTTTGGGACACTCCCACAAGGATCTCAGTGTGTGATGTTCTGTCCTCCCTCCTGGTCTGTGAATGACCATAAGTGCCCCCCTCTGCCAAGGGGCTGATGTGGGGGGGGGGGGCTGCTGTTCTATGGGGAGGTCTAGACTGTCGTCAGGATCTGAATGTGGTCAGAGCCCCAGAGTCCTGTTTCAGGGGCTTAAGTTTAGATTTTTTGGGTTAGTGGACTCTTTTAGTCTTTGAGCTCTTGAGCTCTATTAGTCTTTGAAATACTTCCATTCTCTCCTGTTTTCTAGTGGGTGCAAAATGTCTTACATTATTCAGTTTTTCCTGTTATATTTGAAAGTCCTGATTGCTTGCAGAAATTTTTTTTCTGAATTGAACTGTTAGATTTTACCACTATATATCTTAGCATTTATAACCTTCAAGTACTTTTTCTGAAGTTAATCTGTGAAATTTGTCCATTGAACATTTTACTTTCTATGGTGTTAAGATTTTTTTTTTTTGACCCATTATGTTCTTTTGGAAGACCTAGGATTCTTTGATTTTTCTCCATGTGTCCTACTTTCTATTTTACATCTTAATATTTTCCCTGTTGATCTATCCATTTATGTTCACTGTTTTTGAGATTTCTTGTTTCTGAAAGCTTTTGTAATTTCAATCTTTTTTTCTCTTATGTCATTGCTTTTCTCCTGACTCCTCCCTATTGGTAGTTTTCTTGGGAGCTGCATCTCCAAAAGTCTTGTCTTCCTTCTACTACGATTAACTCACTGTTCATCAGCCGGATCTCTGCCCCAAGTAACTTTTGGGTGCTTAGGATCTGCAAGTGCATATTTGCTGCTAGTAGTATGGTTGAGGGAGTGAGTTTAGGGTCAGTGGGCATTAGTTCATGGGTTTTTGTAGTTTTACTTTACCTTCTTTTAGATTTTTGGGTATCCTAGACCATGGAGATAGGTGAAAATTGGTTTATTTTTGGTGCATGTTTTGTAGATGTTTGAGAGGTCTTGAGAATGAGAGAACAATGTCCTATCTTCCATTTTTATTGCTCACATAACCTGCAACTCTTAAAATTTAAATTTATTAAATTCTCATTTAGCTAACAAATATTTAATGCATACCTATTATGAATATCACTGCACAGATCTAATATAATACTAATAACATTCTGAGCAAAGTTTATAATCCAGATAGCATAGAAAAGTTGAGCAATTTATGTGAGGGAGCCATAAGAATTTTCTAGAATATTTTGCAGATTCTTAATTCTTTGTAGATAGATTTGGTTTCAGGTGATATATTATGAAGGAAGATAATTGGAAATGTTCTAATGTTGAAAATATTTCTCTTAATAATAAAATGTTTTAAGTTTTTTTCTAATCAGTCATAAATATTTTCTAATCAGTCATAAATATTCAACCTAAAAGTATACTAAAGTATACTAAAGCATGATTCCCTAAAGATAATTAAGACATAAAGGCATCATAAAAACTTCTAGGTTAGCAAATTGCTCCAACAATGACTTTTTTCCCAGTCTTAAATTTGTCACTATTGGTTAGAGAAACTTGAAATAGAAAAGGTTAATATACAAGAAATTTAATGTTTAGAGTTTTTCTAAATTGAAAAGAAATTTGAACCTTACAGATGATTTTTTAAAAATATGAATTGAGCCACTAGGTGGCAACATATTAATAGTAAAATTTAAACTTTAAAACAAAAATAGCATAAATAAATAGTCAAACATGGAAATGCAAATTTAGAGAATGCTTCTATTTTAATGTTCAGATGTTTAAAGAATGTTTAAAAACTATTGATAGTTAACCTACTTTCTACTAAAGGTCATTCAGTCCTTTTTACTTTTGGATGGTTTGAGTTGCTAGAAAGTTTTACAGATATGAATTGGAATCTGTTCCACTGCCTTTTTAAAATGCTTGCTTCTTGTCCTACTGTTTGGGATCAAGCAGTACACATTTTATCCCACAATGTGGATAACTTCATTAGTGTTAGTCTGGAATAATTTTTTTTTTTGATGGGGATGGGGAGAACGCACAGAAAGGATAATCTTATTTACTATAACTTTGATGTATAATTATTCACAATCTATTCATGTGTAATTTTTTATTTTTATTTTTTATTTTTTTTGCAATGGAGTGAAAGAAGGATGTGACCTTGCTCCCATCCCATACTTTTTAGCATGATGTTTTCAGCCCTGTTATCAAACGCTTTCACTGAGGATGAACATGGTTCAAGGTCAGCTACCATAGCAATGGCAAATTATTTAACTTGAAAAGGATACAAACCAAGACCAAAGTAGAGGGGGTGTTGGTTCATCATCTTCTATTTGCAGATAATTGTGCATTCAGTGAAGCCTCTGAAGTTGAAATTCAACAAGGTTTGAATTGATTCTCTGCTGCTTGTGCTAATTTTGGCCTTACAACACGAGGAAAATGTCAGTCAGCACCATATCATCTACATGTGAACCCATTGGGTACAGCAAATAGAGAAGTTTTATATACTGTGTATAAGTTCACTTACCTTGGAAGTATCCTTTCCAAGGAAGTACATATTGACAAAGAGGTTGACACACGCCTTACCAGAGCTATCTCGGTATTTGGGAGGCTCTGAAAAAAAAGTGTAGGAGAGAAGAGGTATTAGACTGACTAACAAACTGAGGGTTTACAGAGCCATTGTGCTGTCCTGAATGCTAATGCCTGTGAAACCTGGATAGTCTACTAGGGCCATGTTCAGAAAGTGGCTTGGCTTCCATTTAAATTATCTTAGAAAGATTCTGAAGATTATCTGGCAGGAGAAGATACCATCAATGAGGTCCTTTCTTGAGCTAAATTGTCAAGCATTCCAACATTACTCCAGAGAGCCACAACTATGATGGGCTGGACACATTGTTAGAATGCCAGAGGTATGCTTGCCAAAAAACTATTTTATGGAGAACTCACACAGGATAAGCGCTCACAAGGGGATCAGAAGAAGTGATACTGAGACAACCGGATGGTCTTATTGAAGAACTTTAGAACTGATAGTTCAGCATAGGAGACAGTGGCACAGGACTGCCCAGCATGGTGTGCCCTCATCAGTGAGGGTGCTGCATGTTATTAGAAAGGCAGAATTAAAGCAGCTCAAAGGAAATGTGACATATGTGTGTGTGTAAATCTTAACATGGACTATTTGTTCCCAACCTGTGGTAGAGCATTCCGAGTTTGTATTGATCTGATCAGCCATAGTCTGATCATCCAATTTGTCTTAAACATAGTGATGTCCTTTTGGTCTTCTTCGATAATGAAGGACAAGTACCAACCAACCGTTCATGTGTATTTCATTTTTATGAGATCCATAAAATACATTTAAGAGCTCATTTTGATTTTTAGTTGAATTTTGTAACTAGAAGAAAACTTAATGATCAGTTATTGTATTAATCAATTGTTTATTTGATGGAAGGGAGGTTAAAGGATATTGTTTGGGAAAATAACTATCAAATAAGAGACTTGTACTGTTGAAGATGAGTTTTTCTCAAAGTAAATGATGTAATTTTGACAATGGAAGCATATGCATTTAAAAATTTTAAACTATTATTTTTGAATGTTATTTTACGTCAGTCATTTCCTGTTATAATCTTTCACTTTAGTTCTCCCTAAGAAAAAGAATTAGATGCATAGACACAAAGCATCTATTTCTGATATAATACAAAACAGTCTTCTGTACCTGAGGTTGTCCAACTCTTTAATGTACTTGTGGTTAACTCTCATTTTTTTCCGTATTCAAAAATAGACTTCCAGTCTTTTTTCAACTGGAAGTGTATTAATTAAGAATCTTAATATTCAATATCAGTCCTTGACTTTTTTCCAGCCTTAACACTATCAATCACCCTCATCTCTCTCATAATGTTTGTGAGAATGCTTTTTTCTAATTCCTTATTATTCTAAGCATTTTCATTGTCTTTTGCTGGATCTTAGGTAGGTTGTCCTGTTAAAAGTGAGTGTACCCTAAGGCTCTATTCTGGACCTTCTTTTCCCTCTATCTTGCTACTGTCATCAGTTTCCATGGTTTTGATTATCATTTCTATATAGATGACTCTCAGTTCTAGCCTCTGCTATAAGTCCAATGTTTAGATCTGTTTTTATTTGTGAAAGTTATTTTCTTATTATGTTCATATAGTTCTTGGGTTTGTCTTGATAGGTAGACTCCTGAATATTTTATATGGTCTGAAGTTGTTTTAAATGAAATTTCTCTTTCAATCTTTTAGGGTTTTGTTGGCAATAAATGTACATGTCAATGATTTGCAAGGATTTATTTTTATCTTGAAATTGTTCAAAAGTTATTTCAGCTGGTTTTTTAGTTGATTCTTTAGGGTTCTTCAAGTATACCATTATATCATCTGTAATGTGATAATTCTGTTTCTTCATTGCCTATTCTTATTCCTTCAATTTCTTTTTCTTATAGTTTAGCATTTGTAGTACAATATTGAATAATTAAGGTGAAAAATGAACAACCTTGCTACTTTATCCCCAATTTAATTGGAAGGGGTTCTAGTTTATCCCCATTTCAGATGATGCTTGCCTTGGTTTTAGGTGGATACTGCTTATTATTATTATTATTATTATTATTATTATTATTATTATTTTGGGCTTTTGAGCTTTCCTAAGGCCTCACAGCTATTACATTAAGTGTCTGAGGCCATATTTGAACTCAGGTACACCTGACTCCAGGGCCAGTGCTCTATCGACTGCACCACCTAGCTGCTCCACTTTCTAACTTTTTTAACAGGAATGGATGGGGGCGTTTGAGTTTAGCATTGAGTTCATTGAGAAAGTCCACATTAAAGTTGCATTGCTTGATTTATAGAGTAAAAATACATGAGCTATCAGCCATCAACTGTATTAAGTCTTTTCTAAACAACCAACAACTTGCACAGCTATATAATACTTTTGAAAATGTTTAGTTCATTCAACAACATATATTAAAAGTCTATGTACAAGGAATTTTTTAAGAATAGAAATTAATGGGCGCCTAGGTGGCACGGTGGATAGAGCACTGGCCTTGGAGTCAGGCGTACCTGAGTTCAAATCCGGCCTCAGACACTTAATAATTACCTAGCCTTGGGCAAGCCACTTAGCCCCATTGCCTTAAAAAAATCTAAAAAAAAAAAAAGAATAGAAATTAATAAACATAGTCTCTGCCCTCAAGAAGTTTATCCTGTGGGAAAAAATGTGTATAGACAGAACACAACTAAAAAACAATAATAGTATTGATTAATTTAACAAGGTGGTACAAAGAACTTGTTGTATAGAAATACAGAAGAGTAGGGGCAGCTAGGTGATACAGTGAATAGAGCATTGGCCTTGGAGTCAGGAGAACCTGAGTTCAAATATGGACTCCCTTGTGTGACCTTGGGCAAGTCGCTTAACCCCACTGCCTTGCAAAAACTAAAAAAACCCAAACAAACCCAACAACTTCCAAGAAATACAGAAGACTAATATGTCAGATTAGGGTCATCCAATCAGTAGGCATTTACTAATTAATAGAAGCTTAATAAATGGCTAGTTGACTGGACTGTGTAACAGGCACTGTGCTAAGAACTTGAGTTACAAGAGAAAAACCAAATTTAATCTGCCCTCAAGGATCTTACATTTTCTGAAAAATTTCAACATAATTTATTTATTTATTTTACTTTCACATTATAAGACTTATTGTAAATGTAAATATAATTTCCCTTCCCCCCTCCCCCCATAGAGATAGAGAAACCTCATGAAAAATAAAGTGATGGGGGAAAAGTGTGCTTCAGTCTTTGTTTGGATACCATTGTCTCTGTCTCTGAGATGGGTTACATTCTTTATCGTAAGTCTATCAGAGAAATTGCTTTAATACTTTTTTCCCACAGATACTGTTGCTAGCTATATTTCCCTCCATCCTATTCCTTCCCACTCCCGTTTATTCTATTCTCTCTCTCCTTTCACCCCATCCCTCCTCAAAAGTGTGTCATAGGGACAGCTAGGTGGCACAGTGAATAGAGCACTGGCCCTGGAGTCAGGAGGACCTGAGTTCAAATATGGCCTCAGACACTTAATAATTACCTAGCAGTGTGGCCTTGGGCAAGCCACTTAACCCCATTGCCTTGCAAAAAAAAAAAAAACAACAACCCAAAACCAAGAAAGAACCAAAACCCCAAAGTGTGTTGTGTGTTGTATCTGACTACCCTCTCCCATGATCTTCCCCTCTCTTCTATTACCTCCACTCCCCAACTCCTCCATCCCTTTCCTCTCCTTTTTCCTCAAGGGTAAAATAGATTTCTAAACCCTATTGAGTGTATATGTTATTTCTTCTCTGAACCACTTTCTATGAGAATGAAGGCTCACTCATCCTTTCTCACCTTCCTCCATTCTACTCCATTGCAAAAACTTTTTCTTGCCTCTTCTACATGAAATATCTTAGCCCATTCTAGGGGCAGCTAGGTGGACCTTGGAGTCAGAAGGACTGGAGTTTGAATCCAGCCTCAGACACTTGACATTTACTAGCTGTGTAACCAAGTCACTTAACCCTGATTGCTTCATATTCAGAGCCATCTCCAGTCCTCCTGATTCAGATCTAGCCACTGGATCCAGATGGCTCTGGAGAAGAAAGTGAGGTTGGTGCCCTAGCACAGCCCATCCTCACTCAAATCCAATTCAGGTGCTTGTCATGGCATCAATCTCCCTAATGTCATGGTCTTCTTTGAAAATCAAGAACAAACATCATCAACCCATTGCACTTCTCCTTTCCCTTTCTCACCATTTACTCCATCTTTATTATACATTATACCTTCATATTCAGCTCCCTACCTTGTTTATATATGTTCCTTCTAAATGTCCTAATAAGTGAGAAGTTCATATGAGTTATCAGTATCATCTTCCCATGCAGGAATACCAGCTGTTGAACATTCAACATGTTTCATTAAATCACTCATAATTTACTTTTCTCATCTACCCTCTTTATGCTTCATCTGAGTCCTGTGCTTGAAGAAGAAACTTTCTGTTCAGCTGTGGTCATTTCAACAGGAAAGTTTGAAATTCTCCTATTTGATTGAATGTCTATCTTTTCCCCTGAAAGAATATATTCATTATTGTTGAGTAGTTGATTCTCAGTTGTAATCCAAATTCTTTTGCCTTCTGGAATATTATATTCCAAGCTCTACAAGCTCTTAATATTGATGCTGCCAGATCTTGTGTGTAATCCTGACTGTAGCTTCATGATATTTGACTTGTTTGTTTCTGACTGATTGTAATATTTTCTTTTTGATTTGGGAGTTCTGGAATTTGTCTATAATTTTCCAGGATGTTTTTCTTTGGGATCTATTTCAGGACGTGATTGGTAGATTTCCTCAATTTCTATTTTACCCTCCACTTATAGGATATCAGGGCAGTTTTCCTGAGAATTTCTTTAAAAAGGAAGTCTAGACTCTTTTCCTGGTCATGATTTTCAGGTAGCCCAATAATTTTTAAATTATCTCTCCTGAGTCTGTTTTTTAGGGCAGTTGTTTTTCCAGTGCGATATTTCATACTTTCTTCTAGTTTTTCATTCCTTTGGCTTTGTTTTATTGTTTCTTGATTTCTTACAAAGTTATTAGCTTCCCTTAGCTCCATTCTACATTTAAAGGAATTATTTTCTTCAGAGAGTTTTTTTTATCTCCTTTTCCATCAGGCCAGTTCTGCTTTTTAAGGCAATCTTCTCCTCATTGACCTTTTGGACTGCTTTTCCCATTTGACCTCAACTGGATTTTAAGATGTTATTTTCTTCATTTTTTTTTTTTTTGGTATCTCCTTCACCAAGCTGCTAACTTGTTTTTTCTGATTTTCCTGCATCACATTTCTTTTCCCAATTTTTCATCTACCTCCTTTACTTGATTTTCAAGATCTTTTTTGATTTCTACCATAGACTGAGCCCAATTCCTATTTTTCTTGCAGGTTTTGGACACAGAATCTTAGACTTTGTTGTCTTCTGAGTGTGTCTTTTGATCCTCCATGGGACCAAAATAATATTCTATGGTCAGATTCTTTTTCTTCTATTGTTTGCTCATTTTCCCAGCTTATGACTTGATTTTAATTCTGTTTAAAGTTGGGACTCTCCTTCCAGGGTGGAGGACTTACTTTCCCAAGCTTTTGAGGGTTTTTGCAGTTGTTTTAAGGGACATATCCCTCCCCATCCCAATTCCTCCAAGGTTTTATGGGAGCTCTTACTGTTCTGCTTGAGCTCTGGTCTGTTGATGGCTACAAACACTTCCTTTTGTCTTAGAACAGTGAGGAAGGTCCCTGCTCTGGTATGGTAGTATGGGAACCCAAGTGCTATCTGGATCTGAATATGGGCAGGGCTGCAGAGCTCTGCCTCAGAGATAGCAGAAAGATCTCTGCTGTCTCCCCTTGACCCCCTTACCATCTGTGGGCTGAGCACTCTGGAATCAACTGTTGGGTGGCTCCACAGGTCTGCTTCTGGTTCCCTGGGCTGGGATTGTGATAAGACCTATGCTGGCCTGGGTTCCACCCTCACTTTCATGGGGCAGTTTTCCCGCTGACCTTCCAAATTGTTGTTGACCATCCTTGGACTGAGAGGTCTGGAAATCGCTCTGCTGGCGTGGACTCAGGCGATTGACAGGCTGTTCCTGGATGGCTGGAGCCAGTTTGCTCAGGTGACATACAGTCTGGGCTGTACTGTGGCCTTTTCTAACCCCGATGGAATAGACCCTTCCTGTGGATCTCCCAAGTTGTCTTGGGCTGGAAAATTGTTTGACTTAGTCTTTGTGTGGGTTCCATCACTCTAGAATTTTGTTAGTCACTATTGATTGATTGATTGTTTTTGCGAGGCAATAGGGTTAAGTGGCTTGCCCAAGGCCACACAGCTAGGTAATTATTAAGTATCTGAGGCCGGATTTGAACTCAGGTACTCCTGACTCCAGGGCCAGTGCTCTATCCACTGTGCCACCTAGCCACCTCCATCCTGATCTTTCTAAAGCACAGATCTCCTCTCAGGTTACACACCACCATTTTGATCAATTGTGATTTTTTAGCTGGAAATAGTAACTTGTGATTTTGGGAGCAGAGGCAAAGGTCAATCATCTACTTTCATGTATTTTAAAAATTGTCATTTTATTTTTTATTTATTCATTTTTAGGTTTTTCAAGGCAATGGGGTTAAGTGGCTTGCCCAAGGCCACATGGCTAGGTAATTATTAAGTGTCTGAGGTTGGATTTGAACCCAGGTACTCCTGACTCCAGGGCTGGTGCTCTATTCACTGCACCACAGCTGCCCCTAAAAATTTGTCATTTTAGCAAGAGTGATTTGACTTAATCTGCTTTTGTGTGAAGGACAGAACTAGGACCAAGGAATAAGAATTATGAGAAAAAAGATTTTCCAGTCAGTCCAAAGAAAATTTTCTAATAATTAAAGCTATTCAAAAAATTGAATCATCTGCCTTGAAGATTTAAAGGCTTGTAGGCTAGTGAACTCTATTTTAGTGTAAATCTTGAAACAGAAGCTGGATAACCATCCTGATCAGTCATGTGATTAGTATTCAAGCTTTAGATGAGGATAATACTATCTGGTCTCTGAAGCTCCTTCCAATTCTGTAGTTGTAATATGACCCAAGTCAAAAAGAACCTAGTCATTAACAGCTGATAAGTTTGGTATTGATTTCATTCATTCAAGAAGAAGTTCAGGGACTTACTCTTTCCAGGATTCCAGCTTCTTTCTTTCTCCCTCTCCCTCTCCCTCTCCCTCTCCCTCTCCCTCTCCCTCTCCCTCTCCCTCTCCCTCTCCCTCTCCCTCTCCCTCTCCCTCTCCCTCTCCCTCTCCCTCTCCCTCTCCTCTCCCTCTCCTCTCCTCTCCCTCTCCCTCTCCCTCTCCCTCTCCCTCTCCCTCTCCCTCTCCCTCTCCCTCTCCCTCCCTCTCCCCTCTCCCTCTCCCTCTCCCTCTCCCTCTCCCTCTCCCTCTCCCTCTCCCTCTCCCCTCTCCCTCTCCCTCTCCCTCTCCCTCTCCCCTCCTCCCTCTCCCCTCCCCCTCCCCCTCCCCTCCCCCTCCCCCTCCCCCTCTCCCTCCCCCTCCCCCTCCCCCTCCCCCTCCCCCTCCCCCTCCCCCTCCCCCTCCCCCTCCCCCTCCCCCTCCCCCTCCCCCCTCCCCCTCCCCCTCCCCCTCCCCCTCCCCCTCCCCCTCCCCCTCCCCCTCCCCCCTCCCCCTCCCCCTCCCCCTCTCCTCTTTCCTTTCCTCTTTCCTTTCCTTTCCTTTCCTTTTTTTCCCAAATGGGGGTTAAGTGGCTTGCTCAAGACCACACAGCTAGGTAAATATTAAGTGTCTGAGGGCAGATTTGAACTCAGGTACTTCTGACTCCAGGACTGGTGCTCTATCCACTGAGCCACCTAGCTTCCCTCTTTCTTTTTTTTTCAGTTTTTAATTTATTTTGAGTTTTCCAATTTTCCCCTAATCTTACCTCCCTCCCCCCACCCCCACAGAAGGCAGTTTGCCAGTCCTTACATTGTTTCCATGGTATTGATCCAAATCGAATGTGATGAGAGAGAAATCATATCCCCAAGGAAGAAACAAAGTATAAGAGATAGCAAGATCAGTCAATAAGGTATCAGTTTTTTTTTTTTCTAAATTAAAGGTAATAGTCCTTGGTCTTTGTTTAAACTCCACAGTTCTTTCTCTGGATACAGATGGTATTCTTCATTGCAGACAACCCCAAATTGTCCCTGATTGTTGCACTGATGGAATGAGTGAGTCCATCCAGGTTGAGCATCATCCCCATGTTGCTGTTAGGGTGTATAATGTTTTTCTGGTTCTGCTCATCTCACTCAGCATCAGCTCATGCAAATCCCTCTAGGCTTCCCTGAATTTCTATCCCTCCAGGTTTTTAATGGAACAACAGTGTTCCATGACATACTTATACCACAGTTTGCTAAGCCATTCTCCAGTTGAAGGACATTTCCTTGATTTCCAATTCTTTGCCACCACAAACAGGGCTGCTATGAATATTTTTGTACAAGTGATGTTTTTACCCTTTTTCATCATCTCTTCAGGGTATAGATTCAGTAGTGGTATTGTTGGATCAAAGGGTATGCACATTTTTTGTTGCCCTTTGGTCGTAGTTCCAGAATGCTCTCCAGAAAGGTTGGATGAGTCCATAGCTCCACCAACAATAGCATTGATTTTTTTAAAATAAATTTCTGTGTTCTAATTTTTTTCTTCCCTTCCTTCCTTTCCCTTTCCCTAAGATGATAAGAAATTTGAAAAAAGATTATATATGTGCAAACAGATGAGGAAGTTTAGACCCAGTGAGAGAATGTCTTTACCAAAGTCAGGTGGCAGGCAGTAGAGTTAGACTTTGAAAGAGACCCTAGGATTCAAGATCCAGTGTTCTTTTTTACTGCAACATACTGTAATTCTCCCCTCCTCCCACCAGAAAAAATTTTTTTATTGTATTAGAAATTCAGTTTTTATTTCCTTTTCAGTTCTGAAATCCTTTCCCCACCTGTCTCTTTTATTGAGAAAACAAGAAAAAGTATTCATTGTTCTGCATTGATTGTATTAAATAAAAAATTCCTCAGTATGTATTCTTGCGTTCATTATTGCTTTATATCTTGAGGTGGATAGTATGTTAAATCATGAGTCTTCTGGAATTGTGGTTAGTTATTGTGTTATTTTGTGTTGATCAGAGTTTTTAATTCTTTTAGAGTGAATTGTCCCTATATTACTGTTATTGATTATCTACACTGATGACCCTTAAAATATCTCAAATTCTGAAATTACCGATTTACAATCCCTATCTTTCCTTGTTCTTCTTCTTTGTTTTTTATTATTTTATTTTATTTTATCGTATTATTTTATTTTAACAGGCTTGTCTGAAAGAATGCCCTTCAAAATTTCTTACTGAAAGTTATATTCATATAGAATATATTCTATTCCATTATGTTCATATAGAATTCTCCATTCTCTATCTTCCAGTTGATGGAAATTCCCTTACTTTCCAATTCTTTGCCATAAATAACAGTGTTACATAAATATTTTTGTGTCTTTGAGTCCCTTTTCTCTCTTTTTTAAATTTTTTTGGAGGGTATTTTCCTAGTAGCAGTATCACAGGGTAAAACATCTGCATAGTTTAGTAGCTTTTTGGGAATAGTTACAAATTATTTCAAGATCATCTGACCCATTTCACAGGATCCATTAATAGTGAATTAAAGTGCCTGTTTTCTCACAGCATCTGTCAGCATTTTCCTTTTGTATCAATGCTGCCAATCTGCTGGGTATGAGGTATTTAATAATTTTTAAAATGTGCATTTCTTGTTATTAATTTTTAATTAATTATTAATCATTTAGAGCATTTAAAATATGACTATTGAGAACTTGGATTTTTTTTTCCTCAGAAAACTGCTCATTCATATCATTTGACCATTTATTTATTAAATGGGCAATGGCTCATTCTGATAAATTTTACTTAGTTCTCTGTATTTCTTAGACATGAGACCTTTACCAAAGAAATTTCTTCAAACATTTCTCCCATCCCATTTCCTATTTCCCCTTCTAATTTTAGCTACTTTGGTTTTGTTTGTGTAAACCTTTTTTTAATTTTATGAAATCAAAATTGTCCATTTTATCTTCCATGTTCCTCTCTGTTTCCTATTAGACCATGTCTTCTTCCCTTATCCTGTAGTTCTTACAGATTTTTTCCCCTCATTCTTCTAATTTATTATTAATGTCATACTTTATGTCTGAATCATGGGACCATTTAGAGATTTTTTTTTTGTATATGAGGTGAGAGACTGGTCTTTATCTTGTTTCTACCTGATTACTTTCTAGTTTTTCTTAACATTTTGAATAGCGTCTTCTTATTCTGGTAGCTGTAATCTTTATAAAAACACCAGAGTATTATGCTCATTTTCTGTGTCACTAATCTGTCTCTCTGGTTATATTCTCTTACACAGCACCAAATTGTTTTGATGATTATAGTTTTATAGTATGGCTTGAGATTTTGTTCTAATATAAATCCTCTTCCTTCCCATTTTTTGTTAATTCTCTTGATAGTCTTAGCTTTTTGTTCTACAGATAAATGACTTTTTAAAAAATTTTCCCAGCTCAGGTAATTCATTAGTAGTTTGATAGGGCTACTGAATAATAAATTTATGTGAGTACTATTAAGTATTATTTTTCTTATATTGACTTGGCCTACTCATGAGCAATTAAAATTTCTCTTATTAATAATTTATGTCCTAATTTGTATAAATAATGTTTTGCAATTGTATCATTCATATTTCTATTTGTGACTAGGTAGGTAGATTCCCAAATATTTTCTATAGTCTGTAGTTCTTTTGGATGGATTTTTTTTCTATCTCTCTTTTTTTTGGACTTTTTTTGCAAGGCAGTGGGATTAAGTTGATTTGTCCAAGGTTACAGAGTTAGGTGTGTGGGATAAAAATCCACTTTAAAAAATTGTAGAGACTCCTCTGAGCAAAAAGGAGTTTATTTTGGCTTTTCTTTAGAAAAGGGCACCCCCAAGTCTCACAAAGGTAGTGAAGACCAAAGAGCTGCCCCTAGGTGACAGTCAAGCAAGCTTATATGGCCTAGCCTGATCCCCCCCAACCTGATTGGTTAAGGTTTTCAGAGTTACTATCTTTACGTGAAAAATCTACCCAGCAACAAAGAGAAGAATGAAAGGTTTTCATAAAATATTACCTCACCATCCAGATGACAAGGGTATCAGAAGAAGATTGCTAATGACCTTCTGTTAATGTCTGAGTATGCAAGGCCTTCTAAGGGACTCTATTAGCCCTTATCAAATAAGAAAAGACAGGCTACTGTTCTCACAGTCTATTATCAAACAGATGGCTAACTAAGACTGCAAGGTCTCTTCTCTGGAAGTATTCCACCATTTCCCTCCCTAACAGAATCAATGCAAGGTCTTTCTGGAAATACTTCACTGTTTCACTCCCTAGCAGAATTGGGAGAGTGTCTGACTAGGAATGCAAGGCCTCTCTCCCTCTCCTAAGAATAATCTGAGGGTAATAGTCTGTCTTTGTTTTAATGATTTTTAATCCTGAGAGGCCTTCACTAGGAATTTTAACTCTTAAGAGGGAATATTCCACTCATAGGTAATTATTAAATATCCGAGGCTGGATTTGAACTTGGGTCCTCCTGACTCCAGGGCTGGTGCTCTGTCCATATGTCACCTAACTGTCCCTTTTCTATCTCTTCTTGTTGGTTTTTGGGTAATATATAGAAAATTTGTTTGAGTTAAATTTATATTTTGCAACTTGGTCCAAAACAAGTCAGTTTTTTAGTTGATTTTGGGGTTCTGTAAACAAGAGGTAATTAGGAAATCAGAAGGAAAGGTAAGAGAAAACAAAGAGAAGGACAGCTTTGAATGTTATTTCTCAGACATATAATTAAAAAGTACAGAAAGATGTATATAACAATGATCAGTAATTTTCAGTTACAGTACTTTTACTTTGTGTATGGAACTGATCATTTTATTTTTTACATCCAGTATTAAAAACTTTGTTTTTTCCACTTTAAAATAAACTATAGTCTAATTGTATTTCAATAGGAAATTGTATTACTTTTTAACTCACTGAGAACAACTATAGCTGAGTTTCCATTTATGTGGAACCTTATTACTTGACAAAGTACTTTGCAGATATTCCAATTTTTAAAATTATTCTGTAAGTTAGGTGGCTTAGGTACTGTTGTACTCTTTTTATAAATAATGAACTGTCATTTAGGAGAGGAATTTATCTCTCTCTCTCTCTCTCTCTCTCTCTCTATATATATATATATATATATATATATATAAATAAATATATATAATTTTTTTTTTTTTTGCAAGGCATTGGGGTTAAGTGACTTGCCCAGGATCACAGAGCTAGGTAATTAAATGTGTGAGGGTCTGTTTGAACTCAGGTCCTTCTGATTCCAGGGTGGGTGCTTTATCCGTTTTGCCACCTAGCTGCTCCAAGAGGAATGTATCTTGCCTAAAACTAATTGCATATCAAATATCATTGCTGGGATCACTGATGACATCTTATAAAATGTGTAGAAAACCAAATTATCTCTAAGAATCATTTGAAGTGAAAGTAATATAATTCATTCTAAAGTTATAATGTTCTAAATGTTATTGTAACATGTTCTTGTAAGATATACTTGACATATTCCATTTTTTACTCTCACTGACTCTGTGATCTGTGGGCCTAATATCTTTAGGTCTCTCAATTTCCATTTCTGCCAATCTACTGGGGTCCACCTTCTAAAATTGTGATTTTGGATATAAATTGTACATGAACTGATATATTGTTTAGATTAGGCAGCAAAATATGTTGACATATGAATTTTGCTAAATCTGCAGAGACCTGTTGGGGAAAGTGAAATCTAGCCTAGCCAAAGAAACCCCAGGGAGAAGTACTGGCATAGATAGAGGAATAATACCTGACTTTTCTCTTAGAATTTCATTCAGAAGAGTACCTTACTTTGGAAACATACTGTTTTCTATTGGGAGAGTGGGATATAGAAAGAGGTGTGAATTTTGATTAGCTATGAATTCTGATGTGTATTCTTTGATTTATAAATAAAACTGATTCATATTTTTATCTTTATGAACCCAAGTGCTTTCAAGACAGAGTTGGTTCATCCAGAGAAAGAAAGCTCATAATATCTGAAAGCAGATCAGAACATACTATTTTCACTTTGTGTGTATATATGTATTTTTCTTTTGGCATGTTTCTTCTTTCACAATATGACTAATATGGAAATATATCTTACACAGTTCCACATATATAACATATCAAATTGTCATCTGAGGGAGGGGAGAGAAGGAGGGAAAAAATTTGGAACTCAAAATTAAAAAAAAATGAGTGTTAATAATTATTATATGTAATTGGAAAAAATACTATTAAAATGGAGTGAGTCAGTGGTTAATATACTGCAAGATAATGACATGACATTTTCATGTTATCTCTTCATAAAGGCAAATTCTTGAAAAATTAAGAGATTGTTAAAGTGAATGTAGGACCTCACTTCACCCAGAAGAGTACTTTACCATGAAGATGTAACAAGAGTTGCAAATATAACAAAACAAAACAAAAAGACCTTGATCTTGTAAATATGATGTCTTGAGAGATAAGTAGACAGGAAAATCAAGTATTGGGGGGGAAGCTTGTAAAAAGGAGAACAAAGACAGAGAAAGATATAATTTGGTCATTTAAAGACTTAATCCTAAAAAAAAAGTAACTTAAAATGTTATTTATTTCAGTTAGAGTGTGTACTCTCAATTGAAGCAAATTTCTCATCTGTTCTTATCTCAGTCTTAATGATCTGTAGTCAAATAAATCTTACCTGTTGTCAAATTTTATTTGTAAATTTCACTGAATTTAGGTAAGCTGCTTGGTTCTTGGAAAATAGATACAGTGTCATTAGCATTCTGCATTCAAGCTTTTCCTGCTTTTTTGTTAAATAGCATAACTGAGAATTGAGGGTCACCTCCAAGTTAGGTACTAGAATAGAAAATGAATGGAAAATGCTTAGTGATATAAAGAAAAAGATATATAAATTTTAAATTCTAAAAAATATATTCATATACTCTTTTTTATGTATGTGCATTTATCTATATTGTGTACCCACACACATGTATACACACAAATACCTTGTATTTTGACAAAATAGACTTTACCCAAAATTAAGTGAAGCTGCCCAATAGAGTGATTACAAATAACATGTCTTTTTGTATTTTCTTTTTTGGGGGTAATTGGTTATTAAGTAACTTTTCCTAGGGCCATACAGCTAGTAAGTATCTTGAGAGTGCATTTGAACTCGGGCTCTACTGACTCCAGAATGGTACTTTATCTCTGTTGCCACCTAGTTACTCTATGTGGGATAAAAATCCACTTTAAAAAATAAAGAGATACCTCTGAGTCAAAAAAAAAAACAACAAAAGTTTATTTTGGCTTTTCTCGAGAAAAGGCACACCCCAAGTCTCACAAATGTAGTGAAGATCAAGGAGCTGCCCTGAATTGACAGTCAAGCAAGATTATGAGGCCTAACACAATCCCCTCCTCCTTCCTTCCTGTTGTCCCTCTCTGTTGACTTATTGGTTAGTCTTCAGAGTTACATTCTACTTGTGAAAATCTACCCCAGAAACAAAAAAAAATGAAAAGTTTTTATAAAATATTACTTCACCATCCAGATGGTGAGAATAACCTTCAGGATTATAACTATTTTATTGAAAGTAATGCAACTTGTCTTGGAATACAAGGTCTAGGAACAGTCTACTTATCAAACAAGAATAGTCTTATGAGCTTCTTTGGAATGCAAGGTTTTTCTCATGGGAAAAGGCTACTATCCTTCTAGTAGTCAGTAAAAGTAGTCTTATCAAAAGTTAAGAGAGTGAGACACCTGTTTGGAATACAAGGGACTTTCTTCTAGAAGTAGTTTAAGAATAATAGTTTGTTCTTTCTTTAATACTTAATAACCCTGAAATGATTTTATTGGGGATATTCCACCCCTCATTTTGTATTTTTGCATTTTATTAGAAAGGTAAAAAATATTTTTTAATTGATGCAAAACTGGGTACGTTATATGTATTGTGGATTTTCAAAGTTATCTTCATCTACACTTTTATAACTCTTGTATATATGTATAACTCCTTTGCTTATTTAGTCTACATCTGTGTGTGTATGTTTTCCTCTATTTCTCTGAATTATTAATACTTATTGTTGTTTCTGGCACAGTAATATTACATTTCATTCATATGCCATGATTTGTATAGTTGTTTCTCAATTCTTGAACACAGTTAAATTTCAGGTTTTGCTATTGCAAATAGTGCTGCCTTACTTTTTATGATAACAAAGAATTGAAGGGATGCCCGTCAACTGGGGAATGATTGAACAAGTTGTAGCATTTGATTGTGATGGAATACTATGATGAATCAGGGGAATGGTTTCAGAGATACAAAGAGAACAAGAGAACACTGTAGATAGTAACAGCAGTATTGTAACATTGATCAAGACAGCTGTTCTGATCAAGACAGTGAACCATGACAATTCCAAAGGACTCATTTGAAAAATGATATCCACATCTAGAGAGAGAATTGATGAAGTAAACTTTTATCACTGTTTTTTGCTTTTTATTTATTTTTTATTTTTCTTGCAACATGGCTAGTATGGAAATGGTTTTACATGACTTCACATATATAATTGATATTATATTGCTTGCCTTCTCAGTGGGTGGGAGAGGAGCTCTCCAAATTTTGGAGATTCCAAATTATGAAGAATGAATATTTAAGAAAAAAAGAAAAAAAAACAAATTGTGTTGCCCTAAATTTTTTTCTTGTCTATGTGTATATGGTAAATAAATGGATTGTTATTTTTATTATTCATTTCCTTGGGAATTTTTCTTACAGATAATTTGATACTTTTGCTTGTTTTGATTTTAAATTGTTTTCCAATTTGGTTAGATCCATCCACAATTTTTCCAGTAATGAATTAGTAAACTTATGCTTACCTCCAGCATTAAACTTTCTCATTTTTCTCATTTTTTTACTTTGGATATGTTATTTTTCATATTTAGATATGTTATTTTAATTTGCATTTCTCTATTAGTGATGATGAGCATTTTCTAAAGTGGTTGTTTATATTGGATTTTTCCTTTTTTAAAATTTTCTTCACATCTATTGTGGGACTACCCTTTTCTAAATATTTGTATTTAAAATCTATGTGGAAAATCAAGCTGATTGAGATTTCTTTCCTAATTGAGATTTTTAAAAAAATCTTACAGTGATTTAATTTAAAATTTTTTTGTGCATAAACACCAAAAAAGAGCATCTTCTTATAGCAGAACATAAATGATTACATATGAAATCAGCTTGATTTTCTTTTAAAAAAACCTAAATAACAAATCCTTTCAAAATCCTTTCTTTTCAAAATTCTTACTGTTTCCTCTGTTTGGTGAATTTAAAAATGTTTCATTTACTCTCTTTTATTATTATTAATTATAAAATAATAATAATAATAACTATTATTATTATTATCCTACTCAATTTACTCTTCCACAGAATCAAAATTTAGGAAAAGGAAAACCTTATAAAAATAAGTATAGTCATGAAAGCTATATCTGCACATTGGTCATTTTAAAAAATGCAATTTTTGTCCATCACTAAGTTTCAGAAGGTCAGTATCATGCTTCATCATGGGTTCTTTGGAGACAGATTAGTCCTTGCATTTATCAGAATTCTTAAGTTTCTCTCAAAATTGTTTTTCTTTAAAATGTTGACCTTGAATAAATTTTTTCTCTCACTTCACTATCAGTTTATAATAGCCAAGCTTTTCTTAATCTTTTTTAAATTTTTTAAAAAATTATTTTTATTTAAGGAAATGAGGTTAAGTGACTTGCTCAAGGTCACACAGATAGGTAATTATTAAGTGTCCAAAGTCAAATTTGAACTCAGATACTCCTGACTCCAGGGCCAATGCTCTATCCACTGTGCCACCTAGCTGCTCCCATCTTTTTATATCAATTTTTATATTTTGAGTTCCAAATTTTCACTCTTGCTTATCTTCCACCCATTGAGAAGGCAAGCACTATGATTTGAATTATACATGTACAGTCATGTAAAAGTCTTTTCAGTTAGCCAGTTTTTTTTCCAAAAAAAGGGGTAATAAAGCGGGAGAAAAAAATCTTCCTTCAGCAGTGTCTGAGGCTGGAATTGAACCCAGGTCCTCCTGACTGTAGGACTCTGTTCTATCCAATGAGCCCCTATCTAGTGTATTAAACCTCATCTTTTTTTTTATTAAACATTTTATTTGAGTTTTACAATATTTCCCCCAATCTTACTTCCCTCCCCCACCCCCTACAGAAAGCAGTTTGTCAGACTTTACTTTGTTTCCATGTTGTACATTGATCCAAATTGAGTGTGATAAGAGAGAAATCATATCCTTAAGGAAGAAACAAAAAGGATAAGAGATAACAAGATCAGAAAATAAGATATCTGTTTTTTTTCTAAATTAAAGGGAATAGTCCTTGAACTTTGTTGAACCTCCACGGTTCTTTTTCTGGATATAGATGGTATTCTCCATTGCAGATTGCCCAAAACTGTCCCTGATAGTTGCACTGATGGAATGAGCAAGTGCATTAAGGTTGATCATCACCCCCCCATGTTGCTGTTAGGGTGTGCAGTATTTTTCTGGTTCTGCTTATCTCACTCAGCATCAGTTCATGGAAATCCCTCCGGGTTTCCCTGAATTCCCGTCCCTCCTGATTTCTAATAGAACAATAGTGTGACATACACATACCACAGTTTGCTAAGCCATTCCCCAATTGAAGGACATGTACTTGATTTCCAATTCTTTGCCACCATAAACAGGGCTGCTATGAATATTTTTGTCAAGTGATGTTTTTACCCTTTTTCATCATCTCTTCAGGGTATAGAGCCAGTAGTGGTATTGCTGGATCAAAGGATATGCTCATTTTTGTTGTCCTTTGAGAGTAGTTCAAGATTTCTCTCCAGAAAGGTTGAATGAGTTCATAGCTCCACCAACAGTGTAATAGTGTCCCAGATTTCCCACAATCCTTCCAACAATGATCATTATCCTTTCTGGTCATATTGACCAGTGTGAGAGTGAACTTCATCTTCTGAAGCAGATGTTTTCAATTGCAGTTATCAATATGGTGGTCTTTTTGAAAAAAATGCTTATTGTGAGCCCTTTAATACAAGTTGTTGTTTTTCTACAAAACTCTGCCTATTTCTTAAACTCTCTAAGAAAAAACTGGGAGTTGTCCTTTCATTTATAGTGGTTTTCTTTTTTTTTTTTATTAGTTCCTGCTCAGTTCCTATTGTGCAGCCATTTTAGAGTACCAATAGCTAAGTAAATATTTAAAGATTATCTGATAAAATAGGAAAGATACCCATGCAAAATAATATATAATATTATGTATAATACATATTATATATCTATCTATATCTATATATCTATATATAAAATATACACTAACATATCTGAGGTCTGATTTGAACTCAGGTCTTCCTGATTTCAGGGCTGGTGCTCTATCTATTGTGCTACTTAACTGCTCCTCCCCCTATTTATGGTGGCAGTGGAGATAAAAAAAGAGTATTAAAGAACTTAGGAATTATGATATAAAAACCCTCTAATGTCAGACAGAGCAAGCATTTGGCAGTCTGGTCCATTATAGGATTGGAGCAGATGTCTACAATTTTATTATGCTTTGCCAAGCAATGGCACATTGCTGCCAAGGGTCACTTATTTATAGAGCAACTTTTTTTTTTTTTTTTTTAAGGTTTTTGCAAGGCAATGGGGTTAAGTGGCTTGCCCAAGGCCATACAGCTAGGTAATTAATAAGTGTCTGAGGCTGGATTTGAACTTAGGTATTCTTGACTCCAGGGCCGGTGCTCTATCCTCTGTGCCACCCAGCCGCCCCTGTGTAATGCTGACTATAGAGCCAAGGTAGTTGAATTGCTTGTTTCTGGAAGCTTTTAGTATTTTCTCTTTGACTTGGGAGTTTTGGAATTTGGCTATAATATTTCTGAAAGTTTTTCTTTTGAGATCTCTTTCTGTAGGTGATTGGTGAATTCCTTCAATTTCTATTTTATCTCTTGCTCCTAGGATCTCAGGACAATTTTTCTGTATTATTTCTTTTTTATTTATATTCATCTTATTTTTATACAAATGATTGTTTTTATACATTATTAAAACATTCTAGTTTAAGAGTAAACATAATACCCTCTTCCCCCCCAAAAATATAGACCCTCATGAGCAATAAGGGAAAGAGGAAAAAATTAAAAAAATAATAATAATAATGATAATGATAATAATAATAGTAATAGGGGCAGCTAAGTGGCATATTGGACAGAGCACCTGCCCTGGAGTCAGGAGCACCCAAGCCCAAACCTGGCCCCAGACAACCAACAATCATCCAGCTGTGTGACCCTGGGCAAGCCACCCCAACCCCACTGCCCTGCAAAAACCAACCCCCCCCCAAAATAAAATAAAATGACAATAATGATAATAATAATAATAATAATAACGATAATAATAGTGATAATAGTAGGGGTGGCCAGGTGGCGCAGTGGACAGAGCACCGGTTCCAGAGTCAGGAGCACCTAGGTCCAAATCTGACCTCAGACACCCAACAATCACCCAGCTGCGTGACTCCGGCCAAGACACCAAACCTAATCCGTTCCCCCCCCCCAAAAATAACAACAACAACAACAACAACAACAACAATAATAATAATAATAAATGTGCTTCAGTCTGTGTTCCAACACCACCAGCTCTGTCCTGGGTGGATCACATCCTTTAGGATAAGTCCATCACAAAAGCTACTTCCATAATTTTCCACTGTTGTCATTGCTTATTTCAACTCCCTCCATTTGTACTTCCCCACTACCATACACTATATTTTCTCTCTCCTTTCACTCTGTCCCTCTTCTTAAATGTGCTGTAGGATAACTGAGTAGCACAGCAGACTAATCACTGGCCCTGGGACCAAGAGGCCCTGAGCCCACCTACCACCTCTAAGACCCAGCAACTACCTGGTCCCAAACAGGCCATCCAATCCCAGCCCCTTGCAAGAAGTAAAAAAGAAAATTTGTTATATCTGACCACTCTCTCCCGTGGTCCACCCTCTCCTCCATCAGTCACATCCCCCGCCTTCCCCCTGTCCCTCTTCTCTCCTTCTTATTTTAGATGTCTATATCCCATTGAGTATATATGCTGTTTCCTCTCTGAGCCACCTCTGATGAGAGTGAAAGTTCCCTCATTCCCCCTCACCTTCCCCCTTCCATATCATTGCAATAGTTCATTGTAATAAAAAATCTTATTATATGAAATATCTTAGCCTATTCTATCTCTCCTTTCTCTTATTCCCATTACATTTCCCTTTTAGCCATGGACTTCATTTTTACAATATATTATATCTTCAAACTCAGCTCTCCTGTGCTTCATCCATAAAAGCTCCTTCTACTTGCTCTATTTTTTCATATTTTTATTTTATTTTTTAATTCTCATTTTGTACAAATGGTTTTTTTTACATTAATAAAATATTCTTGTTTAAGAGTAAACAAAATACCCGCCCCCACGAATATGGATTCGCTTGGGCGATAAAGGGGAAAGAAAAAAATTAAAATAAAAAAAATAATAGTAATAATTGTAGGTATGGCCAGGTGGCGCAATGGATGAAGCACCAGCCCTGGAGCCAGGAGCACCAGAGCCCACATCCAACCCTGTAGACCCAACAATCACCCAGCCTTGTGACATGCAAGCCACCTGATCCCCACTGCCCTGCAAAAACCAAAAAGAAGAAAAAAAAAGACCTAAAATAAAATAAAATAGTAATCATAGTAGGGGTGGCTGGGTGGCAGACAGAGCATTGGCCCTTGAGCCAGGAGCACCTGGGTCCAAATCTGGCCTCAGACACCCAAAGATCACCCTGCTATGTGTCCCCAGGCAGGCCACCCAGCCAGCCCCACTTGCCCTGCACCCTCCCCCAAACAATAACAATAAAAAATTTGCTTCAGTCTTTGCTCCAACACCAACAACTCTGTCATGGGTGGATCGCATTCTTTATGGTAAGTCCCCCCATCTTCCATGTTGTGCCCAGTGCTCCCCAGGGTGTAGGTCAAGAAACTGCCCCCCCCCCCCCCCCCCCCCCCCCCCCCCCGTTCCCATGAGCCATGACTCCCAGTGCCCTGGGGCTGCCTCTGGGTGGCTGAAGTTCCTTCACTCTTGTGAGCTGCCCCTTTAACCCTGTGGACTGATCCTTTCCACTATTTTCCATGTTACCTTGGGCTGGAGAACTACCTCACTGGATCCCTCTGTGGGTTCTGTCTCTCGAAAATGTAGAGTTTTGTGAGAGAGCACCATCTTGGCTCTGCCCCCCCCCCCCCCATTAATTTTTGAAAAATGAAATCTAAGCTCTTTTCCTGGTCATGACTTTCAGGTAGCCTAACGATTTTTACATTATCTTTCCTGGATCTGTTTTTGAGGTTGGTTGTTTTTCCAATGTGATATTTCACATTTTCTTCTAAATTTTTTTTTTTTGGAATAGTTTTATTTCTTATTGATTTTCTGCAAAGTCATTGGCTTCCTTTAGTTCCATTCTGCATTTGAGGAGTTATTTTTGTTTAGAGCTTTTTTATCTCCTTTTCAGCCAGCCAATTCTGCTTTTATAGGCATTCTTTACTTCATTTGCCGTTTGTGTTCCTTTTTTTCCATTTGGCCTAAACTGTTTTTTCTTTCTTTCTTTTTTTTTTATTTTTTAGGCTTTGTTTTTTCTTGCAAGGCAGTGTGGTTAAGTGACTTGCCCAAAGCCACAAAGCTAGGTAATTATTAAGTTTCTGAGGCCAGATTTGAAGTCAGATCTTCCTGAATGCAGGGTTGGTGCTCTGTGCTACCTAGCCACCTAAACTGGGTTTTTAATGTGTTATTTTCTGAAGTATTTTTTTGTTTGTTTTTTGCAAGGCAATGGGGTTAAGTGGCTTGCCCAAGGCCATGTGGCTAGGTAATTATTAAGTGTCTGAGGCAGGATTTCAACTCAGGTACTTCTGACTCCAGGGCCAGTGCTCTATCCACTACGCCACCTAGCTGTCCTGAAGTATTTTTTTGTATTTCTTTAACCAATCTGCTGATTTGGTTTTCATGTTTTAACTTCATTGCTCTTATTTCTCCTTCTAATTTTTCCTCTACCTCCCTTAATTTCTTTTCAAAGTTTTTTTTTTAAGCTCATCCATAGCCTGAGCCAATTTTCTATTTATCTTGGAGGTTTTGATTAACAGAAGCTTTGAATTTGTCATTATATGAATCTTCCATGGGATCACAGTAATTTTCTATGGTCAGATTGTTCTTTTTCTTTTGTTTGGTTATTTCCTCAGCCTATGACTGATTTACCATACTTCTCAGACTTTGGAGTTTTTTGGGACAACCTACAGGGACCTTAATTCCTCTAAGATTTTATAAGAAGCTCTGACTGTTCCCTTGCCTGTGCTTTGGTATGTGGATGACCACCTGCCCTCCACTTTGCCCTGGAGCTGTGAGGAGAGTCCCTGCTCGGCTATGGTGGTATAGAAGTTCAAATTGCAACCTGGATTTGGGCTTGGGAAAACAGCTAAGTCCTGCCCAAGGGAGAGCAAAGAAACCTCTGCAGTCTCCCTCCCTTATCTGCTGTTGGCTGTGCTCTGGCGGTACAGGCTGACTTCCCTGATTCCCTCTGCAGTTTCTCACTGCAGGTCTGCTCTGAGGCCGGCACTAGGTCTGCACTCACTCACCATCCCCTTCATGCTCTTCCTGGTGATCCTTGGGCCAGGAGGTCTGGAAACTGCCCCCTCTGCCATGGACCCAGGTACCCCCAGGACAGTATGAAGTTATTCTTTTTCCTGACCAAATGTGATCTATAACTTGTGAACTGGGTCCAGAAGTAAATAAAGGAAGAGATTGGGCCAGATAGAGTTTAGGAAATTACACAGTGCTTTAAATAATCCCAGGTTGCTCACCACAAGATCGCTCATCTCTTGTATCATCCCTTTTGATCCTCTATGTTTTAAAATTATGGAATCTCCATGATCTTAGAAGAAGTTAAACTTTCAGACAAGGAAGACAGTACATAATGTGAATAATGAACTGTGCTGTTACCATGACTCCTTTTGGATGAGAAGAGGAATAAATGAAGTAATGATATGTATACCATAGATATATTATTCAGTTATATTGTTACATGAAAGAAAAGTTATATTAATTTCTTTCTATGATCTTTCCAATCCTTTTGAAATAGAAAAAGTTGGAGTATTTTAGATAGGTTTTCAAATGGAGAATTTATGTAAAAACATACAAAGTTTATATATAATAAGACCAGGGTCAAGTTTTGGGTTGGACTCTCCATTGACTGGGAGGAATTAGAATTAATCTCTGAATTAATGAAGCCAAAAAAGTACTTAAATAGTTGAATATTTGCAAATATCTAGTATTTCATTGATAGTAGGTAAACTTTTAAAAAGAAGGGACTATTTTTTTGTTTTTATATTCCTTTGTTTAGAGTAGTTCCTAGGCCATAATTGTTATTTAATAAATGTTTATTGCTTGATATAATGTAGGTTGATATGATATATTTGGTTTCTAAGAAAGAACATTGAGATGGGACCCAGGAAGCATAAATTTGAATCCTGTCCCTTCCATTGGCTAGTAGTGTGATTTGGGATCTTAGTTTCCTATTTTTTTCTTTAATATGAGAGGTTTAACCTAGGTAGTTTATACTGCTGCTTTGGATAATAAATTCTACAAATCACAGATTTCTGTTTGGCATTTCGTATATTTTTGTTTATTTTAATTTTCTGGTTGTAGCAGAGGAAGGACCTTTTCTGTTTAACTTATATTATCCTGTTAAAATAAGTAATAAGAATCTTTGTAAATTATAAATTAATAATAAAAACAAACTTTCACTTACTTTGATAAAATGGTTGATATTTCATTATTTTTTATAAAATAGATTTTAAAGTATATAAATATGTATAACTTATATATGAAGTATCAAAGGCTTCAAATAGTTATTACTGGTATTTTTTCTATGAATTATTTTTTTACTGAGAAAATTAAAAAATTATGTTTAAAATAAAATTACAATTCAGATTTTTTTAATTTTAATTTTTTAAAAATTTCTTTATTTTCAATTTTATGATTTTTCCCTAATCTTACTTCCCTCTCCCCATCCCCCTTCGAAGGCAGCCTGTTAGGCTTTACATTGTTTTCGTGGGATACATTCTAAGTTGAATGTGATACGAGAGAAATCATATCCTTAAGGAAGAAAAATAAAGTATAAGAATGGTTTTCTTTTACATTAAAGGTAGCAGTTTTTGATCTTTGTTCAAACTCCACAATTCTTTCTCTGGATACAGATGGTATTCTCCATTGCAGATACCCCCAAAATAGTTGTACTGATGGAATGAGCAAGTTCATTAAATTTGATCATCATCTCCATGTTGTTGTTAAGGGTATACAGTGTTCTTCTGGTTCTGTTCATCTTGCTCAGCATCAGTTCATGCAAATCCTTCCAGGCTTCCTTGAATTCCCATCTCTCCTGGGTTCTAATAGAACAATAGTGTTCGATCACACAGAGCAGTTTTGAGAGCAATGTGTAGAGTTTATTATATATAAGAACTTATGTGATATCAAATGGAGATTCATATTTTCATATGGATCCCTCCTATTTTGTTATTTGTGTGGAAATATTCTTTTTCATTGCTTAAGTTCTGAATCTGAAACAAAAAAAGAAGAAAAAAATTCTGGTTTATCTCTTGATTTACTAAAGTACCTGGTAAGTGGAAATTTTTTCTTCAGACCCACAGTGTTCACTGTATTATGTAATTGAAATAAAAATAAATTTGATTTTAAATATAAATTGTGCCCAGAGTTACAGCAGAATAGCTCCTTCTTGTCTTGCCATAGATTAAATTCAGTCTTTGGAACTTTTTATTCTAGAATTATTTTTGATTCATATATATTCCTGCTCAATTTTCCTCTTGGAATATCAGAATTTAACTCAGAGTAGAGTCAGCATTTCTGAGCAAAATAGAAAAGGGTGTTGAGTTTTTTGCAGCCACTAAAAATTACAAAACATTTAGTATTGAACAAGTCATTTACTATGAAAGAGAAGTTAAATTTGGGAACTTAATTTTAAAACATTTATAAATTATTTTAAAGTAATGACTACTGCATTTTTAAATAAAAAGTACAATTTCAAGAACAAGGGGTAAGTTAGCTATACCATATTGTTTGTAAATAGGTAAATAATACACATAGTATTATTCTTATCCAGTGCTACTTTTGAAGGGACATTTACAAGGATGGAAAGGGTAAGTAGAACTAATAAGGAAACTTGTGACCATGCCATTCCAAGATTAATTGAGGGAATTAATGAGTTTATTTAACTTTGAAAACACTAAGGGGAAGAAATCATATCTGTCTTTAAAAAGGTCTAATATGGGGAGAAAACTTTTATTTTTAAATAGGCATATTCTACTTGTTCTTGAAGGGCAAAATTAGTACCAAGTGAAGTTATAGTAAAGTTTTTGTACAGTACTAAGGAAAACTTTTATTAAGTATGAAAGGCTTTTCCAAAAGAGAATGGACTTGCTTTGTGAAATTGTGTTTCATTATCACTGAGGATATTTGTAGTGGAAGCTGATATACCATATGTTGGTTATTTATAGAAAGAAGTTTAATTTCCCATGGAAGCTTGGCTTAAATAGCCTTTGTAATGTTTTTAACCTGTGGTACTATGGACTTTTGAGAAGTTGAACAAAGCAAATTAATAACATTACCAAGTACATTACCAACATTTTTATGTTATTAATGTTTTACAATAAAGTTTTCTTTTTAAATAGGTTTTTGTTAATATCTTTTGTTTTTGCCTTACCTAGCTTTCCTTTTAAATACTTTTCTCCCCCAGAACTGGTATTTATTATTCAATTTTTTTAAAAAAAGAGAAATAAGAAAAAATTCTATAAAACTGAACAAAGCATTAACAAAAATCTGAATTTATAGGCAGTGGACCCTGACCTCTGCAATGTAGGTGGGAAAGGGTAGGTAATTGTATTCTTATATCTCTTGTTTGACACCAATTGTTCATTATATTTTTCTCAACAATCACTCAATAATTTTGTGGTTTATCCATTTACATTAGGTATGTGCATATTTTCCCTGGCTCTGCTTGCTTTACTTTTCATAGCACTTCATGTGTATCTTTCCATATTTCTTTAGATTGATCAGGTTTATTTTTTTATATTCTTTTGCATTCGTAGAGCTTCATTTGTTTTGCCATTCCTAATCTGTGGACATCTACTTTGTTTCTAGTTCTCAGACATGACAAAGAAAACTGCTACTATTAATATTTTGGCATCTATGGAACCTTTCTTTTTCTCAGTTACCTCCTTTGGGTGATGCCTTACAGTGGAATTTCAGGATCAAACTAAATGAGCATTTTATAACTTTATTTACATAATTGCAAATTGCTTTCCATAATAATGTTAATTCTTTTCTACATTAGCATTACTGTTATATTTTAAGTATAATTTCCAAATATTATGTCTTTTTTTAACTAACCTATGATATCAATTTAGGGAGTATGAGGTGAAGAACTATCAACTAAGTTTTTCATTAAGTAACTTTGAAACTTGATCCTTTATTAATAATTACTAACATGGTAGCTACTTATTAAATGTTAATTGATTGATTGAATGTAGACATATATTGTAGGAAGATTTAGATAAGCAGTTTCTTTGTAATTTGTAATCTTAGAGAGCTACCAATAATACTGAGAAGTATTGAATCCATCAAGTATTTCAGAAGCCAGCTATACTATACTGTGCTGGCTCTTACTTGATTTGCAAGCCTAGAAAGATTATTTACAAAGAGAGAACTTTTAGTAAGTTTATATCATTTATAATTTGAGAAACATGAAGTTTGTAACTCTGAGTGTAATAACTGATCACCATCTAATGACTCATTCTACTTCTGCCTTCAAGTTCTAGTCATCATTTTCTACGGGCAAGCTAGATTAACTGTTACGCGCGCACACACACACACACACACACACACACAGACAAATTTTTAGAGCTCATCTATGAATTTTTTCTATTCAATTAGAATTTCATTTTCTTTGCTTGAAGTTCTGGGCAATTCTGTATTATTTTCTTTGTTAGAGTTAAAGAGCTTTTTCCCCTCTTACATTTTTCTTATTCCTTATGTGAATCTTGTCTTAGAGACCAGCATGTTTTGCTTGCTTAGTGAGTACATATATATTCTTTTTTTTAAGGTCTTTGCAAGGCAAATAGGGTTAAGTGGCTTGCCCAAGGCCACACAGCTAAACCCCATATATTCTTTACATTTTTTTTCTTTTTTAGGTTTTCCTTCACTTTTGTGTATTTGTTTTGCTAGCCTCTCTTTTATTTGGTGAGGCTCACCATAGCTATTTCAAATTTTTCTATTTTACTATTCTGCTTATTTTTTGTTGTTCAAGGCATAAATTCTTCTTTCATAATTCTCATTTTTCTTTTAACTATTCAAGAATAGTGTGTTGTGGTTCCAAGTTCTCAAACTGCACAGAGTTTTATGTCTTACCCAGTACTTGTTCATTTTGCTTTTGTATATTTATTTGTAGGAGCTTGAAAGAACTCATTTATAATTTTACCTGGTATTGGTTCCACCAGGTTCACTGTTAAATACAGTATTGTCCCTGGAATGAGTCCTCAGCAACTACTGAGCTGGATTGCAAAAGGTTGTTTCTACAGGACTTAATGCTAGACTATCTATTTGTAAGGGCAGCTAGGTGTCACAGTGGATAGAGCACTGGTCTTGGATTCAGGAGGACAGAAGTTCAAATCTGGCTTCAGACCCTTGTCACTTACTAGTTGTGTGTCCTTGGGCAAGTCACTTAACCCTGATCGTCTTGCATTCAGGGCCATCTCCAGTTGTCCTGATTCATAGTTGACCATCGGACCCAAATGACTTTGAAGGAGAAAGTGGGACTGGTGACTTAGCATAGCACCCCCTCACTTAAATCTAATTCATGTGCTTGTTATGGCATCACCTGTCTGATGTTGTGGTCTTTGAAAATGAATTGTAAAAGCCAATGCAGATTCTAGTCCCATGGCTCACCATTCTGACCTTAAGGTCATAGTTATATGTCATATACCTTTTCAAAAAAAGAATATTTATAAAGAACAGAGACATATTTATGAATCAATGGTTATTACATTCTGAATGTAGCTTTAATGGGGTTCCACATCAATTAAACTCTTAATTTAATGGTTAGCAAAGCAAGATAATTTGGAGAATGTGCATACTCCAAAGTTTATATGGAGATTGTGTTTGCTGAGCACACTGCACATGTTCATAAGGAGTGAACTCACTGGCTCATTCCCCCTGTATCCCAGTTAAAGAGAGAACTAGGAATGTGAGGAATCATTCTTAATCATATAGTGCCACTAAGAATGGAAAATAAGAAAAATTAGGACCAAGGTGTGTAGAGTCATGTCAGAGTACTGTTGGTAATGAAGAAGTAAGATGGAGGCTTGTTATGGGAAAATACAATGAAAGCTTCTCCTTCTGGGCCAGAGGTGATTGTCAGAATGGAATCTAATGATATAATATATAGCTTTATGATCAAGTCAATGTATGTGTTGTTTTAATTATTATTTCTTCCTTTGGTATCATTTCTTATAATTTATCCCAAATTTTTTTTGTATGCTTTATGTCTATAATTGCCTATAGCATGATATTATTCTGATGCTGATATACCACAATTGTTTTGAATTGCTTGATTTAATTAATTTCCATGATTTTAAAAATTTACAAATATTCCTACTGTGAATATGTTTGTATAGATAGGTCATGTGTTCCTATTAATATTCTTATGACCTAGTTTAGGTGATTCTTTGATCAGAGGGTATAATTATGTAATATCATGCGGTTTTATTGTATATATATTAGTAATTATTAGTAATATAACATTCTTTTTTCTCCCCTGGCTCTTCTGTAACTCTTCCTCTTTTTCTTTCTTCTTGCCTTATTTTTTTTCTTCTCCCACCTTAGTCAGCTAGGTGATATAGAGAATATAGCTGGTCATTTGGTTGGTCCAGGTATTCACATCCTGCCTCAGACACTTAAACTGTGTCCTTTGACCATGTCACTTAATTTCTCAGTTTTCTTACCTATAAAATGAGGAAAATGATAGCACATCCCTTCCAAAGTGTTTGTGAGGATAAAATTTGTAAAGTGATTTGCATCCTTAAAGCACTATATAAATGCTTGCTATGACTTCTACTGCTGCTACTGCTGCTGCTGTAGTTCTCTGAAAGAAAACTAGGTATTATATTAATTTTTGCTCCAAAAGACAAAATAGAGTTTATTTTCAGGGGATGTTTGGTGATAGACTGTTATTCCAATGGGAATCTTTATTTAATATATTGTTCTCTATGCAAGGAAGTTCTTCATGTCTTTAATGTGACTGATCCCGGACAAGCAGATTTTTTTGACCATTTTGCAAAATAAGTGGGAAATAAATGGCCCACTTCCTATTTTAATTGCTTGTGTACACCATACTTTTTCAGTTTCAAGAATGTAAATGCCTGAAACACATTCAGTCTTATTTTTCTTGCTGTTAGTGATAATGGGGCTTTCTTTCTATCCAGATATTATCAGGTACAGATGTTATTTCCTGAGTTGTCTGAACTCCGATTGGTCATTTGTCAATAAATTTCACATTCATTTGTTTTATATATATTTATCTCTTGCCTAAAGGTGCCTGCTTGGATATTTACAAATACTTAATAATAATTTATCATTTATTAAGTATTAATGTCAATAATATTATTTATTTATATGTAATTATATTATATTATTATTATCATTATTATTTTATAATCCAGTATGTTTGTTGTGGGTGCAGTGGATATATATTTAATGCTTCCATCCAGCGGATAATCTTAACTGGGTTTTATTTTTGGAGTAGGGCTTATGTTACCAGCATTCTGAAAATATTATGCTAGGGCTTATTTTGGGGGAATTATGGTACTTGCTCTTACTATCTCCTCCCTCTTCCCCTAGGCCTTGTCCTGTTTATTACTTCCATTCCTTTTATTTTCCTTCTAATTCTTTTTCTCTCCACTCCCACTGCTCTTTTTTTTGGTTAGTGTCTTTCTTTCTTTAAGATTTTATTTATTTTGAGTTTTACAATTTTCCCTCTGTTCTTCTCTCTCCCCAGAAGTCAGTCTGTTAGTCTTTACATTGTTTCCATGGTATACATTGATCTAAGTTGAATGTGATGAGAGAGAAATCATATCCTTAAGGAAGAAAAGTAAAGTATAAGAGAGCAGAATTACATAAAAAGAAAATGGGTTCCCCCCCCCCCAAATTAAAGGTAATAGTCTTTTGTCTTTATTCAGATTCACAATTCTTTCTCTGGATACAGATGGTATTCTACATTGCAGGTACCCCCAAATTGTCCCTGATTTTTGTGCTGATGGAATGAGCAAGTCCATTAAGGTTGATCATCACCCCCATGTTGCTGTTAGGGTGTACAGTGTTTTTCTGGTTCTGCTCATCTCACTCAGCATCAGTTCATGCAAATCCCTCCAGGCTTCTCTGAATTCCCGTCCCTCCTTGTTTCTAATAGAACAATAGTGTTCCATGACAACGTATACCACAGTTTGCTAAGCCATTCCCCAATTGAAGGACATCTCCTTGATTTCCAATTCTTTGCCACCACAAACAGGGCTGCTGTGAATATTTTTGTACGAGTGATGTTTTTACCCTTTTTCATCATCTCTTCAGGGTATAGACCCAGTAGTAGTATTGCTGGATCAAAGGGTATGCACATTTTTGTTGCCCTTTGGGCATAATTCCAAATTGCTCTTCAGAAAGGTTGGATGAGTTTACAGCTCCATCAACAATGTATTAATGTCCCAGATTTCCCACATCCCTTCCAACATTGATCATTGACCTTTCTGGTCATATTGGCCAGTCTGAGAGGTGTGAGATAATATCTCAGAGATGCTTTAATTTACATTTCTCTAATCAGTATTGATTTAGAACAATTTTTCATATGACTATGGATCACTTTGATTTCCTCATGTGTATATTGCCTTTGCATATCCTTTGACCATTTGTCAGTTGGGGAATGGCTTTTTTTTTTTTTTGAAAATTTGACTCTGTTCTTTGTATATTTTAGAATTGATTCCTTTTGCAGAAATATTAGTTCCAAAAATTGTTTACCAATTTACTACATTTCTTTTGATGTTGGTTACAGTGATTTTTTTCTGTGCAAAACCTTTTTAATTTAATGTAATCAAAATTATCTAGTTTTTTTTTTAATCATGTTCTCCATTTTTTCCTTGGTCATAAACTGCTTCCCTTTTCATAGATCTGATAGGTAAACTACTCCTTGATCCTCAAGTTTGCTTATAATATTTTTTTATGCCTAAATCCTTTATTTTGATCTTATCTTGGTATAGGATGTGAGGTTTTGGGCTAATCTAAGTTTCTTCCATACCAACTTACAATTTTCCCTGCAGTTTTTATTGAAGAGAGAGTTTTTAGCCCAATAGCTGGACTCTTTGGTTTATCAAGCAGCAGATTACTATAATCATTTCCTGCTATTGCATCTAGTCTATTCCACTGATCCACTACTCTATTTCTTAGCCAATACCAGACAGTTTTGGTGACTGATACTTTTTAATATAATTTTAGATCTGGTAAGGCTAAGCCACCTTCTTTTGTACTTTTTTCCCATTAAATCCAGGAAGAGTTAAAACAGAGAAAGAAAATTATAGACCTATCTCCCTGATGAATATAGATGCAAAAAATCTTAAATAAAATCTTATTGTAATGATTATAAGTCATCATTAGGATAATATACTGTGACCAAGTAGGATTTATCTGAGGAATGCAGGGTTGAAAAACTGTTAGGTTTATTATTGATATAAATAATTGTGCTATCAGAAATCATATGATTATATCAATAGATGCTGAAAAAGCTTATGACAAAATACAGCACCCATTCCTCCTAAAAATGCTAGAGAATGTAGGAATAAATGGACTGTTCCTTAGAATAATAAGCAGTATCTATCTGAAACCATCAACAAGCAATATATACAATGGGGATAGCCTAGAGGCATTACCAGTAAGATCAGGGGTAAAACAAGGGTGCCCATTATCCCCACTACTATTCAATATCATATTAGAAATATTAGCCTCAGCAATAAGAAAAGAAAAAGAAATTGAAGGAATTAGAATTGAGAAGGAAGAGATAAAACTCTCACTCTTTGCAGATGACATGATGGTATATCTAGAGAATCACAAAAAATCATCTAAAAAACTACTAGAAATAATTAGCAATTTTATCAAAGTTGTAGGATATAAAATAAACCCTCATAAATCCACGGCATTTCTATATATGACTAGCAAGATACAGCAGAAATAGTTAGAAAGAGAAATCCCATTCAAAGTAAGCTCAGATAATAAAAAATACCTGGGAGTCTATCTGCCAAGGCAGACTCAAAAACTTTTTTCTCTATTTTTTAAAAAAAATTTATTTATTTTGAGTTTTACAATTTCCCTCCAATCTTCCTTCCCTCTCCTCCTCCCCACAGAAGTTAGTTTGTTAGTCTTCACAATGTTTCCATGGTATACACTGATCTTAGTTGAATGTGATAAGAGAGAAATCATATCCTTAAGGAAGAAAAATAAAGTATAATAGATAGCAGAATTATATAGTAAGATAATGGGTTCCCCTCCCCTCAAATTAATGGTAACTGTCTTTGGTCTTTTTTTTTCAAACTTCAAGATTCTTTCTCTGGATCCAGATGGTATTCTCCATCGTAGATACCTCCATATTATCCCTGATTGTTGTATTGGTGGAAGGAGCAAGTCCATTAAGGTTGGTCATTGACCCCATGTTACTGTTAGGGTGTACAATATTTTTCTGGTTCTGCCCATCGCGCTCAGCATCAGTTCGTGTAAATCCTTCCAAGCCAGGCTTCCCTGAATTTCTATCCCTTCTGGTTTCTTTTTTTTTTTCAAGTGAGCTTTAATCTGTTATTACTGTTATTATAATAATTTTATTATAAGAGTAAACATCCCCCCCTCCCCTCAAGAAAGTGAGAAACCTCAAGAATACTGAGAGAGAGAGAGAAGTAAAATGTACTTCAGTCTGTGTTCAGATTCCAATGGCTCTGTCTCTGGGGTGAGGTGCTTTCTTTATCATAAGTCCAGCAGAGAAGTTGCTTCAATATTTTTCCCACAGTTGCTATTACTAGCTGTATTTCCCTCTACTCTATTCTTCCCCCACTCTCATTTATTTTATTCTCTCTCTCCTTTCATCCTGGCCTTGTCCAAAAGTGTGGTGTATCTGAGTACCCTCTCCCTCGATCTTCCCTTTCTTCTGTCACCTATTTCTCCCTTCCCTCCCCCGATTCCCCCTTATCTCATCCCTTTCTTCTCATTTTTCTCTGGGGTAAGATAGATTTCCTCACCCTATTAAGTGTGGATGTTATTTCCTGTCTGAGCCATTTCTGATGAGAATGAAGGCTCACTCATTCCCCCTCGCCTTCCCCCTTTCCACTCCATTGAAAAAGCTTTTTTTTGACTCTTATGTGAAATTTCTTATCTTCTTCTTTATCTCCTTTCCCTTCCTCCCAGTACTTTCTTTTATCACCCAATGACTCCATCTTTTTACTATAACTATACCATTATATTCTGCTCCTTCCTATGTCCTGTCTATATATGCTCCTTCTAACTGACTCTTATAAATGAGAAAGTTCATATGAGTTATCAATATCTTCTTCCCATGCAGGAATACAAACAGTTCAATATCATTAAGTTCCTCATAGTTAGTCCCTCTCTTCCACTCCCTCTATGCTTCATCAGAGTCCTGTACTTGGAGATCAAACTTTCTGTTCACTTCTGGTTGTTTCATTAGGAAAGTTTGCAAGTCCCCTGTTTCATTAAAAGTACATCTTTTCCCCTGGAAGAGGATGTTCAGTTTTGCTGGGTAGTTGATTCTTGGTTATACACCAACATCTTTTGCCTTCCGGAATATCATATTCCAATCCCTACGAGCACTTAATGTAGATGCCGCCAGATCCTGTGTAATCCTGACTATGGAGCCTCGGTAGTTGAATTGTTTGTTTCTGGTAGCTTTTAGAATTTTCTCTTTGATTTGGGAGTTTTGGAATTTGGCTATAATATTCCTGCAAGTTTTTCTTTTGGGATCTCTTTCAGGAGATGACTGGTAAATTCCCTCAATTTCTATTTTACCCTCTGCTTCTAGGATCTCAGGGCAATTTTGCCATTTTATTTCTTGAAAAATGAAGTCTATGCTCTTTTCCTGATTGTGGCTTTGAGATAGTCTAGTAATTTTTAAATTATTTCTTCTGAATCTGTTTTCAAGGTCCTTTGTTTTTCGACAAAATATTTCACATTTTCTTCTAAGTTTTGACTTTTGGAAGAGTTTTATTTCTTCCTGTTTTCTTGTAAAGTTATCAGCTTCCTTTAGTTCCATTCTGTATTTGAAGGAGTTATTTTCTTCAGAGAGCTTTTTTATCTCCTTTTCCACCTGGCCAATTCTGCTTTTTAAGGCATTCTTTTCATTTGCCTTTTATTTTGCTTTTTCCTTTAGGCCTAAACTTGGTATTTTCTTCAGTATTTTTTGGTATTCCACTAAGCTGTGATTTGGCTTTCATGATTTTTCTGCATCACTCTCATTTCTCCTCCCAATTTTTCCTCTACCTCCCTTAATTGCTTTTCAAAGTCTTTTTTGAGCTCATCCATCGTCTGAGCCCATTTTTCCATGTCTCTTGGAGGTTTTGGATACTGAAGCTTCAATTTTGTCATCATCTGAGTTTGTATTTTGATCTTCCATGGTACTTAAGTAATTCTCTATGGTCAGATTCTTCTTTTTCTGTTGTTTACTCATTTTCTTAGCCCAAGACTAATTTACAGCACTTCCAAGGCTTTGGGATTTTTTTTTGGGGGGGGACACCCCACTGGGACCTTTATTCCTCCAAGGTCTTATGCTCTCTTGCATGTGCTTTGATATGTAGATGACCCCCCCCCCCCACTTTTCTCTGTCCTGCAGCTTTAAGGAGGGGGTCTTAACCTGGCTACTCAGTATAGAAGTCCAAACTGCAACCTATATCTGAGTTTGGGTTAGCAGCAGAGTCCTAATCCGAGGGAGAGCAGAGAAATCTCTCCAGCCTTCCCTGACCCACTTATCATCTGTTGGCTTTGCTTTTGGAGGGGGTGCAGGCTGGTTTCTCCAGATTCTCGCTGCAGATTCTATGGCTGGTTCTCCTCACTCCACACTCATTCTGGTGTAGCAGAATTCTCTCCCTGCCCCTTCAAGCTGTTCCAGGGCTGTGTTGGGACCAGGCTTTTCCCAACTCCCAGTCCTGGTGAGACACACCTTTTCCATGGAACCTCCAAGTTATCTTGGACTATGAAAATGTATCACTCAGTCTTTCTGTGGGTTCTGTCCCTCTAAATTTTGGCTAGAGTCATAACCTTTTGGAGATTTGGGGGGAAGGAGTTCCTGGGAAATGCTGCGTTCATGCTGCCATCTTGGCTTCACCCCACTCAAAAACTTTTTGAAAACAATTACAAAACACTTCTCACACAAATAAAATCAGATTTAAATAACTGGGCAAATATCAACTGCTCATGGATTGGCCGAGTTAATATAATAAAAATGACAATTCTATCAAACCTAAATTATCTGTTTAGTGCCCTACCAATCAAAATTCCAAAAAAATTCTTTAATGAGTTAGAAAAATTGTAGGTAAATTTATATGGAGAAATAAAAAACCAAGAATTTCCAGGGATTTAATGAAAAAAAGTGCAAAAGAAGGTGGCCACTTCTATTTTTTTAACTTCATTGTCTACCTCCTCCCCTCTTCTTTTCCCCCTCCCCCCTCCCCACTATCTCATTTCTTTTTTTTCCCCATCACTTTAAAATTGTTGGAACTATACTGATGTTCAGATGGCAATCTCCAGGATTGCAAGATGCTTAGGACTCTAGAGATTGCCTGGACCATTGAGAGTTTAAGTGACTTGTTAGCTTTTCCTGATGACATTTCTGACTTTGAAACTAGTCTTCTTTTCAATATGCTATACCAGTGCTATACCTTTATTGCAGCTACCTTTGGTATTTAATGGATGTCATGTGATAAGTCAGGTTTTGAAATTACATTTTTCTAATTATTAGGACATCTTAATAATTTTACAGTTGCTTATTGATATTTTGTGTCATTAGTTCCGAGAATTGTCTTTCATGTTTCTGGCCATTTTGGGGTGTGTGTGTGTGTGTGTGTGTGTGTGTGTGTGTGTGTGTGTGTTTGTGTGTGTATGTATGTATGTGTGTATCTTATTAGAAATTTATGTAGTTTTATGTTTGATTTTTAATAATCCTGGTAGAGTTTTGATTTCATCATTGTGTTTTCTCCAGTGTTTCAGATTATAACCTTGTCCTGGAAAAGGCTTATCTATTTCCTTTTTTGAATCTTTCATAGGGCCTGGGGGGTTGGAGTGGGGAGGGGAAATTAGGGAGGGTTGCTCAGCATGCCGAGAATTTTCCTTTATATTTGTGACATTTGCTGTATAATTCTGGGAAGTCATTTAATCCCCCCTCAGCTTCATTTTCCTTATCTCTAAAATGGGCATGGTAATAACATATGTATAGTTCTCTACAAAGCTTAAAAGAGCTCTATAAATTCTATTTTTGTCATCATTGTTAGTATCTTCATCTTTATTGATATTATGTGAATACTGTTGGAAGAGTTGTGCTGTTCATAACTTTCCTTTTCTCTTTCTACATTGGCTTAATTTAGTTTTCTGTTTTTATGTATTTATGATAGTCTTAATGTAGTTGCTTTTCTGAGGTTGTTCATTGGTAATGTGTTTTACCTTACTTATGCTTTTAGTGAACTGCAACTTTATTTCTCCAAAGACAGTGATATTCATTGTTTTGTGGGGATATAGCTTATCGATGTTAAAAGGATAGGTCTTTATTTGAGACCTAAGCTTGATGTCATTAAATGTACTTTCTAATTTTGCAAAAAACAGTCTAGATTGCTGTCTTGCTATTTAGTTTTGAGGCATAATTCAAGATAGCACAGATAATGATGTGTACTAGTTTTAGGGTTTGTCTTTTTAATAGGCTGCCCTGAGATGGGAGATGGATTATGTGTGAAGAACAGCAGAAAAATAAGTTTGGATGAATTAAAGAACGTGTGAAGAAGAGTAATATATATATAATAAAATTAAATAAAATAATGTTAATTGCTTTGCAAATGATAAAATGCTATATAAATGTTACTTATTATTTATGTTATTAATTGTAATAAGTTTAATAAGGTTGAACTAGGTTGTAAAGCAGTTTTCAATGCCAAGCTTTCTTGTAAATATATTTTTTCCTCTACTGATTTTCACAGTTTTATAATGTGATACTGTTCTTATTCCTCTATTTCCCCCCGTAAAATTCAAAATTAAGAAAATTTATTCATTGTAAATCAGTGAAGATTTGATTCCTTATCCCCTAACCTCTTCCCCAATTGTTAACATAAGATAAACCAAACCCATTGACAAACCAAACCCATTCACACATATATAGTTAATCAAAACAGATCTCTGCATTGACTGTGACCCCCAAAATATTCATTTCATTCTTTATTCCTGATTCCTTCAGCTTTCCTATATCAGGAGATTAGTAAGTAGCGAGTTTATTCATTATTCCTCTATGGTCTATTATATTGATAAGAGTTTAATTCAGTATTCCATCATATTTATATACCATAATTGTTTACCCATTCCCTAATTTTATGGACATTTCTCAGATTCTCATTCTTTTATTTCTTCAATAAAAGCTGTATTTTTGTTTATCCTTAGTGTTTTGTTTTGTTTAGGATTAATCCCTCCCTTAATCTACCCTCCTAATTCACCCTTCTTCCTTCTTTATTTCTCCTTCTGTTTGCCTGTTGAGTGGAATAAATTTCTGTATACAACTCTGTGGTGTGTTTATTCATCACTCTTGTTTGTATAGATATTTATTTGTGTGCCCTGATCATGTGAGATAGTTTTCTATAATCTTCCTTTTTCCTTCTCCCCATCCCTGAGTCTCTTTCCATCTCTATTTTTATCTCTTTTTGTCTTCATAAGATCATGTATATATAAAAAAAACATACCCAAACCTGATTGAGTTCCTTCTATGAACCCTGATTTTGACAGCTGAGGGGAGTCAAATGTCATCTCCTTATATTTGAATGTAAGCTGTTTATTTCTGTTTAGTCTGTTATCATTATTCACTTATATTTACCTTTTTTATGTGTCTCTTCACTCATATATTTGAACTTCAAAAGTTCTCCTCAGCTCTGGTCTTTTCATCAAGAATTCTTGGAAGTTTTCAGTTTCATTAAAGGTCTGTTTTTCTCCTTGTAGTTTGATATACAGCTTTTCTGGGTAATTTAATCTTGACTGTAATATATTCATATCATTTGCTTCCTGGAATATCATATTCCAAGTTCTCTGCTCCTTTATGTGACTGCTAAATTATGTGTAATTCTAACTGCAGCTCTTTGATACTTGAATCCTTTCTTTTTGGAGGTTTGGATTTTTTTCTTTTACCTGGAAGCTCTGATTTTTGACTTTGATGTTTCTGGTAGTTTTTATTTTAGGGTTTCTATAGGAGGTGATCTTGGATTCTTCCTATTTTTGCTTTGCAGGCAGTTTTGAGATTTTTCAAAGTATTATACTAGAACTTCTTTTTTAGGTTGTGACATTTGGCTAGTCCAGTGATTCATAAATTTCTTCTCCTTGATTTGTTTTCCAGGTCAGATGTATTTGATATGAGATATTTTCTTGTTTTTTTTCCTTCTGCCTTTGACTTTGTTTTAATATTTCTTGTTGCATCATAAAGTAATTGGCTTCCATTTTGTCCATTTTAATTTTCAAACAGTTTGTTGTTTAGGCAAGGTATTGGATCTCTTGTGTCAAATCCTTCATTCCCTTTTTTAAATTTTTTTATTTCATAGATCTTTTCCATTTAAAAATAATTATAAAATCATTTTCCCAGAAATTCTAGTTGAACTTATGATCGTTATAATTTTTTTGAGACTTTGCTTGTAGATGTTATAGAATTATCTTTTGTGTTTCTCTTGAACATTCCTGTCACCAGTTTTCAGTCTCTGTCTCTGTCTCTGTCTGTCTCTCTCTCTCTCTCTCTCTCCCTCTCTCTGCCATTCTTTGTTTTAATCTTTCTTGCTGTGAAAGGTAATCTTTTTGATCCATTTTTAATTTTCAAGGAATTTGTTGTTTAGTCAAGATTTTGGATCTTTCATACACTTATTTCCAATTCTTTCTTCCACGATGCATTTCTTTTCATTTTTCTTTGTGTTCTCATTCTATCTATAAAATGATTTAGAAATCTTTGTTTATCCTTTATAGGAATTGTAGCTGAATTTGTGCCAAAGCTATATTTTCTTTTGAGGCTTTGCTAATAATTTTTTTTTTGGAGTCATTGTCTTTTGAATTTGGATCTTGAGCATCCTAGTCACCATGATAACTTTTTTTTAGTAGGGGAATTCTTTTTTTTTTTTTTAATTTGCTCATTCTTCTGGATTTGATGCTAGTTACTGTATCTGTGCTTCTTGTTATTCTGGTATCTCAGGGATAGTCTCGCAAACTTTCTTTGCTTCCAGAGTGATCTGATTCAGAGCAAAGTCTGCGTACTGTCCCTCCACTCTTCAATCCAGTGAACATGTTTCTGTCCTCTACCATGAATAAGATATTCTATGTCTGGACTCTGGGCATTTTCTCTGTCTCTCATACCTGGTATGCTCTCCTTATTCATTTCTGCCTATTGGTATATTTAGCTTTATTTAAAATCCTACTAAAATCCCATCTTTTACATGAAGTCTTTCCCTGCCCCCCCCCCCTTTTTTAGGTTTTTGCAAGGCAAATGGGGTTAAGTGGCTGCATTAAGTGGCTTGCCCAAGGCCACACAGCTAGGTAATCATTAAGTGCTTGAGACCGGATTTGAACCCTGGTACTCCTGACTCCAAGGCAGGTGCTTTATCCACTATGCCACCTAGCCACCCCTTCCCTGCCCTTTTTAATTCTAATGTATTCTCTCTCATTTACTTACTATTTATTTATCCTTTATATTTAGTTATGTGTACATTTCCCATCATAGAATATAAACTCCCTAAGGATAGGAATTGTTTTGTTTTTGTTATCATTTCCCCAGTGTGGCTTAATAAGGGCCCATTGTTAACTGATTGGGGTTAATTATTTTACTTGTTAAAGAGGGTGGGGCAAATAAACTTTTAGGTTTCTCTCAAACTCCAAGACTGCCAGGTCTTGCCTCTAGGAAATCACTTAGGTCTTTTCCTTTAGCTTTAAAAAAAATGCATGATTATACAATTATATGCATGCTTCACTAAAGAAATGAACTAGGTCTATTAGAAACCAGGAAGGATGGGAACTCGGAGAAGCCTGGAATGATTTGCATGAACTGATACTGAGCAAGATGAGCAGAACTAGAAGAAAGTTGTACACCCTAACAGCATCATGGGGTTGATATCAATCTAAATGGACTTGCTTATTATATAAGTGCAAAAATCAGGGACAATTTTGAGGTATCTGTGATGGAGAATACCATCAGTATCCAAAGAGAGGGAATTATGGAGTTTGAACAAAGATCAAAGACCAATCTTTAATTTTAAAAAAAAGGTATCTTAGTATGTAATTTTACTATCTCTTTTATTTTATTTTTTTCTTTAAGGATATGATTTCTCCCAACACATTTAATTTTGATCAATGTATAGCATGGAAGCAATGTAAAGACTATTAGCCTCCCTTCTGTGGGGGGTGGGGTGGGGGGAGGGAAGCGAGATTGGGGAAAAAATTGTAAAATTCAAAAAAACTATTAAGAAATAGAAAAAAGAAATAAACTAGGACAAAAATATAAATTGCTAAAAATGGAGCAGGTTATAGCAGTGGCTACAAAGGATATGAAGAGGTAAAAATGATTAACCTATATTATTTATGGCGACTCCTGGGTACTCCATTTTCTTTGGAAGGATACCATAATGAAAATATCATATACCAGTGGAGCACCACTCAGTCACATGCTGTGTTAATTGGATTTTTCCTGTATACTTGAGGTCCTTGTTGGTGTTTAGTTTCCCAATGTACAGTGTTCATGTTGCCAAGGTACAGTTATGATTATACGCCTAGTTGGGTATCATGAATTCAAGGTGAAAGCATTTCTTTCTAGTATTTATAAGGTTGTTGAAAATTATAGTATGTATATGTCATTTAATTTTTTTTTCTATAGACTTATAATTTACATTCTTGAGTCAGGATTAGGGAGGATATGGACCTGTAGTTTCATTGTTGCAGGGAGCTAGCCTGAGTTAAGGAAATTTCCTCTACCAGTACAGAACTAAAACTGTTCTACAATTTATAATCTTAGAGAATTGTCTGGAACATTAAAAAATGTAGTGTCAGAATCACAAAGCTGTGTTTTGGAGGCAAGCCTAGAATCTAGCATTGACTTTCTTATTCTGTGTTATAGGTTACCCATAGGATGTTCCTTTCTTACAAAAGGGTTCTGGCTTGGGGCTCAGGTAAATGTATTGCTCCTATGGGAGCCTGGCACCAAAGAAAGGGTAGCAGATTTTTTTCTCACACTTTGTGGACATTCTATCCCCCAAATTCAAGAAAAAAAACCTCTTAAATAAAAGTTAAGTCTGGCTTATGTCTAGTGTCTCCTCATAAAGGAATTAATAGGGTCTCTTCTAGAGAAGGTACTTAAAGTATCTACATATTAAATATAGGAAAGATATTTTAATTTCCTCTTATCCCCAAAAGAAATACTCAATGAAAGACTGGGAAGCACAAATAATTAGATTGACAAATAATTAAAACGCGAAACAGTATCCCATCACTCCTATTATACTTTGTAGGGGATATAAGGTAGAGCTGTATTTCAGATCTGTCTTATTAAAAAAGTTCCAACGTCTAGATCTTCTGCCTATCCAGGCATGATTCTTTAGACTTTAGCTGCTGAATCTTCTTAGCAGTGGTACCCCTTCTAAGAATTGTCCCTGAATGTTAGCTGGGCAATTAGTCTTCTGCACTTATTGAATTTAGCAATAATTGACAGAAGACAGAGAAGCACAACCTCAAGATTTCTCATAACCTGGGCTCAAAGGAAAGAAATACAAAACAGAAGGGACAACCGGTGATTTGAGGTGTTGTCTCAGTTTTGCCTAGGCAAGTACATATTATTGCTCTCTAGTGAGTACAATTAGCATTGCTAAGAGATTTTTGGGCTGGGTTGATATTAGGGGCTGGAGTGGGGATGAAGAAAAGCTTTTGAAGTCCAAGAGGCCATATGGAAAGATAACTTGTAGGGGTAGCTAGGTGGCACAGTGGATAAAAGCACAGGCCTTTGAGTCAGGAGGACTTGAGTTCAAATTCGGCATCAGACATTTAATAATTACCTAGTTGTGTGGTCTTGGACAAATCACTTAACCCCATTGCCTTGCAAAAAAAAACTTAAAAAAAAAAGAAAGATAACCTGTAAAGCTTTAGGGGCTCAATGGCCAAACAGCTTTGACAGTGCACTGGGTTATAGAGGATACTTGAGGATCCAACCAAGGGGTCTACTGATTATGCTTGTCCTTTAGTAAGGGACTAGAATATGTCCCTCCTTGTGAACTAATGTACACATAGCCATTAACCCCCTGTCCCTATCCAGCAGCTTAGGAATTTTCCTGATGATAGCAGTTATATTTGTTTTATAGATATAAACATTTTCATATAGCAAATTATTTTAAACTTTTTGCCTTTTTCTGAATTGAAAAATGCTAAACTTTTAAGAAATGTTTGACTTTTTGTTTTTTGAAGTTATAGTTAGTTATCAAATCTTAAAAGTGAAAGGAAATTCTGGTGTTTTATGACCTTTTTTTTTATTTTTGCAAGGCAGTGGGATTAAGTGACTTACCTAAGGTCACACAGCTACTTAATTTATTTTTTAGGTTTTTGTAAGGCAAATGGGGTTAAGTGGCTTGCCCAAGGCCACACAGCTAGGTAATTATTAAGTGTCTGAGACTGGATTTGAACCCAGGTACTCCTGACTCCAAGGCCGGTGCTTTGTCCACTGAGCCACCTAGCCACCACCTAGCCTCCACACAGCTAGTTAATTATTAAGTGTCTTAGGTCAGATTTTAACTTAGGTCTTCCTGACTCCTTAGCCTGTCCTCTATCTACTGTGCCATCTTGCGGACTCTGTTTCCACCCGTTTTATGAAAAAAAAATAGTGCAAAAATAGCTGTTTAAATTTATACTCCCGAATTTTAACACACATAGGAGAGCAATTCTGTAATTATTTTCATTACTTCCTCATTCCCTCTGTATCTTTTAGGAGAGTATGAGTCCAGATTCATATATCTTTGAAAATTTTAAGATTTATTTTGCAGGGATTGTTTGTTTCTAAAAATTCCCCTTCTTCAAATCTTCCTCTTATCCTTGCTTTTAAAAAAAGAGCTCTTCTTTGAAGTTTTAAAATTATTGAATAAAATTCTGTTGAATGTTAGTTTGTGATCTTTGTATTATGAAAATACACTTTGAATGATTTTTCAGAAGAAAATTGTTCATGTACTTAGAGAGTTGCCTGGAGCCCTGAGAGTTTAGGCAGTTTCATAGCATGTGCCCCCCCCCCAAAAAAAACCCCAGAGCTATAGTTATACATGTATAATGCATATTAAAATTGAATACATAATATATAACATAATTATTCACTGAATCCAAGTATATATATGCAATCTATTTATTTTCTCTTACTTTTTTCTCTGTTCATTTATACATGTATTTATTTTTCTCTATATTAATAGATACAGTGTAATTATATATAGAAAAATAAATAGAAAAATGGATACATATCTATATCTATGCTGATTGATATGCCTTATATAGAAAAAATAATTGCATATATATGTATACACAATTTCTTGAAAAACACTAGATTTTTTTGTTTTTCTTCCTCTTTTTTTTTTTTTTTTTTTTTTTTTACTTTTCATGTTCTCTACTTACGTTTCCCTAATTCAGGATCAGGAATTATTTTTAAATAAAATTAAACTAACATTTATATTTCCCTTCTGGATGGTATTGTTAGTCTCTTCCTAAAAGGCAAAGTATAATGTATATCAGCTCATTTACTTGGACTTCCTGTTCCCTGGCACTGTATTGAGCCAAGAGGAGGGGTTAGCACTCTATAAGGTATAAGATAAGAAATCATTCAACTGGTATATTTGAAAATGTTACACTGTACTTATTTTTATTGTGGACAAACAGGGAACCGTAATCCTTGTTCACCTTTTCATTTTTTAATCTATAAATTGAAATAGATTTAATATTTTATTCTTAAGCAACAAAAATGATCACAGAGCCATATTTTTCAGGTCTTGTGAAATGGAGGCTGCTTAGGGTTGAATATATGACTGTTCCTGTCTGGAACTTAATTACTTTGTCTCTGGGAGCTATTTAGTCTTAGTCTTTGCATAATTTACAATTTGTCCTTTGAACTTAAATTTACAGAAACCGGAATTGTCTTGTAAATTTATGTCAGTTCAACCTTAAAAGAAAAAAACACCCCTCTGCTTAAAAGAAGTGGTACTTCCTGCTTTCATAAACAGTCATGTGCATAGTTTAGCAAGGCCTGATGCCTCTGGAGCTTTTTTCCTTTATAGCACCATTGAATCACAGTCTTTACAGAAGTACTGCGAATCTTGTGGCCTCATTCTGAACAAAAGGGATTAGAGAAGAAAAATCTCTTGATAAAAGACTTTGGATAGCAAGGGCAGGCAATCTTGGTTGTGAATATTTTCTGATTTTTCCAGAAATCAAGCAGAAGATTGAGCTGCTGATGTCAGTTAACTCTGAGAAGTCGTCCTCTTCAGAAAGGTACAGCTACATCTCTTGCATGAACAATTAATGGTGTAGCACTGCTAAGAAGCAAGCCACTACATTTTTTTCTTGTCAAGTTTGATAGAATGTATTTTATTGTATGCTGGGTTTTGTGCTTTATTTATATTGGTTAAGCTTTATTTGCTGAGGATTTTTTGTATATATTTTTTCAGATAGTGAAATCTAATCAGCTGCAGCATGCAAATCACTATGGGGCATACTGATGGTTTATATATAGCAGTCGTTGAAACCTTAAAAAGATTTTTTTTTTAACAATAAAGAATCCTTTGGTTTCTTCTGAAAATTGCCAATGATTGTTTTTTTCTTTTGTTTTTAGGGGACTGGTACACAATTATTAAGGTTATTTATAAATCTAGGTTGAAAAAATTGAATTTTTTATTGTGCTAAACATGTTGTTATATGGAAAGGGAGTGCCCTTTGTAAATAGCTTAGGAATTGCAAACCCACAGATTAGTCACATTCTGTGAGATAGATATGATGCTTCTTCAAGTCTGTGCTAGGAAATGGAACAGTCACTGCATGCGGTAATGGTTCATGCCTGCAGGTAAGGACAAAATGACTCAGAAGTATTTTTAAAGCAATTATTTCACCTGTCAATCAAATGATAATAATTTAAAATAGATATTTTATGTTTTCTTAGTATTTTGTTACATGAAGTAGAACCAAGAAATTTTTATTTTGAAATTGAAGTAAAGTAATAGTAATTATCTTGGTATAATAAATAACATGGATTTACTGTGTATACTAAACAATATTAAGTATTCAGAATATTAAAGAAGTTATATTGTTTTCCTTTTTCATATTTATTTAATTCATACTGAATAGTGATATTTTACAATTGAATAGCAAGCTTTTTTTGGACAGTGAATTTTATATTTTTGCATTTTTTTAAACTGCAGAAACATAGGTAGTTTAATTTAAAATTAAGAACAATAAAATGCTTTAGACAAAAATGCTTGAGGATGTAATGTTTTCATAAAGGGAATTTAATTTAATGAAATAGTATATAAAGAGTAGTTTTAGACAAAATGATTATTTTAAATGAATTAACTAGTAGAAGGAGGAGATGCATATTTGTCCTTATACCGAGACACTGCATAAATTTCTTATGGGATTAAAAAACATAGCTAAGTAGAGAAAATGGTAGGAATTTTGTTTCCCTTTTCTGATGATTAGAGTTTGACATGATTTTTTCTATAATAACAATATCAAAAGGTTTGTTTCTTGTACTTCTCTGGCTAGCCATAAGATAGTAAACATTCTGTTTTCTGAAGAAAAACAGTCTCATGACCTATGACTATGCTGGTAAAATGGTGGTGATAAGAGAATATGAGGATTGGAGGTGGAAAGAGATTTAGTAGTGAGTAAGACAGGTGCCAAGTATTATTAGAGTGTTGGATTATAGGAACAAGGTTCAGAATTGGTTGATAATGATAACAGTTAATATATTAACCTTTTGGAGAAACATGAATTTTTTAAAGAAACTTGTTGAATATTGAATTAATGCCATTGAGAGAGAAATTAGGAATGGTTGAAATATTTCTATAGAAAAAGAAAGTATTCAAAAAATTTATTAACTGTCTAGTTCATATTACTGCCCAGTACCTTATTGTAATATTGGGGAAAGCAAGAAAGCATATGGTTATGATCAAGTTTAGAAATTAAGCACAGAATACACATATATATGTATATATGTGTATATATATATATATATATATATATATATAATAACTTGGCGTATCATTTTCCTTTTTTAAGTAGTTGGACAAGAGTACAGTATATAATAAATACTTCTACTGAAGTTGACTTATTAGGTTTGCAATTTGAAAATAGTTGTCTTTGGTCCAGATACCATATTAAACATCATTTTGTGATCAGATCTTTTTTTTTTTTAGATAACTTTTCAAGCATGAGGAAAAAGTGAGGGAAAACAAGCATGAGAAAAGGAAATTTAGAAAAAAATCAAGAGAATTTTAAGTACTTGACTTTATGTAAAAAGAAGGAAATTTAGGGGACTTGAACTTCTTGTTATATTATGCTCACGAATTTAATAGTTTAAACTATTTCTGTGTGGACATCTATAAAAAAATTTCATAAATGTATTACCTGTTTCTCTATCCTTTAAGACGATACAAAATTTTGAATTGATAGCTTTGCTTTAATATTATTGTTTTCCAAGTTGACTATGTTTCAGAGATAAAATGTTATTCTTAAAGTTAGTTACAGTTGGAATTTACATTAGCATTGGACAGCCTTGAGTTTTTGAAGATTACAGCCATAGTGGTGACTCTGAAGAGACCAGAAATTATTTTATACTATCGGTATTGTTTCCTCTGAGGAAAGGTTAATCCTTAATTATTTCAGGGAATGAAATGAAGAGATCAGTAACCTCAAACATTATAATATCTATATAAAATCTGAAAGTTTCTATATTATGAACCTAAAGAGTTTTGCATCATGAATTTTTACTTACTTAGATTGATAGTATTGAGGAAAGTAGACAAAACTATATTAGTTGTGACTGAGAATTAATTAGATAAGAAAATTTTCTCATTATTTTTTAAAAGAACGATTGGTGAGTTTTAAAATTTGATTTTTTTTGATTTTTTTGCATTGCCAAAATTTCCCCTTAATATCTCATCCTCTTCTGCTCCCAGATCAACTACCTGATATAATAAGATATTTTTAAAGTCAAAAAAGAAAATAACAAATATAACAGAACTGGTTAATATATCTAAAAAGTCTGAAAAATTATGGACCTCTCCTTTCTGAAAAGAGGTGTAGTTGGAGTGTCTTTGTTGATGTTATCTTAATTAGTAATTTTGTAACAGCCACTTGATTTTTTTTTGTTTTTTTTCTGTTAGTCATTTTTTATATTGTTTTCTTGGCTGCACTTACTTGACTCTATTATTATGAATGGATCTTTCCATGCTTCTCTGTATTCATCACATTTGTCATTTCTTATAACACAGTAATAGTCCATTGTTTTCATGTATCACTATTTGTTTAATCATTTTCCAATTGATAGGCATCTAATTTGTTTCCATTTATTTGCTATAACCAAGAATGTTTTCATATAAATATGTTTTATATATGTATATACAATACATAATCATATATACTTATATGTGTGTACCATTTTAATATAAATCATCTCCTTTTGGCATTATCTTCATGGTGCAATTCTGCTTCAAAGAGTTATGTATGTTTTAGTCACTTGATTTGAATAATTGCAAGTTGATTTCCAGAATGATTACATTATGCCAACCGTGCTTATCTTCCTATAATTCTTCTCTTCTGCCCCTATTTTATAATTTTATCAATTTCCATGGAATGAAGTGTACTGTTGTTAGTATTATTTTGACTTTAATTTTTCTTATAATTAGTTATTTTGTGCAGTTTTCCTATGGTTTTTAATAGCTTACACTTCTTCAAGAATTGTGGGCATTTTTTGAACACTTAACTTTTGAGTATGACTTTTGATCTCATATGTTTGTATGAGTGTGCAAATATAAATGTGTCTATATCTCTATCTCTATCTCTATATATATCTGTTAATTGTTGATATATACCTTGGATACCAACTCTTTTTTTTCTTTTTTGGTTTTTGCAAGGTAATGGGGTTAAGTGACTTGTCCAAGGTCACATAGCTAAGTAAGTATTAAGTGTCTGAGGCTGATTTGAACTCAGGTCCTCTTGACTCCAGGGTCAGTGCTTTATCAACTCAGCCACCTAGCTACCCCTAACAATTCTTTGCCTCAAAAAAATATTTCCTCCCATTTGAATATTTCCTATATCTCATTTTTGCTTGTAAAAAGTTTTCAGTTTAATGTGATCAGTTATTTGTTATGCCTTTAGTAATTGCCTCTAACTCTTGTTTGATTAAGAATATTCATCTTTCTCATACCTGTGAAAGATACATGACTTCTATTTTTCTTATGTTAGGATTTTTTATTATTTAGGCTATATATCTAATTAGAGTATATTCTGAGATGGTGTCAGATGTTGGTTTGAGCTTAGTTTCTGCCAGTTTTCCAAATTTGTTTAAAAGGGAGTTCTTCCCTAAATACATTATATTTTCTTGTAATTGAACACTGGATTATTGAATTCTGTTATTTTAAGTTTTCCCTTATCTAGTCTGATACTTTCATATGCCTCTCTGATTTTAAACTAATACTACAGTTTTACTTTCAAATTACTCCTTCTTCCCAGTAGAATTCTGCCTTGTAGCAAAGAAACACTTTTAAATTAACCAAAGTAATTCATTACAGAAAAGAGGACTTATATAGCTCATGTAATCATTACTCACATCCTTATAACCATAGCTCACACTATATGATAAATCAAGATTAATAGGTACTTAGTCTGAAATCCGATGTATAATTTTTAAAAATTGTGATTAGTATGGATATTGTTCTTTTGGTTCTGCTTAATTACTTTATTCTGAAGCAGTTCTTATTATATTAAATTTCTGAACCATTAGATTCATTAGTTCTACCATTTCTTAATTGATGGGTATCTACTTGCTTTCCCCCAAATTGCTAATATGCTTATTTTGATATATGTAGGACCATTGTATTTATCTTTGATCTCTCTTTTTTTTTTTTTTTTAGTTTTTTGCAAGGCAAATGGGGTTAAGTGGCTCACCCAAGGTCACACAGCTAGGTAATTATTAAGTGACTGAGGTCGGATTTGAACTCAGGTACTCCTGACTCCAGGGCCGGTGCTCTATCCACCACGCCACCTAGCTAACCCCATATCTTTGATCTCTTTAGCTTATATGTCCAAGTCTTTAAATATATGAATAATTTAGTTACTCTTTTCTGGTGTAATACAGATTGTATTCTCTAATATTTTGAACACTTCCTAATTCCGCCAGTAGTATATTCCTTTAAAAAAATTCAAGGGCAGCTAGGTGGAGGGGGGCTGTGGGGTGGCTAGGTGGCACGGTGGATAGAGCACCGGTCCTGGAGTCAGGAATCCCTGAGTTCAAATCCGGCCTCAAACACTTAATAATTACCTAGCTGTGTAGCCTTGGGCGAGCTACTTAACTCCATTGCCTTGCAAAAAAAAATATTCAACGAAGATTTTTTTTGAATTTTTGTGAGTTTTAAATTTTCTTTCTCCACCCCTCCATCCATTCAGAAAGCAAGAAATCGATACCCATTATAATATACATAAAATTATGCTAAACATTTCCACATGAGTTACACTGTGAAAAAAAGGCAAGAAAAATAAAGAGAAAAAATATGCTTCAATCTGCACACAGAAGTCATCAGTTCCTCTGTCTGGTGATGGATATTTTTCATTATGAGTCCCCAAGTGTCTTATGAATCATGATATTTATTAGAATAGTTATCTTTCCACACTTGCTTATTACATTATTGCTATTACTGTATACAGTGTTTTCTTGCTTTGCTCACTTTATTTTGTATCAGTTCATAAGTTTTCCAGGTTTTTCTGAAATCATCCACATCACCATTTCTTAAAGCTTCATAGTATTTCATCACTACCGTATACTACAACTTGTTCTCCCCTTTCCCAATTGATAGACATTCCCTCAGTTTTCATTTCCTTATCATAAGAAAAAGAACTACTATAAATGTTTATGCATATATGAATCCTTTAATTATTTTCTTCCCCTCGTGGTAATGACAATATAATAGTAGTAGTATTGCTGGAACAAAGGGAATGCAAAATTTCATGTCTTTTGGGTTTAATTCCAAGTAATCCTCCAGAATGCTGGAACCAATTCATGTACCATTAACAATACATTAGTGTGCCTATTTTCCTTTTTCTTTTTTCATTTTTGGTTTTTGCAAGGCAGTGTGGTTAAGTGACTTGCCCAAAGTCACACAGCCAGGTAATTATTAAGTGTCTTAAGACTGAATTTGAACTCAGGTTCACCACCTACCTGTCCCATGCCTATTTTTTTATATCTCCATCAGCATTTATCATTTTTCTTTTCTGTCATTTTAGTTAATATGATAGCATTAGATGTTCCCTCAGAGTTGTTTTAATTTGCTTTTGTGTTTATCATTACGAGTGATTTAGGGAATTTTTTTCATGTAACTATTGAGAGCTTTGATTTCCTCTTCTGAAAATTATACATTCATATCCTTTGATCAATTATGAATTCAAAAATAGATCTTATTTTTATACATTTGATTCAGTTTCCTATGTATTTGAGAAATGAGACCTTTATCAGAGAAACCTCCTGCAAATTTTTTCCCTGAGTTTTCTTCTTTCTTTTTAATTTTGACTGTATTAGTTTTTTTAATTAAAAAACTTTTGATTTTATTATAATCAAAACTATCCATTCTACCCATTATATTCTCTTGTCTTTTGTTTGATCTTGATCTCTTATTCATAGATCTGACAGGTAGTTTTTTTTCTGCTCCCCTAATTTGCTTTAGATATTCTACTTTATGTCTAAATAAATTTGAGCTTTTTTGGTTATATAGTGTGGATGTTGGGCTGTGCCTGATTTCTGCCATGCTACTTTACCAGCAGTCTTCTTTGAAGAGTGAATTCTTTTCCCATTGCTTGCATTTTTGGGTCTGTCAAATAAAAAGTTACTGAGCTCATTTGCTTCTGTTTAAGTATGGTTACCTTCTTTTATAGTATACCTACATTCCATTGTTAACCACTGTATTTCTTATCCTCCACCAGTTTGTTTTGATGATTACTACTTTCTAGTATAGTTTAAAAATTCACACTGCTCCCTCTTTACTTTTTATCAGTTCATAAGTTTTCCAGGTTTTTCTGAAATCATCCACAACACCATTTTTTTTCCTTTGGTTTTTGCAAGGCAGTGGGGTTAAGTGACTTGCCCAAAGTCATACAGGTAGGTAATTATTAAGTGTCTGAGGCTGAATTTGTACTTGAGTTCTCCTGACTCCAGATCTGGTGTTCTATCCACTGTTCCACCTAGCTTCCCTATTACATCACCATTTCTTAAAGCTTAATAGTTTTTAATCCCTATCATATACTACAACTTGTTCTTCCTTTTCCCAATTGATAGACATTCCCTCAGTTTTCAATTCTTTTCTCTTCCTTCACCTTTTTAAAAATTAATTCTTTGTATAATTCTTGACCTTTTATTCTTTCAGTTGATTTTATTGTTTTCTTTGGTAGATTGATTGTATGGCACAGAGGAAACATACTAATTTAGGTTGGAATTGTTACTTTTCTTATATTGACTTGACCTATTTATGAGCAATTAATATTTACCAGTTGTTTAGGTTTGTATTTATGTGAGGAGTTTTTTGTAATTGTGGTCATATATATCTTAGATAGATTTATAAGTATTTACCCTGTCTCAGTTATTTACTGGGATTTCTCTTTTAATCTCTTCCTACTGGATTTTGTTGGTAGTAAATAGAATTGCCAATGTTTTGTATTTATTTTATGTCCTAAAACTTCGTTAAGTGTTAAGTATTTTGGCTAGTTTTAATTGATTCTTTTGGTTCTCTAACATCTTATTATGTATATAGAGTAATTCAATTTCCTTTTCTTATTGCTATAGCGAGCATTTCTAATATAAAATTTAATAATAATGGTAATGATGGATATCCTTCCTTTGCTCCTGGATCTTACTGGGGGGACTTCTAGTTAACCCCATTAGAAATTCTACTTGCTTTTGGTTTTATATAGACACTATCATTTTAGGTAAAGTGCCATTTATACTTAACGTTTTCTAATGTTTTTAATAGGAATAGGCAGTATATCTCATCAAAAGCTTTTTTCTGCATCTATTGATATAATCATATGATCTGTTATGAACAGTTATGCTTACAATTTTCCTAACACTGAACCAGCTCTGCATTCCTGGTATAATTAGCTTTTCTCTTTTGATGTTTAATTGGGGATTTTTAATTTGTTGTTTTTCTAATTTTTAAAAATTGAATGCCCAGTTTATTCCTCTAACCTTTCTTTTACTTATGTAAACATTTTAGATCTAAATTTTCTCCTAAATGATTCTTTTACTGCATCCCACAAAATTTGTTTTCTCATTGTTGTCATTATCTTTAAGGAAATTGTTGTATACCTGTGATTTGTTCTTTGACCTACACATTCATTGTGATTAGATTATATAGTTTCCAGTTAATTTTTAATTTTTAATTTTTATTTTAATTTTTTTTTTAGGTTTTTGGAAGGCAAACAGGGTTAAGTGGCTTGCCCAAGGCCACACAGCTAGGTAATTATTAAGTATCTGAGACCGGATTTGAACCCAGGTACTCCTGACTCCAGGGCTGGTGCTTTATCCACTATGCCACCTAGCTGTCCCTTTCCAGTTAATTTTTAAATTATGCTTCCAAGTCCTTTTATTGCATTATAGTCAGAAAAGACTTTTTAATATTTCTGCTTTTTTGTAATTGCTTTTGAGGTTTTTGTGTACTAATTCATGATGAGTTTTTGTTGTCATGCAGAGCCGATTAAAAGGTTCTTTCTATTCACATTTATAATTTCCCAAAAGTCTACTTTATTTAACTTTTAAAAATTCTATTCATTTTCCTACTTTCTTTTAAAATTTTAGATATATTCTATCTGAAAGGGGTAAAGTGAGGTCCCTCCCTAGTATAGTTTTGCTTTTTATTTGTTCATGTAATATATTGAACTTCTAGAATTTAGATGATATACCATTTGGTGCATATATGTTCAGTTTTGATATTGATTCATTGTCTATTGTACTTGGTCTGCTTTTTAAAAAAAATTTATTTAAGGCAATGGGGTTAAGTGACTTGCCCAAGGTCACAAGTATTAAGTATCTGAGGCTGGATTTGAACTCGGGTCCTTCTGACTCCAGGGCCACTGTTCTATCCAGTATACTACCTAGCTGCCTCCCCAGTTGCTTTGCTTTTTCCTTTCTCTTAAATCATAGTTTCTATCCCTGCCTTTTGTACTTAAGCTGAAGGAAAATAATTTCCTACTCTCTTTCTTTGTCTTATACTGTCTCTCTCTCTCTTTCTCTCTCTCTCTCTCTCTCTCTCTCTCTCTCTCTCTCTCTCTCTCTTTGGTTTTTGCAGGCAAATGGGGTTAAGTGGCTTGTCCAAGGCCATACAGCTAGGTAATTATTAAGTGTCTGAGGCCGGATTTGAGGTACTCCTGACTCCAGGGCCAGTGCTTTATCCACTGCACCACCTAGCCGCCCCTCTTATAGTGTCTCTTGTAAATAACCTATTGCCCTGTTCTTGTTCTAATTCTGCTTTCCTCTTCTGTTGTGGATGAGTTCATTTCATTCACATTCACAGGTGTCATTGCTAAATATCTATTTCACTTCCATCCTATTTTTTTCTACTTGTTGTCTCCTCTCTGTCTCCCCTCCCCAAAAGTCTGTTTTACTTTTGATTACTGCTTGCTTTAATCTATCCTTCTTCTTATGCCCCTTCCCTTTTCTTTTATAATCTTCCTTTCCTTCTTTTGGGCAACAAGAATTTCTATACCCAACTATATATACATATATACATATATACATATATACATATATACATATATACATATATATATATGAACGGGTTCAATGAAAGAAGACTATATATATATGTACCTGTTCACATGAGAATTTAGCATTATCTCCCCCATTTCCTCCTTCATTGTAAAAACTTTTCTTTCATCCCTCTTTTATGGGAGATAATTTCTACCTTTTTCTCTCCTTTCCTCCTGTAAATGCATCCATATTTCTCATCCTTTTCCTCTTATTTTTAGATTATTCCAACATAATAGATTCACTCATGCCTTCAGTTTAAAGGGGCTCTTTGTAACTGCCTAAAGATGATAATGTTTATTAGGGATAAATGTATCATTTAATTTTATGGGAATATAAGTAATTTAACATTATTAAATTATTATGGTTTCTCATATTTATCTTTTTTATTCTCTGCTAAATATAATATCTTAAAAAAAGTCAAGGTCTTTATAGTATCCAGGGCTTCCTCCAGTCATCCTGATCCATATCTGCCCTGTGGACCTGGATGACACTGGAGGAGAAAGTGAGGCTGTCGACTTTGTCAGCCCTCCCTCACTTTAATCCAAGTCACTTGCATGTCATGGCATCAACTCCCTGAAATCATAGTTTGATTTGAGAATGACCAACAACAGCAAGGAGATAAATAATTAAAAATTACTAAATTCAAAATAAAATAAAAGAATACAGCACAGACCAATGCAGTTTCTAATTTTAATTATATTTCAAATAGGAATGGATGGGAAGAGGTTGTTAGGGTTTTTTTGTTTGTTTGTTTGTTTTTTTTTGGTGAGAGCCATTTACTCACAGGGTGGTTGACCAGAGTCGAATCACAGTTCTTTTTAAAAATAAGGATCACTTGAAGTAATGTTAAATTTTAAAGGTCACAGAAGCCAAGGAACCTCATGTTTATGTTTCAGTGAGAGTTCTTGTGGCTTACGTTAGGGGGCTGTAGTTTTCTTTAATCACTTCTGGCTATACCACATATGGAGGATTTTTTTTTTTTTGGTTTTGGTTATACATTTAAACAAGGATATTAATATCCAGAAGACGACAGCTAGGGTGCTCTAAATCATTGGAGAATGGGTGGAATGATGTGAAGAGGTTTAGCTTGAAGCTTGGGAGATTTAGGGTGATAGTATAGTAATTTACATTTTTTTTTTTAGAAGCCAGCCATGTGAATCAAAATAGACTTGTCTTTCTTAGCCCCTATGGTTTGAACTAGTAGTAAATGGTAAGGAGGATATTTAAGCTTAATACGTTTTTGGGAAATGCTGTTAGGTGTTTATAAAAGTTTGGGTTTCCTTCAGGATAGAGTTACTTGGTTCTTCTTCATTGGTAGGCTTTATCTGGAGTCTTCATGATGACTTCTTAGGTATGTTGTAGGGGATCATTCAGATAAGGACTGGTTTAAATGATTGCTAAAACTCTTTGATACCAACAGTTATATAGAGAGTTTTTTTTAAATTACATTTTATTATTGAATGTGGGAGGGAGGAAATTTTGCTTAGCTAATAATTTAAATGATAGGCATAGAACATTAATAAGAGGATAACAAAGTTATTGTTTTCCAAATTATAGAAAGTTCATTTGATATCAATATGGCATAGTGATAGAGGGCAGATATTGCAATCTGGAATACCTGGGCTCAAGTCCTCTTTTTAATATGCATTAGCTTTATGACTATGTATGAGTCACTTAACGTTTTAGTACCTTAGTAACTCATTAAGACAATGCTAATTTTCCCTGGTAGAAGGAGTTTTTGCAAAGAAATTAATTACATCAAAAGTCATAATTTTGGACCTTACCAGATTTCATTTAAAGGAAAGAGAAAGACATGATGTCTATTCACTGTTGAAAATCTACTGTAGGCATTTACACAATTGAATTTTATAGGATCATAGAATCAGAGCTGCAAGGAATCTAGGAGAACATCTAGTCCAACCACTCATTAGGTGTGGAAGCTGAGACCTGAGACTTTCCCAAATAATGGATGATTTACTCGGGTTCTTTTGACTTCAGATTCATTGCTCTTTCCCTACAACATGGTAATTTTCTAGTTTTGTAATAAATTTTGAGATGATCTTTTAACAAAAGGGGAAGTATGTAAGCTTGGTAATTATTAATTTGGAGCTTATTCAAAGCATATGGTTTGGATGATGGTAAGTCAGAATTTAGAGGAACTGGGAGAGAGGGGGTGGAGGGAAAGACTAAGAAAATTTTACTTTACTCTGGAGGAGGGATGGGAGTGGGTGTAGATATGATAGAAGTGATATAATTTGGAACTTGAAACTAAAGATAAACATAAGGAATTTGGAGGAAGTAATGTTCTATAAGTACAGCAGACAAAACGTTAATTTTGCAAGAGATTTTGAATTGATTGAATGGGATTGATATTGTAGGATTGGAGATAATAAAATCATTCACAGATGACTAATGGATAAATGAAAACTTTTACTAGAGCTACTGATCAAGAAATCCTATTTGAATATTTGTTTAATGTGGAAACACTCTTGGGTTCTCTATAGTTCAGCTGGTAGGTCATATTCTCTGGTAGGCTAAATCAGAAAGACTTCTAGTGTATACTTAGTGAATGTGTGATACACACATATGTGTATGTTTGTGTATGTATATATATATTTAATGCACACATTTATATGCATAGAAACAGATATGTCATTTTTTTTCTGTCTACTCATGACCTTTACTTGGCCATAGAAAAGTTATGAGTGACCTGAATTGGAAAAGGAAGTACCCACATTGATGCAATCGCAAATCTTTTAAGTTAGAAGACAAAATTAAAATTCAATAAACCTTTTTCCCAACACTAGTTGAGTGTGGGACATTCATGTCCTAGGTGCTGAAAATATATTTTTTTGAACTTTTCTTTTTCCCCCATTATATAAATATTTTTTTTCCAATGGTAGTTTCTACCAGTCATTTTTTGGCAAGCTTTTGAGTTCTACAATTTTTTTCTCCCTCCCTTTCTTCCCCCCTCCCCCCCCCAAAAGAAGGCAATCTGATATAATCTTTGCATTTATATCCATGGTAGGCACAGATCAAAATTGAATGTGTTGTGAGAGAAGAAACAGCTCCAAAAGGAAGAAAGAAAATATCAGAGATTGCAAAATTGCATAAAACATATGACAACTTTTAAAAATTGAAGATAATAAGCCTTGGTTTTGTTCAAACTCCATAGTTTCCACTTTGGATACAGATGGTATTCTACATCACAGATCTCCTAAAATTGTCCCTGGTTATTGCACTTATGGAGGGAGCAAATTCATCATGGTTGATCACTCTATGTTGTTATTAGTATGTACAGTGTTCTTCTGGTTCTGCTCAGCTCACTCAAGGTGCTGAAAATAAAATGGTATATATGGCACTAATATTTTCAATGGAATTGTAAGGGAAAGGGAAATAAGTGTTTAAAAAAGACCTAGGACAAGTATTGTAAGAAATTTGAAAAGGAAGAGATCACTTATTACCTGAGACCAAGGTATTTGAGTTGGACTTTGAAGAAAGGCAAAGATTCCAATAGATCTAGATGGAAGGCCCCAGGGATCCAATTCTAGCCATTGAGATCAGAACAGAATGAGAATATAAATAGAAGTTCTGCATGTCTTCTTTTGCTGCTTGGGTAATGTCCTATTCTCATATATTGAGAGCTATCTAAAATTTCTACTATTAGAGTAATTCCTTCCAATGAAAGTTTAAAAAAATCAGTTTGGGGTGAGAGGTGTGTGTGTGGTGAGCAACTCTGTTTCAACAGAAGAAGAGAAATTGCTACTGTTTTAGATAAGAGTCTGAGTTACATTTTTATAAGATATAAAGGGAGAGAGATATGGTAGGAGTCCATTCCAGGCCACCACTGCAAAGGCACAGAGACAGAAGAGGTGAGAAAGATTATATTCAAAGGCAAAATCATTTCTTTACAAAGTATATTTTACATAAAATGAAATAGTATAAAGTTTTTTTTTCTAAATTTCTAAGTTTGAGTCAGAATTAAACTCACAATTAACCATTCACAATCATTTGGATGTTACTAAATTTTGTTCTGAGGCTTCCAAGAGGTTTATCTACTGTTCATCTCCCAAATTTTATAGTCACACGTATTTGAAGCAAGATGACTAAGAATTCCTTTGATTTTTTTAAACATCTTGAATAGACTCTATAACAATTCTCAGTAATTCATTCTAATATTTAATGACTCAATAAGGAAATTTTTCCTTTTATCTATTTGTGTCTCTTATTTGTAGCAGCATTTCTATCATTCCTGTCTTCTTCCCACTGCTTATCTGAACTCCATCCTTGGTTCCCTGGTCCTAATAGGTAGCCTTTTGCCTTTTTTTTTGTCAGACTAGAAATAACACACACACACACACTCTCTCTCTCTCTCTCTCTCTCTCTCTCTCTCTCTCTCTCTCTCTCACTTCCATTCCCTCTCTATACCATACCTTCTTTAAGAGGAGGAGGAAGGGAATAAGCATTTCTTAAGCATAGCTTATATATCAGACACTATGCTAAGCTCTTTAAATTTTCCCATTTTAAAGTTGAGAAAACTGAGACAGAGATTAAGTGACTTGCCCAGGATAACACAATTAGTTAGGTGCCTGAAGTATATGGACTCAATTTTTCCTCTAAAGTGCGCTACCTGGCTTCCTTCTCTATTCAGATAACATCTGCAATCTTCCACATGAAACCCATACTCTGTCTCTGGGTCCCTCAGTTCTCTTAAATGTACTTTTGTCTCAAATTTCCCCCTTCCCCTTTAGAATGTAAGGACTCAGAAAGCAAGGAATTTTACTTGTCTATATTTGTATTTCTAACACTTGGTACTGTGCTTGGCACATAAATGTTCTATATATCTATCTTGCTATCAATCACCACATATTTCTACTTACATCTCAATGAAGATGCTGCTCTGTTAGTTCTATAATTCTTGTTATAATGTACTATCTCAATTTTTTTCAAGCATAATAATTCCATTTCTTTTATATTTCTCAGATTTTTTTCTCAGTAAGAAAAACAAATTGATATTGTCTCCATTTTTGTAAATTATTGTATTCTATTTAACTGTAGAAATTTTGAATAATCATCTAAGCCATTTTTCTTTGTTTTTAAGTTCAGAAGTACATAGATTCAAAAGTTCAGTCTTTCTGGCTGAAGTTTAAAAAGTTCAGTTTCCCTATAAATCAGTTAATTAAAAGGAACTTGGTATCTCTATTCCACTAAGAGTCTTTCAAGAAAGTTTGGACACAATCATCAACAAGATGGAAGGGTGGTTGCTAGCCCTGATATACCTGATCTCTAGCCAATCATTTGTGATGCTTCTGATGTTATAACCCAACAAGTTACTTTCCCCATTTATAATATAGATTTCTATTTTTTTGCATGCTCCTCATTTTGTCTGTAAAAGTTATCTATCTGTCCTCATTCAGTCTTCTGGTTTGCTAAGGGTCTAAAGACACCTTTTATTGGTAACCACTACCCTTACCAATAAATTAAAGGTGCTTAGAGTTTTGTGCCTCAGTTTAACTTCATTTTAATCATGACAATATGCTTTTTACTATAAGATTGTTACAGGATGTTGAGAAGCAAAAATTATTAAAGGAATGGAAATTCAATCTCATGAAAAAAGGTTGAAGTTTGTTTAGTATTCTGTTTTGACTAAAAAAAGGGCTAGTTATTGTATTTGCACATACTGTCATAAACTATCAGACAAGGCAGCAGAGAGGAAAGAATATGAAAATTGGGAATATGATACACTATTTTCGCTTGAATTTTACCTCTTGCTATATAAGTTTCTGTAAATCTTAATTTCTTTATTCCTCAGTTTTCTCATCTCATAGTTACCACCAAGCAGGAAAGTCTTCACATATGACCCCAATAATGTACAATATCTCTTGTCTAATGCCAGTCTAGTGAAATTCAAGGAGAGTACTCACCAGAGGGTCTGTTGGGTAATGAATTTTTTTGGCCATGGAAACTATGAGAAATTTAAGTTTCAATTAGATTTAAATAAGTACAAGAGGAAAAACTAATAAAAGTTACAGATCCTCCAAGTACTCAAATAAATCTAAATCAATATTGATCATCAGAAAGATCACCCAGCTAATAAAAGGCTGAGTTAAAACTCGAACCATGTCCAAGACTATTCAGTTTTACATTGTTCCTTTACTTACTATTTCCACCTATTTTTGTCAAAACTGGAAATATAAAAGATACATAATAAATGTTCAGTCAAACAAGTTTTTGTACTAATATTGAGATATCATGATTATTCCAAGTTCCCTTGATTTCTGGAATGTGGAATCAGAAAAAAGTTGGTATTAGAACTCAGGTACCTCATGTTCAGCCCTATTTCCACTACTCCACAGTGCCTTTTTAATTTTGTTACTAAAAATTTCTGTACTTTAAGACATGGTTTGCCAACTTATCCATGAACCCACGAATTTTAAATTATCATCTCCAAGTCAGCTGCCATCATTTAAAAACACATTGAAACAAAGACTCTCAGAGGGAATATAATGTGTTAACACCCATGTTGGCAAATAATTCATACCACTATTCCAAAAAATCAAAAGCAACTCTCTACAAAGAAAAGTTTGTGAATTCCTGTTATAAAATAATTCTATGTAACAATTTCGTTGTTATAATTTCTGTGTGGTCACTTTACCACAAATCAAAAATTCACCACTCAGGTTTTACTGTTAATTTTCCTTTCATTTTAAAACTTAAATACAGAAGTAATATTGTGTTACCTATCTCTTAGTTTCCTTTTGATGTAAAAATTTAGGGATTCCTAATCTTAAATCTAATTAGATTTATATATGATCTAGGAAAAAAGCAAGACCCAGGGTTGAGACAAACACTTTTTAATTGGATGGAATGGAAAAGTAGAACTTTTAACTTGAGGAACTATTTGGGATTGCCCAACCTGGATTGTCTAGGGACAGCTTGTGGATAGGAGAGGGAATGTTAAATACAATATTTGCTTAAGATAAGCCACTAAAGTTGGCCTCCAAATACATATGCAAGTTCTTTGATTATGCAGTATTATTATTGCTGTTATTATTTTTATAATTAACAAATTATAAAGTGTATTTGTTTCATTCTTACAGGTATTATGTAGTATTGGCATAGGTGATATATCATTTTAATGAATATGCAGTAAATGATAAGAGGGTATAACAGTTAAAACAATTAGATTTAAGATTAGGAATCCCTAAGTTTTTACATCAAAAGGAAACTATGAGATAGGTAACATAATATTACTTTTGATTGTGAAATTACATGACTTTATTATTTACAGCTTGCTTTTCTTTAATAAAAGAAGTAGCATTCAAAAAAATTAACCTTCTCTGTCTCTCTCTTTGTGATTGGCCTTCCCTTTTCTCCATTTTAATAGGTTGTTTCAGCAACCTCCTTATTTTCTTTGTCCTTTTTATTTTGGTTATTCTATCCTTATCTTCTCTCTTTCCTTTCACTGGAGGGGGGGAAGGAAAAAGAGAAAAGTAAAACTTTTTTTGGGGGGGTTTTTTTTTTGCAAGGCAAATGGGGTTAAGTGGCTTGCTCAAGGCCACACAGCTAGGTAATTATTAAGTGTCTGAGGCCGCATTTGAACTCAGGTACTCCTGACTCCAGCGTGGGGTGCTCTATCCACTGCGCCATCTAGCTGCCCCAAAAAGTAAAACTTTTGTAAAAAATATCCCAGTTAAGCCATTCAAGAAACCGAAGAGGCCCCTCAGACATATGTCCCCAGACATATCTAGAAAATATACCAGACCAAATCATTTTTGGGGAAAAAAAACTAACTAAAAGTAACACTGAGTTAGTTTTCCAGTCCAAATTATCACAGGGAGATTCACAGATGTTTGCAGAAATTGGGGGACAAGTGTGGCAGCACACTTTTCCATTCTCAGAGAGACTGCACATTCCAGAGTAAGACAAGGTTCCATACCTATATACCAGGAATACCACAAGAGGATCAAGTACAGTGAACATATCCATTGCTCACTCTCCAATTATAGATCACAAATCAAGGTCTGAGGAGAAGAGAACTTTTACCTAGGGGTGTTCTTGTGGAGATAGTGAACAGTGATAAGTCTAGGCAGCAAGGGAGGAACAAGTTTGGAACCAAGAAGCAGCTTGTGTAACTTGGAACCCAGAAACAAGGGAGGGTTTTAGTTTCATTTTTTAGCCTAGACTGAACCCACTGAACCCTCCAGAAGAATAATCAGGACAGGAATTGCAAACCAAAGGGAAGCCTATAATTCTGTTCCTTTAAATCAGACCCCATATGGGGCAGCTATCAGACTGCCCTGAAATATAACACTCTTGGAGCACAGAAGGGTTGCAGATCCCCAACCTGAATTGTCCTTGAGATTAATTCAATACTCAGAACACCTAGAAAGAAGCAACTGGTGCATTTCTTCAGAAGCACGTCTTCGGAAGAGCCTGATCTTAACATGAAACCCAAAGTTAGGAAGTTGTTTGGAAGAAGAAACAAAAAAAAGAAGAATTATACCATAAAAATCTATTATGGTAACAGAATACTTAAAATAAATGCAGAAGAGAATGATCACAAAACATTTACAAGCAAAACTTTAAAGAAAAATACAGCTTTGGCACGAATTCAATAAGAATTTGTGAAGCAAGAGTTAAAAAGAAAACATACATGCATATGTATATTTGGTTTTTGTAAGACAGTGGGGTAAAGTTACTTGCCCAAGGTCACTTAACTAGGTAATTTAAAGTATTTGAGTGTGGATTTGAACTCAGGTACTCCTGACTCCCAAGACCAGTGGTCTATCCACTGTGCCACCTAGCTGCCCCTGAAAACATTCAATATTTCTATAAGTGAATTGAGAGCTCTAGAGGGAAAAAAATTGAAAAGAAATGAGAACTATGAACGAAAGAATTGGAAAGAGAATTAAAGTGACATGAGGTGTAAAATTTTGCCTGCAAAACTAACTCCCTGAAAAGAGAATAGAAGAAATAGAAATGAAGTATTCTATGACACAATAAGAAATGTCATATTTCCCCATGTATATGATGCACCTTAATTTTGGGTCCCGAAATTTGAAAAAAAGTATTACGTAAAGTTATTGAATTCAAGTTTTATTCATCATAAAATTCATACAATTCTTCACCACTGCCAAAACTCCCATCCATGACGAATCATTATCTTAGAAGAGGCTCTGACTGCTCTCCTGCCTGTGCTGTGGTCTGTGGTTGACCACAAGCACTTCCTGGGCTGATGCATGGACACTTGCTTAGTCCATTCTGTTTCATGAACCTGAAGCACCAATTGTGACCTCCTTTGAAATCAGTCACTTCTTTTGCATCAGCAATTCTTCTGGCTTCATGCTGAACCATCTTTGTGGACACAGTAATTCCATTTGCCCTTTGCTTTTCAATCCATCTCTTCAATTCCCTCTCTAAATCAGGCCATTTGACTGACTTGCCTCTGTCCTGGAAAACAGAATGAGGAGAAAAATTTTAAGAATAATTTTAATATCTGAATGACATGATTAAAAAAAAGAACCTAGATATCATGATTTCAAGAAATCTTAAAAGAAAACTGCCCCAGAATTAGCGAGCAAAGTGAAAATAGAAGGAATCCACAAGTTACCTCTTTCAAGAAACCGCAAAATTAAACATTATTAGTTAAAATCCAGTTTCTAGGTCAAAGGAAATATAATAAAAGCAGCCATAAAAAAGAATTCAAGTATTGAATAGCCACATAATCTAGCAGTTATCATTGTAAAGACCAGAAAGCTTAGAATAAAATATTCCAGAAACCACAGAATATTTTAGTTAAAAAAAAAGCCTATTTAACAAACAGTATAATTCCTACAGGGGGAAAATGGATTTTTAATCAAACAGGATTCTAAGCATTCCTAATTAAAAAAACCCAGAGGAATCTTTGAAGTACACACAAAAAAAATTAGGAGAAACATTAAAAGGTTAATTATATGAATAAACAGTCACAAGGGAATAAATAATGATAAAGATTTTCATTCAGATATGGGGAAGTGAATGATATATGTTTCTTTTGAACCCTGTCATTAGGGATCTTAGAAGAATTCTGATTAGAGTAGATCTATGAGTGATTCTTTTAGGTCTCTTACTGTTCTTAAAGGGAAGAATGAGGAAGAGAGGAAGAATAATACACTAAGAGGTGGTAAATGAGGATTAGAGAAAATTATCTCATGTAATCAAGGTATAAAAAAATATATCTATACAGTCTGATGGGTATGAGGTGGGTACTTTCTCAGTTGCATTAATTTATGTTTCTCTAAATATTAGTAATTTGGAATTTTTTTCAATATGTTTGCTGTCAACTTGAATTTTTCCCTTTAAAAGTGTACTTTGAACTTTTTTTTTGTTGTTGGGGAAGGTCACTTATTCTCATAAATTTAAATTAGTTATTTGTAATTTGGTTACAATATTTTTCTTAGGGTAACTTGCTAAAATTTTTCCTCTAGTTACATATTTCTTTTCTTTGAATCACTGAATCAACTTTTCTTATTTTAAATTTATTGATCATGCTTGTGCAGACTTTTAAAATTTTATACATTCAAAATTATTCATTTTATCTCTTGGCATTTTCTCTATTCCATGTTAGGTCAGGAACTTTCTCCTGTATTTAGATCTGAAGGATATCTCCTTCCTCATTCTTTTTATTTTTCAGTGATGGTCCCCCTTTATGTCTAAGTAATGCATTTCTTTGGGACTTTTTCTTGGTATTCATCATGAGATGTTGATCTTTAATAAATTTTGCCATATTGACTTTTTTATTTTTATAGCTATTTTTTGTCACATAGTGAGCTATTACACTCAGCAACTGGGTTTGGGGCATTTATAAAAATCTAGGTTAATGCTACTAGTTTTATGTTCTGTATTTTTGATTCACCTGTATTTTACAGCTAGTACCAAATCATTTTGATGATTATTATTTGTAGTATAATACCAGATTTGTAATAGGTGCGTCTCCTTTCTACTTAATTCATTATTTTCTTTGATACTTTATTTGTGGGATCCTTATTTCTTTTTTCTTGGTTTTTTTTTAGTTTTTTTTTTTTTTTTTGCAAGGCAAATGGGGTTAAGTGGCTTGCCCAAGGCCACACAGCTAGGTAATTATTAAGTGTCTGAGACCGAATTTGAACCCAGATACTCCTGGCTCCAGGGCTGGTGCTTTATCTATTGCGCCACCTAGCCGCCCCTTGGGATCCTTATTTCTTGAGATGAATTTTGTTAATTTATTTTCTTCTCCGTAAAATAATCCTTTGTTAAGATATCCCATTGTTAATTTGATTGGTATGGCACTGAAAAAGTCATTTAGTATGGTTTATTATTGATTTGGGCTACCCATGAACAATTATCTTTTCTCCAATTATGCACTTCTTTTTTTATATTTATAAAGAATATTTTTGGTTAAATTTATATAGTTGTATATATATTTTATTAGATTAATAAGTTACTTACTTTGAATGTAATTCCTTTTTTCTGTTGTTTTTTTGGTAATATTTATAGAAATGCTGATTATTTTTGTGAATTTATTTTCTATTTTAAAATTTTCCTGAGTTTATTGTTTAATCAATTTTTAGTTGTCTCTTTGGGGTTTTATAAGTCCAGGCTCTTATATTATCTCAAAAAATCTGTATTTTCTTTGCCTTTCTTTGCTTAATTTTCTTTTGTCTTTTTCATAATTTTCATATATAGTGTTATATTAAGAAATAATGATGATGAGAAAGGACATCTTTGTCTTATCAAACTTGATTATATAAGAAAAGCTTCCAATGTTTCTCCATTTCATATAATGTCCACTCTTCATTTTTGATAGATTTTTCTAAATGAAATTATTTCTATATTTTCTAATGTTCTTAATAAGTTAAAATGTAATCTTATTGAAAGTCTTTAGCTTATATTAAAAAATTATGATTTTTATTTTGTTATTAATAGGGTTTATTCTATAAATATCCTAATATTGAATCAACTTTTCATTCCTGATATAAATTCAAGCTTGTCATATTGTATAATCTTTCAAAATGTATTGTTATAACTTATTTGTTAATGTGTTAGTTATTATTTCATATCATATTCATTGGGTGTATTGGACAATATCTATTTTTTTCTGCTTGTCTTACTCAAGTTTTACTATCATAGGACTAAATTTATATAGAAAAAATTTTGAAGATTCTTTTTCTTTCTTTTTTCTCCTTCTAAACACTGAAATATTGGCATTTTTTGAATGTTTGATAGAATTTCTAAATCCTTCAGATTCTGGAGGATTTTTTCCCTTTGGGAAGTTATTTTTAAAGTTTATTTTGTTCATATTATTATTTTTATTGTTTGTTGTTTCAACCCTGTCATTTAACAGATGTGGAAATTCAGGCTGAAATAAATGACTTGCCTCAGATCACAGTGGTAAGGGCAGAATCAAATTTGAATCCTGCTTTTATAAGTCCAGAATTTTTTTTAACTGGCTGGATAGGAGAAAATTATAAGTTGTTTGTGAGTGGGGCTGATCCTTGTGCTTTGGTATAAGTGCACTCATACCTGGTGAATATGACTTTTCTTTTGCCTACACTTTGACTCTTTTCTATTGCATGGCAAATTAAGGAAAATGATCTGATGATAGCATGGTGTAGTGGTAATAATGTTGTGCTTGGATTCAAATCCAGACTGTGCCATTAATTATCCATGTGTTTTTTGACTAAGCTATTTAATTTCTCTAAACCTTACTTTTTTCTAATTTGTAAAATGAGAGAATCTCTTCCAGTTCTAAGTCTATGCTTCTGTAGATCATATGATTAATTGAATGAGAGGAGGAGAGGTGATTAGGAAATAGGGTGTCTTTAGTAAGAGGTTGATAAAGAATGCATCTGCAGATTAGGGAATTTAGCATATTATGGGATTATTTTAAAGGAGGGGATATCAGAGATCAGTTAATCTTTATGGATTAAGAACCTGAATTTTAGAAAGTTTAAGTGATTTTTTCCAGGGTTTTGGAAGTGAGAGAGTTGATAATAATGATACACCAAGGAGATAACACAGGAATGTATAAGGGAAAGAAATGTGTACTAGGAAGTGGGAGTATTAAGCAGTTTCTTCTGTACTGTTAAATTTCTACTGTTCATTTCAATAATTAATTTTTATATTTCAAATTTAGGTTTCTCTTGAATTAATGACTACACTAATGGTTAAATATTTCGACAATTGATTCTTTTCATTATTGAAGTATAAACAATGTCTTTAGCTATTAAGGAAAGCTTTTCTTTGATATTCCTTTAGGTTTTTAAATACTGTGTTCAAATATTACTGTTTGGTAAAATTGCAAATGGAGTGTGAGGAGAATTAGATTTCCTAAATGTAACCTTAAAATTCTAAGTAATGTGATCACTTCTTTAATCATCTTATTACTTTTATTATCACCTAACTATTTTCTGGAAAGCAAAAGATTGCAGAATTTTCCTTTCTTTTCACTCTTTTCATTTTATTGAATGTTTAATCCATTCACATTTTTTTAGGCTTTTTTTTTTTTTGCAAGGCAAATGGGGTTAAGTTGCTTGCCCAAGGCCACACAGCTAGGTAATTATTAAGTGTCTGAGACTAGATTTGAACCCAGGTACTCCTGACTCCAAGGCCAGTGCTTTATCCATTATGCCACCTAGCTGCCCCCTCCATTCACATTTAAAAGTATAAGTTAGAGATATATTTTTCCTCTGTTTGTCCTAGTTTTTTTTCAAGTTATGATTTTCTTCCTCTTCCACTGTAGATACAATAGTCTGTTTGTTCATTTACTTTATTTTTTTTTAGGGTTGCCCTAATTCAGTTGATTCTTCTCCCCTCACTAATGTTCCCCTGGTTTTGTTTATTAATACTTTTTGATTCCTGCTTTTTTATCTGGTGGTTTAATTTCCCTCCCTGTTTTTTTCCCTTTTCTGTAAGATTTCCTCCTTCCTCTCCTACTTGTTAAGTAGTCCTATTCATTAGTTTCTTTAAATTTGTATTTTTGGTGCCCCTTTCTATTCTGTGTTCTCATTCTCTAGTTCACAATTCCTATAATTTTCTTAGTTGTTTTCTGTTCTGTCTGTTGTACATGAATCAAAATTTATTAGACATCCATCCTGGTAGTTTTCCCCACTGTCTTCTAGCTATGCACATTGAGTCAGAATGTTGCCAGTTATTGAAGCTGTCAGAACATTGCACCATTTTAGGCCCCTTCCCCCCCACCCACTTGATTATTAAGGAGTCCATGGCTGATTTGTTGCCCTCTCCTGGTTACCTTATTTCTCTATTTGCCTCAATACCTCTACTCCCTAGCTCTTAAGACTTAAGATTCCTACAGGAGAAGGTGAAGAAGAAGAAAATTAGGGAAGGAGAGAAACGTTGCTTGTTGTTGGGATGAAATTTCAATAATGAATGTTCCTATGAGTGAAGAGAGATGTTCTGTAAAAGATCAGGACCTTGTGTTGGGTGTCTGAGAGATAAGGTAATTGAAAAGATCATTGATCCTACTTTGGGACTGAGGAGAAGTGGAACCTTTTGGAGCAACTGGATCTAAGGGAGCAGAAAAATAAAGAGCTAGGGATCCAGTCTACTTCCCTTTGACTTCTATCTTTTCCCCAGACTATTCTCTAATAATCCTAAGGCCTTTCTCAGATAAAACTCATCCTGAAATAAGTATCTTAAACTCAACACATCAACAACATTATTCCCATGAATTTAGAATTGCTATCCAAGTGTCTTCCTCAACTCCTTATTCTTATATATCCCATATATCTAGTTTGTAGCCAACTACCTTTAATAGTCTCCCTGCCTTAAGTTTTTCCTTCAGCCTCCAGAGTGATCTTCCTAAAAACATAAGTCAGGCAATTTCCCTCCTCTAGTCAGTAAATTCTCATGACTCTTGTTTCAGAATCAAATATAAAATACTCTATTTGGCTTTTAAACCCCTTGAAAAATTGTCTCCTTTATACCTTTTCTGTTTTATACTTTACCTTCATAGACTCCATATTCTAGCAGTATTGGTCTTACCATCTCTTGCATACAGCATTTCATTTCCTGACTTTGTCTTTTCACTGGTTATTCCTCATTGCCTATCATTCTCCCTTTCCTCTCCTTCCTGTCCTCCCTCCTCTCCCTTCGCTCTTCTCCTTTCCCCTATTCTCTGCTCCCTCTTTCTCTCCTCTTGTCCATATGCCATTTGAAACACAAATGAGCTTTTCCAAAGACTTTTTTTTCAGAGCTGTATTTCAAGAAAACAAATAACTATGCATCAACTTTTTGAAAAAAGAAAATAATAATAAATAGAAATAAAAAATCTAGATCCTAAGCCCCCAAATATCTTACAAATTATGAATGACCAAAAATTATATTCCTATGGAGAGGGAAATCACAATTGGCTTGGAAAAGATAAGGAGAAGAAAAAGGAGAAGGAGGAGAATGAAATGTTAACAGTATTCCCCAATTTCTCCTCAAATTGACAGATTGGGCTCCCAGAAGGTAACTACTACTAACATCAGATAACATGGTTAGGATAGTTAATAAACAATCTTAAAACCAGGTTATTTCCTTCCTACAAATACACACACAGCATCTATGGACAGAATAAGCCTAAGCTTATACCATAATAATACTGAGGCACAAGTGTAAGAAATATCTGTGTCAAAGGTTTAACCACAATTCCTGCTCTGAAAGTCCTCCCTGTATAGAGATGTCCTGTTATTGTTGTCCTTTGTTCTCAAAGAAATAAACATTTCTTAAATTAGTTTTTGCAAGGCAATGGGGTTAAGTGGTTTGCCCAAGGCCACACAGCTAGGTCATTATTAAGTGTCTGAAGTCATATTTGAACTCAGGTACTCCTGACTCCAGGGCCAGTGCTCTATCAACTGCACCACCTAGCCGCCCCCTTTTTCTTATCTTTGATATATAGAAAGAATGAGAGATAGTGCAAATGAAGATGTTCCTGAGTTGTCCTCCTTTTGCACCCCTATGTCACTTCTTCCCCCTGCTCCCCTGAAATTTTCACTGATTTCCCACTGTCTACTGAATAATAATAACAACTTCCACAATCTGACTTCGGCCTACCTTCCCTGTATTCGGTGCTCTAGATAAATTTGACTGCTCTCTGTTTCAGATTATTGTCCTCTTATTCTTATTCTGTCTTGTTTATAATGCCTATAGTGGACTTTCATGATCAGAAATATTTCTTCATGTTTTAGATTGTACTTTTCTTATGAAACTTGCCCTAACTTTTTCAGGTGAGATGATCTCTTCTTTTCTTTATTAATTTTTAAAGATTTTATTTGAGCTTTACAATTTTTCTTCCAATCTTACTCCCCCCCCAGAAAGCAATCCGTCAGTCTTTATTTTGTTTCCATGTTGTACATTGATCCAAATTGAGTGCGATGAGAAACTAAAAGTATAAGAGATAACAAGATCAGACAATAAGTTATCTGTTTTTTTTCCTTCTAAATTAAAGGGAACAGTCCTTGAACTTTGTTCAAACTCCACAGTTCTTTCTCTGGATCAGATGGTATTCTCCATTGCAGAAAGCCCAAAATTGTCCCTGATTGTTACACTGATGCAACGAGTAAGTCCATCAAGGTTGAACATCACCCCCATGTTGCTGTTAGGTGTACAGTGTTTTTCTGGTTCTGCTCATCTCACTCAGCATCAGTTCATGCAAATCCCTCCAAGCTTCCCTGAATTCCCATCCCTCCTGGTTCCATGACATACCTATACCACAGTTTGTTAAGCCATTCCCCAATGGAAGGACATTTCCTTGATTTCCAGTTCTTTGCCACCACAGACAGGGCTGCTGTGAATATTTTTGTACAAGTGATGTTTTTACCCTTTTTCATCTAGATGATCTCTTCTACATTAAAAGTGTGCATTTTGCCTGGCTATTTCATTTTGTTCTCTTTTTAAAATTATAATTATTTGAATGGTTTTTTCTTCTGTTAAGAAATTTTTTTGTGTCAGGACCTGCTGTATCTAACTTTAAATATTCCTCTTGCACATAGGTGCTTGATAAATAGAATTTTAATTTAACTGGTTCTCTGAATTTAATTAGTTGGAAAATGATGTCTAGGTTAGAATTGAAGAGTCAGAAGAGGCTCAAATTAAACTGAGATCTGAAACAACCAGATTATTTCCAGAGGAACATATGCTTTCAATAGCTTGCTGCTAAGAAGTTCAAATTATTTGTCTGCCTTGTTTGTCTTTTTGGCTCCTGATGTAATATCCAAATGGTTTCTCTTTACCTACCAACCTTGTGTTAGCTGCAAAGTGAACAATCATATCCTTATCCAAGATATCAATAAAAATTATGGCCAACTCAGAGCCTTGTAAAAGTCTCAGGATTCTCTACTACAGATTTTCTTCTAAGTTGGCATCAACCTATTAGTAACTACTTTTTGGGTCTCTGATTTTTAAAATAGTTCATGCTATGCCCCTTTCCAGTTCAAATTAACTTTTCTAATAGTTTGTTATTTATTTAAAATCACCTTGTATCTTCATTATCCTTTGAATCACATGACTGTTTATGGTAGCCCTTATAGCATCTCCAAGGGAAAATGAGTTTTTTTAAAAAAATGAACTTTTGAGGCACTTAGCACCCAGGAATTGATAAAAGTACAGCATCATTTCCCAAATACATTTTAAATGTTTGATAAAATTCACTTGTGAATCCATCTGGCCTTGGAGATTTTTTTCTTAGGGAGTTCAGTAATGGCTTGTTGAATTTCTTTTTTCTGAGATAGGGTTGTCTAGATATTTAATCTCATCTTCTCCTGGACAACTTATATTTTTGTAAATATTTGTGCATTTCACTTAGATTGTCAAATTTTTTGGCATAGAGTTGGGCAGAATAATTCTGAATTATTACTTTAATTTCCTCATTGGTGGTGAGTTCACCTTTTTAATTTATTAGTAATTTGGTTTTCTTCTTACTTTTTAATCAGATCAGAAGTTTATCAGTTTTATTGTTTTTTTCATAAAACCAACTTTTTTTAAATTAGTTCAATACCCAAATGCATTTTAACTTAATCTATTTCACCTTCTTAATTCTGGGTTTAGCTCATTTTACATAAGTAAAGTTTGTCTAATATATTTCAGAAGAAATAATTCAGTGGACTTTTGGTGTAATTATTGGATAATATAATCTGGACAAAATGCTTTTTTTCAGACTTTCCCTCACTCCAAGATTTTATAGTTGGAGCTGTCTATTTTTGAGAAAGACCTTGCTAAAGTCAATTAAGTTACTTTTTTTTCAGAGAAGAAAAACTGGAGAGCCTTGATATCTAGATTATAATTTGATGGCATTGAAACAAAAAGAAAACTCCTAGAATACAAGAGAATTTTCAGAATTCTCCCAGTAAATTTACCTACTATTTAAAAATGTGCTGATGAAATATTATCCTTTAATTTCAGAAATGTGATGAGATATTTTCTTGAATGGTCATGAAGAAGTAAATAGAATTTGTCTAGAACTGTCTTTTTTTTCCCTCCAAATGAAAATAATCATAGATCTTTTGGAAAAAGTTTGCTTAAAAACAGTTAAAAACTGTTTTTAATTAATTTTAAAATGCTAAATCTTATGTTCTTATATTTTCCCCACAGCTTTATTTAATTATATGGCTAACAAAAGAATTGGAATAATTGAAATTGTAATTAATAAGTGGAATAAGTACTGGAATAAGTGCTGGTAGTTTCCAGGTATTCCAGATGTTTTTATGTTTAGAACTGTATATGTATTTTTCCTTTGTAAATTATAAAGAATAGTTGACTTCCTAGTCTAGCCCTCAATAAGGTTTTTACTTAACCTGTGATTAACAGCAACACCATAGGACTGTCTGTGTGCACCAATTATATCTTAAGATATCTGGAAAAAGTAAAGAGAACCTACCAACATGTAACATAGGAACCCCTTTCCTATAGCTTTCTCATGGAACGATATGAACAAGACTCACATGAAATGGGCAGGAATGAATGGGTTATGAAATCACATATGTTAGAATATTTGAACATTTTTCATTATGATGTAATACAAACTTTGTAGTGGAATGTTCCTTTGAAAAAATGGATAATTCTAGTATGGGATATCTAAAATAAATGCTTCTCTCTACTTCTGCAGTTGTTGGGTGGTGTGAAGTCCCTTCATACAGATTCCCTTAACCATAACCACAGCCATTTTTCTGCTGATACAAAACTTTCTTTTTCTCCAGGTTCATGATCAGCTCCCCTGATGAAGCTTCTTCCCCTCGTGAAGCCTGATTGACCTTTGATTCTCTCACCTAGGGTCAATAAAAAGGCTGAGTCATGTTATCTTTTCAGACTTGATGGGTGCCACGCAGTAGACTCTATGCCCAGATGATGTTGACAGACCAGGTAGATGGAGATGAGGGGTTGGAAGCTAGAGAAGACAAGTGGTGCTTTGTTTTTGATGTATTCCTTGTTGTATATCCTTGTTGTGTTAGGGCAAGTCTTACTAGTTAATAGTAAGTGATTCAATAGTATTTTGTCTCAACATGGAATGTTGGTTTTAGAAGAGCACTTAAAATACTGCCCAGTGTAGTTCAGAAAACATTTAGTCTATTTTGTGCAAGGCATTCTGCTGTTGAGTATATAAAAATATTATTAGTTGTTGCTTGTAATTTAAATTTTTTTTGTTGCTGCTTAGCTACTAACTTTTTTAGTACCTTTTTCACTTTAATAGTAATAATAATTTTGGCAAATATTGAAAATTGTATTCTTTATATTGAACTTGAATTTATTTTCTAGTTTTATATCAGTCTTTATTCTGTGATTTTGTTTCTAATTTACTGTTAAAAGTTTTTATTAATATTAAAAAGCATTCAACTATTTTCTTCTATATTGATCTAGTAATATTAAATATTTGTCAATGAACAAAAAAAATCAAAAGAGTAACATGAAATATCTACTCAAGTGATGCAACTCACAATTCATTTATATTTACCTATTCTATGTCATCTTTGTTCCAGTTCTCCCAGAAGGTTGCTGCTGGGAGCATTCCTCATTTTCTTATGAAATCTTGAAATTGTCAGTGAAGCATATAAACTGTCAACTACTTTGATCTTGATAGGTGATTGCATGTTTCTTGATGATGATTTACTTCAGATTTCCTTAATAATTTTTCATTTTTAATGTCTTTGTATTCTGCATGCTTATACCTCATCTTGCATTTTTCCATTGCTCTTTGTTGGTTGACATTATTTCATTTATTTGGGTACAGGAATATTATGGGACTCACAGATATTGATGGAATATTAGTATTAAAATGAAGGACTTTTCTTTCAGGGAAACATTTGAACTTGATAATAGAACTTTGTAGCTTCCCAACCTCAGTTATTCTCTTTTTATCAATTTTACCAATTTTATCAATTCTGGGCCTAATTCATTTTTCATTTTCAGTGTCTGAAACTGAAAACAGACACTGAAAATTTATTTAAATAAAAGATTTATTTAGATATAATATAAATTTTTTTGTATAGGTTGTGTGTATATATATATATATATATGTATATATATATATATATTTTTTAGGTTTTTGCAAGGCAAATGGGGTTAAAATGGCTTGCCCAAGGCCACACAGCTAGGTAATTATGAAGTGTCTGAGACCAGATTTGAACCCAGGTACTCCTGGCTCCAGGGCCAGTGCTTTATCCACTGTACCACCTAGCTGCCCCTATATATTCTAATCTTAACAATAGACTTTCTTAATTCATTGTGTGTTTTTCCTTTGTGAATGTTGAGGCCAATTTTTTTTTTCCCAGTATTTATGACTCTTATCCAGGAAAGGCTGCAGTGTTCTAAAAGAAAAGAAAGAACAGTTGAACTAATTAACCACACAATGCTTGCTTAATTTCTTCAGAGTCAAACTATAGTTTTATTAGACAGTAACTCATGCAGATATACATTAGGTTGTCCTCATGCTAAACAGATTCAATATATTATTTTTTGTTTAATTTAAAAATATTTTAGCCTTATTTTAATATTGTATTCATTTCCAAAATTATTCTCAGTCACCAACCCCATTCCTTAACCATTTTTTTTCCTCATATCAAAGAATTAAAAAAGAGAGAAGAGTAAAAGAAGTTCACCAAAAACAACCAAAATATCAGTCTTATCTGACAGTAAAGAAGAAATTCTACATTCCTAGTCCCTAGCTGCTAAAACAAAGTTATGTAGTTGATTTTTCTCTACTCTTCTCTCAGACCAAACTTGGCATTCACAGATACATAGCCTTTAGGGTTTTTTACTTTGTTTGGGCCTTCTATTTATATTGTTGCTTTACTAAAGTCTTGAAATGAATAATGGTAAAAATTTTGATCTTAACAATAGAAATCTAATAGCTTCTTAGCCAGCCATTCATTCTTCAAGTAGAGTAATCATAAAGAAAAATCTGATTTGTTTTTACTAATGTAATTGGTAAAATGTGAGTATTTTAAAGTTTGAATTGATGTTCGGGTAGAATTTTAAAACTGGAACTGTCAGTTTGATATAGTGAAAATGATCTTTTTTTAAAAAAAACATTTTATGTATTTGTTTTTCCAACTACATGCAATGGTAATTTTTACCAATATTTTTTTTTATTTTGCAAAGTTTTGAGTTTTATAATTTTTCTCTCCCTCCCTTCTTTCCCTGTCTCCAACAGAAAGCAATGTGATATAGTATCTACATTTATAGCCATGCTAAACGATACTGAACATATTGTTAGAGCAGTATCAAATCCAAATGGAAGAAAGAAAACATTAAAGAGGAAAAAATAGCATAATACATAAAACAGCTTTTAAAATTGAAGATAATATTTGGTCTTCATATAAATTTCATTTAAACTTTATTCTCTGGGTTTGGATGGTATTTTCCATCAAAAAATCTTGTAAAATTGTCCGTCATTATTGCTGAAATGAACAAGTCCATCATGGTTGTTCATCACTCCATGTTGTTTTTGGTGTGTATGATGTTCTTCTGGTTTTGCTCATTTCACTCAGGATCAGTTCATGCAAGTCTTTCCAGGCTTTTCTGAAATCCTGTCCCTTAAAATTTCTTATAGGACAATAGTGTTCCATCACATACACATTTTGCAATTTGTTCAGCCATTCCCCACTTGATGGACACCGTCTCAATTTCCAGTTCTTTGCCATTAATAGAAAGAGCTTCTATGAATATTTTCATACCTGTGGGGCTTTTACCCTTTGTCATGATCTCTTCAGGATACAGACCCAGTAGTGGTATTGCTAGATCAAAGGATATGCACATTCTTATTGCCTTTTGGATATATTTTTAAATTCCTTTCTAGAAAAGTTGAATGATCTTATTTTTTGAACAAACCTCTTGTACCTTTTCCTTTGAATTATAAAACTGAAAAGAATAAAGTTGTAAATAGTAAAGGAAATGTATTGCTTAAATTTTCTGATGATGATATTGTTTGTCCTTTATAATCAGAGGACCATGGCATCATATTCATGGTAATATGATTTGCACCTTCTGTTGATTATAGTGAGAGGAGTGTTATGGAAAGCCATCTTTCCCACTTGCTTTTCCAGAACCATTTTGACTCTTAGCCTGATTGATAAAAAACAGGAATTATGGTAATGTCTAGATGCTGTGGGAGTCCTTGACCTTGTAAATATGATTTGTTTCCCATAGCATGGAGGTTCAAGGTATTCCAGCAGTTCTAGGCAAAAGCAGCACCATGTGATTTCCTGGGGATGGCTAGGTGGCGCGGTGGATAGAGCACCCTATCCACCGGCCCTGGAGTCAGGGTTTAAATCTGGCCACAGACACTTAATAGTTACCTAGCTGTGTGGCCTTGGGCAGGCTACTTAACCCCATTTGACTTGCAAAAAAATAAAAAAATGAAAAAATAAAGAAAATCTTCCTGGCAATAAGTGGGTGACAACACATAATATCTAAGCTTGTTTCTTGCTTTTCTGAGTAATGTATTATATTCTAATAGGTTTGTGGCTTTATCATTTATAGGAATGGGCATTGAAGATTATAAGGTGTTCTGGCGATTACTGTTGGCAGACATGCTATTCTCATGGCCAGATTTCCATTAGAAACTTTCCCTCCTTCTTTTATTGCTTATATTATTGTTTATATATTCTTAAAATATTGTTGCCCAGAGTCATTTGCCGATAGGAATTTGAGATTTCAAGTCACAATCCAAAGAATCTAAATTCTTTGGGAGTTTGATTCTGTAAGGTGCTTTTCAAATTTTTTTGATCTCTAAATAGTAGATAGACTGATTAGGTCTTATGTTGTTAAAACTTTCCAGATCCATTGCATAATTTAGCACATAATGAATTGAATATATATAGAACTCACTTTTTGTGATGCAGATATATTAGATGTCTGTTTTTTTCTTGTCCTCTTATAAGACATTGTCATATTTTGTGTCAGAACTATTAGGTATAGTCCATGATATTCTTATTTGTCTTTATATTTGAAATCTTGTTTCTCTTTGACCAAAGGAAATATTTTCACTTTGAAAAATTTAGCCTATGTTTTTATATTGTACTCATAGAATTCGTGCTTTGTCTTTTAAATTTTCTGTCCTGTTTTGACATCATCATATTTACTCTGCAAATCAAAGAATAATTTTAGGGGGTTCTTAGCAAATCCTTGCACTTATAATTTGGCCTCTGGGGCTTGTAAAATGTTAGAGATGCAGGGAATTTAAAGATCTACCTACACTCATTTTACAATTAGAGGAATTTAAGGTGTTGGGATTAATCTTTTTTAATTAATATTTTATACCATTGTAGTTTCTACTTATCATTATGTATGGTTTTGAATTTTACAATTCCCCCCTTACCTCCCCCCATTCCCCACAGAAGGCAGTCTGATAATCTTTACATTGTTTCCATGCTATATATTGATTGAAATTGAATGTGTTGGGAGAGAAATCATATTCTTGAGGAGAAAATAAAATATTGGAGATAGCAAAATTATGTAGTACATAAGACACTTTAAAAAAAAATGAAGGTAGTAGACTTTGATCTTTGTTTAAACCCCACAGTTCTTTCTCTGGGTACAGATGATATTCTCCATCACAGGTGCTCTAAAACTACTGTCCCTGATTATTGCATTGATGGAATGTGCAAGTCCATTAAATTTGATCATCATCTCCATGTTGCCATTAGGGTGTACCATGTTCTTCTGGTTTTCCTCATCTCGCTTAACATCAGTTCATGCAAGTCTCCAGGCTTCTATGAAATCCCATCCCTTTTGGTTTCTAATAGAACAATAGTGTTCCTATAACATACATATATTACAATTTGTTCAGCTATTCCCCACTTGCTGGACATTCACTTGATTTCCAATTCTTTGCTATCACAAACAGGGCTTCCATGAATATTTTTGTACCAGTGATGTTTTTACCCTTTTTCATGATCTTTTCAGGGAATAGATGCAGTATTGATTTTGCTGGATCAAAGGGTATGTACATTTTTATTGTCTTTTGGGAATAATTCCAGATTGCTCTCCAGAAAGGCTGGATGAATTCCCAGCTCCACCAACAATGTATTAATGTCCTAGATTAAGGGTCTGACATTATCTCTGTTTCTACATACTCCCTTTTTACTTTTCATTCGTTGTTATTCCTCATTCTTGAAGAAAACTAAAATGATGTCACTGTATTAGAGTCAAGTTATAGTATGTCTGACTGTGACTGATCAGAACAAAATAGGCCATGTGAGCATTTGGGGTGGATTCTTTAAATCTGTGCATCTTGTAAATATATATATACATTACACATATGTATTTTGCATATAAACATAACAATATGATTTCTGTTTCATATGTATACACATATATAAAGCAGAATGTCTTTTAGGTTTTAATAATAAATTTCCTATAAATTGTTTAGTTTTCTTAATTTGATTTTAAAGAGCTAGTCAAATGGAGGATATAAGAGTTTATGATTTTTATGTGATTTAAATTTTGATTCCTTGGTACTTAAAATTCTGTTTTCTCAGTTGCTTGCAGGATTTTTTTCTTTGATTTGGAAGCTCTGGGATTTGACTGACATTTTAGCGTTTTCAGATTTTTCTAGTTTCATTTTTTCCACCTGGTCTAATAGTTCACCAGTTTTATTATTACAATTCCTTAAAATATAATATCAAGGAGTTTTTTTTTTTGACTTTGGTTTTCATGGAATCCAAGTGATTCTGGAGTTATCTTTATTTGACCTGTTTTCCAGGTTCATTGTTTTTGAAGGAAGTTACTTTTTTACATGTTTTTTCTATTTTTAAATATTTTGATTTTGTTTAGATATTTCTTATTGTTTTTATGGAATCATTGCCTTCTACTTGCTCCATTCTGTTTGGCCATGTTTACCACTCTGTTTTAAGCTATTTATTTTCCTTCCAATTTGTTTCCTTGAAGAATTACAGGTTTTTTTTTAATCTCCTGCTTCGTTTCTTCTGTTTATCTTGTGGTTAAACCACTAATTTTACACTTCTCCCTCTCCCCTTGCATTATTTATGTTTTTTGTAAAGTTACTTTTTTTTCTGAGTTAGCTTCTTAGACTTCTCTTAACCCTTTTCTTCATTGGGTTTGATTTTTTTTTCCTTCCTTACTCTTATTTCTGACCTGTTTTTGCATTGAGACTTTGTGCTAGGGTCTGGCTCTGGCCACTTCCCTAATCTTTTATGGGATTCATAGACCATTTGATCTTTTCCCCTTTATTGGGTTCCTCTTTTACAGTTTTGAGTAGGATTTTTACCCTCTGCTTCAGTAATTTTTTTTTGCCTCTTGTGGTTCAGTGTAGTTGGTGGTGGTCTTTGTTTCCTCTTTTTATAATCTTCAACTGAAAATTGGTGCCCTTCTCTACTCTGTTCTGGACATTTCCCAATTAGAAGTTGATATCCATGGGTAGTCAGGATTTCTTCATTTGACAACTGCTTGTTCGTGTTCTTCGACCATTTTTCAATTGGAGTCTGGCTTTTTTTTTTTTTGTCAATGTGTTTCTCATTTCCTTTATATCTTTTCTCCTTAAGTTTCCTGCTTTTACATTTTAGGTGCATTAGTTTTGTGCAAAAACTTTAATTTCATGAAACCAAAATTATATCTCTTGTTTTGTCATTAACTCTTCTCCTATCATGTCTTAATTGATATTTTCTTCCATATTCCACAAATTTGTTTATGATGCCATTCTTTAGGACATAATCATGTATCCATTTTGAATTTATTTTTAGTACATACTGTGAGATATTGTTCTATATTTAGTTTTTTTTTTTTTTTACCAAATCCAATTTTCTAAGCTGTTGGGTTTTTTTGAATATTGAGATCTTGCCCCCTTAGCTGGTCTCTTTGATTTTATCAAATACTAGGTCACTCTGCTCATTTGCTTTTTAATATTTCATGCCTAATCTGTTTCACTGGTTAATCTTTCTATTTCTTATCAGTACCAAATTACTTTGATGATTATAGTTTTATAGATAATTTGAGATTTAGTACTGCTTGGCTCCCTTCCATCCATTTAAAAAGTTTATTCCCTTGATTTTCTTTAATTGTTGTTCCTCCAGATGAATTTCATTTTCTAATGCTATAAAGTAATTCTTTGGTAGTCCAATTAAATTTTGGCAAGCAAGTGGTTTGACACTGAATATATCATATTAAATGTACTGCTCAGTCTATCCATAAGCGGTTACTATTTCTCCAGTTTTTTTACATAAATTTATTCAGTTATTCAGTTCTTAACTTCTTAATGTTTTTGTTAATTTTTCCCCTCTCAGACCTAGAAAAGTCAAAGGCCTACTCCAATTAGTATTGTTTTATTATCTATTTATTTTTTTTAGGATTTTTTGCTAGGCAATGGGGTTAAAGTGGCTTGCCCAAGGTCACACAGCTAGGTAATTTTAAGTGTCTGAGATCAGATTTGAACCCAGGTACTCCTGACTCCAGGACCAGTGCTTTATCCACTGCGCCACCTAGTTGCCCCTGTTATCTGTTTCTTGCTGTTATTAATTCAACTTTTCCATTTAAGAATTTAGATGATGTGCCATTTGGGATGTGTTTATATAAAAGTACATGTATGTAGTATGTACACACATGAATTATATTGTTTGCGACATCTTTAGTATAATGTAATTTCCATGATTATCTCTTGTAATTAGATCTATTTTTGTTATTTCTTTTGTCTGAGATCAGGATTTCCTGTCATCCTTTTTATAAAAAGCATAATATATTCTTTGGTCCTCTTTTAAAGTTTTCTCTTTCTTTTTAAAGTATGTTTCTTGTAGACAACATTTTGTTGGATTATTTACTAATACAGTCTGCTATCTGTCCCCTTCCATTTTATGAGTATTTATAACCCACTCAAATTCACAGTAAGGATTACTGTTTATTTTAAGCCATCTGATTCCCTATACTTATCCTTTTCTTGCCTTCTGTCATCTTTAAGATTGTTTTGCTTCTGACCACTGTCTCCCTTAATAATTTTCACTCTTATTTCCTCCTTTCCTGTTAAGTAATTTCCTTCCCTTCTGCTTGCTTGATACGATGTATTTTTATAATCATCATTGTATTTTGCTTGTATCCTTTTTTACTTTAACCAATCAGATGAGTGGGAAGTTTAGGTGTCTGTCTCCCCTTCCTTCCTTATTGTACAAACTCCTCTTTCCTCAACCCAGTTATATAAGATATTTCCTATCCCATTCTTCCTTTCCCATCTTCTGATGCATTCCTTTTCCTTGTCCATTCCATTTTTCTTTTGAGATTATTTGGATAGTCATACCCTATAGGATTATTCTTAGTTTTGTTGTGTAGGTTTTATATATGTATTTTACAGACATGTACAACACACACATACATACACACATAACACGTGTGTGTGTGTGTATATATGTATATATATATATAATTATTATTATTATTAAGGGTTTTTCCCTGAAAATAGTTTTATCTAGTAGACTAACTTTGAGAGTATAAATATAGTTGTATTTACCTCAGGTGTGTTGTCTCTGTTGAATTATTTTCTTATCAGACTTCCCCTATCCTTTATTTATGAAGTTGTCTTTGAATCAAAAATGGAACAGTTATGCCTGTTGGGTTTCACCTTTAAAAAAAATTCATTCAGTATTTCAGGTTGTTAGCATCTTTTTTCAGTCTTGTTTCTAACCATGCATTAGCTGTCCCTCTCAACTTGTTTTCCTCAATTGTAAATTTAATAAGCAATCTTTCTATGATCTTATCTGAATCCTTGATAAAACATAGGGGCAAGCACAAATCCCTGAGGTATTAATACCTGTTAGACATTGAAACTCTAGATTCCACTTTGGTAGCTAAAGAATTCCATTGTATTGTATTATTCTCTAGCCCCATTTTTCTATATTTTTTTCAGAATATCATGGAACACTTTCAAATGCTACACTAAAAGCTAGGTAAAGTACACCTATCAAATTCTTTGATTAGGCGTTTGGTAACATCTCAAAATGAGAGGTAAAGCTTGTTTTGCATGACCTTTTCATCAGAAGCCATGCTAGTTCTTTTGATCAGTCATTCCTTTTCTATGTGTTTACCAATTTTCTTTTAAACAGTATGATCTAGAATTTTTTCAGACAGAAAAGTTGAGCTCAATGGATTTTTATTTAACTTATTTTCATTTTCATCATCTTTTTTTGTCAACTTTACTGCACCATTCATATAATAAAGTGAGTCTGTTGTTAATATGTTGGATGTTTGTTCCCAGTATAACCACAAAGGAATTGGGAAACTATATTTTTATAACCAGATGGTTTGACTAGTTTCTTCTGGGTATATTATGAGAAATGATGATTATAACTCAAAAAGTAGTCCCACAAGATAAAGGACCTAATGAAACTCTCAAGGCCCAATTATAAATGGATTACTAATCATATTATGTTAAATTTATAAATGAATGAAAAAAAATTCCAAACTCTCAAATTAGAAATATTTTATTTTGTTCACATTTTAATGATTTCCCAGAGTTAGATGTCTTAAGATTGTCTATGTATTTGAAAGCTTTTAACTAACGGGGAAGAAAACACTAAATGTAATCAGAAGTAGAATGGTTATTATGTTTTATCTCCAGTATTTCTTTTTTTAAATTACAACTACATCCATGGTAGTTTTTCAACATTAATCCATTTGCAGGTTTTTGAGTTCAACATTTTTCTACCAGCCTTCCTTCCCGTGCCCCCTCCCCATGGCAGGGAACAGTCTGGTAAAAGCTGTATAACAACTCCAGCTGAAACATTTTCAAATGCTGTGCTAAAAGCTACATTAAAGTATACCTATAACATTCTCTGATTAGACCTTTAGTAACACCCCAAAATAAGAGAGAAAGCTTGTTTGGCATGAGCTTTTCATTAGAAGCCATGCTGGTTCCATTCCTTTGATCAATATATTTTTTTAAACATATTTACATATTAGTCATATTGTGAAAGAAGAATAGAACTAAGGGAGAAGAAAAATCCATGAGAGAATCCAGTATTTCTAATATGAGAGTTTGGAATGTTTTATTCATTTATAAATTTAACATAATATGATTAGTAATCCATTTATAATTGGGCCTTGAGAGTTTTATTATATCTTTTATCTTGTGAGATTACTTTTTGATTTATAAGCATCATTTCTCATAACATAGCTGTAGCTCTGGAGAGGGTACAGAGTTGATTGATGAAAATTAAGTTAATATAAAAGACTGGGACAATTGTTTCCCTTCTTTAGAGGAAAAATTTTTTTAATGGTATGCTATGCCAGTTGATGCTTATTGAAATATACAGTGAAACTGCTTTTGTAACTTGGAAGGTAGAAGATTATGTGTTATATCTCCTCATAAAATAACAGAGAAATATGGAAGGGAAAATGTGACTGCCAAAGGCTTTTGCATCATGTCCAACTTAGGTCATTTCAAAGGCAACATTAGGACAGATGTGCTATCATGTTTATTGTGACTTATTATTCATGACAGTAGAAGATAAAACATTTGAACTCGAACAGTTCAATACGGAAACATTTATTTATTTATTTGTTTATTTATTTATTTAGGATTTTGCAAGGCAAATGGGGTTAAGTGGCTTGCCCAAGGCCACACAGCTAGGTAATTATTAAGTATCTGAGACCGGATTTGAACCCAGGTACTCCTGACTCCAGGGCCGGTGCTTTATCCACTACGCCACCTAGCCCCCCCATACTGAAATATTTATATGAGGAAGAACTGGCAATTTCGAAAAGATAGCAGTCAGATTGGATCACGTGTTCCCCAGACTATATCTTTGTTGGAACTGATAATTTTGAAAGTTTTGAGGGATCAGTTTATTAGATTTATAGGTAATAGATGATTGGGGAAAATGTCCAGAATGACATCAATATAGCAGTATATCAATATTCTTACATTGTCATATTTGAAAAGGATCAGCTTGTACATAAAAGTTGATGAAAACATAAAAAAAGGCAACAGACAAGCTTTTCAGGTGATTTTTTTTTTTCAGGATTTGGCAAGGCAAATGGGGTTAAGTGGTTTGCTTAAGTCCACATGGCTAGGTAATTATTAAGTGTCTGAGGCCTGATTTGAACTCAGGTCCTCCTGACTCCAGGGCCAGTGCTCTATCCACTGTTCTACGTAGCTGCCCCTTAGGTGATTTTCTAGAATAGATCATGTTTTCATAATTACAGAATTGATTGAAAGTTGTAGAGAAGGGGGGCAGCTAGGTAACAACTGGGCTCCGGAGTCAGGAGGACCTGAGTTCAAATCCAGCCACAAGTACTTCATAATTACTTAGCTATGTGACTTTGGGCATGTCACTTAATCCTATTGCCTTGCAAAAAAAAGTTATAGAGAATATATGATCTCACTGTGTTTATTGTTGATGAGAGGTAAAACATTTTATTTGATAGAGCAAAATGCAGCCTTAGAAATTTTCTTTTAACAAGGTAAATTTGAAGTAAGTGTGTTAAGATTATATTAGCATTTTTTCATTTGTTTAGCCATGAAGTCATAAACTTCTCTTTCAGTAAGAATCAGGCAAACACAATGTAGAATATGTTCACTGAAGAATTCATTTAATTTTTTTACAAAAGAGAAATCAAATGAAGGCTAAAATACTTGTTGCTCTTTCGGATGGACAATTATTTGTTTTTAATGCTGCCTCAGTATACTTAACATAGGTAATCATTGCATTTGAACAATGATCAGGACACAGAATTAAATAAGAATAAAGTGGATTAGAATTGTATTTGGGAAAATACATAACGGTTTTAATGAAACTCAAATGTTCACTAACACAAAATCTCTAACTTTTTCTTTTTTCATTCTTTTACCCTCCTCCCACACATACACATATATAATGGAAATATTATATAAATATATATTTATGTGCACACATGAATATAAAAATATGCACATATGTGTTGAACATAGATGTAAAAACTATATTAAAGCAAAATTATGCCAATGTTGAGAGCATTTGTTTGGGTTAAGCATCCATTTTCTCCATAGAACCTTGTTTTTTTATTTTTTTCTTTACTAAAAATGAGTCAGTGTGTGAATTTTTCCACATTGGGTTTTGTATTTGTCTTTTCTTTATGTGTTTACCCTTAGCACTTGGCACATTTCTCAGTATGTAGTAAAGGCTTAATAAATGCTCATCATTCTTTTTATTTCATATGCTTATCTCTTTCCCAGTCCCTGGAATCTTTGTTCTTTAAGGCTCGTAATAAGATCTCAATGAAGGTCCTCAATTTTCTTAGTACTTGCTTGAGTTTTTCTTCCAACATTCATTATAATTAGCTCTATTTAAAATCATTTATGTAAATGTTCTTGGTGGGTGGTAGTGGTATCAATGTATTTATCTTTTTATCTACCAAAATACCTTGCATGTACTAGAAATTAAGTAAATATTTATTGGATAAATAATGTATCCTCCTTATAAATAGGTGAGTCACTGGCCTTGTGACAGAGAAATAATGTCATAATCTCCAACTATGAGTTCTATTTCATCCATGGAGATAAGCCCAAACTGCTGTGGAGATTTATTGGCCTTTGATGCTCTTTAAAAAGTTTTTTAGTTCATTGTTTTATCACTCAGGGCAGGTTTAGCTGAAACACACTACGGTCAGCTTCCATGGGTTCAAGAGTAGTTTTGGGCATATACATTCATGGGTTCTAATTTCAGCTCTCCCCCTACTCTCAGCTTTATATTCCAACGTAGGTAAGTCCAGTGTTCAGATTTCATGCTACTTCCCAATCTCCTTTTTCTTCACTTGTGAAATATTAGTTTTTCTAGATATTGGTATAATTCAGACATTTAATTCCTTAGGGGGTGAGAATCATGTTATTTGAATGTTTATCACCATTCCTAATGTGGTAGATGTGTTTTTTTTTTTTTTTTGGCATGTGTGTATCTGAGTGTGTTTTTGTAAATTTTTAAATACACACTTTGGCATTGAAATTGTTGGTATATAATTAATTTAACTGCATTAGTGGATTTATATAATAAGAGCTCAGTTTATTTCCCATTTTGGTAATTTTTATTTGAAAAACTGAAGCAAGCACACTATTGTTTTTACCATCCTTGGATTTTCTCTCACAATTTATATAAAGATTGTATGTTGAAAACAGGTTTTAAAAAAATCCAAATCAGATTGAATATCAGATTGTTGAACATCCACAGAATTTCTTTTAAAAATTGTTTAGAATTTAGCCTCAAATAGGATTCCAAGATTACATTTAAGAACTGTAAAACACAAAATAAAAGTGTTTTCTGGCAGAAGGCTTCCTAGGATAAAAGCAAAACAACATAAAAACAAGCATGTTATTTTCATGTAGTCATTGCAAATCCTCAAAATTCCTTCCTTGAGTTGTTGAGTTGGCAGATATGTCAGACTCTTCATAACCCCATTTGAGGTTTTCTTGGCAAAAATACTACAATATTTTTCCATTTCCTTCTCTGTCTCTTTTTATAGATGAAAAATTGAGGCAAATAGGGTTAAGTGATTTGTAGTATACAGTCACTTAAGTGTCTGAGGTTAGAATTGAAGTCAGGAAGATTAGTTGTTTTCCTGACTGCAGACTGGGAATTCCATTCACTGTACCATCCTCCTTTAGGGGAGGGACTTTTATAGTAGAATTATTTTCTAGAAGAGAATACCCAATGTCAGCTCCTCAGGTATGTTTCATGGTCAAAATTTATCCCCTAATATATAAAATGATACAAGCTCTCCAGTGTTGCAGATTTGTATGCTGTTTCTCCCAATCTAGATTACCTTATTATCAAGTAGTACAGCTTAAGCTGTACAAACAAGGCTATGTCATGAATGACATTTAAATCCTATATCAAAATCCATTGTCCTTCCCTCCCTCCCTCCCTCCCTGCATTTAATAGACACAAGTCTCAAAAAAAATGACTGAATAGAATTATGTGATTGAACCATTTTCATTACTTTTGGTGATTAGTTGCATATTAACAAATCTCTATCCTGGCCTGATGTGCTTAATTTGTGATTCATGAGCAAGGTCTTTAAGTATGTTTTTTTTTTGGTGAAATTGTTTGAAAGTAGTTGTGCATCTCTACCTTTATTAATTTTTATTAATTCATGATTTAAATATATATGCTAAAAATAAAAGTAGATGTTAGAGGAAGGATTTTTTAATTTTAATTTTTGCTTTTTTCAGGTCGGCTGAGTCTTTTATTATTTTTATAGTGATACTACTTGCACTAAAGCTTCTGAACCCCCCCCCATTATATGTTTAAATCTATCATTTAGTCAAATCTAATTTCTTGAATACTGTTGCTCACATTTCTTAATTTTTTCTGTGTGTCATGGTCTCTATTGAGCTGACTTAAAACTTTCTGATTCCTTTTCATAAAATTTTTAATTTATAAAATAAAATCATTGGATTATAGGGGAAATTAAATATATTTTGGAATTCTTTTATAAAAATATTTTAAAAACAAATTTATGAACTCCCAAGTTAAGAATTGCCTAGATGTATAGACATTGTTTGTATGTATGTTATTTTATTTTTCCCTGGTTATGTGTAAAAAGAAGTTTTAACATTCATTTTTAAAACTTTTGAGTTCTGAACTCCTTCCTTTTGCCCCCCTCTCCCTACCATTGAGAAATCAAATTATTCCTTATACATTAAAAATATGTAGTTATGCAAAATATTTCCATCATAGTCATGTGGTAAAAATAAACACAGGAAACCTCCCCTCCCAACAAAGAATCCTCAAGAAAAATAAAGCAAAAAAAAAAGTAGGCTTCCATCTTTATTAAGACACCATCAGCTCTCTCAGGGGATGAATAACATTCCTTTTTTATTTTATTTTTTTAATAACATTCTTTATCATAAGTCCTTAAGAATTGTCTTGGATCACTGCATTACTGAGAAAAACGAAGTTATTCTCAGCTGGTCATCTTCAAATATTGCTGTTACTTTGTATATAGTATATTTCCCATTGCATCTGCTCATGTAAGCTTTTCCAGGTTTTACTGAGTGCATCTTGCTTATCATTTCTTGTAGCAGAGTAGCATTCCATCATAACTACATACCACAATTTATTCAACTATTCCCCATCTGATGGCATCTCTTCAGTTTCCAATTCCCTGTCACCAGAAAAGAGCTGCTATAAATTATACATAAAGATATTTTTTCCTTCCTACTTTGCATCTCTTCTGGAATACAAACCTAATAGTGGCATTCCTTGGTAAAAGAGTATACATGGTTTTTTAACCCTTTGGAATTACAGAATGGTTGAATCAATTCACAATTCCTCCAGCATGCATTAATGTTGCATTTTCCGTACATCCTCTCCAACGTTTGTCATTTTCCCTTTCTGTTCTATTAGCCAATCCAGTAGTATAAGGTAATATTTCAGAATTGTTCTAATTTGCATAAAAATATGCCATGAAGCCTTTATTAGAGAAACATGTTTCAGTAGTTTCCCTCCAGGTACTAATGCTAACTGTGTTTTCTTCCATCCTGTTCCCCAATCCCCTTTTATTCTTTTCCCTATCTTCTTTTACCCTGTCCTTCCTGAAAAGTATTTTACTTACTACCCCTTCTCCACCATCTGCTCTCCCTTCTTCCATCCCCTTTCCTTTCTACTTTCTTTTAGGGAAATTTCTCTCCTCAATTGAGTGTGTATGTTATTCCTTCTTTGAGCCAGTTTCAATGAGAGTAATGCTCACCATTCCCTTTTACCTCCCCCCCTTTTCCAGTCCCCTGAAAAAACTTTTATGTGCAAAAACTTACCCTATTTACCTCCCCTTTTCCCTTTCTCTCAGTCCATTCCTCTTTCACTCCTTATCTCCTTTTCTCCTTTCACATTTTCACTCCTCATTTAATGTATAAATCCTTTATATTCAGCTTCCACCTGTGCCCTGTCTATATAGTCTTCTTTTAACTGCTTTAACAAATGAGAAAGCTGATAGGAGTTATCAGTATGATCTTCCCATGCAGAAATATAAGCCCCTTTTTCATCAGTTCTTCTTTTCACCTGAAAGAGTATGTTTAGTTTTGTTGGGTAGTTGATTCATAGTTGTAATTCAAGTTCTTTTGCCTTCCAGAATATCATATTCCAAGCACTTGGTTGTATGTAGTAGCTTGGACTTTGTTTTCTTCTGAGTGTTTTGATTTTCCTTATTCCTATAGTACCTTTCTATGATCAGATTTTTTTTTTCTTGTGTTGTTTGCTCAATGATTTTAACTCTTTGTTAAAGTAAGGCTCTGCTTCCTGTTTGAAGGGCACAGTGCCCCAGGCTTTGGGGGGGAATTGTTGAAGAATATTTAGACTCTTCTTTTAGACTCTTTAGAGATACTTTTAGGGACTGGCAAGTTTTCAGTTCTTCCAAGATGGTATGATCTTTGAGATGTTTTTACTGTGCTCCTGGCCTGTGCTGTGGTTTGTGGGTGACCACAGGCACTCCGTTTTGGCTTGGAGTTGTCAAATGGGTCCCTGCTCTTCTGGGGCTGAAATCTCTGTTGGCCTTCTGCTCTTCTTCCTGGGATTGTGACCCAAGACTGTAACCCAGTCCCAAGTATAGGCAATGCAACAGAGTCCTGACTCAGTGATAGCAAAGAGACTCCTGAAATATCCTTCTGATCCCTTTACTATTGTGGGCTGAGAGAGCTCTGGAAATTTTTGCCACTGTTGCTAATGTAGTCCTTAATCCTAAGGACTGCTCCTGGTTTTCTGGAACAGGGTTTGTGCTGTTGAGGCCTGGGCTTTGCTTCACTCTCACCATGATGATACAGACTTTTCCTGAAGACTTGTCAAATTGTTGTTGACAGTTTCTGTCCTGAGAGGTCTGGAAACTGCCATTACTGCCACTGATCCAGTCACCCCGCTGCCTGTTCCTGAATTGGTGAGCTTGGGGCAGAGCTGATGTGGCTTGGGCTTCATTGTACTCCTCTTTCAAGCTAATGAAACATACCTTTTCCTATCATCTTCCAAGTTGTGTTGAACTGGAAAATTGTTTTACTTGGTCTTTTTGTTGATTCAGCCACTCTAGAATTTGTTTTGAGTTATTATTTAAAGGTATTGGAGGAGGAGATCTGACAGGAGTTCCTAACATTATGCTAATGCATTGCCTTCAGCTTGGCTGTTTAAAAAAAGTTGTAAGGTAATCTTCCTTAATATATGCATGATTCTGCTTTCAAGTGCAGAAACCATGTTTAGCTTATGAGCATTTTATGACTTATCTTAAAACTCTTCTACATATCCTACATTTTAGAGAAATAGTTTTGTTATCCTGCTTGACCTTTTATGCAGTTTGCTCTGCTGTTTTTGTCTCCATAATTTGAAGTTCATATTTGGTAATTAAATGTAGTTTGAAACATATTTTTGCAATCTGACCTTAAGAAGTAAGAGGTGAACTTTTCCTACTTTCTTTTCACTGATACAGTTAATGTGTTCAGATACTACTACATGAATACTTTTTTTTATAGGTTCTTTTTTTGCAAGGCAATGGTGTTAAGTGGCTTGCCCAAGGTCACACAGCTAAGTAATTATTGAGTATCTGAGGCCAGATTTGAACTCAGGTACTCCTGACTCTAGGGCTGGTACTTTATCCACTGCGTCACCTAGCCTCCCCTTACATGAATACTTTTTAACCTAATCCAGGAAATAAAAAAGTTCAATGTTTGACAAATAATCATCTTAATAAACATAAAATGTACTGAGTAATCTGTTGTATGAGGAATGGTTTTTATCTATAGCTATTAGAAAATTATTATCCTGGGGAGAGATTGATAGTAAGCAATAACAGGTAAATGTATAACTTTTTTTTTTACTTTCCAAAGCATATCTGTCATTAATATTTAGGTGACATTTGTTTTGTCTCTTTCCAGTTTGTCTGACCTTTATACAAGACTTAATAAAATAGTATTAATAGATCTAATCATTAACATGAAGTCAGTCTTGATTAGCTGAAATAAATATTATTGGAAAGTCTTAATTTGAAAGCCTCAAACTTTTTTTTAATTAAAGATTTTATTTATTTTGAGTTTTACAGTTTTCCCTCTAATCTTACTTCCCTCCCCCACCCCCACAGAAAGCAATTTGGTCTTTGCATTGTTTCCATAGTATATATACATTGATCCAGATTGAGTGTGATGAGAGAGAAATCATATCCTTAAGGAAGAAACATAAAGTACAAGAGAAAGCAAGATCAGACAATTAGATATCAGTTTCCCCCCCTAAATTTAAAGTAATAGTCCTTGGTCTTTGTTCAAACTCCACAGTTCTTTCTCTGGATACAGATGGTATTCTCCATTGCAGAGAGCCCCAAATTGTCCCTGATTATTACACTGATGGAATGAGCAAGTCCATCAAGTTTGATCATCGTCCCCTTGTTGCTGTTAGGGTGTACAGTATTTTTCTGGTTCTGCTCATCTCACTCAGCATCAGTTCATGCAGATCCCTTCAGGCTTCCCTGAATTCCCATCCCTCCTGGTTTCTAATAGAACAATAGTGTTCCATGACATACATATACTATAGTTTGCTAAGCCATTCCCCAATTGAAGGATATTTACTTGATTTCTAATTCTTTGCCACCATAAACGGGGCTGCTATGAATATTTTTGTACAAGTTATGTTTTTACCCTTTTTCATCATCTCTTCAGGGTATATACCCAGTAGTGGTATCCCTGGATCAAAGGGTATACACATTTTTCTTGCCCTTTGGGTGTAGTTCCAAAGAAAGCTTCAAACTTTTAGTTAATATGATTATATTAACTTTTTAACAATTTTTTGCTGATTGTTTCAAATACTTCCTTTGGGAGCTCTTTTATTTTCTCCCATTTGGAATTTACTTTTCATTTTTTTCAGTTCTAGCTTTACATTTTCCAACTACTCATATTTTTTTTCTTCTGTTGCTCTTAAGTGAAGTAATATGACCAGCCCGAGTTTTGTACTTCTTAAATTGCAGGTGTAAATTTGTCTCTTTGATTTCAAGATTATTGCTATGAAACACATTTCAGTTTTTTCCATTCTTGTATCTTTCAGTGTTTCTTTAAAATGTAATATGTTGGATGGCTAGGTTGTGCAGTAGATAGAGCACTAGCTCTGGAGTCAGGAGTAACTGAATTCAAATCTGGCCTCAGACACTTAATAATTACCTAGCCGTGTGGCCTTGGGGAAGCCACTTTAACCCTATTGCCTTGCAAAAACTAAAAACATAAAATAAAATAAAATGTAATATATTTTGCTGTGTTCCTATATAAGGATGAAGAATTATGTATTAATTACATTTCTAGTACCTAAGAAAAGTTTTAGTTATATAAAATTTTCACAAGCTGCTAGGGACTTTAAAGATCCACTCTCTTTATTTTACAGATAATACTGTGTTTAAAGTGAAATGATTTTTTTCAAGGTTACATAGCTCAGTCTTGTGACTCAAATTTCAGTTTACTTTCCATTGTTTAGTTTATGACTGTTTTATGACTTGTCTAAAAATTGTTCTACAATTCCTATCACCTTTCTGATACAGAAGGCTTCAATAGTAAGATTTAATAAGAAAAATTGAAATCTGAAAAAAACAATCTTTGAATTAAGTAATGTGATAGCAAGATATTTCAGTTTTATAAATGTTAATTAAGTAATCCTGTGTACAAAGTACTCATTAAGTAAAATTAGATACACAGTGTTTATGCCTTTAACATAGGTAGTATGTTAATCCAAAATTGAATAATGAACTAATAAAATAAAGATTAAGAGATTGCAAAGGGACTCAAAAAATGGTAGAAAAGGAGTAGGATAATGGTTTGTAAGGCTTCCAGTCAGCTACTTACTTTGAAAGTAAATATGTAGTGGTTTCTCTCTTTTCACTTTTAAATTCATTCATTCATTCATTCATTCATTCATTCATTTATTTAATTTGAATTTTACAATTTTTCCCCTAATTTTGCCCCCCCCCCCCACAGAAGACAGTCTGTTATGTTAGTCTTTTTTTTTTAAGGTTTTTTTTGCAAGGCAATGGGGTTAAGTGGCTTTGCCCTAGGCCACACGGCTAGGTAATTATTAAGTGTCTGAGACCGGATTTGAACCCAGGTACTCCTGACTCCAAGCCTGGTGCTCTATCCACTGCGCCACCTAGCTACCCCCTGTGTTAGTCTTTACATTGTTTCCATGGTATACATTGGTCTCAGTTGGATGTGATAAGAGAGAAATCATATCCCTAAGGAAAAAGAATGAAGTATAAGTATAGATGGCAAAATTACATAATAAGATGTTATAGTTGTTTTTTTTTTTAAATTAAAGACAGTAGTCTTTGGTCTTGTTCAAACTCCACAATTCTTTCTCTAGATACAGATGTTACTCTCCATCACAGATACCCCAAAATTGTGCTTTATGGTTGCACTGATGGGATGAGCAAGTCCATTACAGTTATCATCACCCCCATGTTGCAGTATGGTTTTCAGTGTTCTTAATGGTTCTGTTCATCTCACTCAGCATTTTTCACTTTCACATAGCTTTTGACCTGTGTCAAGAATAACACAATTAAAGGGCAGCTAGGTGGCGCAGTGGATAGAGCACCAGGCTTGGAGTCAGGAGTACCTGAGTTCAAATCTGGCCTCAGACTCTTAATAATTACCTAGCTTTGTGGCCTTGGGCAAGCCACTTAGCCCCATTGCCTTGCCAAAACTAAAAAAAAAAAAGAAAAGAATAACACAATTGCTTCAGAGATTTCTTTGTTGTGACTGTATCATTTGTATTGGGACAGCTAGGTGGCACAGTGGATAGAGGACCAACTGTGGAATCAGGAGAACCAGAGTTCAAAATTTTCCTGAGACACTTTACATTTACTAGCTGTGTGATCTTGGACAAGTCGCTTACCCTGATTGTCTCTCATCCAGGATTATCTCCAGTTGTTCTGATCCTTTTTCTGGCCACTGGATCCAGATGGCCCCCTCCCACATGTCATGGGTCTTTTTCAAGAATGATGGACAAGCATCGTTATCTTCATTTATAGTTACATGTAGTCTATTTTACTATTCACTTGCAGGTCATTTTATGTAGTATATTTGTCTCATTTGAATTGTCAACAGGCATGTGGGTATGGAAAAATGAGTAGATGTAAATGAATGTGTACATGATATGGTCTTTATACCAAAGGCAACTCCCCCCTTAACAACTTTAACACTGACCATTGTTTTAGATTGTTTCCCATCCTTCCCATTGACACGGAGTACTGTAAAAATATTACTATGAGGTATCAAATTTAGGTTCTTTTTCTAGCTCAGTGACTAAATTCATTTTGTAACTTTGGGCAACCTTTTTGTCTCTTGAGGTGTCAGACCCCAACATGGTAGAACTAGACTAGTTTTATTTTTTATTTTTGCAAGGCATTGGGTTTAAGACTTGCTCAAGATCCTTCAGCTAGGTAGTTATTAAGTGTCTGAGGTTGGATTTGATCTCAGGTCCTTCTGATTACTGAATCATTACTCTATTCACTGCACCACCTAGCTGCTCCCTAGACTAGATTTCTAAGTTCTTTATAGCCCATATAGTTTGTGGCTTATTGCAAATAAGGGTAGGTCACTGTTTTGATAATGAGTTTATGTACCAGGCATTTCCCAAGTTTGGGGTTCTAAAGACTAAATCTAAACACTCCTGCCTTCAAGGAACTTCCTTGGGGAAAACATCATATACACATGTGAACAAAAACAAAAATAAAGATATATGTGTGTGTGTAAACATAGACACATATACAGAGTCAGGATTTGAAGAGACCTGGCAACAAGATCATCACAAAAGCCTTTCTCTAGGATGTAGCTCTTAAATTGAGCTTTTAAATAAAGCTAGATATTCTGTGAGGTGTAAATAAGGACAGAGTGCATTATTTGCATGAAGGCCAGCCTCTAAAAAAATATGGGGCTCGAATAAGGTATAGGGGGAGCAGTAACTATTTCAGTTTAACTGAAATTTTTAATGTGTGTGAAATTGAACAGGATTGTTAATGGCACTAAAACTACAGATGGTTTGTGTTTTATCCTAGAGTCAAGAAGGGTGGCAGGGTGTGATGTGATTATGCAGTTGAAAGGAAAATTCTTCATTTGGGATTTCACCTTGTTTAATGGGGCAAAACTGAGCATTAAAATAAATTTATGTAAAAGTAACAGCATGTTGATGGATTGATCACTGAAAATCAGCAATGGCTTCCAGGCAAGGCCGAACTTTTATTGTGAACTTTATAATGAGATAGATAATTCAGATAGGGCAGTGTCAACAAGAGGCTCTCCTTGCATCTTAGTTCCTCTCTAAGGTAGCAAGAATGTGACAGTTTGCAGGTGGTGGTGGTACAAAGGTCACAGGTAGGAGATGACTTTATTATGTGACAAATATCAGAGGATTGGATGAAATAGCTGAGCCACAGTCAGTTTAACTTTTCAATAATATCAGGTTTAGGAATATCAATTTGGCTTCTGTATTAAGGACAGAATAAAAAGAAGAGATTCTTTATTTTTCTATCTGATGTAGTTACTTTAGATAAATATTTAAAGTAAGTTTGTCGTTCTTGCGTTTTGGTGGTCATTTCTAAAATGCACATACCTTTTGATATTATGTGGTAGTACAGGGCTGTTCAAAATACAGTCTCTTGTGGCTCCCAGTAAGACTTTATGTGTGGGTTTATTTAATACTTTAATAAACAAAACCTGGCCATGGCAGAACTCCCTCTCTAATGGCAAGTCAAAGTATATTGTCTATTGTTTCAATAAAACATTGCCTTTGAATGACTAATTCCTATTCTGTGTCCTTAGTAATGCCTTTTCTTATCAAAATGATCCCATTTTAATCACAGTCTTTTCTTAACTTAGAGTACTTAATTGCTTATATTATTTAATAATTAATAGTCTGTTACTTAATGACAGTGGCACCTTAATTTAATGTGCTCTTCTTTTGCGATATGATTTTTCATGTATTTTTGTGGACTATGGGGTAAACTACGAATACTTTTTACATTTTCATATAAATTTTGAATTTTATATTTATATACCAATTTATATAAATTTTATATATATATATATATATAAAATTTATATAAATTTTGAATTGAACTCTACTGAAATATTTCTGAATTGCTTTGTAGACCTTGCTAGTCCTGGAATATACTGTATTTCAATCAGTCTTAAAAATAGCAGTCAGAACCAATGACATGAATTTCATCTCAATTCTTTGGAAATGGTACATGTTGACAGTATTTTAAATGTTACATTAAAAATTTGAGTGAATTGTGTTTCGGTTTTAAACTGAAATAGAAATATATGGCCTTAAGACTATGGTAAAACTGATCCAAAGTTAATAAAATCTTACGGTTTTTTTTGTAAAGATGAATTATTTAAAATTGGCTGTCAATTTTTCAGTCTAAGTATACTGGGAAACAATTCTGAATGTGCAAAAAGTCATCAACTACTTATATTCATTGATCCAGCAATCTCATTATTGGGTATCTATTCCTAGGAAGTCAACGATAGAAGGAAATGTCCCATATATTCCTAATTATTTATAGCTGCGATTTTTAAAAATAGTTACAAACAAAAAAAAAAGGAACTGGAAATAATCAATTTTCCTAAATTCTCAATTTCTTCATCTGCAAAATGAGAGAATTGGGCAAAGTGTCCTCTAAGTACCTTTCAACTGTAGAGCTCTAATTAAGTAATAACAATTGATTTCTCAATATATCTTTCCCTCTAAATATAACTAATAAAGAGCTTAGCAATGTGGTATGTGTATATGATGAAAGATGAACACACACATATATGTAGTAATAATACATGAAACTGTGGTGCAGCTAGGTGACACAGTGGGTAGAAGAGCACTGAACCTGCAGTCAGGAGGGCCTGAGTTCAAATTCGACCTCATACTTGATACTTTCTAGCTGTGTGACCTTGGATAAGTTACTTAACCCCATTGCCTCACAAAAGCAAAACAAAAAATAATAATTAAAATACAAATATTAGGAATTCAGAGGACTTCGAGGCATGAACACGAACATAATGTTGATTGGAAGTAAATGGAACCAGGAAAAACAAAATACACAATAACTTTAGTATTTAAAGAAAAACAGCACAAAAAGCTGATTGATTGTAATGATTAGTCTCCATGTCAGAAAACATCTGTTGAAACATACCTTCATTTTAATATTCAAATAGGCGATTGGGATGTGGAATATGGTATACGTTGTTTCAATTAAAGATTTTTCTGTTATAAGAGAGATTGCAGATGAGTTGAAGGTATAAATCAGAGTAAAACTATGATTTTTAATACAACAGGTATTAAGGTGGGAGGGAATATTATCTACAAGTTCTATAATAATAATATTAGCTAAAAATAAAAACAACTTAAAAAATCACTCACCCACACAAGTGGATGAGAATTTTTTTCCTTTGAGGGATTAGAATGTAACTAAATATAAGTGCAGTGTTTCCTGGATGTTTTTGTTTTACTACAGTGAAAATTTTTGCTCCCAAAGCTTCAATTCATTGCAGAAAGAAACTTATATTCAAACATGTATTTTTATAATATGTTTGGACAATTATTTACTGCTTAACATGCCATTAAAGAATTTTTTAATGGCATTATTTCCAAAACAGTACAAGAGAATCACTGCTATCATGGAAGGAAATTTAGTGTGGAGTTTGAGGGAGATCTGGGTTTAAATTATACCACATAAACTACATAATTTAATCTCTCACAGCCTTAGTTTTCTCTTCTATAAAATGGGGATAATATTACTTTATAGGATTGTAGCTAGGATTGAATAAGAAAATAAATGCAAATCTACCTTAACACAGTCTCTATTTTTTACTTACTGCTTAATTTTTTATTTATTTTATTTACAGTTCCAAATTTTCTTCCTTGATCTACCATTTTCCCACTCATTGAGAAGGCAAGGAATAGAATACTACCACACAAAAGCAATCATGAAAAATATATTTCTGCATTATCCCTGTTCTGGAGGGAAAAACAGCTAAGAACAAAAAAGATAGAAGAAAAAAATGCTTTAATTTGCTCTCTGAGTCTCTTTAAGTTCTCTATCTGTAGATAAATACCTACATGATTTTTGAAATTTTGAGCCCTATGGAATTGTGGCAGATCATTGAATTGAATATAGATAGTAAATATTTTGCATTTATTTCTTTATAATAATTGCTGTTATTATGTAAATTCTTTTGATCTTCCTTTGTATAAAATTTCCAGAATTTTCTGAAGCCATCCCTTTCATCATTTCTTCCAGCATAATAGTATTTATATCACATCCATAGAACATAATTTGTTAAGTCATTCACTAATTGGTGAGAATCCTTTCAATTTTCAATTCTTTACCATCATAAAAAAACTGCTATAAATATTTTTGAAGGATTATATAAATGCTATTGTTATTGTAGTTACTATTTTTATACATATTGGATCTTTTTCTCTAGTATTATGATTTCTGTGAACTCAAAATGGTCTCTTAATGAAGGACTTCAGTCTACATGATTGAAGGGAGTGATTTTTCCATGTCTTTCATCTTGTTCTATCCTGTCTCCTTTATTTCCTACCTACATTATGAGCTGAGGCTCAACTGGTCCTTGACTTTACCTTAGTCAGCAGGCATTTTATTTATTAAGCACTTCCTCTGTCTAATGCCACACACTATGCTAAGAACTGTGGATACAATTACAAATAAAACAGTACATAATAGAGAGTAGAAGAGGACTGGGGGAGAGGACGAGGATGCTCCTAGAGTGTAATGGTGAGATCTCTGGTTAGAAGCAGATCCAAAAGAGGAACGATGGACAATGGTTGTCTTGGACTTTTTTTTTAAGATGGAAGTTCTGGGTAGAACTCGTTGGGAGAAGAAGGCTGCACATTTCTGGAGGAATATTCTGAGGTAACAATATTACATGCACAGAGCAATAGCACAGAACAATGGAGACATAGCCAATTATTCATAATAAGGTATATTCCCTCTACTTCTCCAGGATATTTGTGGTTACATTGGTTATTTGTAGGGGAGATGAGAAAAATAGATTAAATATACTATTGCTGTAAGATGTATGCTTTGTTTAATGCAATGCTAATTGACACAGAATTACTCTCATTTTTTTTGTTAGTATCACTTATTATATAGTGGTAACCTTGGATTCCCAAAAGACCATGATAGACTAGCATAGGCTTTGGCAAGTACTATTCATTTGGAATGATCTGAGACAGATAATGTATAGCTATGTCTTTTGTCTGTTTGTATAAATTCACAATTTGATAGAGTAATGAATCTTTTGGCTATATAACTCATGAGCAAAGTTTATTACTAATAATTGCTTCATGTTTTTAATAGCCTTATGTTCAAGGGAGAGATAGTATAATATAGTCTCTATCCTTTATATTTATGAAAGCAATCTATCATATATTTTGGAAAAATAGGAAACAATATCTGGCATTTATATAATATTTTGAGGTTTGAAAATCACTTTACAGAATCACTTACTTTATCATTTTATCTTCATAACAGTTCTAGGATGTTGCTGTTATTATCATACTCATTTCACAACTGAGGAAACTGGCTGAGAAAGAGAAGTGATTTACCTTGAGTCACATAGCTAGTAAGCATTTGAGACTTCATTTGTACTCGTGCCTTTACATATTCCATATCTAGTGCACCATCCACTATGTCACTTACCACTTGATGGAACAAAGCTGTTCATATCAAATTAACATAAAAAGACAGAAATCAGTTCTTCAGTTTACCATCTGTGGCAATCAGGAATAAATAAAACACAACTAAATATCTACTAAGATTATCATTGGAGCCATCAAGTTTCAACAATTTGAGTTTCACATAAAACCATTCCTTTTGTTAGTATCCTTTCAGTAATTGTTTTAAATTTGTCTTCAAAAAATACTGTGAAGTAGATAGTACCAAAGCCTCAGAATAAGTGGTCCTGAATTCAGATGCAAACTTTGCTAATTACTACTTATGTGACCTTATACAAAGGTACTTAATCACTTTGAACATTAGTATCTTCAGTTATAAAATGAAGGTGGACTGGGCTAGATGATCTCTAGTCTCCCAGTTCTTAATCGATGTCCTTTGTACCTATAGTATAAAATGATATCAGTAGCCATCATGCAGTGGATTGAGCACTAGAGTAGGCACTAAGAAAATTTGAGAAGACTCTTAGCTTTATTTAGGGATTAAGTTCCTCCCTCTCCCTTCCTTACCCCCCCCCCCATATCCTATGAATGGACTATAATCATGGTACAAATGACTGCTGGACTCAGACTACACTAACTCAGGATTTTAATATCTTTGTGTATGTGGGTAAGTCCACTTACCTTTGCTGAGCATCAGTATTCTAATTTGTAAATTTAGATATTTTGTTATAAATAGGATTGTCAGAAGAAATTCATCATATGAACTCTAATGTACTATATGTAAATATAAACTACTATAAAACATTAAAAGTTTGACCCTTCTATGTTGAACATTTATACAGTTTTTTAAAATGGCACTATATTTGAGATCATTTCAAATAAATAGTACTTGTCAGAACCTATGCTCTTCTGTTATGACCCTTGGGAACCCAAGGTTACTACCATGACATGATAAAGACATGTCAGTAACTGAATAATAATAACGAGAAATTGAGAGTAATTCTGTCACTTTGCATTATATTAAACATAATATACACTAAACAGCAAAAGTATATCAAGATTATGTATTTAATTTAAAAATCTTAAGACCACAATACTATTAAAAGTATAGTTCATGTTATAGCTACTCAATACATAGTTAACAGAAAAATCTTATTCTTTGTTATTCCTAAATTGCCATTTAACAGAGGTGCTGCACTCTGGTTGGGTAATATATTAGATCTTCACTAATTTTAATTCTCAGTCACCTAGTAAATAATGTGTTCTTAGGAAAACTTTTTATTTGTTTTAGTCTTTATAAACAATAATTCTATATAAATTCTTTGCTTAGAAACTTCATTGCTTGATTGCCTGGTCATTAGAATAAAATGCAAACTCCTCAGCTTTATATTTAATGCTCTTGAAAATTTAATTTCAAATTGCATTCTCTTACTCTGTTTTTACACTTTGTCTTCCTGAGAAACCAAACTCCTAGTAGCTATCTAACTCTCTGACACTTTCAAGAAACCCCTTGTCTGGAATGTGTTCCTCATTTCTTCCTCTGAATAGGTCTTTAAAGGCTCAGGTTGTATTTCTTTGAGGTATCCTTCCTTATACTCCCTAATTATTAATGCTTTATTCTTCAAATGATCTATTTATTTTATACTATGTGTATAAATGTTTTATTTCTCAGTAAATATGTAAGCTCCTTACACATTCTACAAATAGGGCAACGTTTGTTCTTGGCTTTGAATCCCCAGTGTGCATAGTCCCTTCATTGAGACAGGTATTTCAAAAATATGGAAAAAATTTCACTAGTAGTTCTAGCTCTCAGGAAGTATTAGTTATTTATCCATATTTTCTTTGCTTCACCTATGTTATTTAGTAAGTCTTATTTGAAAGCTATGTTTTATTGTAGCCTGAATTGTATAATTCTAAGAAACCTTAAATCTTTTCCTTTGGTTATCCATTCCATATCTCACATTAGAGGGTAAAAGTTGAAAAAAAATCTGAAATTCTCTAATTTTTTCTGGGCTATAGCTAATTAATTCTATAAAATTCATTACCATGTTTTTATTTTACTGGCTTTATATTTTCATGGTTTTAGATAACTCCTAGTACATAAAACTCTTCCACCATTGCAGATTAGCACCTGTTCTGCTCATTATATAGTCTTATATGTTGGTCTGTGAGAAGTTCGGGAGCTTGCGCAGGTTCCCAGAAGCAGTGTACATCAGAGGTGGTACTTAAACACAGATTATACTTCGTTCTGAAGCAGGCTTTTCATCCACAGTGTCATGATATGTCTCTGTTTCCACACTAAAAATCCTCTTTCATTGATGGGGTCAAATGAAATGAATCACAGTGATTTAAATTCTCAATAATATTAGCCATAAATTCTTTACTCCTTTAGAATAATTTTGAGAGAAGGAAGGAGAAGTAAATTTCTATTCACCCAAATGATAGGATGGAACACCATTAGGGTTGTACTCTTCACAGATGTCAGTTACCTAGTATGCTCATCCTGTGTGCCCCTTGTAGCTGTCTTTCCATAAATTTTCCACAGAGGGATTGTCCATTTTGTTTGAAGGCCTTTTCTACTTTCCCGTGACTTGTACAATTGTACATACCATCTATTTTTCATTTATCTTTTACTATTGCTGTGGGACCAATATTTTCCCTTGCTCATTTTTTAATGATACCCTTTATGCTACTCTTAACTTGTTTGTAATATTTTAGATGTGTGCTTGCTACAGGCACTTCCTTATTCTTTGAAGACATGTTCCATGATTCACTCCAAATAATAAAACTGGAAATAGGTTGAAATTTAAAAGATGCAATTTTGCTTCAGGGAAAAGCTTGAGTTTAACCAAGTACAAAAACCTAGACATTTTGTTTAAGATAATTCAAACTTTTGACCACCTCCTGTTCACATCTGAGAGACTGTAGCACGGTGGAATGAAAGTTGAACATAGATCATGATAGCCTAAGATTTTGTCCTTCCATTAATAGACACTGTGAGAACCTACATAAGTCACTAAAAATATCAGTGCCCCTAGGGAGGTCTCTTAAGTTGCTGAGATCAACTCTGCTCTGGAAGAAAACACTATTAGCTTATTATCTGTCTGTGCAGAACCCTAATCTCCCTGTTTCTGTAGTCTGGATTCAGTTTTGTGGGGCCTCACATTACTTATTTTTTGGCTTATTTCTTCATCCCAAAGTTTCCCTTGGAAACCTAACCCATGCTAAGTTTAGGATATGATTATTGATTGTGATTTTTAACTGGAGTAGGTTTTGCTAGACATTCAGTACCCTTTTTATTGGAGGTCCACGTAATTGTCAAAAGGTAGGATATGACTCCCTGAGGAAAGTAGCCCAAAACAGGAAGCTCCTTGAATGAAATTGCAAATTCAATTCATACACACATACATGCATGTATATATGTGCATACATGTACTTAAATATGCTTATATGCATATCACACAGAAGATGAGGTCTTATCATTTGTACATTCAGTTGGTGATCTTGTCTCAACAATAGTCATTCTTTATCTACTTGGTTTATCCTGTCTAGTTACACTAATATTATGGCTCTTTTCTAAAAGACTGCTCTATTCCCATACTTGATTCAGACTGTAGAAACAGAAGGATGTTGAGGAATTCGGTATCTATCACACTTACTATGAATCAGATATTCTGTTTTAAGTAATAGAGAAAAATGACAAAAGGGAAAATGTCTATACTGTCAAAGAACTTAAAGTATGTTAATATATAAATACTGTCTAATATGAATAAAAGATAATTTAGAGAGTAATCTGGACTCTGGGTGTGAAGGAAAGAATCAGGAAAGGTGACACAAATTAAGTCTTGAAGGAAGCCACGGGTTTTTTAAAGGTGAAGGTAGGAAAGGATTTTATCCAGGTTTGGGGAAAAGCCCAGTATTCTAGGGACTATTTTTCTCTATTTGGACACTTCTCCAGAACTTTACTGTCTGAGTGTTCCTGTCTACTTGCTCTTGGAGACCAAAACTGTAGGATTCAGTTTTGTTTTTTTTTGTCACATTTCTGGTCCTTGCCAAGTATTTATTTAACTTCTGCTGACTTTACTCACCTTTACTGACCCTTTAGACTTTTTGACTCTTTTTGAGCGTGGGCTAGATGAAGACACTGACTATGTTCTCTTTTTTAATTTCTTGTTCATTATTTGATCTGATGCCCTTTTAGAACTTTTAGCATGTAAATGTGACACAGCTCTCTTAACAGAAGTTCTGTTTATAGACTTTGCTTAACTGTTACTGTCATTGCAGAATTTGAAGAAGGCTGCATATGATTGAGATCTCCTTTGAATTTTTTTTTTTCGATTAATGTATTGAAATGGCCAAATAATTCTTCACCAGTGGCTAATCTACTGAGGTCGCACATCTTTATATTTAGACAGACCTGGTCCTTAGAATGTACTCACAGTTATTTTTCTGGGACTACATTCAAACCTTTTCAGTTTTTGTAACCTACTAGAGTTTGTGGTCACCTTATCGGGCCTTGAAAAGCCAGAATAAAATTCAACATTTGTGAAATTTGTGAAGAATAAAAATTATGACTTTTTTTTTAGAAGTTAATACTTTTGAGATAACTGATTTGGAATGTATTTTAATAGATGGTTAGAGGTTATCTGAGTTATCATCTCTAATGACTTCTTTTGATACTACAGGAAGCAATTTATTTTTCTGCCAAGGAACATAAAATTTTTTCTTGACCTCCCCGCCTGCCCGTTTTCATAAAATCTACAGTAGCAGTTGGACCTGAGAGTTATCATCTAGTTGCTATGGAAGCATATAGCAAGTGATGCAAGTACTGTTCCTTGATTGTTAAGCTATTATATTCTTCCATTTTTTGATATGTGATATAGATTATATATGTATGTATGTGTGTATATTTAAAAAATGAAAGTGGCTAAAAGATTACAGTTAATATATTAATAGAATTTATTTCAACACAGGAAATAACAAAGATTTTTAAAAAAAATTTTAAAAGTGAAAGGTTTTTTTAAAAAAACCTCATAGCTTCTAATAGAATGACAATTGAAATTTTGTGTTATTATATGTTAAAGTTATTTGATATTCTGTTTTTTTCTTTTTGGTTTGCAAGGCAAGGGCATCAAGTGTCTTGCCCAAGGTCACACAGCCAAGTAAGTTTTAAGTGTCTGAAGCCAAATTTGAACTCAGGTCCTACTACTCCAGGGCTGATGCTCTATCCATTGTGCTACCTAGCTGCCCCATTTAGTTTTCTTTGAAAGAGTGAATTGCCAAATGTTCTCACATGTCAGATGGTTAGAAACTATTCTCAATCTAAAGTAGGAGTGGGGAACCTTTTTTTCTGCCAAGGGCCATTTGGATATTTATAACATCATTTGAGGGTTATATTGAATTTCTAGTCCAGCCTCCAGGTGCTTTGACAACTCCAAATCAATACTGGCTGTGGGCTGAAGGTTCCCTCCCCTGGTCCTAAAGTGTAGATTTGATTATCCTTTATTATGAGGAAAAATGGAGATATTTCAATGGATCTATGATCTCATTACTATAAGTACCCCTTACTTTGATTTTTGTAACTTCTGTTTTCTGAAAAAGTCTCCATCGTGATTTCTTTAATGTACTAGAGGATTTCTTCTATGTTTTTCCATAGTCAGAGATTGCCAGTGGGACACCACTGATAATTTGTCATTCCTGCCTCTTTTCTGGCTCATTTGATTTTTTTCAGTCATCCATTTTTTTTTAGGTTTTTTGCAAGGCAGATGGGGTTAAGTGGCTTGCCCAAGGCCACACAGCGAGGTAATTATTAAGTGTCTGAGACCGGATTTGAACCCAGGTACTCCTGACTCCAAGGCCGGTGCTTTATCTACTGCGCCACCTAGCAGCCCCACTCATCCATTTTCTTAACTACTTCTTGAGCACAAGTCATTGAAAATATCTTTTCGAGTTTGGGCGGGGCCAAGATGGCAACAAGAGAGGATCCTGTCTTAGGTGCTCTCTCATAAAACTTCTAAACTAAGGACTCTAACTAAATTTTCAAGAGACAGAGCCCACAGAGGGTCCCAGTGAGGCAGTTCTCCTCCTCAAGGTAACCTGGAAAAGAGCAGAAAGGCTTGGAGGGGTGGCCTGCCAGAGCGAAAGAACTTCAGTATCCCGGAGGCAGTCCCAGGGCACTGGGAGCCTCGGCTCACAGCAGCAGGGGAGTTTCCTGACCTATGCCCCGGGGAGCACCAGGAACAAATTGGTCGAACAGTGGGGGGAGACCTCTGCCAGAGTGAGCACATGAGGCCCAGCCCTCAGGGCACACAGGAAGCAGCATGCCAAGGCAGTCCAGATCCAGGAAACAGAAACAAGCAGAGCAGGTAAACAGGAGCCCCCAGGGCATGAGCCCATTGAACCCTAGGGAGGGGAATGAAGAAAAAGACTGCTGAGCTCTGCCCCTGGAACAGGTCTCTGGGGTTCTGACCACATTCAGATCCTGATCTCAGTCTAGGCCCCCCCATAGAACAGCAGGCCCCCCCCTACCTCAGCCCCATGGCAGAGGGGCGCATGTGGTCATTCACAGACCAGGAGGGAGGACAGAGCCTCACACACCGAGACCCTTGTGGGAGTGTCTCAAAAGCTCAGGAAGCAGGCTAAGGCTGGGAAAATGAGCAAGCAGAGAAACAAGAGGAACACCATTGAGAAATTTTGCCTGTGAGTCCAAGAAGGATCAAAATATTCAGTCTGAAGATGAGGAAGCACAAGCTCCTGCATCTAAAGACTCCAAGAAAAACAGAAATTGGGCTCAGGCTATGACAGAGCTCAAAAAAGACTTTGAAAATCAAATGAGGGAGTTAGAAGAAAAACTAGGAAAAGAAATGAGAGAGGTACAGGAAAAACATGAAAATGAAATCAGCAGCTTAGTCAAGGAAATCCAAAAAAATGTGGAAGAAAATAGCATGCTAAAAACCAGCTTAGGCCAAATGAATAAAATAGCAAAAAGTTATTAAAAAGCAGAATGGGCCAGATGGAAAAAGAGATAAGAAAGCTCTCTGAGGAAAACAAATCCTTCAGACAAAGAATAGAACTCAGGGAGATTGCTGAATTTATGAGAAATCAGGACTCAATACTTCAAAACCAAAAGAATGAAAAATTAGAAGAAAATGTGAAACATCTCATTGAAAAAACAACTGATATGGAAAACAGATTTAGGAAAGATAATTTAAAAATTATTGGAATACCTGAAAGTCATGATCAGGAAAAGAGCCTTGACATCATTTTCAAAGAATTACTACAGGAAAATTGCCCTGATATCCTAGAAGCAGAGGGCGAAATAGAAATGGAGAGAATCCACCGATTTCCCCTGAGAAAGAGATCCCCAAAAACCAACCCCCAGGAATATTATAGGCAAGTTCCAGAACTCCCAAGTCAAAGAGGAAATATTGCAATCAGCCAGGACACAATTCAAATAACATGGAACTGCAATCAGGATCTCACAGGACTTAGCAGCAACTACATTAAAAGCTCGTAGGGCTTGGAATATAATATACCAGAAGGCAAAAGAGCTTCGAATGCAACTGAGAATCAACTACCCAGCAAAACTGAATGTCCTCTTCCAGGGAAAAAGATGGGCTTTCAGTGAACCAGGGGAATTTCAAATGTTCCTGTTGGAATGGCCAGAACTGAACAGCAGGTTTGATCTTCAGATACAGGACTCAGGTGAAGCATAGAGATTTGGAGGAGAAGGGGAAAACATGAGGGACTTAATGATGATGAACTACATGTACTCTTGTATAGAAAAATGACACTGATATTACTCATATGAACCTTCTCAATTAACAGAGCAGGTAGAAGGAGATTTTATAGATGAAGCAAAGGAGAAAACTGAATTTGAAGATAAAATATGGTGTAAAAGTGGAGTCAATAGAAAAAAGGGAAATGTAATGGGAGAGGGGGGAATAGGCCAAGATATTTCATATAATAAGATTTTTCTTTATTACAATGAGCTATTGCAATGATATGGAAGGGGGGAAGTCAAGGGGGAATGAGGGAACCTTTGCTCTCAGAGACTCGGAGAGGAAACAGCATATATACTCAATGGGGTATAGACATCTGAAGTAAGAAGGAGAGAGGGGGGACAGGGGGAAGGTGTGGGGATGTGAGTGATGGAGGAGAGGATGGACCATGGGGGGAGAGTGGTCCGATATAATGCATTTTCTTTTTTACTTCTTGCAAGGGGCTGGGATTGGATGGCCTGTCTGGGACCATAGGGCCAGGTGGTTATTGGGCCTCAGAAGTGGTATTGGGGGCTCAGGGCCTCTTGGCCCCAGGGCCAGGGATCTGTCTGCTGCACCACCCAGCTACCCTACAGCAGAGTCAGAGTGAAAGGAGAGAGAAAATATAGTACATGGTAGTGGAGAAATACGAAAGGAGGGAGTTGCGATCAGCAATGGCAACAGTGGAAAAATATGGAAGTAACTTTTGTGATGGACTTATCATAAAGAATGTGATCTACCCACGACGGAGTTGGTGATGTTGGAACACAGACTGAAGCACGTTTTTTATTATTATTATTTGGGGGGGGTGCAGGGCAAATGGGGCTGGGTAGCCTGCCTGGGGCCACATAGGGTGATTGTTGGGGGTCTGAGGCCAGATTTGGCCCCGGGTGCTCTTGGCTCAAGGGCCAGTGTTCTGTCCGCGATCCAGCCACCTCTACTATTATTACTATTTTATTTTAGGTATTTTTTTTTTCTTTTTTTGATTTTTGCAGGGCAGTGGGGTTGGGGTGGCTTGCATGTTGGGTGTACGGGGCTGGCTATGGGCTCGGGTGCTCCTGGCTCCATGGCTGGTGCTCTGTCCATTGCGCCACCTGGCCATACCTGCAATTATTACTATTTTTTAATTTTAATTTTAATTTTTTTCTCTCTCCTTTATTGCTCAAGTGAGTCTATATTTTGGGGGGAGGGGGCATTTTGTTTACTCTTAAACAAGAATATTTTATTAATATATAAAAAATTGTACAAAATGAGAATAAATAAATTTAAAAAAAGAAAAGATCTTTTCCCAGACCTGTCTCCAACTTGGGCTTCTCTGTTATCTTTTTGAGCCCACAAGAATATTGATTTAGAGGTTGTTTGTTCAGACATTCATGCCATTGTATCTTTGTGAATATTTTGGGATCATCAGAAAAGTTTCTCAAATGTAATGTGTTCTGTTCTCTAGTTTCTAATTAATTCTGAGACTAGGTCATTCTATACCCATATATAACTGTGATTTTGTGGTTCATGGACTGGGTTCAGTCTTGAGGTTTTTCACATTACCCTTTAATTTCTTATCTTAGAGTTTACTTTTGAAACCTATAAAGGCAGTCATTGGCTCCTGGTCTCATGACAAGGTACAAGGATATGTCTATCAGTTGGGCCTTTTACCTGGCCAGACTTACCTCTTTTTGGAGAGCCACTTGTAATTGTCAGTAGGTGGGATGCAACTTCATAAAGAAAGTTGTCTAATTTTAGAGGCTCCTAGCAGTTATGTGTGTAGCAAAAAAACTTAGGTTTCCATGGTCTAAGGCATTCCTAATACATTTTTCCTGCTAGTTAATATTGTTTTGTTTATTTTAGCATTTTAAGTGAAAAGTTGGAAAATCCTTAGCATATCCTTGGTTTGAGATCTTTAAGCCTTACATACGTACCCTCTGGCTTCATCCCTCCCTCTGCATCCCACACAAAGAAAGATGCCATTTTTTTCTTAAGTGTGAATACATCGATTACTTCTTTACTCTCCAAATTTTAAAACATATTATATAACTACAATAAACAAGTTTTTTACATCCATGACTTTTTTTATAGTATTGGAATACATCTGTGAAATGGAACTACATATAAATGTAGCTTTAGTTTTTTTTTTTTTTGCAAGGCAAATGGGGTTAAGTGGTTTGCGCTTGCCCAAGGCCACACAGCTAGATAATTAAATGTCTGATGCTGGATTTGAACTCAGGTATTCCTGACTCCAGGGCCAGTGCTCTATCCACTGTGCCACCTAGCTGCCCCAAATGTAGTAGCTTTAACAAAAAAAGGAAAAAAAGATCACCATTATATAACCTTAAAATTTGGACTAATTTGTTTATGTCTTTGCTTTTGAAGGGGTCCCAGTTTCGTGACAACCATCCTTTGCCAACTCTCAGTATCAGAGAATAGGCAGAAAGTCACCTGATAGAATTTTGAAAAAACATAAAAGATTCACAGTATGAACTCATCCAACCTTTCTGGAGAGCAGTTTGGAATTGTGCCCAAAGGGCAACAAAAATGTGCATACCCTTTGATCCAGCAGTACCACTGCTGGGTCTGTACCCTGAAGTGATGATGAAAAAGGGTAAAAACATCATTTGTACTAAAATATTCACAGATGCCCTATTTGTGGTAGCAAAGAATTAGAAATTAAGAAAATGTCCTTTATTTGGGGAATGGCTTAACAAACTGTGGTATGTGTAAGTCATGGAACACTATTGTTCTATTAGAAACCAGGAAGGATGGGATTTCAGGGAAGCCTGGAGGAATTTGCATGAATTGATGCTGAGTGAGATGAGCAGAAGCAAAAAAACATTGTACACCCTAATAGCAACATGGGGGTGACGATCAACCTTGATGAACTTGCTCATTCCATTAGTGCAACAGTAAAGGACAATTTTGGGCTGTCTGCAATGGAGAATACCATCTGTATCTAGAGAAAGAATTATGTAGTTTGAACAAAGACCAAAGACTATTACCTTCAATTTATGGAAAAAAAAGTTATCTTATTTAATTTGGCTGTCTGTTATACTATACTTTTATTTTTCTTCCTTAAAGATATGATTTCTCTCTCATCACATTCAACTTTGATCAACGTGTAACATGGAAACAATGTAAAGACCGACAGACAGCCTTCTGAGGGGGGGGGAGTAGGGGGGAGGGAAGCAAGATTAGGGGAAAAATTGTAAAACTAAAAGTAAATAAAACCTTTCTTGAATGAAAAAAAAAGATTCACAATAGCTCATAAACACTTAGATTTTCTTTCCTTTCCTCACTGTTGAGTCTTACCTTTCCATCAAGGACCGTAGTCCTCTATATTGATAGTTCCCTTATTGTTTGTTATCCTTCTAGAATAAAAATAAACTTGTATTTGTCGTCAGTGCTTAGTCTTCTGGTGAGTCCCCCCCCCCATTTTAATCTAGTAAAGTCCTGGGTACATTGTATACATGTATGTACTCATATAGTATCTTAATAGTATAGACATTCAGTTGGATGTTATAATTCAGAAAAGAAACCTCTCCCTTCTCCCTTCTCCCTTCTCCCTTCTCCCTTCTCCCTTCTCCCTTCTCCCTTCTCCCTTCTCCCTTCTCCCTTCTCCCTCTCCCTCTCCTCCACTACCAGTATTTCCACTATCCCCTGATTCTCTAATGTTGTATATTTCATTTTAAAGATATGAGGTAAAGCCTCATATTTGTAATTTGCATCTCTTATCATTAGTGATTTAAGGGAGCCTTATAATGACTGATAAATTGTAATTTTTATTTTGAAAACTGTTAATATCCTTTGACCACATGTTTTCAGCATATGATAACTTTTTTTCCCCTCTTGTGCTCCTTATGAACACAGTAAGGCAACATGACCTTAGGAAATCATATTTATTGTTTCTTTTTTGAGCATCATAAAACCACTCTCCCAGTTCTTTTGCCTCTCTCAGAAAAATATTGTATGCTGTCTTTCTATTCAATTTTCTTGGGGGTGGGCGATTTTTTGATTATCACAGTAATATCAATATTGATGTGGTTCATTTCCTCTAGAAGTGTGATAATTCCTTCTTCATTGCATAAAGATAATATCTTTAGAATGCTAGTATTATGTATTTAAACACTCAAGAGTTGTATCTTAGCAATTTCATTATTCCTTCTATGTAGATCCCAGCTTATCCAAATGCGTTCTGTGTTGTCTAAATCCTACCATAAAGTTTTTTTTTTTTTATTTTTAGGTTTTTGCAAGGCAGTGGGATTAAGTGACCTGCCCAAGGTCACACAGCTAGACAATTACTAAGTGTCTAAGGCTGCATTTGAACTCAGGTACTCCTGACTCCAGGGTTGCTCTATTCACTGCTCCACCTAGTTGCCTCTACCACGAAATTTTTAGTTAGTATTCATTCAATATATTGCCCCCTGTTATTCTTCATCCTTGCTCATCTTCTTTTACATATTTCTTTGCTGAAGAGTCTTTTATTCCATATTTCTTTGTTGAAGAGTCTTTTACAAACTATTCTTCTTTAAAGTTCCTACTTAGTGGGAACTACTTCCAAAATCTCTTGGTTAGTTATTTTTTCTTCAAAGTTACTAAAAAATCTATCCTGAGACTTAATTTGACTCAGAGATCTTAAGACTTTGGCCACTGATGTATGAGGAGGCAATCTGGTTCTTCTTTCAACCATCTGACTGGCATAGCAGAATAGACAATATAGAGTTGAGGTAACAGCACTCTAAATGAATCAATGCTATATTCCTTGCTGAATAGTTTCCTACTTTGCCTAAGTTAAACCTCCTTTCCCTAATTAAAATATAGTTTACCAATAGTATCTCATTTCATTTTAGTCTTAAATCTGAATTACTAAGCTGGACTTAATCAGGCTCAGTCTACTTTAGTTCTTCAGAGCTGTTTTATTATTAGTCTTATATCAAAACAGTTGGATTAAAAAGAAGCACCTTTGTTTTGGGAAAAAGTTAGGTGTCATTAAAGGAGTTTTGCCATTTCCTGGAAGCAATCAGCCTGACTCCCCCCCCGCCCTTCCTTTTTGGTTTTAGGCCCAATTCATGCTCCATTTGTACAGTTTGTCATGTTTCTATGTGCTGTTGGATAACCTCTTTTGGTTGTTTATCCAACCACAGAACTTGTCAGTAGACATTCTTTGTCTGTCATTTTTCTTTTGTAGATGGTTAGGTCATCTTTAAGAGTGGTTATGGATTTCTTCTAGTAATCCCTATGGTGTTTCAGGTCTTAATACAAGCAGTATTCTGTCACTAAAAATAGAAACATTTGATACCATCTATAGTTTTCTTGAACTTTGACTCTGCACTGGATCTCTTCCAGCACAGTGGCAAAACATTTTTTGTTGCTTTTACATTAAATCCTGTTTAGTTCCTCATCTAGTATTTGTTATCAAAGGATTTTGAAGAAGATTAATTTTGTTAAATATTTGAAGGAATCTTGAATGATTCTGACTTATGGATGACTAAATTGTTAGAATCTCAGTTTCCACACCTGCGGAATGAGGAAAACAATAACTCCCTTGCAGGAATTTTGTGACAATAGTATTTGTGAAGTCCTTTGTAAACCTTAACATACTCCTCAAATACTGTTATTAACAATACTATCCCACAAGAAGGACCGCAAGTTCTCTTCCTAATGTTTTCATTGTGAATGTCTCATATGAATGTATGTATAAATGACTTACCAAGATTTCATATAGATGGGAAAGTAAGCATATTTGTACTTTTTTATTTTTTTTCTTTCCTTTGCTTTTGTTTCCTCTCCTGGATCCTTTATAAATCAATCCATCAGTGTTTTCCCAACTGTGTTGTCTATATTGTGAGCCTTTTTTAAATACACTTAGTCAAATCTTGTGACTTTTTCCATCCTTATTTTCTTTGGTACCACTTCTATTTTTTCTTTACAAACATCTACAAAATTAGAGTATAAATGAGGTGCTCTGAGTCCTTGGTGGTAAAAAACTATTATAAAAATCTTTACATTTATTTTTTCATTTTTCTTCTGTTTGCTACCTTTCATTTTCATCTTTAAATATATCCAAGATGATTAAACCTATTTGCAAAGCTTTCTTTATACTGTTTTTGTATTCCATTGCATTCATGTTTTATAGTGATTCTCTTTAAACAAATTTAAAAATGAAATAATGGTTGTGTTGGCTTTGTCCTCCATCTCCCTCTCTTTCTGGCAAATAAGTCAGTTTTTTTTTAATGAAATCTCTTTTTAAGTGCTTTTGCTTTCCTTGTTATGGCTATTGATTAGCATGCTTTAAATACTGTATAAAATAATTCTAATGATTTTAAATACTATCTTTGCTCTCCATATCCCAGTTTTTGTTTTCAGTTACTTGTATAAATAGCTCAGGATTGAGTTATTACAGTTTCAGGCATATTTTTTCCTTCCTATATGATTATGGAATCATAGATTTCTTTATCTGTAAAAGACCTTAGAGATCATCTAGTCTAACCACTTTATTTAAAACACTAGGAAACTGAGGCATTGAGAAATGAAGTTATTTATCCAAAGTCACATAGCTGATAAGTATATGATATGTGATTTGAATCTAGGTCTTTTCAAATTCAAATTCAGTTTCCAATATACAGTATGTCATGTTTCCTCATATTATTGGTCATCTGACTATAGATAGATAGCATATTTGTAGATGATTTCTACATTATTATTTGAGACTTTTCTGTCAAAATGTGAACTTTCTTTCAGTGCTTTCCACATCCAGTGGTCAACATATTTGCATATTCTTTTTCAAAGGAAGAATTCATGATGTAACTTGATGAGGATTTTGTCTTTTCCATTCCTTCATCATGAACCATTCTTTCTAATATATTCATTTTCATACTTAACTTTTTGCCAGCTATGCATTTGAATCTTTGAGTCTTAATTTGTATATCAAATAATTTGTAGGGATTTATGGCATTTTTCACATACTTCTTCTACCTTTTATTTCTGTAGCCTGATATTAGTACATAAAAATTCTGTCATGTTGGTATTTTAATTTTTTCATAAGCTTATTCTGAGCTCTTCAATACAAGATTACCAAATTTCTTGGCCACACAGCTAGGTAATTGTAAAGTGTCTGAGGCTGGATTTGAACTCAGGTACTCCTGACTTCAGGGCCGGTGCTCACCCCAAGATTACCAAATTTCTAATGAAAAATGTGTCTTGCTACCTACAGGGCTGAGATAAAAACTTTTTTTTTTCTTTTAGGCAAGGCAGTTGAGGTTAAGTGACTTGTCAAGGGTCACATAGCTAGTGTCAAGTATCTGAGTTCATATTTGAACTTGAGTCCCCTGACTCCAGGGCTAGTGCTTTACCCACTGCACCATCTGCCTGCCCCAGTAAAAACTTAATCTTCTAAATCTTTCTTTTGCCTCTCTTGGTACATTCCATGTGGTATCTTTCCATATAGGTGAAACTTACTTCTGGTATAGTCCATAGTGATAGTGCTAGATTGTAACTCTTTCAATATTATGTCAACCTAGAAAAGAGCACATTCTGAGTGTCAGTAATCAATTTAACATTTATAATTTTTTAGTTTTAGCATCCTCTGCCCCTGGGTCCAAAATTCAATCACTATCACTTTAGAAACTATTGGGGGCTGTGTTTTTTATTTTTTTGGTCAAATAATTCATAACTTCATAGATAATCTACTTATCATGACTCTTACTTAGCAATGATTAGCCCTCAGAAACCAGCTAGTTTTGTTGTTAGGATCTTGTGTGATTGACATAACATTCTTCACTTATTATAAATAGTGTAAATTAGAAAAAAAATTTATGTTTGGCAAAATTGGGAAGTCTTCCCACATTTCCCATGTTTAGGTCATGGGTGCTTCGCTTTTCTGCATTTTGAATCCATATCTTCCTTTCAGGAAAATAGTATATATGATCCAGCTCCTATTCAGAATTCCACATCTTTATTTTTGGCATTTTACCTTTAGAGTAGATTTTTTTTTGAGTTAAAAAAAGAATGATTGTTTACCATAAAAATTAGAATGATATTTAAATTATGCTACCAACTTCTGTTGAAATCTTTAGTTTTAACTTGAAAGTGATTTTTGCTGTTTAGCCTCATGTTCTATCTTGAGAGTCACTTGCTTAAAGACAATAATTAAAACTATAGGAGGTGACAAGGGCACTGATAGGGTAGTATGATGACATAACCTTTGGGAACATCTATGTTTATAGTTATTTAGAGATGATTTGTCATTCTCCCATTGAGAAATAGCCATACCGAGGGTTGAAATTTAGGGGAGGAACAGTGTCACAGGAGGTAAGCAATTATAGAAAAGGATGAGTTATGAGGATAGGTGACTGAATTTAGTAATTATAAGATCTTTAGTAGCCCTGAAAGAGACATTCCCATCCATTAATTCAGGAGGAAAAAAAAATTGGAAACATTGTGAGAAACAAGTGAAATAAGAAGTTGGGATAACATACATAAACAATTCTTTTTAGAATTTGACTTTAAAAGGAAAGTGAATGTTGACAATTGGCTTGAGGGAATGAATGGTTGAAGATTGTCTGTTTTTTAATTGTGGAAAACTTGTTTTCAGAAGAGAAGGAGCTAGTAGATAAAAATAAAACAAGTGAAAAAGCATTGTCCAGGGGTTAGTATCAAGGAGTAGAATTGTGTCTTTGAAAAGAGAAGGACCATCTTGTAAAAAGGAAAAGTTGAGGGGATGACTGATGGATTTGATGGTAAACAATGGAGAATAAGAAGTCATAATAAATTACTTTTTTTTTTCAGTAAATTTGGAAATGAGGTCCTTTCCTGGGAGAGGAAGGATGGTGTAGATGAACTGAAGAGAGAAGAGGTTTGGAAACAGCTATTATGGGGAATGTGATAAAAGGAGAATAAAATTACTATTGCACAATAGTAAGGACCCAGTTAGGTAACAATGTTCAGGATAGCTAGGTGGGGCAGTGGGTGACACTGGGTTTGAAATCAGGAAGATTCATCTTTTTGAGTTCAAATATAGCCTCATGACAATTCCTAATTATGCCACCCTGGGAAACTCACTTAACCCTACTTGCCTCAGGTCATCTGTAAAATTGCCAGGAGAAGAAAATAGCAAGCCATTTTTTTGTCCAGAAAACCCCCATGGGGTCATAAAAAAGTCAGATCCAGCTGAAACAACTGAACAATAATAACAAAATCAATATTCTTCTGGCTATAATTAACACAATTGTATACTTTCTTGTACCAGAGATTTAGCAGCCTATGAGAATGAAAAAAAGCTGATGACAATAATAAGTTTGAGTTAGTGTTTGGAAAAGCTTTAATTAGAGATAGAGAGGACAAGGAACTAATGATAGAGGACATTATATAGTTGAACTATGGGATCAAAGCTGGGAAAGGAAGAAGGGGATAATGAACTAGAAAAACTAGTATAGGGATAGAGGACTTGGTCTCAGTCAGGAAAAAGAAATGGCTAAGAAATAAGCTTGATAGAGAGGAGGAAGTAGACAGGGTTGTGATCAGAGAGAACAATACCAGAATTCTGGTGCATTGCAGTTTTTGTTGAGGGTAACCATCCTCATGTGCTGATGAAGTAAAGGTGCAATGGGAGTTGATATTGATGCCCTAGGAAGTCATCCTTTTGAGTTGGACTCAAGAAGAGTGAACCAGACACTGAACTCCTTGGAAAGGACTAGCAACTGATAAAAGAGTGATGTAACTTGAACTGAATCTCAAGGGAGGAGAAATTGCTGAGTGTTGGCAGCAAAGAGACATCTAGAAATAAGGCGCTGAGGACAGAATGGTTGACATGGTTGAGGATAGTGGAGAAGGTGACTAGGCATGTAGCCTTTTCTGGAGGAAACCATTTTTTCACGAGTTTAAAATGGGGTATGATTGAAATCTAACTAAACTGAAGGGAAACATGCTAATTCTAGAATGAAATTAAAGAGGGTTCAATGAAAAAAAAGGGGAGGTTCAGGGTGGAATTGTGGACAAGGATAGGGCAGAAATAGTAGGAATAGAAGTTTTTTGTTTTGTTTTTATCCTTTTCTGATTTAACTTGAAATTCTGAATTGTATGGATTGGAAAACAGGAAGAGTTAATTTGCTAACTCTGGTTGAGAAATATGTCTATTCTTTGACTTCTGTCTACATAGCCCACTGTTAATTTCTTCTATCTCTTGGTGAAAAAAGAAATAGAATTCTAATTCTGAATCTAACTGCTTTTGTTTCTTATGCAGAACTTCATAGTTTAATTCCTACATTAGTAAGTAGAATTGGATAGACATTAGCAGGTAGGTGCTATTAGTATTATTCTCATTTTACAGTTGAGGCAAACTAAGGCTAAGTGACTTGTCCTAGGTCTCACAGCTATAAGATGTCTGAGTCCAGATTTGAATATGCTTCTTCCTGATTCTTTGCTTAGTGATCTATCTACAGCACCATCTGTCTGCCTCAAAAAATCCCTTACCATCCTAAAAGTCAGTCTTTTTTAGTAAGAGTTATATTTTTTTTGTACCTTTTGGTGCTGTAGAATGTTTATCTTAAATTTTATGATTCATTTAGTGTATTAGACTCTTGAATTTTCAGTGAAAAAAACCACTACAAAAGTATATGATAAGAAAATTGTTACAAATTGACATTTCATATTTTTTAAGGATTTAAATTTTTTATTTTGCTGTTAAACACTTCCAAGTGATTTTGTAAGTAAATATTATTCATATTATTCCTATTTTCAGGCCGGAGCCGCAACAAAAAGCTCCCTCTGTACCCCCTCCACCACCACCACCTCCACCACCACCTCTACCAGAATCAGCACCACCAGAACCAGAAGAGGAAATTCTGGGATCTGATGATGAAGAGCAAGAAGACCCTGCAGATTACTGCAAAGGTTAACTCAAATATGATGTGCTAAATTTTGCAATATTATCTAAAATTGTTTTCCTATAGTTCATTATAGGAGAACTTTGATGGGGAAGGCATTGGGGTACGTGTTCTCTAGTAAATATCCTTGACATTTTAAAATTAGGTTTTCTATTTTAGCATCAGTTTAAAGTAAAAGCATATTTCTTACTCTTTGTAGAATTACTTCTTTTTTATAGTGCTTTTACTCTGTGTTCAATATTACAAAGCTTTTTAAAAAAGTCTTAAGTAGAAATGACAGTCAGAAAAGAGAATATACATTTTACTTCTTTAAACTTTTGGACCTTTTAATATAATCTTTCTTTAGTTATCTCTTTCTTTGATCAGTTTAATCATAGTAAAATTTAAAAGGAAGAGGTAAAGAAAAATTAGAGTAAAGCAGAGATGGTATTTATGTGTATTTATGTGCATGTACATCCTGCATGTTTTTAAAAGGATTTGGCATGACACCACAAAGTGAAAAGTAATATAAACAACAAGAAAGAGAAAAAGAAGAAACCCTATAATAATAGGAGCACAGCAAGTAAGCATTACCCAACACTTGAAATGAGCTAATTACTATGATTGGGCTTTGAATTTGTCTCATTGTTTTCTGATAGCTAAGAAACAAAGGGAAACATTTTGTGTTTCAAAATTTGCTCTCTCCCTCTAAAATGTCTTTTTTCTTTGAAATAATGCCATGGAGAGTTTTATCATGTGTTTCTTTGAATAAGTAATTTGATGATAATATAAGATAGTGTATTCAACCTCAGTTGCAGCCTTCTTGCTATAAAGGCTGAGAGTACAGTATTTATTCTGAGGTCAGTGAAAACATTTCTGTGAGCAAGTTTGAAATTTAATTGTTCAGAAATGTTTAATAAGGTGACAATATCAGAGAGAATTTGGAGAAGTTATTTGAATGATTATCTTGATAGTTATATCCTTTAGATCAAATCTCACTTTAAGTTTTAAGTAAAGTTTTAATATGTCCTGGATTGGAGCCAGTTCATAATTGATTTTCCTAACTTTTAGTTCATGTTCTGATTGTCTATGCTATTGGTTCATTATATTAGGTCCAGGCTGTTCTTAGCTAGTGAAGTAAGTGGTAGGTTTGCTGATATTTTCCCCATATTTATTATATAATCAATTTAATTAGCTTTCCTCTTTTCCACCAAGTAACCCAAAATAAATGCAATCCTCCTATTTCTCTTAAGTTCAGATTCCATTCCATTCTATTCTATTGTGCAAGACCCTTGCATATACATATATATATATATCGGTTTTGGGCTAGTCATCGACAATATAGAACAGGAATGCTACAGATCCACTCTCAAAGGAACTTACAGACTCAGATGGGTGGGGGAAGATATGCATACAGTTTTCCTGACATTTAAGATAAGTGTAAAGGAAAATCCACACAATGTACTATGAGAAATTAGAAAGCAAAAAATCAGTTTCTTTTGAAATTGTTGGTGAATTTTTTTTTCAGTTCAATGAAGGCAACATTTAAATTGGAAATTAATGGATGGGAGGGACTGGGCCTTATCCCACCATTGGGTTGGAGGTAGTCCATTTCAGGAATGAAGGGCAGTATGTTTGAACACATTGAGATTGAAGATGGCAAAATAAGAATGTAGAAAAGAGATTAGTTAAAGTTTGACTTGACTACTTGGTCTCTTCTTTGACTTGGGAACAAATATGAAAGGTTGAACACAGAAGACCCAGACTGAAAGGAAGATTGTCAGGAGATTTTTTACAGTAATCTAAGTCAGAAAATAAATGATCTTGAGCTAGATTAGTTATATGATGAAAAGGAGAATTTGAATAGGAAGGACACTTTAAAAATAGACTAGACAAACATTAGTACCTGATTGAATGTATATGTTGTGCAGAAGATGAACTCTGTCAAATATAATTCCAATATTTGAAGAATTGGTAGATAGTAACATCATTAATGAAAATTGAGATCCTTCAAGAAGAGACAATTTTGGAATAGTTTGAGGGCCAGGAACAAGAGAATTCATTTAATTTTCGAAATGTGGAGGAGCTGATAGAATACATAGAAATATATAGCAGGAAGTTGAAAATATTGTGATTTTGAGACCGTAGATAGAACATAGAGGTTGGAGAAAAACCACGGAACTGTGGATTCAAAGGGAACGAGACCATTAAAAAAAGGACAATAGTCACTTCTGGAGATTCATACAGGATCTTTATGCCCTCTGTGACACTTCTTAGAGATCTTTAACTTTATAATTCATTTGCCACCCTTTTATGTAGTACCTTTATGGTTCTTCCTGTTTTTCTCTTTATCCTTGTTTTAATCCATTAGCAACCATATAAGAACAAGTATTCTTTTCCATACCCATTCTCCTTCACTATATTTCACCCCAACCTTACCTATCCCTTCCACTGGGCCTTCTGAAATTCCTATTCTATGTGACTGAACTTATCTTTCTTTTTTCTAGATTTCTTTCTTATATTGCAGTCTTCTACTTGTTATTGTTTAGTTGTTTCAGTCATGTCTGACTCTGTGACTCCATTTGGAGTTTTCTTGATAACGATCCTGGAGTGGTTTGTCATTTCCTTCTCTAGCTCATTTTACAGATGAGGAAACTTAGGCAAACAGGGTTATGTGATTTTTCTCAGGGTCATCCAGCTAGTAAGTATCTAAGACTGGCTTTGAACTCAGGTTCTCCTGACCCTAACTGACACTGCATTGCTGGCCATCCTAGCATACTGGTTTACTCTTTAGAAAGAGGTAATAGAAATAGGTTAAAAAGAGCTTTGAGCTTCTCTGAGGTACTACCACACACCTCTCAGACTGGCCAATATGACCAGAAAGGATAATGATCATTGTTGGAAGGGCTGTGGGAAATCTGGGACACTATTACACTGTTGTTGGAGCTGTGAATTCATCCAACCTTTCTGGAGAGAAATTTGGAACTATGCCCAAAGGGCAACAAAAATGAGCATACCCTTTGATCCAGCAATACCACTACTGGGTCTGTACCCTGAAGAGATGATGAAAAAGGGTAAAAACATCACTTGTACAAAAATATTCATAGCAGCCCTGTTTGTGGTGGCAAAGAATTGGAAATCAGGTAAATGTCCTTCAATTGGGGAAATGGCTTAGCAAACTGTGGTATATATATGTCATGGAATACCATTGTTCTATTAGAAACCAGGAGGGATGGGAATTCAGTGAAGCCTGGAGGGATTTGCATGAACTGATGCTGAGTGAAATGAGCAGAACCAGAAAAACATTGTACACCAGCAACATGGAGGTGATGTTCAACCTTGATGGACTTGCTCGTTCCATCAGTGCAACAACCAGGGACAATTTTGGGCTGTCTGTGATGGAGAATACCATCTGTATCCAGATAAAGAGCCATAGAGTTTGAAGAAATTTCAAGGACTATTCCCCTTAATTTAGAAAAAAAAAACAACAGATATCTTATTGTCTGATCTTGTTATCGCCTATACTTAATGTTTCTTCCTTAAGGATGTGATTCCTCTCTCATCACACTCAATTGGGATCAGTGTACAACATGGAAACAAAATAAAGACTGACAGATTGCTTTACATGGGGGGTGGGGGTGGGGGGAGGGAAGTAAGATTGGGAGAAAAATTGTAAAACTCAAAATTCAAATAAAATCTTTAAAAGAAAGAGCTTTGAATATCAAAGAATTTTATATTTGGTTCTGGACATGATAGCCACTAGAGTTTGAGTTAGGAAAATGACAAATTGGACTGAGAGGATACATGTAGAGAAGGGACCAACCACTCCCATTGCTGCCTTCAGGACAGTCAAGCCAGTTTAGCTGAAGCAGTAAGGCACTCTGAAGAGATAGACATCATGCAGAAAATACTAGCCAAGTCAAAATACTACCAGCATCTTCACCACAATTTGTACTGACTCTGATAGAGATACCCTAAAAACCAGAGCTTTACCTCTATTCAGAAGACTTGTTTCTAACCCTGTCTCTGTAATCATCATTGAAGGGAAAAATCCTTGTGGAGAAGAGGCTTACCTTTTTCAGTACTACAACCACCAGCTACTTACCAACTGCTAGCAAGAGGTAGATAAGTACAGGAGTTCTGAGTGGCAGTGCCAACACATCCTTCTTCCAACTAGCCCTCGCAACCACCACTGGAGAAGTACCTTGGGTACAGTCATTGTCACCAATTCCTAACTAATTACTTCCCATAGGGCAGAAAACTCTAACTTTAAAACTAAACAAAACTAGTTAGCACTTATTTAGTGCTTTTAAGGCTTATAATATACTGTATAAATATTGTCTCATTTTATCCTTATAATAATCTTGTAAACTCGGTACAATTGCTATCCCTATTTTACAGATGAGGAACCGGACACAGAGGTTAAGTGACTTGCTCAGTGTCATTTGAGCTTAGGTCTTTTTGATTCTAGGTTTAATGATCTATCTAATGCACCAAATCAGCAGGTATTCAGAAGAATGAGAGTAGGTCACATATGTCACAAAAGTCGAAATACCACCATCACCTTTGTCACCATCTCCCCTTATACCTTGATGGAGACATTACTGGCCTCTGTACCCAAGAGCAATGTAAATATTAATGCATCCAGTGCTGAGAAAATAGGTATCATTGTGGGAAGTAACCTCTGGCAGTCCACTCTGGATCACATCAATTTGGGATCATTGAAAGTTTGTAATTTTCTTAAGTCTAAGCTTTAGACACAATGGAAGGAAAAGAGCTCAATCCAGACATTTCCCTTTTGAGGTATGCTAAATCCAACCCTAAAATCAAGTCCAAAGTGAAGAAGTAGGCTGGAAGAATGAACAGAAATAAATACATAATAAAAAAAAATTTAAAAATCCTATTTCAGTGAGCTATAATGGTGACAAGGGAAGCTTAGGAGATGAGTCTATAATAGAATTAACTGGAAAACATCTAAAAGTAAAGCTTTCAAAGAATCTTGTGCTTAAGTCTAACCTGCATTCTTGAAAGGGATTAACTAAAAGCTATAAACAGAGCTAAAATGATTTAAAAACTGAATGAGAATGGTAGATGAAGAGATGGAAAAATAAATCAGAATCATGGAGTAAAGATATGAGATTAACAGCTTGTAATAAGAAATATAAAACCTTTCCCTTTCTTTAAATAAACTTTAAAAGTTAGAACAAATCAAAATCAAACACAAAGATCAAACAAAGCAAAAATATTCTTAAAGGAAAAGTTTAATAAATTAGAGAGAAATAGTAAAAATATATTTAGTGACATCTATTTAACCTCTCAGACTTATATCAATATACCGAAAAAATAAAAAAATAATAATCTCAGCAAATTTTTGAAAAAATTAGATATAATAGACTTGAGTGGAGTATATTTATTAATAAATTATATATTGCAGCTTCACAAAAATTGACCAGTTATCAGGCCAAATATCTTCACAAATGAATGCTTTTCCTGTATTTTTATGGACCATTATATAATAAAAATTTATTCAATAGTTTCCTTTGAACTAGAGAAGAAAAGTTATTTGGAAATAGAAGAACTTATTCAAAAGAATGAATAAGTCTAAGAAGAAATTGTGGAAACAATTGCTATTTCATTAAAGATAATGAGAAAAATGAGACAATATACCAAAACTTTGTGAATGCAGCCAAAGGACTACTTTAGGGGATAACTTATCACTAATAGATTTTTTTCAGTAAAAGAAAGAGCAGTTCAAAATCCTAAAATAGCAACTAGTTAAAAATCCTTAGTTAAACCTTAAATTAGAAATTTGCAACTTCATAGGACAGATTAACAAAATTGAAAGCAAAAAAAACCCCATTGAATTGGGAAAAAATGAATAAAATAAATTATTTAGTTAACTTGGTCAAAAAGAAGAAAATCAAATTATCAAAAATAAAAAAGTGAATTTATATCCAGTGCATAAATAATAAAATAAAATTTTAGGACCTATTTTGCCTTAATATAGGCCAGTAATGCTATTATTCTAAATGAAATTGATAAATGTTTTAGAAAAACATAATATGCCCAGATTAACAGAAGTAAAAAAGGGAGTACCTAAATAACCTTGTCTCAGAAATATAAATTGAATAATATATATAAATGAATTTCAAAGGAAAAAAAGATAGCTCAGATGGATTTAAAAGTGATTTCTGCTAAATACTTATAGTATACTTTTTTAGGTTTTTTTTTTTTTTTTTTTTTGCAAGGCAAATGGGGTTAAGTGGCTTGCCAAGGCCACACAGCTAGGTAATTATTAAGTGTCTGAGACCAGATTTGAACCCAGGTACTCTTGACTCCAGGACTGGTGCTTTATCCACTGCGCCACCTAGCTGCCCCTGTACATTTTTAATACTGTATAATATTGCATAAATTGATTGAAAAAAATGAGAAATTTAGGATACCTACCAAATTCTTTCAGTGACACAAGTATAGTCTTCCAAAACCAAAGAAAAAATTTAGATCAGTGTCCCTTAGGAATGTGGGGGCCAAAATTTTATATTTTATTTTAAGGACACTATAGCACCATTAGATTATCCCTGGAAAGTGGGTTAAATTTATACCAGGAATTCAGGATTCATGCATTATTAGGAAAATTGTAAATATAATTGACCTTATAAATAACAAAAGTAATAAAAATAGCAATTATATCAGTAGAGGCAGAAAAAGAAAAAGTGTTTGACTGACAAGCTATGACAGCCATTCCTTTTGAAAATATTAAAAAATATAAGAAAGCACAGAACTTTCCTTAATGTGCTAAGTATTATCTACAATAAAATGAAGAACTAATCTCATATCTCATTGGTGTAAGTTAGGGGACCATTCCAAGAGTTCAGAGATAAAGCAAAACGTTCATTATTTCTATTACTTTTTAGTAGTGTGATCGAAATACTAATCCTAGAAATAAGGTTAGAAAAAAAAGAAATCAAAGGAATAAGTATAGTCATATAGGATGCAAAACTATTATTTTCTTCAGATGATAGGATAGTTTACTTGTAAAATCCTGGAGAGTAAAGTATATAAAGCTGATTCAAACAGTAGCTTTAGCAAAGTTGCATTGATTGGTACTGGAATTGTTACCTAATTTAGTAAATTAGACTAATCTTCTATGATAATTTATTTAATCTTTATTTGTATACCTAATAATTTTACTGTAAATTCTTGACAAGGTTAATCCGTATCATTTTATTACTTAGCTATTCTTGCTTTTGTTTTAATCATTTTTTAAAAATCATTTTTCTCATTATTAAATCTTATTTTCTTTTTCTTCCTTTTTTCTCCCATTATCAAAGGTCTTTTAACATGCTTAATTTGGCTTCTTTCTCTTTCTTTTTCCCCCCTTTTAACCCTACTCTTCCATGAATTTTCTTTTAGCTTTATGTTTTAACATCACTGGATTATAGATTTAGAATTTTAAGGAGCCTTGAAGGTCATTTAGTCTGACTTGTTTATTTTATTTAAAAAAAATTTTTTTTCCTAAAGGAGAACAAAAATATGAATACCCTTTGATCCAGCAATACCACTACTGGGTTTATACCCCTGAAGAGATCATGAAAAAGGGTAAATCATCACACATGACTAATATGCCAGTTTTCCATAAAAGAATACATATTGTTGCAACATATAACAAATTTTGAGATAAAAAGATTATTTAGGATTATAGTACCTCAACTAGAGAAATCTGTAGATTTTACAGGTTCCTTTCTTTTCTGAGAGTAGTTTAGCTGCAATCCTTCTTGAAGGTTATTAAGATTGATTAAAGAACCTCTTAAAGCTTACTTTAATTTTTGTGATCTTGTATATGACATTCTAAGAGTGATAAAAATTTTAAAACAAATTTTCTAGCTTTCCATTAGGATAGTCCCAGAAATTATTCATGAATCTGACTACTGCAACTAAGTGAACTTTCTTATTTATTTCATTGATATAAGAAAATCTCTAAACCAAGAAAGCTGTAGGGCCATATCAGTCAAGGAGTGAAAGGATGAAATGATTAGACCTATATCTGACAATTAAAAGTAATATAAATGAAAAATGATGTGCCATTTTACATCCTTTTCAGATTAGATAGCTCATACCCAACTACTTACTGCCAGTGGATTCTAGGTAACAGGGTGATATCTGGTTATCTATTGCCTTTTAGTTTGTTTGAAAAGTTCCAAAAGGAGGCTAATAGCTGGAAAGTGAGAGTTGATAGACATCTGTAAGCTTTTCTGTTTTATATGTAGTCTCCATATCTTGATTTAATGGAAACAATGACACTGAAAGTTCAAGTAGGAAAAAATAGATTTAAATATTTCAAAAAGACTTTAGGGTTAGGGTTAGAGAACATTTTAAGTCTAAAGCTGGTGGGGAGGGCAATTGTGGAGAAGAGGGAGAGATGCTAGGTCCAAATAAAAGATTGTTGGAAATTTCACTGAATTGGAAGTCAGACTGCCTGAGTTCCAGGCAAGACTTTCACAATTTTAACTTGTGTGATCTCATAGAAGTTATTTACCTGCTCTAAGACTTTCTTCATCTGTAAAATGAAGAGGATGGGCTTTTATGCTTGATCACCCAGAATTCAGTCTGTGCTTTAGTAATATATGAGGTTGCTCCTCTGGTGAAAAGGATGAGAAAGGGAGAGCTAAAGTGGTAATAACAATAATGATGATGATGATAATAAAAATAAAAAAATAGTGCATTCGTATTTATGTAGTAAGCAATAGCCTACTTTTCATAAAAGCCCTGTGATATTAATATTGCTTGTATTTTCAGAGGAGTGAACTAAATGATTTCTTAGATTCCTTCCTGATCTAAATTCTACTATGATTTATTTGACTTTCTCAGTTCTATATTATTGTAACTATAAATTTACAAAAATAGCTCCCATTGTCTGTTTGGGTAGATTAATTCTAATTTATTTCTTATTTTTAAAAATGATAAAACTTATTCTCCACATTGTTTTTAATCCTCTTCAAGGAAAATTTCTCTTTATCACAGAAGTGATATCTGAAAATGAAAGACTTGTTTACAGGTCAGCTGGATGGTGTAGTAGATAGAGCACCAGCCCTGGAGTCAGGAGGATCTGAGTTCAAATCCAGCCTCAGACACTTATAATTACCTAGCTGTGTAACCTTGGGCAAGTCACTCATTGCCTTGCTAAAAACAAAAGGAAGCAGTATTTGCTCAGAAATATCTACTAAGTAATATCCATTAAGTATTACTACTTTTCACATGCATATGTTTGAAAATTTAAATCTATCAATACAAAATTGGGCTGTTTCCTAGTAATAGAAAGATGTTTACTTTATACATGGTTACATAATTTTTGAGAAAGAGGAGGTTGTAGGGGAATTATCAAATTAAATGCAGTCTATATTGTGTCCATCAATAAATACATGCAGAGTCTGTGAATTTGCCTGTTATCAATGCAGATCAACATCTATCGGTGATAGATATCAACCTAACCACAAACACATAGCTTGAATCAAAAACAGGTCTTTTTTTTTTTTTTTTTTTTTTTTTAGGTTTTTGCAAGGCAAATGGGGTTAAGTAGCTTGCCCAAGGCCACACAGCTAGGTAATTATTAAGTGTCTGAGACCAGTTTTGAACCCAGGTCTTCCTGACTCCAGGGCTGGTGCTTTATCCACTGCACCACCTAGCCGCCACCAAAACAGGTCTTCTTTATTGTAGATTCAGCACTCTATTGATTCCACCATGCTATGTTTCTTATACTATATACAAAAATGGAAACTTAGGGTTGAGAGATGTCAAGTGTTTTGCTTCAGGTCATCTTAATAACAGAGTTGAGATTTGAACTCAGATTTCTAGTACAATATTACATAAGCTAAACATTAACCATTTTTTATATTTAGAGTCCTTTCCCTTCCCCTCACAGGTATAGAATCATATGCTGATTTTTAATCTTAGAGTATTTCTGATATTGAAAGAAAAAATTAGGCTCACTTTTTATTACTTCTTATTATTTTCCCAGTTACATGCAAAGGTATTCATTTTTATCATTTTCTTCCCCCCTTCCCTCCTCACCCCGCCATGGCAACAAAAAATCTGATTCAAGTTGTATATGTACAAATATATTTAACATATTTCCATATTAGTCACATTGTGAAAGAGGAATTAGAACTACAAGGGGGGAAAACCAAGAGAAATAAAAAAGCATAAAAGAAAATTTTAAAAGTGAACATAGTATGACATTTTCCATAACAGATTTCTCTGGATTGTCCTTGATTACTGAACTATTGAGAGGAATTGCATCTATAGTAATTGATTATCTTAATTATTGCTGTTAATGTGTACTGTGTTCTCCTGATTCTGTTCACTTCAATAAGTATCAATTCATGCAAATGTTTCCATACTTGTATAAAGTCTGGTTGCTCAGGCTTTCTTACAGATCAGTAATACTCGATCACATTCATATATCAGAACTTGTTCAGCATTCTCCAATTGATGGGCATCCCCTCAATTTCTGGTTCTTTGTCATTACAAAAAGAGTTGCTTGAATTATTTTTGTACATGAGACTCTTTTCCCATTTTTTAAAATGTTCTCCTTGAGATATAAACACAGTAGTGGTATTGTTGGATCAGAGGTTATGTGCACTTTTATTGGCCTTTGGGCATAGTTCCAAATTGTACTCCTGAATAGTTGGATCAGTTCACAACTCCACCAGCATTAGTGTCCCAATTTTCTCACATCTTCTACAACATCCATAGTTTTCTTCTTTTATCATTTTAGCCAATCTGAGGTGGTATCTTAAGAGTTGTTTTAATTTGTATTTATCTAATCAGTGATGATTCAGATCTTTTTTTTATATGAATACAGAGAGCTTAAATTTCTTCTTCTGAAAACTGCCTGTTCTTATTGTTTGACTATTTATCAATTGGCCTAAAGACTATGGTGCATCTCACCTGTTCAGTGCTGATGGATCCACATTAATCAACAACAGGGACATGATCAGCAGCTATTGAGATTAATAAGATGATTTTTATTAATTTTATTTATATTATCAACTATGCTGATTGTTTTCCTAATTTTGAGCCATCCCTGCACATCTTTGTGCTAAATTTAAAAAAAAAAATTTGCTTCAATATTGATTGTAGAAATTGGTCAAATGTTTTATTTCCTCTTCTGTTAATGTGGGCAATTTATATTTTTGTAAACATCCATTTCACTTATATTTTTAGATTTGTTGGCACACAGTTAGGCAAAGTGGTTCTGAATTGTTACTTTAACTTCTCATTTGTGGGTAGTTCACCCTTTTCATTTTTGATACTGGTAATTTGGTTTTCTTTCTGTTTTTTAAATCAGATAAACCAAAGGTTTTATCTATTTTATTCTTTTGTTTTCATAAAACCAACTCTTAGTTCAATAGTTTCTTACTTTCAATTTTATCAATTTCTCCTTTTATTTTTTCACTATTTCAAATTTGATATGTAATCGAAGATTTTTTAATCTGTTCTTTCTCTAGCTTTTATTAGTTTATTTTTTATTTTTCTATTTTATTTTACTAAGCATTCAGAAATATAAGATTTCCCCTAATAACTGCTTTGACTGTATCTCATAAGTTTGACCATGATCTCTCATTTTTTTCATCATTTTCTTTGTCTTGGTTGAAATTCTTGATTATTTCTATGTTTTGATGTTTAATCCACTCACTCATTCTTTAAAATTAAGCTATTTAGTTTCCAATTAATTTTAATTTATTTTTCCATGTGTTATTTTTATTGCATCATGATCTGAAAAGTGTGTATTCTTTTCTGCATTTGATTGTGAGATTTTTATGCCCTAATACATGGTCAGTTTTTGTGTAGGTGCCATGTACTGCAGAGAAGAAGGAATGTTACTTTCTGTTCCCATTCAATTTTCTCTAGACAGCTATCATATCCAAATTTTCTAAAATTCTATTCATCTTCTGAACTGCTTGTTTATTTGGGGTTAGATTTATCTAATTCTGAGAGCTGGAAATTGAAGTCTCTCAGTAATACAGTTTTGCTTTATACATCTCTTGTAAGTCATTTAGCTTCTCCTCTAAGAATTTGGATGCTATATCACTTGGTGTATGTATATATGCTTAATATTGATATTACTTCATTGCCTATGATATATTTTAAGAAGATGCAGTTTCCTTCCTTATTCCTTTTTACTTAGATTTGTTTTTGCTTTTTGCTTCATCTGTTATCTAATCTACCCTTGCTTTTTATAATCCAGTTGAACCATCATATTTTCTGGTCTAGCCTTTTCCCTTTACTCTTTGTGTATCATCTTGCTTATCTTATAAGCAGCATATTGTAGAATTTCGTTTTTTAGTTTACTTTGCTATGTCCTTCTGTTTAATGAAAGTTTATCCCTTTCATATTAGCAATTATGGTTACTAATTCTGCATTTCCTTCCATCCTGTCTTCCCTCTGTTTGTATTTTTCTCTCTCCTTTCCCTTTATCCTTCCTCACCAAAATGATTTGCTTCTAACTACTACCTCTCTCAATCTACCCTTTCTTCTTTCACCATCTAATTACTCCCCTCCCCCCTTTTCTCTCCCCTCCCTTTCCTCTCTTGTTAATCTGTAGGGTAGGTTCAATTTCTAACCCAATTAGGAATGTATGTTAGTCCTAATTTGAGCCAAATCTACTGAGAGTAAGATTTACTCAGTGTTCACTCTCTCTTTCTCATATCTCTCCCTCTACATAATAGATCCTTTACCTTCATGTGCTACTATTTATTTTCTAGTGCCTCCACCAATTTCTTCCAGTATAATCTTTTTTTATGTCTTAATTATTTTATATCTCTCTTGTGCCACATCCTCTCTCAAAGTATGCTATCATCTCTCCTGACAAATATACAGTTCTCATGGGTTGATTGATTGATTTTATTTATAAGTATCATCATATCATAGTCATTTCTTAACCATACCCTCTGTTCAAATAGCCCCTCCAACTGTCCCAATAGAAATACAACCCTCATGAAGTATCATCTCATTATAATCAATTTATACCCCTACCTACCAAATATGTTCCTTTCAACTGTCCTAAGAGAAATGCAGTCCTTAAGTTAAAGTATTATATTCCTGTCTTGGGATATAGAAAGTTTAATGTAATTAACTAACATTTTTTTCCTACTTTCTGTTTATGTTTTTTGCATCTCTTGAGCCTTATATTTGAAGATCATATTTTCTGTTCACTTATGGTCTTTTTGTCAGTACATTTGAAAGTCCTTTTTTTCATGGAAAGTCCATCATTTCCTTTGAAAGAATATACTGAGGAATAGCTAGGTGGTGCAGTGGATAGAGCACTGGCCCTGGAGTCAGGAGTACCCGAGTTCAAATCCAGCCTCAGATACTTAATAATTACCTAGCTATGTGGCCTTGGGCAAGCCACTTAACCCCATTGCCTTGAAAAAACCTAAAAAAAAAGAATTTGAAAGATAAAAAGAAGCTAACCCTAACCCTAACGCCATTGCCTTGCAAAAACTAAAAAAAAGAATAATAATAAAAAAAGAATATACTGAATTTTGCAGGATAGATGATTCTGGATTTCAATCCAAATTCCTTTGCCCTCCAGAATATTATATTCCCAGCCCCTTGAACCTGTAGTGTAACTGAAATGTCCTGCATAATCCTGACTGTGGCTGCCTGATATTTTAATTGCTTCTTTTTGGCTTTTTATAGTTTTTTTTCCCCCTTTAGGTGAGAATTCTGAAATTTGGCTACAATATTCTTTGGAGGTTTTTTTGGGGGGGAATCTCTTTTTTTCTCAGGGAGTTTATTGATGGTTTCTTTAATTTTCTTCTGAAATGGGGTTATTTAAGTATTTTATTTCCTGTTCTTAAACCCAAGTAGTTTATATTTTTGTAAATATTCCTCCTTTCACTCAGGTTGTCAAATTTTTGGCATACAGTTGAACAAAATAGCTCTGAATTATTTCTTTAGATTTCTTCATTAGTGGTGAGTTCACCCTTTTCATTTTTTTTTTTTTGAAGTTTAACTATTGGAGAGTTGTCTTTTTTTTAAAATATTTATTCTTTTTGAACAAATAATGTTTTTTATACATTAATAAAATATTCTTGTTTAAGAGTAAACAGAATACTCTCTCCCTTCCCACAAAATATAGACTCACTTGAGCGATAAAGTAAAGGGGAGAGAAAAAAATTAAAATTAAAAAAAATAATAGTAATAATTGTAGGCATGGCCAGGTGGTGCAATGGACAGAGCCCCAGCCCTGGAGCCAGGAGCACCCGAGCCCATATCCTTTTCCATACACCCAACAATTACCCAGCTGTGTGACATGCAAGCCGCCCCAACCCCACTGCCCTGCAAAAACCAAAAAGAGGGGAAAAAAAAAGACCCAAAATAAAATAAAATAGTAATAATAGTAGAGGTGGCTGGGTGGTGGACAGAGCATTGGCCCTTGAGCCAGGAGCACCCGGGTCCAAATCTGGCCTCAGACAGCCAACAATCACCCTGCTATGCGGCCCCAGGCAGGCCACCCAGCCCCATTTGCTCTGCACCCCCCCAAATAATAATAATAATAAAAAATGTGCTTCAGTCTGTGTTCCAACACCAACAACTCTGTCATGGGTGTATCATATTCTTTATGGTAAGTCCATCGCAAAAGTTACTTCCATATTTTTCCACCATTGCTATTGCTGATCACAACTCCTTCCTTTCGTATTTCTCCACTACTATGTACTATATTTTCTCTCTCCTTTCACTCTGACTGTGCTGTAGGGTAGCTGAGTGGTGCAGTAGACAGATCTCCAGCTCTGGGGCCAAGAGGCCCCGAGTCCCCATACCACCCCTTAGGCCCAGCATACACCTGGCCCTATGGTCCCTGACAGGCCATCCAATCCCAGCCCCTTGCAACAAGTAAAAAGGAAAATGTGTTATATTTGACCATTCTCCCCCCATGGTCCATCCTCTCCTCCATCATTCACATCCCCACCCCTTCCCCCTTTCCCCCTTCTCTCCTTCTTGCTCCAGATGCCTATACCACATTGAGTATATATGCTGTTTCCTCTCCTAACCACCTCTGATGAGAGCAAAGATTTCCTCATTCCCCCTTGCCTTCCCCCCTTTGATATCATTGCAATAGCTTATTGTAATAAAGAAAAATCTTATTGTATGAAATATCTTGGCCTATTCCCCCTCTCCTTTTACTTTCTCCCATTACCTTTCCCTTTTTTTTCTATTGACTCCATTTTTACACCATATTTTATCTTCAAATTCAGCCTTCTCCTCTGCTTCAACTATAAAACCTCCCTCTAACTGTTCTATTAACTGATAAGATTCATATGAGTATTATCAGTGTCATTTTTGTATGCAGGAATACATGCAGTTCATCATCAAGTCCCTCATATTTTCCCCCTCTCCTTCAGTCTCCATGCTTCACCTGTCTTGTATCTGAAGATCAAACCTTCTGTTCAGCTCTGGCCATTCCAACAGGAACATTTGAAATTCCCCTGGTTCATTGAAAGTCCATCTTTTTCCCTGGACGAGGACATTCAGCCTTGCCAGGTAGTTGATTCTTGCCTGCATTCTAAGCTCTTTTGCCTTCCAGTATATTATATTCCAAGCCCTACAAGCTTCCCATGTAGTTGCTACTAAGTCCTGTGTGATCCTGACTGCAGCTCCATGATATTTGAACTGTGTCCTTCTGGCTGCTTGTAATATTTTTTCTTTGATTTGGGAGTTCTGGAATTTGGCTATGATATTCCTAGGGGTTGGTTTTTTGGGATTTCTTTCTCGGGGGGATCAGTGGATTCTCTCCATTTCTACTTTGCCCTCTGCTTCTAGAATATCAGGGCAATTTTCCTGTAGTAATTCTTTGAAAATGATGTCAAGGCTGTTTTCCTGATCATGACTTTCAGGTATTCCAATAATTTTAAAATGATCTTTCCTAAGTCTGTTTTCCATAGCAGTTGTTTTTTCAATGCGATGTTTCACATTTTCTTCTAATTTTTCATTCTTTTGGTTTTGAAGTAATGAATCCTGGTTTCTCGTAAATTCATCCATCTCCCTGAGTTCTATTCTTTGTCTGAAGGATTTGTTTTCCTCAGAGTTTTCTTATTTCTTTTTCCATCTGGCCAATTTTGCTTTTTAAAGCATTCTTCTCCTCCATAACTTTTTAAACTGTTTTATCCATTTGACCTAAGCTGGTTTTTAGCATGCTATTTTCTTCAGCATTTTTTTGGATTTCTTTGACTAGGCTGCTGACTTCATTTTCATGTTTTTCCTGCATCTCTCTCATTGCTTTTCCCAGTTTTTCTTCTAACTCTCTCATTTGATTTTCAAAGTCTTTTATGATCTCTGTCATAGCCTGAGCCCAATTTCTGTTTTTCTTGGAGTCTTTAGATGCAGGAACTTGTGCTTCCTCATCTTCAGACTGAGTATTTTGATCCTTCTTGGGCTCATATGCAAAATATTTCTCAATGGTGTTCCTCTTATTTCTCTGTTTGCTCATTTTCCCAGCCTGAGCCTGGTTTTGGGGTGCTTCCTGAGCACAAAGGTCTCAGTGTGTGAGGCTCTGTCCTCCCTCCTGGTCTTGAATGACCATATGCGCCCCCCTCTGCCACAGGGCTGAGGTGGGGGGGCCCTGCTGTTCTATGGGGGGCCTAGACTACAGTCAGGATCTGAATGTGGTCAGAGCCCCAGAGTCCTGTTCCAGGGGCAGAGCTCTGCAGTCTCTCTCTTCCCACCCTTTTCATTTTTGATATTGGAAATTTGGTTTTCTTAATTTTTAAAATCATATGAACTAAAAGTTTATAATAATTTTACTTTTTCATAAAACTCACTCTTAGTTTTATTAGATCAATGATTTTCTTACTTTCCATTTTATTAATTTCTCCTTTGGTTTTCAGAATTTCTAATTTGGTATTTAACTGAGGATTTTTAATTTGTTCTTTTCCCTAGCTTTTTAAAGTTTCATGTTCAATTCACTGATCTCTTCTTTTTCTATTTTATTTATAGAAGCATTTAGAGATACAAAATTTCCCCCTAAAAACTGCTTTGGCTATATCCCATAAATTTTGGTATGATGTTTCATTGTCATTTGCTTTGATGAAATTGTTGATTTTTGTTGTTTGATCCACTCATTCTTTAAAATTAAGATATTTAGTTTCCAATTAATTTTTGATTTATCTTTCCAGGTCCTTTATTAAATGGAATTTTTATTGCTTTATGGTCTGAAAAGCATGCATTTATTCTTTCTTTTTACTGGTCTGAAAAGCATGCATTTATTCTTCCTTTTTACATTTGATTGTATGGTTTTTCTGTCCAAGTTACATGGTCAGTTTTAGTATGTGTCATGTACTGCAGATGAAAAGGCATTTTGCTTTATATCAGCATTCAGTTTTTTTTCCAGAAGTCTACTATATCTGTTTTGTGACATTTGCTTCAACTTCTTTTTTTTTTAATTTATTTAAAGATATTATTTGAATTTTAGAATTTTCTCCCCCAGTCTCCCCCCCCCCCCCCCCCACGGAAAGCAATCTGTCAGTCTTTACTTTGTTTCCATGTTGTACATTGGTCCAAATTGAGTGTGATGAGAGAGAAATCATATCCTTAAGGAAGAAACATGAAGTATAAGAGAGAACAAGAACAGACAGTAAGATATATGGTTTTTTTTTCTAAATTAAAGGGAATAGTCCTTGAACTTTGTTCAAACTCCCTGGCTCTTTATGTGGATACAGATGGCACTGTACTTTGCAGACAGCCCAAAATTGTTCCCAATTGTTGCACTGATGGAATGAGCAAGTCCATCAAGGTTGATCATCAGCCCCATGTTGCTGTTAGGGTATAGGGTGTACAGTGTTTTCTGGTTCTGCTCATCTCAGCATCAGTTCATGCAAATCATTCCAGGCTTCCTTGAATTCCCGTCCTTCCTGGTTTCTAATAGAACAATAGTGTTCCATGACATACATATACTACAGTTTGCTAAGCCATTTCCCAATTGAAGGATATTTACTTGATTTCCAATTCTTTGCCACCATAAACAGGGCCGCTATGAATATTTTTGTACAAGTAATATTTTTACCCTTTTTCATCATCTCTTCAGGGTATAGACCCAGTAGTAGTATTGCTGGGTCAAAGGGTATGCTCATTTTTGTTGCCCTTTGGGTGTTTGCTTCAACTTCTTAACTTCCTTGTTTATCTTGTGGTTAGATTTATCCAATTCTGAGAGAGGGAATAAGAGGTCCCCAGTAATAGTTTTGTTGTTTATGTTTCCTATAATTCTTTTAGCTTCTTATCTAAGAATTTGAATGCCATACCACTTGATGCATATATGTTTAATAATCATGTCTTCACTGCCCATGGTGCCTTTTAAGAAGAGGTGGTTTCCTTCCTTATCCTTTTTAATGAGATCTATTTTTGCTTTTGCTTTAGCTGAGATCAATCAGTATTGCTACCACTTTACCTTGTATGTATCTCTCTACTTCAAATATTATTTCTTGTAAACAGCTTATTTTAGGATTCTAGTTTTTAGTCCTTTCTGCTATTTATTTCCATTTTATGTAAGAGTTCAACAGTTAAGACTACTAATTCTTTTGCCTTCCATGCTGTCTTTCTCCCTTTCTCCTTTTTTTCCTTTCCTCTTATCCCTTCTTAAGTCTTTTGCCTCAGTCACTAAGTATACTCCCCTCTTCTGTTCTATTAGAAATTGTTTTTCATGAGTGATAGGTCACATTAAATTATAGTCAATTTATATTGCACCTTCTTTTCAAGTCCATGGATACACAGTCCTCAGAGCCAAAGCATTTTTCCAATGTCAAATCATTTCATGAACCATTTATTCCCCCCCCTCCCAAGCACATTCCTCCAATTGTGGCCAAAGCATCAAGCAAAGCAGAATTGCTTCATGATTGTTTCATGTCCATCCCCAGTAATCCACTGTTTAATTCAATCTTTACAGTACTCAAACTATAACACTACAATCCTCCCCAAAGTACTGGATACATTCTCTCCCTCTAGTCCTATATCACTCCTACCATAACACTGTGGCCCCTGTTAATTAAAGTATGGAATAAGGCAAGATCACTTCATAATCTATTTATGTTTCACCCTTCTTAGTATCTTCTTACCTTCTGTCCCTATTGTAGGACAACCCTCCTTATCTAAAATATCTAGTAGAGTAAGATCATTTCATGATTTAATTATGTATAGGCTCTCTAAGTACTTTCCCTCCCTCTGTCTCAATAGGAAATACCACCTTGGTAATTACTTCATATCCCATTGATACCCATATCCTTTAAGTATAATCCCTTCAACTATATTCAACCCTCATTAGCTGAGGTATTGGTTAAAGGCTCAATACTTTCATGGTTATTCTATACCCTTATCCTCTTTCTACATAATGTTTCTTTTAATTACCCTAAGAGAAATGCATTTCTCAAGTGTTATCTTCCCTTGTAAGGATGTATATATTTTAATGTTCTTCACAGGCATTTTTTCTCTTTTCCCTTTAACTTTTTATGCATTTCTTGAGTCTTGTATTTGAAGATCAAGTTTTCTTTTCAGTTCTGATCTTTTTATCATAGAATTTTGGAAGTCCTATATTTCATTGAAAATCCATCTTTTTCCCTTGACAGAATACATTGAATTTTGCAGGGTTGTTAATTCTTGGTAATCCAAAGTTCTTTGTCCTTCAAAATAACATATTCTAGGTTCTCTGAACCATTAATATTGAAGCTGATAGGTTCTATATTCTGATTGGGCTTCCTTGGGTTTTAAATTGCTTCTTTATGCCTGGTTGCAACATCTCCTCCTTTGAGAATTCTGGAATTTGACTGTGATACACTTTGGGTTCAATGGAATTAAAAACAGGAGTAGCAATCCTGATCTCAGACATAGCATAAGTTTTTCATTCTGGGGTCCCTTTCTGGAGGTGTTTTGTGGATTCTTTCAAGGATTATTTTTAGTTCTTGAGCTAAGCCAGTTGGGCAGTTTTCCATGATAATTTTCTGAATATTATTTTCCAGGTTCTTTTTTTTTATCTAAGCTTTTGGGCAAATCAGGTCATTTTTTTGTGTCCTTACATTTTCTTCTATTTTTTTCAACCTTTTGAATTTATTTGAAGGAATTTTGTTGTCTGGAGTCATTTGTTTCCATTTGTTCAACTCAGCTTTTAGGGGTTTATTTCATCAATTAGCTTTTGTATTTTCTTCTCCAGTTGTTTAATTTTACTTTTAAATAAGTTATTTTTTTCCCAGTTGGTTGATTTTACTTTTTGATAAGTTTCATTCTTTTTACAGTTGGTCATTTTTACTTTTAAAGGAGTTGATTTCTTCAGTCAATTTTTCGAAATTCTGCATGACCCTCATTTCTTTTTTCCTTTTTTTTCCTTCTTCTTCCTCTCCTCTTTAGTTTAAAAAAAATATTTATTTAATGCAATGAGGTTAGGTGACCTGCCCAAGGTCACACAGCTAGGCAAATTAAGTATCTGAGGTCAGATTTGAACTCAGGTCCTCCTGACTACAGGGCCGCTGCTCTATCCACTGTGTCACCTAGCTGCCCCCTCTTTGATTTTTGATATCTTTTGGATCCAATTCATAAACTCTTTTGAGACTTCCCATGTAGGTAATTTGTCACTTTCTTCTTCTGAGATGGCATATTTTTTTATCATCTCCATCTGAATAGTAGCTTTCTATGCTTAGCATGCTGTTTTAGGGTTTTTTCTCATTTTGTTGGTTGAGTTCTGCTTCTAGAGTTTGAGGAGTGAGGTCCTCTTCTTGTGCTGTGACTGAGATCTGATCTTTGGTTTATCTTTTGCTGAGGTATTTTGCCTATTTGAGATTTGTTTTCTTTTTTATATGCAGGCTTTCTCTACACATTGGTTTGTTTTGAACCCACTGGTATCCCACTGTGTTTCCAGGACTCAGACTCTGTCTTGGCTTGGGACCCTACCTGGCTTACTTTTAGCCGATCCTGGACCTGGGTTGCAATTTGTCTGAGCTGGGACCTGGTCTACGATCTAGTTTGAACTGAGTCTTAGATTGTGCTGTGGCTAAGAGCTTCCCTCTGGCTTTACCACTTTCCCATCTCTACTGGTCTATGCTTACCCTTTACTCCTGAAGAGACAGATCTTTACTGATGATTCTCCGTGATATCTTGTGTTGATATCTTTTTTTTTTTTTTTGGTGGAATCTGTAACTTTAATGTTTGTGTAGAGGCTTCATTTAAAGTTGTGAAGGGTAAAGCTCCAGGAGCCTGATAATTTCACACTTCCATCTTCAGAATGCCACTTGAAAGACTTAAGATTTCTCATCAATGCAGTCCTGATTCCATGATTTTGGTGATGGTCTGTTAATCATCCTCTCACAGAGAGGATGGATTCAAGGTGTGGAATAAGACATATTTTTGACCATGGATTTTGAGGAAATTTCTTACATTCAACTGCATTTAAAAAATATATTTATTCATTTATTTAGGGCTTTTGGGGCAGGCAAGACAATGGGGTTAAGTGACTTGTCCTTGATCACACAGCTAGGTAATTATTAAGTATCTGAGATAGGATTTGAACACAGATCCTCCTGACTCCAGGGCCTGTGCTCTATTCACTGTGCCACCTAGCTGCCCCCTTTGTAAAATTTATTTAAGGCAGTGGGGTTAAGTGACTTGCCCAAGGTCATAAGCTTATTTTATTATTAAATATTATTAAGTGTCTGAGGTCAAATTTGAATTCAGGTCCACCTGATTCCAGGGCTGGTGCTCTGTCTTTATTTTTTCTTTTGAAATGGAGGCTGGAAAAGGAATAAATGCTTTTTAAATGAAAAAATAAAATTAAATGTAGTGAGGAAAAGACAGTGTTTCAGTGTTGTCAAAGTGGGTGTTTGGAAGAATGGTGGATATATTTGACAGTGATAGTGAAATTCAGAAGAGAAGCGGGAAGTACCAAGGAAGGAAGGAGTGCTTGTGTAGGATTATTCCCTTTGATCAAAATGAATATTTAAATGGGAAATATATTACAGTAACAGGATTTATGTAATACATTGCCTTTATTGGAACTCATTACTTTTCCCATTTATAAGTGGGAAGAATATTATCTTAGGATAGTTTTTTTATTGTTAAAGTTATTGAATAATTTGATCTATCTAATGTCAGAGCATGGTAGAACTTTAAGAGATCTTAAAGATCATTTAGTCTAATCCCTTGATTTTTAGAAATATGAAACTGAGACATGGATAATACTTTGACTTGATGATATCATTATCATACAGCTCAAAAGTGGTAGAGCTTCCATTGTAACCCAGTTTTTGTAACTCCAGATCCAAGGTTCTTTGCAGGACACACCATGCTACTTCTTAATTACTAGTGTAATTCCTTGTGTGGGAGGTATTATGATTATTAACATATAATTCTTATCTTTTTGAAAAAATGGGATATCTATCTTGCTATTGTTCTTTATATTTAAGGTTCTATAAATAGTTTCACAGGAGTTTAAAGTAACCACTTTTTGTAATAAAAGAATTAGCATATACACTTATTCTCTAAGCTTACTTAAAACATCCTAAATATAATGCCACTGGCAGTCAGGACAACAATAATGATATATACTTCATCTTTTTTATCATAAGATCTTCATTTTTCCTATTTCTCTTGCTCTCTATTTTTATAAAAGTTTTGATGGTATTATTGTTTTAGTTGTTGTAATATTCTTCAACAAAATAAGTGCTGTTTTCTCAATCATGCAAATAAATGATATTTAAGAATGATTTTAAATTTTGTTAATTCCTTATATTCATTATATGGTTTGAATCTCACAATACACATAAGAAGTAGGTGGTATTATTTCTATTTTAAAGATGAAATTTAGGCACACTGAGATATGAAGTTTAATTATTTTTCCTTCTAGTCATAAAACTTTTTCAGTGCTAGAAACTGGAACTAAATCCAAATCTTCCTAACTCAAAATTCTATGCTGAAATGAGTAAATTATACTGTTCTATCTGGTTGGAACTTATTTTCTAATTCCGTCTAAAGTTAATAAATAATAATGCCATATTATGCTTTTGATTTTCTTAAACTTTAGTTTTCTAAAATTTAGCTCAAGCTATGATGCAAAAATAGTCTTATTAATAGTCATTCTTCCTTGTATTCTCAAATAAAAGCCTCCTTTATCCCTGTGTATTGAAAGTACATCAGATCTGTTGAATATTGTAAAATATAACAATTTTAAAAAAATTAGCCTTTTGGGGGCAGCTAGGTGGTGCAGTGGATAGAGCACTGGCCCTGGAGTCAGGAGTACCTGAGCTCAAATCTGACCTCAGACACTTAATAATTACCTAGCTGTGTGGCCTTGGGCAAGCCACTTAACCCCATTGCCTTGCAAAAAAACAAAAACCTAAAAAAAATTAGCCTTTTCCTGATTTTTGAATAGGTTAATTTTCTTTGTCATTTTATAATTTTTTATTTTTTTAGGTTTTTTGCAAGGCAAATGGATTTAAGTGGCTTGCCCAAGGCCACACAGCTAGGTAATTATTAAGTGTCTGAGGCTGGATTTGAACTCAGGTTCTCCTGACTCCAGGGCCTGTGCTCTATCTACTATGCCACCTAGCCGCCCCCTATTTTATAATTTTTAACCTAACATCTAGCATGAAGGTAATATTAATGACATTTTGCATCTATCTGAGGCATAATAAGATCATGAAATGACCCAGGGGATAGAGTGCTGGCCCTTGGAGGAAAGAACACCTGAGTTCAGATCTTACCTCAGACTCTTAGGTGGGTGACCCTGAACAAATCACTTAACCCTATATGCCTCAGTTTTCTTATCTGTAATGTAAAAGCAGCTGAAGAAGGGTGTGGAAAACCATTCCATATCTTTGCCAAGAAAATCCCAAATGGGATAACAAAGAGTCAGACATAATTAGGAGGCATCACAGTGCATTCTAAATAGCCCTGGATGTCAGGTTAGAGGACAAGACTTCATCAAACTTTGGTTTCATTTAAGAACTGTCACCTTGGACTAGTCGAAATCATTTTTCTTCTCAGTGTCCCCAACTGTGGGATCAACTGTATGACCTCTAAGGTCTCTTCTGATCTTAAAGTATGATCTAAAGTAGAGATAAATTTTAGGATTATAATCACAAAAGGAAACGAGTGCCAATATGCCCTGCATAAAAGAATTATGAAGGCTGTTAATACCATGTTATTCTCTACATACTCTAAATTCCAGCCAAACTGGCCTACTTGCTCTTCCCTTAATGGCTGTTCCATCTCTTCTTCCTGTGCCTCTGTACAGGCTGTTTTTTATGCCTCAGATATCCTCCCACTTCATTTCGTCTTGGAATCCCTAGCTTGCTTCACGCCTTAGTTCAAGTGCTATTCTTATACACAACCATTCTTAATCACCTAGTTGTTAATACCTTCCTCTTCCCAAAGAAAATTACTTTGTATTTTGGGCAAACAAATTTGTTTTTATGTTGGTTCTCTCTAATAGATTACACAGAAAGCCCTTATGGGGAAAGAATTAAATGCTTGTTGAATAACATTATTATATGTCAGGAGGAATTTATAATAAATATTATAATGCTGGAATTTTTATTATGCTTCAACAGTTTTAAAAAGTACTTTTTCATAATGACCTTATGCTTTAGATATTATTTTAGGTATTATCTAAATTTTTATCAGTGCAGAAACTAAAATAAAATCTGTACTGCTTTATTCAAACTGAGCTGAAGCAACTTGTATGTTGTTCGTCCTTGTATAATGTTTCTCATAATGGTACTTGGACTTATTGAAGGAGTTCTGATGGTACTTTGTAGTGATAATTTCTTCACTTTGCAATCCTCTTGAATAGAGCTTTAGGCTAGATGCCACTTGGTAATGTCTACAGTCCTTTATATTACAGTGAGATCTCATCTTTTCCTTTTTTCTTTCTTTCAGTAAGCCAATATGTTTTTATTTTTCTCTATTCCCAAGAATATATCCATTTAGAAAGTGGAAGGCACCTGACAATGTCAAGAAGAAAGGCTTAAAAGGATTAGAATGAACCCCTCCAGTGCCTTGCAACATAATAGATGTTTAATAAATATTTCTTGAACTGAATTAAATTGACAGAATATAAAAAATCCTTTGAAATGATAGAATAGGATATTGTAAATCACTATAGGGAATAAATCTGCTGTCATAGTAATATATTTCTATATATAAATAAACTTAAGGAAAAATTAGAGTAAGAATTTCTATTGAAGAAGAAATATTATTAGGTTATTTGGGTATAATAACTTTCAGTCCAGTAGATCTTCAGACTACTGTGCCTTTAAATGGATAACTTACGAAAATTTTACTCTCTTACTGAGGAAGTTCTAGTGGCTCCCTATTGCTTCTACACTAAATTGCAAACTCCTCTGGTTGACATTTAAAACCCTTCGTAATCTTGTTCTATCTTGCTTTACTCCCCTTCACGAAGTATTTGATGACCCCAGTCATAGCTGCCGGAATTACTTATTCCATCTCCACAATCAGCTTGCCTATCTACCCTGATTCCACTTCTGCTTCAGCTCCTCCTCTTCCCCTCTCCCTTATTTTTTCTTTCCTCTCCTCTCCCCTTTTCTTTCTCTTTTCTATTTCACCTTTCTCCTCTCTCCCCTCTCCCCTTTCCTTTAACCTCTCCTTTCTTTTTCCTCCTTTAATTTCTTCATGCTTCCTTCCTTCCCCTCTTCATATCTGTGGTTGAGCTCAAGTGCCAGTTGTGACACAGAATCTTTCCTTACATTTTATGTGTTTTTACCTCTGTGATTACATATTGTTTCTCTCAATAGAATGTAAGCTGCTTGAGGATGGGAAGTAATTCATTTCTGTTCTTTTATGCTTAGTTATAAGGCTTAATAAGTATTTGTTAATTGATTGACTAAGATTTGATTTCAACTCTGCCTTAGGCATTCATTAGCAGAATGGCCTGATTAGATACTTGGGCTTTATGTGTTTTTACCTCTGTGATTACATATTGTTTCTCTCAATAGAATGTAAGCTGCTTGAGGATGGGAAGTAATTCATTTCTGTTCTTTTATGCTTAGTTATAAGGCTTAATAAGTATTTGTTAATTGATTGACTAAGATTTGATTTCAACTCTGCCTTAGGCATTCATTAGCAGAATGGCCTGATTAGATACTTGGGCTTTATGAAGCATAGATTCCACACATAAAATAGAGATAATAATTCCTGGAGCTATAGTTTAATGTAATTATTGGTAGCAAGGAAAGCCTCTTAAATGATGTAATATTTTCATAGGAAATTTGGAAATAAAGTATCTTCCCAATAATTGTGGAGTATCTTAATTATCAAGTAAAATGTAAAGGAATATTATTACTTTGCTTTAATTAATTAAGAATGTAAAGAATTCTGAGAAACATGAGAAGATTTATAAGTAGCAATTCAGAAGGAAAGCATTTCTAAAAGTACTAGGCATATTGACTGTAGCAATGTAATGAAAATCATCAGAGATACATTTATCAGATCCAAATAACATTATTTATGCCATTCTGTCAAAGTTGAAGGACTAATAACCTCCTTTTGCTAATTATTGATAATCATTCCCCTCTCCAGGAGGAATTTGGACATTTGTTGGTAAGTGTGTATTTTTAAAAGAAAATTTATCCATCAGTTTGTTAAAAAAACTAATACTCCTTGAGCAGTTTTACAACATTATTGTGAGAAAAGTACTTTGTAAATCTTAATTAACAATATAAAATTGGGCTCTTACCATGAGGTCAGTTATTTCCATGCATTCATAAATGGGTGCATCTTTGCATCAACTAGATAAAATAGAATGGGATGATGAGAAAACAGAAGGTAGGAAAAGAGCTGTTGCCAATAAAAGACTTTTGTGGTTAAAAAATAAGGAAATTTTTGTGAAGATTAACAAATTTCATGTTATACGTTACTGCCAAATATTATTTGCTGAAAGTAACTAATTTTGTTTGCTGACTTAATAGAAAAAAATTTTTTTCATAAAAGGTGGCTACCATCCTGTGAAAATCGGAGACCTTTTCAATGGCCGCTACCATGTTATTAGAAAATTAGGATGGGGACACTTCTCTACAGTCTGGCTATGCTGGGATATGCAGTAAGATCTATATTTTTTATTTATGTGCTTGAATTCCTTACCGAAATGTATTATTCTGCCTTCCTAAATGGAGATTGTTGAAAGGACAACCTATCTGTTCTTTTATATAAAAGTAATTTTGTATTGCTGCCTCACAGTTTTTGGTCTTTGACTAGAAAAGTTTTCAAGATTTGGAATCATTTTGAAATTCTATATTCTCTTTTAAAAAGATGAAATTTTTGTCTTGCTTTATATGAAGCTTATAAGTTGAAGTTTATAACACAATGTTTTATACATGAAAGTTTAAATTGTCTTGTGATAAATTCACAGATTTCACAGAACATCAGACTAGGAAAGTGGATCTCAGAAGATATCTAATCTAATCTGTATCTGAACAGAAATTCTCTTAATAGTATTCTTCAGCAAGTAGTCGGGCAGGTTTGCCTGTAAGATCTGTAGTAGAGAAAATGTTAAGGAAACTTTTCCAAATATCGTCCCCCCCCATCCTATTCCTCCCCCCCATAAAATTTACAGATCTTTGGGAGGAAATTTCTTCTCAAATCTCTTCTTAAAATCATTTTTAATATTTATTTTAAAATTGTAATTTATTTTCCTGAAAATAGAATGTACATATTTTTCTTTTCAAGGGGAAAAAGATTTGTGGCAATGAAGGTTGTAAAAAGTGCCCAGCATTATACAGAGACAGCCTTGGATGAAATAAAATTGCTCAAATGTGTAAGTATTATCAAAAGTTTATCTCAGTAACAGGGAAAATTAATGCCATCAAAACTGGATATTTTTCTTATACTTTGAAATTTTTTCTTTATTAGCAATCCTGATAATAACCTGGAATTTGTTTTTCATAATTTTGAAGAATCAGTTTTTTCATACTTTTGCTTGGAAAATTAGGACTGGTTTAGTGTTATTCTCATATTTTTTTTCCCTTTAGGTTCGTGAAAGTGACCCAAGTGACCCAAATAAAGACATGGTTGTACAGTTAATTGATGACTTCAAAATTTCAGGCATGAATGGTATACGTATCCTTTTAAAAATATCCATCCCTGCATGATGAATGGGAAAAAGTGATATTATTGTAACCTTTATATATATTATATATATATATATATATATATAATATATATATATATGTAAGGTATGAAGCAATTTTACAATTCTGTTATTAAAAATAGAATATGTCAGTCCCAGGGCAAATTGAATAAGTAATCCACAAGCTTTCATTCTTTTGACCTACTGCAATATGGTCATTAGTGATGATTAGTTGAATAGTCAAGATCATTCAGAGGTAAGAAATGGGCAGAGAGAAGACTCACACTTTTAATCTGGATAGAGTGAGGGAATGTAAAATTGTATTATTATTAGGAGAAGTAAGAATAAAATAAGTAGTGTTATCTGACCTGGAGGGGGTAATAGGGCAATTGAAGGGAGTGGTCATGGAAGAAGGCATGAAGGAAAGCTAAATAGAGTCAAAGATGGCTGGCACAAAAAGATTCTGAATTTTGCTTCCCAGCTCTGATAAAAACTCTGGTTCTTTTTGTGTTACTATGATATGTAGAATAAAAGAACTTTGTGTTTCCTTCTATCTCTAAATCTGTGATTATTCAGTCAGCAGATATTTATTAAGTGTCCCTTGTGCCAACCACCATACTACCTTCAAGGAAACTTGTAATTTGTGAATCTATGATGGGGAAAAAAAAAACAACTGACAATCATGATCTATCCATGGGCTGAATTTGTTCATAAAACAGAAGTGTTGGGAAAAAAGCATTTGTTAAGCTCCTACTCTGTTCTATGCATGGGGTTAAGCACTTTACAAGGATGACCTGATCTAATTTTTGCAGCAACCCTGGGAAGTGGGTGCTATTAATATCTCCATTTTACTGTTGAGGAAACTATTCAGAGAAGAGCAGTAGTTTAGAAAGCTACAGCCATCAGTTTCCTAAATCTAAGAAAGATATTAAAAACAAGCTTATTTTGTCTCAGTTGAATACAGAAATCAAGAGTTGAAATCATATTCTTAGACAAGGCAGTGGTAAAAAAAGAAATCAGTATGTTGGGAGAGACAAATTTGGAAGCTATATTAAGGTTAAAGGCACCGTAGATCAGTATCAATTTTAAATAAAAATGCATTGAATAACATAGCACCCAAGTACTTAAAGAAAAAATATAAATATATGTAATAGGAGATTTTAATTGGAAGACATTAATTGTTGGTATCTTCACCATTCATATATATATATATATATATCTTTCATATTTAGACAGATATGATAGAGAAATTAAATCTGAGCAGAATGTTAGCAATAGATGTAATAAAACTGGTTAAAATTCTAAACATTAAGGAGTATATTTTTCTCCATTGAACTGTACATTTTATAAAAATTGATCGTGTGCTGGAGCATATAAAAATTGTAAATAAGTGCACAAAAACAGATTTTAATCCTTTACAGATAACATAATAACAATTTTAACTTATGAGGGAAATATGAAAACAAGACACCACAGTGGTATTTTTTTGGAGAAAAATGAATATGGAGAATATGGGGAATAATTAATTTTTCTATATAAAAAAACAATTCAAAGAACAAATTTTAGAAAAAATAATTATATTTTAAAATATCTATAATAAAACAACCAAAGTTTGTGGGCTTTAGGTAAAGTTGTCTTTAGATGAAATTATGGAGGAAAAGAAGTCAAATAATTGAGCATGCCTTTTAAATATCAACAAACAACAACAAAAACCCACCAATATATCAACAAATTAATAGGTAACCCATCAGTGGCCCTTTTCTTTCAGGATTCTGAAATGTTAAACCCTCTTTCCTCTCCTCCTATGAACAAAATTAACAGAAAAGGAAAAAGGAAGGGTAAGATATTAGAATACTCCATATTCCTAGGGTGTACAATATTTTTCAAAATCTTTTCTTTGTGGTTTTTATAATCTTTTATTTTTTCCTTGCATATATTTGTATATTTATCATCATGATTTTTGTACATTTTCCTTAACTGTGAGCTAGATGTTTGTATGGTCTTTGAAGTACTTGGCCATCACCTCCTGAAATGGATAATCAAATCAAACTATCAAGGTCTTCCCATCCATTGCGTAAAAAGTATAATTCGACAGGTAATATTTTTCTTTATCCAGTTATGTACACTTTAATTATAACTGGCTCGAAGTTAGTTGGTTTTTTAATTGTTTTACATATATATGTATATATATATATATATATATACATATATATGTATATGTGTGTGTGTGTGTGTGTGTGTATATATATATACATACACACACATATATACACACACACACACATCCTTATACAAATAAGCATAGATATATTGTCACATGTAGTCAAATACAATGTAATATTTTATTTTAATGTAAGGATGAGAAAACTTTTTTTCTGCCAAGGATCATTTGGATATTTATTACATTCTGGTAAATTTGGTCAAATATGGAATTAATTCAACCCTGAAAATCTTAGAGATTTATTGAATTTTGAACCTGCTTACAGTTGCCATGGCAGTGCCAGATCACAGGCCTTATAAAGCTTACTGACCTGACATTCCTCACTCTTGCTTTTGTTTGTTCAAGAAGGAACTATGATTTCAAATGGGTACTCCTTTCTTATTTTTATACTGAAACTGTATCACAGCTTTATAGACTATTTGAGAAGTTGCATTGAGCAAAGAAAATGTAATGACCCATGCTTTGGTTCTCTGAATTTAGTGAGTAAGGCTCATTCTAAAATGATAGCACTGCAATCAGTAACTGATGATATTTGTTCTATGTTCTCAAAGAATACTGTGACCCCAGGGAGTTGATGGCATGACAATTGTATGAATTGGATTTGAGTGATGGGCTGCTGTGCTAAGTCACCAGTCTGACTTTCTCCTCCAGAGCCATCTGGGTCCAATAGCCAGATGTGAATCAGGTTGACTGAAGATGGCCCTGGATGTGAGACAGTCAGGGTTAAGTGATTTGTCCAGGGTCACACAGCTAGTAAGTGTCAAGTGTCTGGGACTGGATTCTATTTCCCATTCTTCTGATTTCCACTGCACCACCTTGCTGCCACACTAGTCTATAACTGAATTAGTACTCGAAATCTTTTTAGTTTGGTAAAATGTAAGCTCCCACAGCTTACATTCTGCCAGTATAGCCTTTGGATCCCTGAGTCACCTTCATCTAAGGAAGACTTTACTATATGTGATCTCGTGTTAAATATTAGGTGAGTTCTTAATCAGATAGTATTATTTCTGTTTTCATGTATTAAAACTGTTAGATCTGTTAGCATAGATTTCTTTGTGTATCTTAAACTTTGTCTTAATTTAAATAATAAGTGATATTAACTCATTGGATAACTTGTAAATTGTCCCAATGTGTTCTTTATGTAAAATACCACTATGAAGTTTGCTAGGTGTCATACTGGTTCTAGGTCCATTTGAAGGAAATAATGGTGGCCAAAGAAATGATTTAATTACATTTAAAATTTGATATTTATTTTATCAGCTGATGATTAATATATTTTGACCATGACTGATATGGAATATGAACTTTAAAAAGATTGAATTACTGGATGGTGCAACAGATAGAACACCAGCCCTGGAGTCAGGAGACCAGAGTTCAAATGTGGCCTCAGATACTTAATACTTCCCTAGCTGTGTGACCTTGGGCAAGTCAAAAAACTCCTTATAAAACGCCTTATAAAAAAACAAACAAAAGTGGTTGAATTGAGTTTTGAGTGTTCTTGCTGACTGCATAATAATAAATTAAATTAAGAAAAATACAAATATGGTCAACTCATGATTAGCCCAGATAACACAATATAATATATATAATATCTCCTTGATAAATATATGGCTTAGAAGAGAATCTGTTTTTGTGTTGTAAATGATATGAAAAGAATGAGGAAGCTATGAAAGAAATTTTTCAGAATGCTTTTGAATTTAATTCTTTTTAATGTCTTCTATCTAAAAATAATTTTTTTATTTTATCTCTATGAGTTTATATAGAACATATTTAGGTTTGGCTAAGCAGAAGATAATATTAATATACACATAAAATATATATATCTAAATGAGTTGAGGACTAAATTAAGAACACAAATACTGAAGAGCACTGGAATTCATGTGCTAGAATCATTTTTATATTGCAGTTTAATCAGTTTTTGGTTTAAATTATGTTTTCCTATCCATAGCAAATCAGTGCTTCTCAATATATGATAATCTCTAAGTATTTCTATTTAGACCATGTTATTTACTTCAGCCAACATTTTTATGTACTATTGCATAAAGTATAAACTTAAACAAGTATAATTATTTTTTAAAAACTTAAAATATAATATTTAGAATAATATTTAACAAAAAGCTTAATACAATATTTGTCAATGTAGGAATACATAATTTGTCAGTTATACTTTGTATACAACCTGAGAGAGGGCTATATCATTATTAATTTACAAAGAAATCTAATTTTAGACCTTTGACCTACTTTTAGAACACTATAGCAATTAATCAATTAATGAAATATTCTTGTCAAAATTCTCCCATTATCAAGAGAAGGGCATTTCATTAACTGTGTTATATTACTGTACTGGTATCACCTTTCCCTTGTAGTACAACAGATTATTATCATATGAATGAGTATCAAAGAAGACCATGTCTCCATGTCCTTAATTTCTTTAATATATCCTTAATTCAATATTAGGGAATAGAAGACTGAATGACTTCTGAGTCCAGCTGGTTTGGCAAATATTTAAACATACTAATTACAGTAATTTTTTTTGGTGGTTTCTTGATTTCTATAGAAGGAAAGACTCATTCTTTAGATTTTCCCCCTTAAGAGAAGAATTGTATGATATGGTTTTATTATTAGTTATTATTCAACTTCAACAGTTTTTAAATATATTCATAATAATAATTTTTTGGTGGATGCACCAAAATAAAAATGTTATTTCTTTACAGACATTTTCCCTTCATATATTTGTTTGCCTCTTATCTGCGATCACTATTGAAAATGAACTGACATTCGAGTTAGGAAGGAATAAAATTCATTTTTATTGAAAAAAGTTAAAGAATGGCAACATCTTAAAATCAACACATATATCAGCATACAGAAGTTTAAATAGTTAAGTAATATAAAATTCTAAGAGTTTTGATTAAATGGAAATGAATTGCAGTTACTTCATTACTGCAAGTATCTGTAACTAATTCAGCTTATAGCTAGTATTTTGATTATGTTCCTATAATCCAAACTAAATTAGTCTGCTTTTCAAACAGTAGATACATGGTCTGTTTATTTCTTGATACTTAAAAGACTTTGTAAGCTTTGCAGAACTTGCTAGAATACATGTTCCTGTGTGACCCCTCTACAGTTCTTGAATTCAGCAGCACCCCTAAACCATAATGAGATACTAGAATAGAACTTGAGCACTCTTAATATCATAGATAAACCATTTTAAATCAAGCAGAATACTTCAGATTCTAAAATACTTTTGCCTGTGATTGCTTTAGTTCTTCACAACATGTGTGTATAATTTATAATATGTATAATATGATATGCATTACATGGATATGTTTAGACATATATATGTACACACAAGCACACATACATACACATTTGTGTATGTGAGGCAATTTGGGTGAACAATGAATTCAGCCCAGAATTTGAATATGAGGAAGAAAGTGAGCTGGTTTGCCTTTGGGAAATTTGGGGGGCTTTAAAAGAAATTCCAAACTTCTTTACACAAAAGTCTTTCTTTTTAACAGCAGCTATTCTTCTGGGGAAAATGCGTGACTTAAATTTATGAAATATCAACATCTTTAAATAATTATATTTAGTGTTATTTAAAAGGTAATGGAGATGCCTTGAGTAAGTAGTATGAGTAGTCTGCAATAAAGAGTTACTCACAGGGGCGGCTAGGTGGCGCAGTGGATAGAGGACCGGCCCTGGAGTCAGGAGTACCTGAGTTCAAATCCGGCCTCAGACATTTAATAATTACCTAGCTGTGTGGCCTTGGGCAAACCACTTAACCACATTGCCTTGCAAAAAAAAAAAAATTACTCACCAGAGACAGTGATATCATCAGAAGGATTTGTGTACATAAATGGGTTATCATATCTCTTGCTTTCTCAATGAGTGGAAGATGGTGAAAATTTGGAATTGAAAATAAAATTTGAAAACAGTGGGGGGGGGAAAGGTGACCAGAAACGATAATAGAGAGATCATGTACCTGGAGCAAGAGATAATTAATAGATATTCACAGGATTTTTGAAATGGTAACCCAGTCAAAAGTAACTCTATCAAAGATAGAGTAGCAGATTTTGACTTGAGATTTTCTAAATTGCAATGATACAGAATCCCTGGATACCTTGGTGAAAAAAAAATCCCTCTTTCCTACTACTATTGTAAAAATTCTATCTATTCTATGGGTATATTTATTTATCTATTTTTTTTTTTAGGTTTTTGCAAGGCAAATGGGGTTAAGTGGCTTGCCCAAGGCCACACAGCTAGGTAATTATTAAGTGTCTGAGACCGGTTTTGAACCCAGGTACTCCTGACTCCAAGGCCGGTACTTTATGCACTAAGCCACCTAGCTGCCCCCACACTCTTAATTTCTTGTCATCTTCTTGTTCTTATGTATACCTGCTCCCCAAAAGCTTAACATCTGTGGCTATACTTTCAGCTAGTAAATATAATTTCTTTCATGTACTCTATACACTGATCAAAGAGAAGTAGTCCTGTTCTTTGCTTCCCTTATCTACCTTATCTCTAATATCATCACTCAGAAATCTCTTATCCTTTGAAATTTATGTTTTCCAACTATTTTCAGCTCTTCACATTGGTGATTAGACAATGGGGCCCATTAGTGAATGGGACCACTTTTTTTTATTGAGTTTAGTATATTTTATTCATGTATTACATAAAGATTTTTTAAAGTAGGCATAGATCATGTAGATTAGTTGTGCCTACTCCATTTTCAGATAAGATGGCACTTTTCCTCAACTAGGTTAATTCCTCAATTTGAAGATTTACCAAAACTGTAAAATATTCCTGATCTTATCCTTTTACAGAGCTACCAACATTATTCTCCTGCTCAAAAATCTCCAGCAACTTCCTTTTGCATATAAAATCAAATAGCAGATTCCATTTGGAATTTAGGTGGTGTTTATTTTTAGGTTTTTGCAAGGCAAATGGGGTTAAGTGGCTTGCCCAAGGCCACACAGTTAGGTAATTATTAAGTGTCTGAGACCGGATTTGAACCCAGGTACTCCTGACTCCAAGGCCGGTACTTTATGCACTAAGCCACCTAGCTGCCCCCACACTCTTAATTTCTTGTCATCTTCTTGTTCTTATGTATACCTGCTCCCCAAAAGCTTAACATCTGTGGCTATACTTTCAGCTAGTAAATATAATTTCTTTCATGTACTCTATACACTGATCAAAGAGAAGTAGTCCTGTTCTTTGCTTCCCTTATCTACCTTATCTCTAATATCATCACTCAGAAATCTCTTATCCTTTGAAATTTATGTTTTCCAACTATTTTCAGCTCTTCACATTGGTGATTAGACAATGGGGCCCATTAGTGAATGGGACCACTTTTTTTTATTGAGTTTAGTATATTTTATTCATGTATTACATAAAGATTTTTTAAAGTAGGCATAGATCATGTAGATTAGTTGTGCCTACAGAATCACATGAACTACACTAAGCTGATGAGTTCCCTAAATCTCTAAATAATTCCTCCCCTATCCCAATTGTCTCCTACCTTACTCCATTTTCAGATAAGATGGCACTTTTCCTCAACTAGGTTAATTCCTCAATTTGAAGATTTACCAAAACTGTAAAATATTCCTGATTTCTTTTCCTCAAAACTCTCTTTTCTCTTATCCTTTTACAGAGCTACCAACATTATTCTCCTGCTCAAAAATCTCCAGCAACTTCCTTTTGCATATAAAATCAAATAGCAGATTCCATTTTGGAATTTAGGTGGTGTTTATTTTTAGGTTTTTGCAAGGCAAATGGGGTTAAGTGGCTTGCCCAAGGCCACACAGTTAGGTAATTATTAAGTGTCTGAGACCGGATTTGAACCCAGGTACTCTTTACTCCAGGGCCGGTGCTTTATCCACTGCACCACCTAGCCTCCCCTCCATTTGGAATTTAAAGACCTTCATAGTCTAACCCCAATTTATTTTTCTATATATTTCACATTAGCCCCCCCCCCCATCATGTACTACGCTATAAACAAACTAGTTTATTTGTTGCTTTTTACACTTAAGATTCGATCTCCTTCGAAATCCTTTTGCTTATCCTCCATTTTGGGAATGCATTCCTTCCTTACCTCTGCTTCTTAGTATATTCCTAGTAGCACATTTTAAAGCTTAGCTTGAATGCTACTTTGTAATTGAGGCATTTCCTGGATCATCCCAGTCTCCTCTGCTCCAACAGCTATTGTGCTTCCTAACTCTCTTCAACCAGTTACTTTGCTTTTACTTTATAGGTATTTTATATTTACTTGGTGTGTGTGTCACCTCCAATAGACTACAAGTTATTTGAGATCACAAGAATTTTTTTTGTCTTTGTATCCCTTCTGCTTAGTGCTGGACACATAATAAGCACATATTGGTTATGTTGTAGCCAAATATGCCAAGAAATTTAGAGGTAGATTCCTAGTATATTGGGCGGATTCACTATAGATGATTAATGGGAGGGGATATGTATCAGAGCTAGGCTGTGTGAGTTATAATCTTCCTTCCCAAATTCTCAGGCTTGCTGTCATTTGACTCTTTCCCTTCTAATACCTGTCATAGTTTATCAGTTGCAAACTAGTCTTGATTCTCCCTCCTCATTGTAATTTCATTATATCTCCTTATAATATTTCCTGCAAGGTTTTTCTTGTTTCAGAACAACTTCAAACAAAAAATTGGATGTTGTTGGAATTTAGCCCTTACATTCAAAGTTATAGCAATTTTTCAAAATGTTTTTATGTCTGTACTTGTTTTTAAATAAGAAAAAATTAAAATATCATTATATTTTGTATTTTTTAAATATTACATGCTGAACTTTACACCTAATATTTTTTGGGAAATTATGAATATGTTAAAGCTGACAGCATGCCAGTATGTTATTCTTCCTTTTTATTTAACATGATTACTGTATTTATTAAATGAGAAAGATAGTAGAATTATATTTAATAAACAATACTTATTTAATTTAAGCTCTGGGAAAGGGCTCTACAAATATTATGTCACTTCATCTTCACAATTACCCTGGGAGATAGGTACTATTATTATTTTCATTTGTCAGATGAGGAAATAAGAGCAGAAACAGGTTAAGTTGCTAGAAATTGTCTGAACCTAGATTTGAACTTGGGTATTTCTGACTCTAGGGCCATTGAGTCCACTGAGTCACAAAGCACTTAATGATGCACATTAATAGTTAGGATTAGAACATATTTCAGGAAGGTGCTGTTTTGTTGTCCTTTTCTGCTTAATATGTCCTTTCTTAGCTGAAGGTAGGTTGAAATATCTGGTAAAATACTAGCTCATTGAGGATAAGGGAATTTTAAATTTTTATTAACATTAAAATCCCTTCCTAACAATGTAAATGAATGTTTGTGGAATTGATCTTCAGATTCTTCTTTCTTCCCTTTCTGACTACATTTGATCTCATATGAACAAGCATTTCTTTTTAATTGCACGGTACTTTATTTCTGATACTGTCCTCAGTCATTGACAGTTCAAGAGAAAATGAAACAGTTCTATCAATTAGTTTACATCCTACCAAAGCAAATGCAAATACACACACACACACACACACACACACACACACACACACGCACGAATAATCTAGTAGGAAGGAAGATGAAGAGTCCTAACAACTTGGGGAGGGGGGTAAGGAACAGCCTCGTGGAAGAGGTGGTAATTGAGTCAAACTTGCTGCAAACTAGACATTTCAAAAACGTAAGGTGAGTGAGATCATTCTAGGCCTGAGAGGACTGCCCTTATAAAGTCATGGAGCTGGGTGATGGAATTCAGTGTATATGGAACAGAATGTGGGCCATTTGAGCTGGAACATGAAGTGTGAGATGAGAAATAATGTAAAGTCAGTCTCAAAAGATTGAGTTTGAAATGCTTTAGGACACAGAGGTAGCAGTGTAGAAGTGGAACTCAGGGAAGATGAAGGTTAATTTGAAAAATACTGTAGAAATGAGAATCATCTGTTTGCAGATACTAATTGAACAAATAAGAATTGATGAAATCCCTGAGAGAGACTGTAGAAAGAGAAGAAAAGGGGTGGCTAGGTGGCGTAGTCGATAAAGCACCAGCCTTGGAGTCAGGAGTACCTGGGTTCAAATCCGATGTCAGACACTTAATAATTACCTAGCTGTGTGGCCTTGTGCAAGCCATTTGACCCCATTTGCCTTGCAAAAAATCTAAAAAAAAAAAACCCCAAAAAGAAAAGAATTTAGGATTGAATCACCAAAACACTTATTTAAAGGAGTTGAATCCCTTCCACCTAGCACAGTGCCTGGTGACTAAGAAGTCCTTAATAAATACTTGTTGATTGATGGAGAATGAAGTATAACCAGACAGATGAACTTAGAGAAAGGATATGGCATCAGCCAATCAGTAAATATCTGTTAGGTGTCTCTTGTGCCAGTCATTGTTCTAGGGATACCAAAAGGAGCCAAAGATTGTCCCTGTCATCAGGAGCTTACAATTTCTTGAGCAAGAAAACATATAAAACATGTTTTTATGTAAATATTTAAGCACATAAAAATATATTTACATAAATCCTTTAAAATATTATAACTTTTAAAAAATTAAACTTAAGTCTGTCTGAAGTTCTTCTACTTTTGATAACTAACCTTTCCTTTTAAATAATCTATAATATATTTTGTTCTAATTTTGCTAATTTCATTTTCATGAAGTGGAAGTGTTTCTTTGTTTCCTTCTGTTCTCCATAATTGTTTTTTGGTATTATTATTGAAAGACCAAAATTTGCTTAGCCGTTCTTTATTTCTTGGACACAAAAATCATTTTTCTTTCTGTTGATTTTAGTTTCTCTTTATCTCTCTTCTACTACAAATAAAGCAACTTTGAATATTCTTATACAAAAAGATAAATTTCTCCCCCTCCATACTTCTTTTAAAGTAAAAATGTAATCCGTTTTGTGTTTCCAACAAATTTTTCACCAAATCATATTAATGAAATGGTAGGATGTGCATAATTATCCCTGTGATCTTGGCAACACCAAAATTTATTGTAAAAATCATTTTTGTAAATTTATTGTGTGTAAAGTTACATATTATAGTTGTCTTTATTTGTAGTACTAAGATTATTAGGGGATTTGAGCTTCTTTTTGCATATTATAATTAGTAATAGTTTATATTTTCAGGTTAAAAAATTAATGCCCTTTATTGCTCTATTAGGGAGTAGATACTACTATTATTGATATGTATCAATTCCTTAAAGATTGTGGAGTCAGATTTTTATCCTAATATGTTTTTGCAATCTTTTTCTGAATCTTTTTCTTTTAATTTTAAAGATATCTGTTTTGTCAGAAAACCATTCTTTGTATAAATCAAACCCATCTACTTTCTCCTCAATAATTTTTTCATTTAATTCTTTTAAAGATCTGAATTGAGACTAGTATTCTATTATCTTCTAGATATTTAAAGTAATTTTTTGTATTTAGTATTATTGATAAATTTAGTATTTATGGTAGCATCTAACACGAAGGACATATCTATCCTAATCCATCTCTTGCACTATGTGTATCCAATTTCCACAATACTTTTAATTGATTAGTAATTCTATTAGAGAAATAAATAATGTTTATTTCTAATTTTTTGCTCCCTTTTTTACTGGTAATAATATTTCTGATATTTTGTATCCAATTTTAATGTTTTGTTATCTGCCTATAATAGAGATGATAATTGAATCCATGAGATCAACAAGTGAAATAGTATAGAGAAAACCCAGAACAGAGCTCAGTGGGATGCTCATTCTTATCAGTTATGAGCTGGATGAAGATCCAGAAAAGGAGACTGAGAATGAGCAGTCAAATAGGTAGGAGAACAAGGAGAGAATTCTGCCAAGAAAACCTAGTTAAGAGATTTTATATCAAGAAAAGGTGATTGCAGAGCTATAGGAAGGTTAGGAAAGATGAGGATATTGAGAAAGGTCCATTAGATTTGGCAATTAAGCAATCATTGATAACTTTGGAGAAAACTGTTTAAATTGAAAACAGACTTTTAGAGAGTTAAGAAAAAGAGAAGGGCGGAAATAAAGTTCTTGATTGAAAGACATTCTTATCAAGGGGATTAGACACAAAAGTGAGAGATTTGGAAGAACAGTTAGCAGGTAAGGATAGATCAAGTGAATTTTTTTATTAATATTTGTTTTCCAATTATATACAATGCTAGTTTCTACCTATCATTTTTGTAAGGTTTTGAATTTTACAATTTTCCCCCACCCTCTGTTCCCTCCCTCCATCCCCCCACAGAAGGCAGTCTGATAATCTTTATGTTGTTTCCATGCTAAACATTGATTGAAATTGAATATGTTGAGAGAGAAATCATATCCTTGAGAAGAAAATAAAATATTAAGAGATAGCAAAATTATGTAGTACATAAGACAATTTTATTTTTTAAAAAAATTGAAGGTAATAGACTTTGGTCTTTGTCTAAACTACACAGTTCTTTCTCTGGATATAGATGGTATTCTTTGTCACAGGTACTATAAAATTGTCCCTGATTATTACATTGATGGAATGAGCAAGTCCATTAAGATTGATCATCACCCCTCATGTTGCTGTTAGGGTGTATTGTGTTCTTCTGGCTTTGCTCCTCTTGCCCAACATCAGTTTATGCAAGTCTTTCCAGGCTTCTCTGAAATTCCATCCCTCTTGGTTTCTAATAGAACAATTGTGTTCCATAACATACATTTACCACAATTTGTTTAGCCATTCCCCAGTTGATGGACAGAAGCGAATAATTTTTTTGAGGAGATCAGTGGACTCGTTTTTAGTTAGCTGGGAAGAAACTCAATACAGCTCGATGCATAGGGAGATATTGAAGATAAATGAGAGGCAGTGATAGATGGCATAATCATTCTTCTCTGTTGGAGAGGATCTTGACCTGGAAAAGGATCATTTTTTTTTTCCATTGGAAGGCAACTGGGTGATTTGTGATGAGGAAGAGGAGGTAATTCTTTGCAAATGACTTCAGTTTTTAAAGTGCAATGTCAAGTAAGATTGCCAGCTTAGAAGGTGAACTCTGTGAGTTTTTAAGAAGGTGAAATGGTTTGGAAAGGCTGCCTTGGAGATTGGGATAACTGAAAGGACTAGAAAATAATTTGGAAGATTGTTATATTCTATTCATTTCCTATTCAGACTTTTTTCAAAAATGCATAGTAAGAATTTTTACAAAATTAGGAATACTAAACATGCTCTTAGCTTTCCCTTCTAAGATGTTACTTTCATCTTATTTTCCTAAATAAAATTTTGGAGGAAGGGAAGATGGTGGTGACAAAAAGCAGTTTTGTTCTGATTATTGATCGTTATCTTTAGTGCTGAACCATATTTTCATTTGGAGCTATTATGTATTCCTATATAGGACAGCTGAAAATGATACAAATAAGTGATTAATATTAGACAACCTTATTTTCTCCTGTTTATCATTAAGTCAATCTTTGTATTTTTGCATGGCAGTCAGGTGATTTTCTTTTGCAATTATTGCTGCCAATATTTTATTATTTGTGTACCCCCAGAGCTCAACTCATTGTCTGGCATATAGTAGGTACTTAATATCTGTTAGATTCAGTTGAACTGTTGCTCTTAGGAATAATGCATACTTTTAAAAATCTAATTATTATATGTTGGATACCGCTGCTGAAATGATGTATAAATGATTAGGAAAAAGATGGTGGAGGGAATGTTTGATATATGAGAAGAAACTGAAAGGCCAAAAACAGTGAATTTTTGAGGATGGGCTTCTAAATTGCTCTGTCAACTTTTCATGAGACAAACTGTCATTAGTACCCTTTAGATCTTGAAACTTTATTATTTCATTTTTCTTTTTAGCTGTAGTAATTGATATAAAGATCAGAGCAGCTATTTCTTTCATTCCTTGAATTTCATCAGTTGAACATCCAAATGTATGGTTTCATTTTTAAAAAAAGCTCAACACTTTCTGCTTAGTGACTTTTTCTAACTTTTCCTTGTGATCCTATTAGTGGGACCAAGGAAAAGGAAATAAAGAATCATAAACTATTTGAGCCAAAAGGAATCTCAGAGATCATTTTAACCATATCATTTTCGGGGTTTCAGTGGATAAACTATTAGACCCAGAATAAGGAAGACTTGACTTCAAATCTGGTGTTAGACACTTGATAACTGTATGATCCTTGGCAAGTCACTTAATCTCCCACTGGAGAAGAAAATACAAACCAATTCCAGAATCTTTGCCATGACAGTCTTATGGGCTATAATCATTTTAAGGTTGAGGAAATGCCATTTCAAAGAAGTACTAATTTGCCCCAAACTTCAAATAGGTGGTTAATGATAGGACCAAAACTAGAAATTTACCTGAGTTTTTACTTCAGTACAATTTCTACTCCCCCCAATTCCTTTTTATTATTTTATTTTAATTGTTAAAAATTAACCATTTAATGTCTTTTATTGTTTAAATTATCTCTATCAAATTGCCTTTCTGTTCCTCAGCTTCAGTCATTCAGATTTTTGCATACCCTTATAAATTTCATCTTTCTCATCAAAATTATACTTTAGATAAGGACAGTAACTTCTAATTTTCTTTTTCATCAAGTTATAAATTCCTATTTAAGCCTCTTCTTTCAGGACCTCCAAATACAATTCTATTGTATTCAGGAGCCAATACTTAAATATAGTATGGTATTGACTTGTTGTTTGCTCTCCCTTCACCCTCCACCACCCCCCAATCCCAGTCTAGCAATAGACTGTATGTCACTTGCCTTAGAACAAACCTAGCTAAATTTTTCATCATCACGAGGACTGTGGTTAGGATTCTTTTTGGACTCAGCAGCCTTTATAAAGTTACCTACTTGGTTTTAGAGAGGCTGTGATCTCTGGCATTTGTTTTCTGGCTCACTATTACACTCAATCTTATGGATGAGGAAACTGCAACAGAGAAGCATCAGTCTTGCCCAGGCTCTCCCCAAGCATTAAACACCAGAACCAGGATTTAAATGTAAAGTCTCTGATTAACTGAGAGCCTCTTTCAGCTCTTGTGATTATACCATTTTCTGTTTACTTGTTAGTTGTTGTCAATATCTTTAATTGATTTTCAAAATACTTGAATATTAATGTTAACATATATAGACCATATCATGTTGTGAAAAGAATCCTCATTTGGAAATTCATTCATAAAGTCTTTTATGGAAAGAACAGATTTCTCACTAATAAATATACCATTTTTCTAGCAAAAGAGAAATAGGCAGAATTTGCTTTTACGTCACCAGCACATTTCAAATCCTTTGAAGTACAAAGAGATAAGAACTTTGTGCCTCAAACTATGCTAAGAGGAATGTGTGTGCCTATTTTGTGTGTGTGTGTGTGTGTGTGTGTGTGTGTGTGTGTGTAGTGAGTGAAACGCATTTTTGATTGTCCTTTTGATTAAAATAACAGGTTTTCATGGCACATAATTGTTTTCTTTTTTTTTTTTTTACTATTATCAGGTTCTGCAGGGTTTAGATTATCTACACAGCAAGTGCAAGATTATCCATACTGATATCAAGCCAGAAAACATTTTGATGTGTGTAGATGACGCATATGTACGTAGGATGGCGGCAGAGGCCACAGAATGGCAGAAAGCGGGTGCTCCTCCTCCTTCTGGCTCAGCAGGTGATGGATCTGATTGAAGCACTAGTTAAAATAAAGTCAGTATTGCTTCTGACTTTCAATTATGTATAGGTAACAAAGAACAGTTTTGTATGATTTCATCCACTGTTATGCTTCATAGAGGCAGTATGCTTAAAAATAGTGGCTGAAGATATGGTCAGGTAGATACAGTTTGAAATGCTGGCTCAGATACTAAATAGCTGTGTGACTCTGGGCAGGCAATGTAACTCCTGTGCCTCAGTTTTTTTTTTTAAATCTGTAAAATGAGGGCACTGAATTAATTGTCATCTAAGTTTTTTCCAGCCCTAAATCTATGAATCTATTATCTGTCATCATTTTAAGATTATCTGCGTGATAGTTTTCCCTCATTTGACACAACACGTTGTGAGACTAGCCCCATAAAGTTTGTTTAGCAGTGTTATTCTCTGACACAGATTGGGATGTATATTAGCTCCTTTATCCTAATAGGGAATGATTTATGCTATGAAGCAATAATTTTCAGTTTTTGTAGGCTTCAGAAGAATCTGTTTATAAATTAGATTCCAAATATTAACATATTTCAGGGTAGCTAAGTGGCACAGTGAATAGAGTGCCAAGGAGTCAGAAAGTACCTGGGGTAACAAAACTCATCTTCCTGAAAACTTGGCCTCAGATGCTTAATATCTGTGTAACCTTGGGCAGATCATTTAACCATATTTGCCTTAGTTTCTCATATGTTAGAGAACTGGAGAAGGAAATGGCAAGCCATACCAATATCTTTGCCAAGAAAACTCCAAATGCATGAGTTGGATACAATTGAAATGATTGTTCAACAACAATTTAATTTATTTCAGTAAAACAATAACATGCTCAGTGTATTTCAAAACATGTATGTCCTAGATAGGGATGATTTCACTAAAAATAAATTTGTGATTATGACTTTTATGAATTGTTTTATTATGTCATTGTTTTGGCAAAAAAATGATTCATTAAGTCAGGTTAATTACTATGAACAGCATTGTACTGAACATCATAAGAGATTTTATTGTGTATATTTCATCATATGCACTTTCTTTAGACCCTTATGAATGAGATTATTGTTGTTTAAAAGCCTGGTTCTTGAAGAGCTATTGAACTGTTTTTTTTATTCAAACTACATTTGTAAAAATTTGCATATAACCTTTTCTAAATATTAATTTTTTATTTCATTTTATTGTAGTGAGTACTGCTCCACAACAAAAGCCTGTAAGTATTTGAAAAATATTTTTAAATAACCTTCATGTCAGAAAGAGATGATTGCTGGTCTTTTCAAATATTGACCTTTTAAGTAGTTACTTTAGACTTTTTTTTTCCTTTTGGCCCTTAGACCTTTTAATATTTTCCTTTTTCTAGTTTAACATCTTTGTATATTTAATTAAACATTTAATACCTACACCAGTCTGAGTAACATTAAATTTAGTCAAACAAAATAAAAGCCTTAGAACTAAGCCTTTTTTGGAAGATGTGAACCTGACTGAATTCTTTAGAACTAGGAATAAATTACTTCTTGTTGATAGTTCAGATAGAATTATTCAAATATCTTTAAATCTGTTAACCTAATAGACAAGGAAGTACAGAATTCAGCAATGTACCATTATGCAGATTAGAAGTAAAAATGTGAAAGGAAGAATACTAATTAAATTTACTCTAATGCAGGTAAGCTTAAAAATTTTATATAGCTATTGATTAGTAACATACTCATCACAGGAAAGGTTTGTTGCACTTAGCTGATGTTAATGATCAATCTTTATGGTAAAAATTCCTCTTTTCAAAACTAAGCAAGTACTTTAACCATTTCTCTTTTTTATCCAGTTGAATCCTAGTTTTAAATTTCCCTAAGTTTATTTCTTTTTTATTATTATCTGCAACTTTGGATGAGGTATCCAGTCACCTGTAGAGAATAATATTTTGTGTAGATCAAAATGAATTATTTTGACAAGCAGGTTCTATACATTATTGAAAGTAATCAAGATCAGGGATCTTGTAATTAACTAAGATTTTGTATACAGGGTACAACTAATAAAATTTTGTTCATGACCTAGAATTCTTAAAGACAGTGAGGACATTGTAGATTAGATGGACTAGATATAGTCAATTCAAGTCTTTCCCTGTCAAATAGCACCCCAAATCCTCCAAATAACACACATAAAACAAAATCGTAGTCAACTGTCTATCCCTTGCAAGACTTTGTAAGAGGGAAGTTTTATATAGAAATGAAATTATTTTATTTTTGCTATGCTGCTAGCCATCATTTTGCTATAAATTACTTTAAAAGAATGGGAAACTGACCTGTGGTGTTTTCTTAAAATGTTGTAGATAGGAAAAATATCTAAAAACAAAAAGAAAAAACTGAAAAAAAAACAGAAAAGGCAGGCAGAGCTGTTGGAAAAACGCCTTCAGGAAATAGAAGAATTAGAGCGAGAAGCTGAAAGGAAAAAAATAGAAGAAAATATCACTTCAACTATACCCACAAATGATCAGGAAGATGAATACCACCCAGAAGTCAAACTAAAAACAGCAGGATTAAAGGAGGCAGCTGATGAAGAACCTGCAAATGATGATGGTTAGTAAAATTTGTGTGTCCTGTCTTACTAAAAATAAACGAAACTTTGTCATGGGGAAGTGGTTTGTGATCAATGATCTCTATCAGATTTTCATGTTTAATAATCATATGTCTGTAATATAGCTAAAATTAATTGACTAGTTTCTTGTACTTTTTTTTGAGTTACTTTTTTTAACGTAAGTGACTTTTTAACTTAAGCTCCAATTTGAACGTTTGGGGAAACAAGACAGTAATATATCTAAAAAATACATTGCCTCAGATTCTGGTGGTCAATTTTCAAAATGCAGGTGTTTCCATAGGTGTTTGGAAACATTGTTTTTCTGCTATCCAAGTAATAATTTTGTATTGATTTTTTTTTAAATTTAAAGGTAGTATAACTAACTTTTTTGAAGAATGAAGTATGTTTGGATGGAAAGGGCAAGGAAAAACAAGAACATAACAGAAATGCCTAAGATTTTTTTTAAATCCTGATAGGTCTTTGTTGCCTGATATTTCATATATATGAATGTGTGTGTGTGTGTGTGTGTGTGTGTGTGTGTGTGTGTGTGTGTGTATAGTTTCAAAGTCAATTATTTTTTTTTATTGGAGACCTAAGTGTCTTTTCAGCAAGAAAAATGAAATAACTCATTCTTAACACATTAACTCTTTAAGGTGAAACTGAAGATCAAGAGGAGAAAGAAGACACTGAAAAAGAAAACACAGAAAAAGATGATGATGATGTTGAACAGGAACTTGCCAACACAGACCCTACATGGATAGAATCTCCCAAAACAAATGGCCATATTGAAAATGGCCCTTTCTTATTGGAACAACAAATAGAAGATGAAGAAGATGATGAGGAAGAGTGTCCAAATCCAGAGGAATATAATCTTGATGAGCCAAATGCAGAAAGCAATTATACATATAGTAGCTCCTATGAACAATTTAATGGTGATTTGCCAAATGGACGACATAAAATTCCTGAGTCACAGTTTTCAGAGTTTACAGCTTCAATGTTCTCTGGGGCATTAGAGTCTGTGGCCTGTGGCTCTGCAGTTTCAGATGGAGCACCTCTAACTGAGCAAGAAGAAAACAATCCATCTCATGACAGGAGCAGAACAGTTTCAGCATCCAGTACTGGGGATTTGCCAAAAAGTAAGTGCTTCTTCCCTCAACTAATTAGCCACTTTTTTCTCTAAAAAGTCAGTCTAGAACTTTTAAAAGGATAAATTTTAGATAAACGGCATGTGTACATATTAGTACTCTTCAGTTAGGGGAATACATACCATGAACTTTTGTGGACAAACGAAGTGTGAGAGCTTCTGCCCTTCAACTTTTGTTTTAGTCTGTAAATCCATTCAGACTTTTTCAAGTCCTGAGTCTTTTGATTTTCTTTGCTCATGAAGCAAGTGAACCTTCCTGGTAGGTTAGATCCAATTCTGCCCCCCCCCCCCATATGATGTTGGCTAAATATACTGAACTTCTCAGTATTCTAGGCAAACTTCAGAGATTAAATAAGCTGCAGAGAAAGGGTTAGTATGCATTGGTCAAGGGAGTTTTCTTATATGGGAATGAAATCATAGATCCAGTCTCTGTTTTTCCTTCCTTTAACTAATTATAATGACAAGTTCTCAATTTTTTTCCCAGTATCAAATCAATGTCACAACATCTATAGGAAAAATTTTAAAACTCAAACAAATACAAAAGTCAATAGTGTTAGGTTTTTTCTTGTTACTTCATGAAATGATTTCACTGGAATTCTTCAGAAATTATAGAATTCACTACTTATTTTCATTTTTTTCTCTCTGCCAGCTCTCTGAAGAAGCTTATTGGCTCACATCATCAGTGGGAACCTATTTATGCAGATTAAATTACTTTTAACTTATCTCACTTGGCAGGAAAATAGCTTTATGAGACTTAGTCTTCGGTGAGATTTGCACATATATTTGTGACTGAATTTGAATCCTGGTTCTGCTACTTAACACCTGTTTGGTCTGGGGCAGTCAATACATCAATTAATCTTTTAACTCTACAGACTGTAATTTCTTCTATAAAACCAGGAGACTGAATTAAATGGTATGTGAAATATCTTCCAGTTTTCAGTGTATGGATATAAATTTATATCAGTAGCCATCATTATTCCAACTTCTAATGTTGTTGGTAATTCAAGAATCACTGGGTTCAAGAAAATGTTTCTGCTACTACTACTACTACTACTACTACTACTACTACTACTACTACTACTACTACTACTACTAAATGTTTGAATGTGTAGTTCATATTCATTTGCTTATTAATTAAACAAATATTTTTATACATTTATTTTTTTGTAGACCACTTTAATATGTGGACAAGATGGAACATTTAGATTAGAATGCCTAAGGGAGCTTAAAGTTAAGGAGTGAGAATGACACACAAATACAGATAATGATAATACACAATACAGGAGAGTTACAAAACAAAGTAATATGTAAGATAAAAGGGGGAAGTACTTTCTATTTCTGGACAGGGAGAATCAGGAAAATTTCATATAAGAGATCTCATTTGAGTTGGCCCTTTGAAGGATGGCTAGTGACCCACCAAGATAAAAGGGGGTATGAAAAGGCAACTGTCTTCTGGCATAAGGAACAGCATTAGCAAAGACATGGAATGCAGGAGAACATAAAATAGTTCTGGAATTTAGAGAATAGATTAGTTTGAGTGGAGCACAGATTATGACTCAGATATGAGGTAAATATGGAAAAATGGTGCAAGATTATAGATTATACATTAAATTCTGCGCAGAGGATTTTGAAATTTATTCAGGTGACTGGAAGGAGGTACTAATGATTTTGGGGGCAAAGAATATATTACAATGGAGCACTGACTCCCTTTTTTCTGGGACCATAAAGGTCACTTTCTCTTCATTCCTATCTCTTGATTTGACATAATGTTTGAGAAGTAGTGTTGTAGTGATTTTCTTATAGGCAAAGTGTTGCTAGGTTCTATCCATAATACTTCATATCTGCCTCTTCATTGTTAACCTTCTTCAGATTTCCACCTTCACCCTTTCTCTTTGTGTACATTTAAAAAAAGTGTATTACTGGTCTCTATTGTTTTTGTTGCATTTCTTCAGTCCTTGCATTTCTCATGTTTTGGATGTTTGAAAAGCAAATCTCTTTTGTTTTTATTTTCTTTCTTTAAAAAGTTTCAAATTCTTCTCTTTTTATTGAACATCCAACTTTTTTAAATAAATAATTAAGCTCATATTTGTAGAAAAGGCCACCTTGGGTAGCTGCATCCAGAACTCCATTGATTTTTGGAACTTTTTCCTCTTTTTTCTAGTGAGTACAGAATAGTCTTGTATTATTCCTTTCCTTTGTAATTTCAAAGTGTGGCTTGATAATTGGCAGACTTATTTGCAAATTGAGTGGTTAAATTTAACCATTGATACCTTGGTTTTTGTTTTTTTTGTGTGTGTGTGTTTTCTGGGGGCAGTTTGTGAATTCTTTCAATAAGAATTTTGTTTTCTGAATTTACAAATGCTAAACAGTTACCAACTATTATTTCCTTCATTATGATGTTAAGGTTTTTTTTCTTATCATTTTTGGGGGTTGTCTGTGCAAACAATTTTCAAGATCATTATGTTTTGCTTGCTAAGTAAATATATTTTCTTTTAATGGTCCTTTTTTTTTGCTTATTTTCTTCTAGATTGTTCTTTACTTCTAAGAATTAAATTCCCAATCTTTCATTATCTCTCTTCTTTCTTTGATTTGCCATTGCCTATTCAAGTTTTTCTATTCTGCTCATTATTTTTTCTGTGCAGGCTATAAATTCTGTTCTTATATTTCTTGTTTCTCTTATAAATCAACATGTGGTTCCATGTTCTTCTCAGATTGGAGAGAGCTCTCTGTATCATCAAGTATTGTATCATTTTCTTTTGCTTTGCATTCACAAATACTTGAAGTAGTTTAATACTTCTGGCCATTATATTTCCTTCTGTTGTTGCTGTTTTTCCTGTAAACACAGTCTCCTCTCTAATCTTTTCCCCCATTTCCTTGGTTCCTCCATTTTTCTGACCCTGTACCATATTTCAGACTTTTGAAGTTCTGTTTTCTCCAGCACTGTCGTTTCAAAACTTTGCAGCACTAGTGTTTTCAGATTACTATTCTAGGCAGGCTTTTCTGCTGAATCATTTTCAAGCTGGTTTTTTAGGACTGAGAAATCTCCAGAATCTGGAGCTGCAGTCTGCAGATCTTTGGTTCTGGTGTAGGAGTGAGTTTTTATAAGGCAATGTTTTGTCCTTGGGTCTTTGATTTTTCAGCCTTGCTTTCAGGTATGCTTAGTGAAATTATAATAAATAAACATCAATTCATGGTTTATTTTTTTTAGCTTTCTTTTGTATTTTGAGTGACCTAGTCCTGAAGTTGCTTTATTGGAATATAATTGGAATATAATTTCTGTTTTGGAGAGGATCAGAAAATATGTTTAGTCAAACATCTTGTTGCTCATTTGATTGGGAAAAAGACTAATTTACCAATAATTTCTTAATGCCAAGTCTAATTACTTTTTCCTCATTTTCATTCTTTTTGATCTTCTATAGCTTTTTTTTGACACTGCAGATTACTTTTTTTTCTCCTGGATATTCTTTCTAAGTTTGCCTGATACTCCTCTTTCTTGGTTCTCCTCCTACTTGTTTTGAGCATTCTTATTCGGTCTCCTTTTTTGGATCTTCATCCATGTCATTCTCATTAATTCTGGGTATCCCCCAAGATTCTCTCCTAAGTCATTTTTTTCTTCTCTACTTTATCACTTGGCAATCTCAGCTTCTGAGTATCATCTATACATATGATTCTCAAATCTATATCTTTAACCTGAGTCTCTCTTCTGACCTCTAGTCTCATTAACCGTCTTCTTTGTTGATTTACCATGTCTAAAATGGAACTCATTATCTTTCCCATTTCAAATTTCCCATTGTTGTTGAGGGCACTCTTATCTTTTCAGTCATTCTTGCCATTCACCCTGAAGTCTTCACTCTCATTTACTTTCATCTATCCAATCTGTTGTCACTTTTATCTTCACAGCATCTCTGTATATGTCACTTCACTAGCACAGCCAGCCAGCCTGTTAGATCCTTATTGATTCATTCTTGTATGAGTGTAGTTGCTTTCTGTTTAATCTCCTTGCCTCACATCTCCTTATCACTCCAGCTAATCCCTCCATTGAGCTGTTATAATGACCTTTAATTGCTCTTTGACCATATTTTAACTGTACTTACACCTGACTCTTCCTCTCCAGGATTAAATATAAAATCTGTTTGGCATGTAAAGCCTTTCACAATTTAGATCCTTCTTTACTTTCTAGTCTCTACTTTAATTCCTCTACATATATCCCATAATCCACTGACACTGACTCTGATGTTCCTTATATGAGAAACTCCATTTCTAAATGCTGTACCTTTTTCACTGTCTGCTCTCGGGTCCTGGAATTTTCCCCTTCTCCAGTCCTTTTAAGTCTCAGCCAAATTCCAACTCCTCTGGAACCCTTTCCTCTCCTCCCCCACTGCTAGAGTCTTTCTCTTTAGTACTCTTCCATTCATATGATGTAGATTTTCTGTTTACACTTTTTTCATGTCTGTCCTATTAAAATGTTAGTACTAGGGGACAGCTAGGTGAAGCAGTGAATAGAGCACCGGCCCTGGAGTCAGGAGTACCTGAGTTCAAATCTGGCCTCAGACACTTAATAATTACCTAGCTGTGTGGCCTTGGGCAAGCCATTTAACCCCATTGCCTTGAAAAAAAACTAAAAATAAAATGTTAGTACTTCAAAGTCAGGGACTTTGCTTTTGCCTTTCTTTATATCTATCCCTTGTGCTTACACAGAGCCTGGCACTTAGCAATTTCTTGTTTACTGATTGAAAGAGCAAGAGTAGGACAAATGATAATAAATTTAGCTTCAATAATGTGCATTTTAGTAGCTAGTGAGATAGCTAGGTAATAATAAAACCCCTGTGAGTATTTGTCAGTGTGGATGTATATATTAGAAGACAGTCAGGCAGAAATTTTTTAGAAATAATGATTAAAGTTATTGAAACCCTACTTATAATTTTCATGAATCAGATGTCCTAGTGTAATGTTTTTGGAGTAACATCTAATGAAGTCTTCAATAAGTACCAGTTTTCAGTGAAAAAAAAGGATTTTTTTTGTATATGATCTCAATTTTTTAATAGTCAAGATTCTGTTTTTGTTCTTTATAAAGCCATACTACTGCTTCCTGAATTCTGATTATTCAGATCAGGAGAGGGGTTGATGATAGTAAGGAAAGTACAATGCTATATCATCATAACTTTTTATCCAGATATCTCAAAGTTCTTCATTGTCAGTTAATATAATATCACACCTCTAAGGTAGGAAAATAAGCCATGTTTATATACTGCATTAGGATCAATGATACCTTAAAGCAAGTGTTGTAATTAATTTTTTTTGCCTATTCCTAAACTTACCTTATTGATTTGAAATAGAATATGTAGAAGGAAGCTTATCTTGTCTACAAGAGAACATACTAAATCAGCATTGCTGATCAGAGATCTTAGACCAATTTCTCAACCTTCATTGGGGAAAGATCAGAATTATAGGGGCGGCTAGGTGGCACAGTGAATAAAGCACCGGCCCTGGAGTCAGGAGTATCTGGGTTCAGATCCGGTCTCAGACACTTAATAATTACCTAGCCATGTGGCCTTGGGCAAGCCACTTAACCCCATTTGCCTTGCCAAAATCTAAAAAAAAAAAAAATCAGAATTATAGTAAGCTCCTACTACATAGGGAACAAATGGTATTGTTGATCCCAGTGAATATTCCAAAACAAGATCCATCATAATGTTTTATGTTTCCATATCCTAGGGTATCCTTAATCTTCCCTTTATTTAGATTAGTTAAAAATAAAATTCTATCCAAATGTTGAGAATATTTTGACACTATTGTTTTCTTGCATTTTCCTTATGCCAGCAAAAACCCGGGCTGCTGACTTGTTGGTGAATCCCCTAGACCCACGGAATGCAGATAAAATTAGAGTTAAAATTGCTGATCTGGGAAATGCTTGCTGGGTGGTAAGTAGAAAATATCTCTTTAAACATATTTTGGTGATTGATGCTTGTTTACAGTTTTTATTTTCTAACATCTTTAATGTTGCTCCTTCCAATCCAGCACAAGCACTTCACAGAAGATATTCAGACTCGTCAGTATAGATCCATAGAAGTTTTAATAGGAGCTGGTTACAGTACACCTGCTGATATTTGGAGTACGGCATGCATGGTAAGAATGCATGTCACCATTTCGATGTCTGGAGTTCAGTAATGATTAAGATCATTAAAGATAAAATTTCCATATTTTTAATGGAGGTGTTCTATAGATTAAAGGAGGATTTCCAAACAGTATATTGAAGAAGAATGTAAAATATTCTTTCTTTGAACTCATCCTTGATGATAAGCCTCAGTGAAGTGGAGGGCATCCATTTATTTCCACATTGATGAAATTACAGATTGAGTCCAATGAATCTCTTCTATCTTGTATCTTGTACTATATTTGTCAGTCTTGCTTTCCATTAAGAAAGAATAGATTTACCGCCATCTCTCCAATACCAGTCCCAAACTTCATTTTGACAAATGTTCACATTATTTTTGGAATGTAACAAATTTTGACATTTCAGGGTCTCTAGCAAAAACTTTGGGATCTTCCCTTGTCTATATCTTGCTGCTTTCCTTTATAGATAGATTATTTGTTGTCTCTCCAAAGGAAAATACCCTCTTTTGTGGAGTATATTTGTCAGGGTTTTCATTTTATCATTGATTGTGTTTGATTATGTTTAATGGCTGTTCACTTCAATTCATAATGGCTGCTGAAGAGCTGTAAAGATAAAAGTTTTCTGTAACCACCATCTAAGTTTGCCACTAAAAACCATAACTTGGGCACAAACGAAACCTTACTGAGTTATCTTTTTTATATTAAGGATTAGAAATAAGATTACTTTGACTATGCCTATTTTGAGAATTTGGTGACTTTTCCTTTGTTGGATTAGAATATTATATAACAAAGTAATACAAAATTCCTCAATCTGCCATTTAATGCTCTCATAATTTGACTCTAATCTCTCTCTTTTCAAACATTCCATATTTCTCCCTTATATGGATAGATGGATGGATAGATGGATGAATAAAAATGCATCTATTAAGTGTTAACTGTGTAACAGGGACCATTCTAAGCACTGGGGGGTTTCAAAAATTTAAAGAGCTACCTCCTACCTCTGCTAGCACCCTCCTTCTTCATTCCTGTTCATGTGCTCCTAAATGCTTAAAGTCAGAAATTTGTACTTAGTGAATCTACTATAAAATTGTCATCTAATCTCAACTGCTGCTGTGCAACAATCTTTTTTACTCTTTTCTAATAGACTCTCCAGTACACAACTTAAAACTTCTTTTTGGAACCTTCTCTTCTCTTATCAAACTACACATACCCCTCTTTTAGGAGAGAAATTAATCTCAAATTTTACTAAGGCTCTTGATTGTAAGTTTCTTCTTTTCCCCAGTTTTACACCCTGCATCTTCTTGTCATCTCCTGTTTCCTTGAGCTCTTTTCTTTTAGTCTTGGATAAAGAGATAGAACTTGTCTTTCTAAGACTGACTCATCCCCTCTTATTTCCTCCAGGTGCTTGCCCTTTTGTTCATTCTCTCTCCAAATTTCAGTTTCTTTTTACCTCCTGGCTTGTTCTCTGATGTCCACTGATCCTCTTAGATTTTCCTCAACTTGAAAGAGTCTTCACTTGACCCTGCTGTCTTTTCAAACCACTGTCCCATATATCTCCTCCTTTTTACAACCAAATCAAAGAAAAAAGCTACTTACACTCATCGCTTCTACTTTATTCCCCTTTGTTCACTTGGGCTAAATTTTTATAAATTGGCTTGTGACCCCAATTGACCAACAATCTCTTAGTTTCTGAATCCTATATTTTCACTGTCTTTATCTTTTTTAACTTCTGTTTAGTATTTGACAATATTGATCACTCCCTTCTCCTGGGTACACTGTCTTTTACTTGGATTTTCATGTCATTGTTCTCTCCTGATTTGTCTGACCTTTCGTTCTAGCTTTATTTATTTGTGATTCGTATCCTTTTCCTGTGGTATCAGGCTATTCTAGGACTTTGTCCTAGGATTTTAAGTCTTAGTGACCTCATTAGCTCCTGTTAGTTCAGTTATCATTTCTATGTAGATGACTTTCATATCTCTCTGTATCCAACTCTCTCATTTATCTTCTAGGCTCTAGACCCACATTTCTATTTTTTAGATATTAACAGCTGTCTATCCTTTAGACATCTCAAACATTTTAAAATTAGAAATCATTATCACTCTCCCATCTCCAACCTTTCTAACATGACTATTTCTATTGAGATCACCATCTTTACAGTTATTTAGTATAGTGATATAATCTTAATTCTCCCTCATTCCCACATAACCAAAAAGTTAGGTCTAGCTTCTTTAGACCTTTTTCATATGTCTGCTTATGTCCAGTCATTGGCATCATCCCAGTTCAGGATCTCATCATCTCCCACCTAGACCATTGCATTCTTACTGGTCTTTCTACTCTAATCCATCATCAGAAATGCTGCTTTCAATGCGTAGTTGTGATCACGTCATTCTTCTAGCAAAGCATTTTTTTTTTTTTTTTAGATTTTCTGAGGCAATGGGGTTAAGTGGCTTGCCGAAGGCCACACGGCTAGGTAATGATTAAGTGTCTGAGGCCGGATTTGAATCCAGGTATTCCTGACTCCAAGACCGGTACTCTATCCACTGTGCCACCTAGCCGCCCCTTAGCAAAGCATTTTCAGTGGTGTCTACCACTAGATTAAATTGATACTCTTCTTTTTTGCTATTTAAATCACTTCATATAAAGATGATCCTAACCTGGGTTTCCTTTCCACGCATTGTACATTATCGCTTCCCCTGTATAGTGTTCCATCTCTTAGTTATGCTCTGCCCTCCCAAGTCTAGGATGAGGTGTCGCCTTGTTTCTTCCCTCAGAATTCCTATTTCCCTTCAGCCTCTTATAGCAGACTTTTCATTATTCTCTGAAATGCCTGTGTATTGATTTGTGTATATTTTATCTTTGTCATGTTTATGGTATTTCCTCTTCTGCCAAAGAGAACACAAGGTCCTGGAGGGCAAGGACTTCTTTTTAGATTTGTATCCCTAGGATCTACTACTATGCCTTGCACGTAGCTACTGAGTGCTCTTTAAACTGAATGAACTTGGAGGCGGCTAGGTGACATAGTGGATAAAGCACCCGTCCTGAAGTCAGGAGTACCTAGGTTCAAATCCGGTCTCAGACACTTAATCATTACCTAGCCATGTGGCCTTGGGCAAGCCACTTAACCCCATTTGCCTTGCAAAAAAAAAAAAAACTAAACTGAATGAACTGTCTAGAATGATATGATTTGTTTTCACCAGACATTGGATTAGTGTGTCATATTTGAAATATCAGCTTTTAAAATTTGATACATTTTTATTTCTTTAAATATTTCCAAATTTTAATTTTTAACATTCCTTAAAATTTTTAGTTACAAATTCTCTTCTCTTTTTCCTTTCCTTTTCCCCTCCCTAAGAAGGCAAACAATCTAATACCAACTAGTAGTATGAAGTCATGAAAACATATCTCCAAACCAGCCCCCCCTCAATAGAAAATACAGCTAAAGAAATGAAAAACAGTGAAAATGAAAAAGCATATCCCTCATCTGTATTTAGAGTGTACCAGTTCTGTCCTTGGAGGTAGACAACATTTCTTAATCATGGGTCCCTAGATACATCCCCTACAGTTATCCTAGCCCATCGTTCCAAGCAGAATAACCAACATAGCTGATCATCCTCTCAACATTTCCATCACTATATAAAATGTTCTCCCAGTTCTACACACCCTACTTTTTATGAATTCATTTAAGACTTCCCAGGTTTTTTTTGAAACCATTCTGCCCAATCTTATAGGTGTGAGGTGGTACTTCAGAGATGCTTTAATTTGCATTTATTTGATCAGTAATTGTTTGGAGAATTTTTCCATGTGATTATTGAAAGCTTTGATTTCTTCTGAAAAATTTTGACCTTTTATCAACTGGAGAATTTTAATAAATTTGTCTGTGTTCCTTATATATTTGAGAAATGAGGCCTTTATCAGAGAAGTTTGAAGTAAAGGTTTTTTTTTTATCCAGTTTTCTATTTTTCTTCTAATTTTGGCTGCATTAGTTTTATTTCTACATAAGCTTTTTTTTTTTTTTTTGCAAGGCAAATGGGGTTAAGTGGCTTGCCCAAGGCCACACAGCTAGGTAGGTAATTATTAAATGTCTGAGACTGGATTTGAATCCAGGTACTCCTGACTCCAGGGCCTATGCTTTATCCACAGTGCCACCTAGCTGCCCCGTACATAAGCTTTTTAATTTCATGTAATAAAAAATCCTTTTTATTTCTTTTGATTTCTTTTTCTCTTGTTTGATCATAAATTCTTCCCTTATCCATTGGTCTGGCACAAACATTTTTCTATGCTCCCCTAATTGATTTATGATATCACCCTTTATATTTAAATCACATACCCATTTTGACCATATCTTGGTATTTAGTGTGAGATGCTGATTTAAACTTAGTTTCTGACAGAATTATTTTCCATTTTCTTAGTGATTTTTTTGGTCAAATAATAAATTCTGGTTTTTTTAGAATTTTTTTTTTGTTTGCAAGGCAAATGGGGTTAAGTGGCTTGCCCAAGGCTAGGCTAATTATTAATTTGACCTCAGGTACTCCTGACTCCAAGGCCACTGTGCCACCTAGCCACCCCCAAATATAAAATTCTTGACCCAAAATCTTGAATCTTTTGATTTATCAAACACTAGATTACTGTTGTGATTTACTACTTTATATTTTGTACTTAATTTATTCCACTATCTAGTTATTTCTTGGCAAGATTGTTTTGATAATTATTGCTTTGTAATATGGTTGGAAATGTACCACTAGGTAATTTACTTTTTGCTTTGAGGCTTTGATTGTAGTTGTTTTAACTTAATTGTCTTCTTCTAAGTTTGAGTCTTTTACACCAATAGCTTTTTTTTTAGTTTTTTTTTTTTTTATTTACAAGGCAGTGTGGTTTAAGTGACTTGCCCAAGGTTACCAGCTAGGCATTTATTTATGTGACTGAGACTGGATTTGAACTCGGGTCCTCCTAACTCCAGGACTGATATTCTATCTACTACACCACCTAGCAGCCCCCTTGATAGCTTTTTTGTGGTGAGGTTTTTCTTTTGGTTGTTGTTTGCTTATTTTACCACTGTATTTCTTGATTTTGTGTCATGTTAAAATTATGCTCTCTTCAGGGCATTGGGGGGAATGAAGAGATGGGGAAGATAGGTGAACTGTCTCAGGATTTTTTCCACATAGCGTTTTTTTTTTTCAGAGCTGGTTCTGAGGGTTTGGGACTTCTTGATGCTTCTAAGGTGGTGTGATTGAGGGAGAGGTATAATCACTGCTCTCCTGGTCTATACCCTGGTCCTTACCCTAGAAGGGACCCTGATCCCTTGGGACTGAAATTGTACTTTTTTTTTTCAGTGTCCTTGACCACTGAGGACCAAAAGTGATACTATTCATCAAAGCCCCTGCTGCTTAGGCACTGAAAGTGTAATATTCCTGTCCATCCTTGAGCTATTACCTAGAAGTGAGTATAGGCAATAGAGTTGCTAAACAGCATCTGCTCTTGCTTAGCATGGGGTGGAGGGTCCCCCATACTCTCTTTTTGCCCAGGTCCCTTTACTCTGACCTGAGAGTTTCTGAATTTGCTGGTGCTTCCATCTCCACCACCTAGATGTATATTAGTAGATGTTTCATCCACTTGGCTAGATTCTATCCCAATATCATACACCTATCTCTTTCTTGAAAAATTGTCTCAATCTGCCTTTTTGTTGACTTTGCCATGCCAGAATTTGATTTGAGGTATTATTTTTAAAGTTGTTTGGAGGAGAATGTTGGGAGAGTTCAGCTGAGTATTTTCTCTACTCTTCTATCTTGGCTCCAGCCCTGGAAGTCTCTATAGCTGTGGCTAATATTTATTTATGGTTTAAAAATTAGGTAATTTTTGATGCATATTTTATCTATTATATTTCAAAATGTAATATTTTTACCCATTTAATACAGTTTTTCTCCAGACTTGAGTCTGAGTCCATCTTTGCTAAGATTATGCCTATGATTTCCATACTCTATTCTTGAGAGTCTTCCTATTCTAAAAGACCTGTTCTTACCTTCCTGTGCACACATCTTCATGGGCTGTTATCATAGGCATGTCATCTGAGTTTTTAGAAAGTGAAAAAAAGTGAGTTGTATAAACAAAATAGCCATAGAGATGCCATGGTAAAGTATTTCTTGGAGATTCTCATTTATAACAACAGCAACAAAAAACTATAATCTTACTTCAATCTTCAATATAATTTCCTTTTAAAAATTATGGTATATTGAAAGGAATGGAAGAATAAACTTCATTCATCAATTCATTTATTCATTCATGGATAAGAGACAGATCATGTAATGGTAGTTGTGATTTTGCCATCTGCTGGTGAAGATAGGAAAGGAGTTCATAGCCTAACAAGACAGACATTATGAAATGCAACCATGTACAAACAAAATATATCAAGAAGAATTTGGATATTCTCTCAGAGGGAAGACACTAAATTTGAAGTAGACTATAAAGAAGCTTCTTGAAGAAGGTGAAACTTCAGCTGAGACTTTAAGGAAGTCAGGGAAACCAGGAAGCAAAGATGAGGAAGGAGAGTTCCAGGCATGGTGGCCATCTGGAGAAAAGGTTCAGTCCAGGAGGTGTGGTATTATATGTAAGACCAGCAAGAAGACCAGTGTCATTGTATTGCATAATGAGGAAAGAAGTAAAATAGAAGAAGATTGGAAAGCTATGAAGAGGTCAGGTTATGAAGGAATTTAAAAAAACAGAAGAGGATTTTGGTTTTGATCCTGGAAGATGATAGGGAGCCTCTGGAATTAATTGAGTAAAGGAATGGCTTGGTCAGACTTGCACTTAAGGAAGAACAGTTTGACAACTGAGTGAAGGATGGATTGGAGTAGGAAGAAGATGCAAGGCAGGGAGATCTATCAGACTATGGCCCCTACAAGGTTCTGTCTTCTCATTTCCCTCAGTATCCTTTCTCTTAGTTAGCTCTAGGTCCCATAGGTTTTTATTATCATTTTTATGCAGATGCTGTGTGTCTGTGTATGTGTGTGGGGGGTCTCCCTTGTCTTTCCCTTAAGTTTTTTTTTTTTTTTTTTTTTAGGTTTTTGCAAGGCAAATGGGGTTAAGTGGCTTGCCCAAGGCCACACAGCTAGGTAATTATTAAGTGTCTGAGACTGGATTTGAACCCAGGTACTCCTGACTCCAAGGCCAGTGCTTTATCCACTACACCACCTAGCCGCCCCTCCCTTAAGTTTTAGTCCAAAATTAACCAATTGGAAATTTCAAACTTTCTTTTTTTCCCCATATATCAAAGATTTTATTTTATTTATTTTGAGTTTTACAGTTTTTCCCCTAATCTTACTTCCCTCCCCTCACCACCCACAGAAGGCAATTTGTCAGTCTTTACATTGTTTCCATTGTTATACATTGATCCAAATTGAGTGTGATGAGAGAGAAATCATATCCTTAAGGAAGAAACATGAAGTATAAGAAATAATAAGATCAGACAAGAAGATATCAATTTTTTTTCTTCTTAATTTAAGGTAATAGTTGTTGGTCTTTTTTCAAACTCCGCATTTGTTTCTCTGGATACAGATGGTATTCTCCATCACAGACAACCCCAAATTGTCCCTGATGGAATGAGTGAGTCCTTCAAGGTTGATCATCACTCTCATGTTCTTGTTAGTGTGTACAGTGTTTTTCTGGTTCTGCTCATCTCACTCAGCATCAATTCATGCAAATCCCTCCAGGCTTCCCTGAATTCCCATCACTCCTGGTTTCTAATAGAACAATAGTGTTCCATGACATACATATGCCACAGTTTGTTAAGCCATTCCCCAATTGAAGGATATTTACTTGATTTCCAATTCTTTGCTACCATAAACGGGGCTGCTATGAATATTTTTGTACAAGTAATGTTTTAGTGCCCCAGATTTCCCACAACCCTTCCAACAATGATCATTATCCTTTCTGGTCATATTGGCCAGTCTGAGAGGTGAGAGGTGAGAGAGAGAGAAGCTTTAATTTGCATTTCTCTAATAATTAGTGATTTAGAGCAATTTTTCATATGACTATGAATTGCTTTGATCTCATCTGTAAATTGCCTCTGCATATCCTTTGACCATTTGTCAATTGTGGAATGGCTTTTCTTTTAAAAAATATGTCTCAGTTCTCTGTATATTTTAGAAATGAGTCCTTTGTCAGAAACATTAGTGTAAAGATTGTTTCCCAGTATACTACAGGAAATTTCAAACTTTCAAAGACATTTTTAAACTCATCTAAAATTGATAATTCCTCCCAGTCTTCCCAGTCTCTGTCAAAGATTCTGCCTCTTTCCATTCACCTAAGCTTTATCCTTGAACACTCACTTTTCCTCAATAACAATATCTGTTCAATAATCAGATCTTGCTGTTTTGTTTACACATTGACAGTGTCTCTCAAATCCAATCCCTCTTCTCTATTCACAGCTTTTTTTTAACTTTGCCTTTTGCTTAGATTATTCTAACAGTTTATTTGATCACCTTGCCTCAATTTTCTTACCACTCCAATCCATCCAGTGCACTGCTGCTAAATTAATTTTCCTTAAAAACATATTTCACCATATATTCAATCAATTCTAGTGGCTTCCTATTTCCTCTGAATAAAATATAAACTCCTCCGTTTAGCTTTCAAATCCCTTCACAACTTGACCCCAGTCTTTCTTTTCAGCTTCATTGAGTGATACTTTCCCTGCCCCCCACTTTTAGATTCAGTCAAATTTGTCCTCCAGTTGTCTGACTTATAGACCTCTGTCACTCATAATTCCAAGCATTTCCACCGGCTCATTCCCATTCTTAAAAGGTACTTTATTCTTACCTCCTCCTCATAGACTCCCTCTTCCTTTATCCTTCTAAATGAATCCGTTACTATTTCTTGCCCCTTATCTCCTTCACTTCAAGTGCTCTTCCTCCATACTGTCTTGTATGAATTTACTTAGATTTGTTCATTTTATATTTAGGATATGTATATTATGTGTGTATAATATATAATATACACACACACATACATATTTATGTGTACATATGCACACGTGTGTGCATGCACACATGTGCACGCACACGTGCACACACACACTTAAATGTTATTTCCTCCATTCGAATATAAACTTCTTGTGAGTTGGAACTTTTTAATTCTTTTAACTTGTATCCCCAGTCTCTAGGACAGTGCTTGATATGTAATAGATACTTAGTAAGTGCTTGTTAATTAACTGAGTCATTTGAAAAAGTTTAGGGCCTGGAATTCAGTACTTGTCTCATTCCCAGGATTAGCCATATGGTAGTTTTTATATTGTAGTCTCTCCTAAAGCACAACTACCTCAGTGGAAAATAAAGCTCACTTTTTTTTTTAAGTTTTTGCAAGGCAATGGGGTTAAGTGCTTGCCCAAGGCCACACAGCTAGGTAATTATTAAGTGTCTGAGGCCGGATTTGAACTCAGGTACTCCTGGCTCTAGGGCCAGTGCTCTATCCACTGCGCCACTTAGCCACCCCAAGCTCACTCATTTTTATGGAAACTGGGAACTCCCCCTACTTGCCCCATTCATGGAAAGTAAATAATCTTTTTGGAATTAATAATGTCCTGCTAGAGGGCATTCCTAAGTAGAAGTTTCATTGAACTCCAGTGCATACTATTTGATATGTTGGAGCTAAAGGAAAGAAAACTGCTGCCAAAGGTAGGCCTTTAGCCAAATAGGTCTATTCATTAAAGGTATCTTTTACCATCACTAAGATGTTATTTCACAGTGTTTAGAGTCACTTGGGTCATCTGATCCCTCCTTCACCTATCAACCTCTTTTGGTATTTACTTAGAGAAGACAGAGCTGTGCTTGTAGCAAGATGCTTTTTACCAGGAAGTTATGAAGATTGTGCTTTGTTATTGCCCATCAGAGTCTTTGAGTCTTCATCATAACATAGGGACTAACTTAAAACAAAAACCTATGAACCATTACATAAAAATATTGCATTCATGAAAAGTTAACATTAACCAGTTCCTTATTTTGGGCTCCTAACCCTCTCCCCCCCACCTTTGCATGTTACATAGCTTATGGACAGGAATATTTTATGGCATAAGAAACACCAGTGATCGGTAACTGTGACATACTGATGTTAGTGACAGTAATATAACTTCCTTCTGTAAACAAAGGAGTAGTTACTATATTCTTGACCACTCTCATTGTAGTTGGTCAGTTCAAGATATGGGGAAGGAGGAAACACCTAGGAATAAGGTTTTAATTATCTGTTACTTTCTTTTATAATGAGGAATCATCATTTGTTTTATTGTGTTTTTAGTATATTCTTTCATACTGTGATTATTTATCCTGAGCCTCTGTGCAAAAAAATAAAGAAAATCAGAATCCTCTCCCTTCTGTCTAATGTGGATGGATCTCCTTAGCCACCCTACAACATTTTGTGGTTACTTTTAGTTAGGAAAGGGGAGGCAGTAGATGCTCCCCCTTAAGCTTGTGAAGGGGTAGCATAGTTTTTCTTTTTGAGTGAAGCCTGAAAGAGCTGATTAAATATGTACTTAGGGAATGAGGGAGCAGGATAGAGACTAAGACAGATCCAGTGACACTATTTCAATTTACTTTCTACAGAATGATAATGCTCCCCACATCCTCCTTCAGTAAGGAACAATCACATTGAAAAACACTTAGGATTTTTTGACTGAGAGGGATTAAAAAACTGACATGACCTGGTTTGATTCCTGCTATTTGTGTTGAAGAGCAGCATGAGAATTCATTGTGTCATCTTTGTGAATTCTGTCATCTGTTGTGTTCTAGGCCTTTGAGCTTGCAACTGGAGATTATTTGTTTGAACCACATTCGGGTGAAGACTACTCCAGAGACGAAGGTGAGCTGTTCTTGTTCATGAAGACTTAAGCTCGGCACAGCTCTTTTTTCTGAGCTATGAATTCCTAAAGGGCTGTTTTGTACATAAACAAGCTATATCTTGATTTTCAAATATAAATTGAGATTTTTTTTTTCCTTTTATGTTTAAAGTCACATCAGTAGCAGTTGATGGGCAGCCCCCATCCAGCAGTCACAGGCAACTTACTTAAGAGCAGACTGAAGGAACTAAGTTCTTCTCCCTGTAAGACTTGCATATGAGTGAAACTTGAATGAGAAATAACAGATTGTATTAGTTTGGAAGCCACATACATTTGAGCTTTGCTTTATTCCCCTTAATTTGTATTGATGTGGTAATACAGAGCTACTGATTTCTGTGTACTCTTTAAAGTAGCTAATAACTGTTTACAAACAAGCTATTAATGCTTGAATTTCATTGGGAAAACTTCTTTTCCATGCTTATTTGCCTGTGATGCCTATGGCATTGGTAACTTGAGCATCATTGATTGTTTGTTAAGGCTACTAATGATGCCAGACCTCTGCCAATCCTGGAAACCACTGCATGGATTTGCTACAGTCATTGTTGATTTGACTCTGTTTCAAAGTTTTTACTAATTCTAGTTTCTTATTTTTATCCCATCTTTCCCTCTGATCCCTTCCCTCTTCCCCATATCCTTTTTTTCTCTCCTTCATAGACCATATAGCACACATCATAGAGCTTCTAGGCAGTATCCCGAGGCACTTTGCTCTATCTGGAAAATATTCTCGGGAATTCTTCAATCGCAGAGGTAGTACCTCTTCTTTTTGAAAGGTGCCACGATGCAGACAGAAATGGAATGGAAACTGCTGGTTGTACCTACCTATACTACTAAAAAGGGGGCATTGCTCCAGATTGAAAAATCTACTCCAGCAGAATTTATATTCCAATCAGAAAGGTGATAGAGAGGACTGCAGCTTGAAATGCCTTTGTAGTCATCATAAAAACAATGACTAGATCTTCAGCAAAACCTAGCACTCATGGTCATCTTCAGTGCTACCTCTCTTATGCTTTCTCATCCCACCCTGCCTTCTAAATTTGACAGACACAGGGGATAACTTTGACTCCTCTGGTAATTGGTGCATTTCACAATCAGTCTGTTTCTGTCTGTACCAGGCCAGTGTTAGTGTGTGCATGCAATGTACTGATTAAACTGTTGTATGTTTCTGTTTTGCTGGCAATGTTCTCCAATGCAGATCACATAGCATTGATCATTGAACTGCTGGGGAAAATCCCTCGAAAATACGCTATGTTGGGGAAATATTCCAAGGAGTTTTTCACCAAAAAAGGTAACGGTATTTATGCAATGCTAATTTTCAGCATAATCCCATACCAAAAGGAGACACTAAGATAATAGAACTCTGGAGGTTCATGGTAATGAACTTGCAGACCAGCAATAAAATTTTGCATCGAATTTTTATAGTTCGAAGATTCATTTATGTTTCTTGTAGTAACTCCTCATTCTGCTTATCTCATCAGCTATTTATGAATGAGCTAGAGAATCTGGGCTGAAGTGGTTGATGGAGGGACAAATGTGTGTTTTGGGAAATATTGAGCAACGTTCTTTTTGTGTTTAGACCTGAATAAAAAGAGATGCTATGTTGGTTAGGAATGAGTCATTTTAAACTCTGGAAAAAGAAAAATATAAAAAGAACAAGGAGTCATAAATTTGGCAAATTCAGTTAATAACATTAAAATGAAATGTTGATGAGAATGCAAAGGAAAGCAGTGTAATAGCTAGCGATAAAAGTTAAAGAAGTATCTGTACCTTCTCATTCTTCATATAATTACAGTGTTGAGATTATGCCTTTAAAGTGTTCTAAAAAAAAAATAAAAAGAGAAATGCTTTCTATTCAGTGACTTTTTAAAACAATGTCATGTACAACCAGAAAACAAAACTCGAAGCAACTAAATGTTCAATAATAGAGGAGTAGTCAAATAAATTGTGGAATGTTAATTAAAGCTCTACTATAATGTCATTAAGATAAAATAGAGCCATTTGAAAAAACTTAAGAAATTATCAGAATGAAAAAAGCAGAAGCAGAGGAAGTATGCACATTACTTTGACCCTAAAAAAGAGAAGTGAATTCTAATGAATCAACAAAGAATCCTGAGAGATGTGAAGAAGAAGAGACTGAAAATGTGTGTCATTTTATGTGTTGAAAGTCTTATATTTAAATAAAAACGTTTGTAAGAAAAAAAAGGTATGCACAGGAAGAAAGAACTCCTCATCCTCCTCAGTAACACATAGGGAAGAGAGATGACGCCACCCGAGCCATCCTGCTTCTGGTAATCAGGGACAAAATGGAGAGTGCTCCTTTTCTGGTGACTCCTTTGAATTAGAAGCCCTGAACCAAAGACTCCAGTGGTACCAATAGGACTACAGGAGGGAAAAAAGATGATGCTCTTGATATAGTAAATCTTCTGGATCTGTGACATTCTCTGCTTTTTGGGGGTTGAAGATATGAAACTGTCCAGAAGCCTAAGTTCATTCTAGCTTGGCTATTCTGATCACCAGATATTTATTGCTCACATCTTAATTTCTTTTCTAAATCAACCACTTCTTGCCTGGATTTTGGAGAGAAAGAGCAGAGACCACCTGACACCACCTTCCATCATTTCAGGACCTTGGATTATGTGAGGCCCAGTGAGTTACACCTGAAAGGAAATGTGACATAGTGGAAAGACTGATGGATTTGATAATAACAGAAATCTGTGTCCAAATCTCATTTTTAGCCCAGTGACTGTGTAATTATGGCAAATGACAACCTCTTGAACCTCAATTTCTTTATCTCAGAAACAGGTTTAATACTTTATACTTCTTGTACAGACTAATTGTGAGAGTCAAAGAGATAATAATAATAATATGTAAAGCATTTAAAATGCTTTACAAATATAAGCAGTGGTGGTGGTGGTGTGGTGCTGATAATGATAATGCTGATCTCATTCTCATCATTTTGTTGGAATTTAGATAAAAACAGTCCTAGTAAAAGTTGCCTTCCTCCTACTATTCTTATATAATTACTTTTGGGGTATTATTGCAAAAGTGAATAAAATAATTCTACTTCGTAACAATAAGAAAATTTGGATATATGCTTTTTTATGTATATCTTCTATAGGCTAACTGGCAGAATCTGTGGGATTACTCCAGAGAGATATATATCCTCATGCTGTTTGTATGGGGTTATGATTTTTTTTCTACTTGATTCTTATGTTTTTAAAACTTTTCCATTTCATATAGTTTTGAGATTATGGCTATTATAGCATGTTAATATCAAGTAAAATATTTTTAAAGTTTTGTTACTTAATATTATATTTGGTTGATAGTGATAGTTTGATCTGTGATAATACTAAAATTCTAGTACATTTTATCTGATTTCTCAAGGATAGTTTGAGGTCTATGTTTATCTCTTTATTTAGGATTATGAGCTTGAATATGCAATTTTGGCCACCTAAATCATGTCTTTCTAAGGACTTTTTTTTTTGCAACCTGAAGCAATACATTGCAGTTCCCATTTGTTTTCACAATGTGCTTTGCTTGATAACATTGGATTCCTTGCTTTGGTTATAGTTCTCTGCCCCTGTCATATCTTTATACTCAGCATTTCAATAGTTATTTAGATGTTCCTTCAAATATCTTAGTTTCTCCATGCTTCAGTTCCTTCTCATTAATAACTTCCTGCTGATCTTTCCACTTCACTCAGTCTTATTCTAACTAATCCTTCAGAACAATGAACTCTCTCTGCTTATAACTTATGCATTTAACTTTACCTCTCCCTTACTCTTCCTAAACCAATTTTTTTTATTTTCTCTGTGAGCATTAGTTCCTCTGTGCCTTTGGAAGGGACTCTCAGAATCCATCTAACCTACATCTGATCCAAAATCCCTCTGCAGTGCTTCCATCAAGTAGTCATTCAACCACTGGTTGAAAATTTTAGTTAGCGGCAGTATTCTATTCTTTGAGGTAGGCCTTATTACACCTTATTCTTCTTGAAGGGCTCTTTTTTTTAAACATTTTATCATTTTATTTGTTTTCCAATTATATACAATAGTAATATGTACCCATCATTTTTTGCAAGACTGAATTCTGCAATCCCCCCACACACACACACGCAGAAAGTTGTCTGGCAGTCTCTAAATTATTTCCATGCCATACATTGATGTAAATTGAATGTTATAAGAATAAACATAACCCCCCCCCCCCCAAGAAGATGGGAAACCTCAAGAATAGAGAGAGAAAAAAAATTGTACTTCGGTCTGTTCAGATTTCGGTGCCTCTGTCTCTGGAGTGAGTTGCTTTCTTTATCATAAGTCCACCAGAGAAATTGCTTCAATATTTTCCCCCTCAATTGCTATTACTAGCTGTACCTCCACTCTATTTCTCCCCACTCATTTATTCTGTTCTGTTTCTCCTTTCATCCTGGCCCTGTCCAAAAATGTACCCTCTGAGTACCCTCTCCCTCCATCTTCCCTCTCTTCTATCACCTATTCCCCCCTTTCCCCCATTCCCCCTCATCCCATCCCTTTCCTCCCATCCTTCTCCAGGGCAAGATAGATTTCCTCACCCTATAAAGTGTGTATGTCATTTCCTCTCTGAGCCATTTTTTTTTTTTTTAGGTTTTTGCAAGGCAAGTGGGGTTAAGTGGCTTGCCCAAGGCCACACAGTTAAGTAATTATTAAGTGTCCGAGACCGGATTTGAACCCAGGTACTCCTGACTCCAAGGCCGGTGCTTTATCCACTACGCCACCTAGCCACCCCTCTGAGCCATTTCTGATGAGAATAAAGGTTCACTCATTCCCCCTTGGTTCCCCCCCCCCCACTTCATTGAAAAAGCTTTTTCTTCACTCTTATGTGAAATCTCTCAGCTTCTTCTTCATCTCCTTTTCTTTCCTCCCAGTACTTTCCCCCATCACCCATTAACTCCTTCCTTTTACCACATCAAACCATTATATTCCACTCCTTCTATGTCCTGTCTATATATTCTCCTTCTAACAGCTCTTATAAATGAGAAAGTTCATATGAGTTATCAATATCTTCTTCCCATGCAGGAATACAAAGAGTTCAACATCATCAAGTTCCTCATAGTTAGTCCCTCTCTTCCACTTTCTTCACCAGTATCCTGTACTTGGAGATCAAACTTTTTGTTCACCTCTGGTCATCTCAATAGGAAAGTTTGAAAGTCCTCTGTTTCATTGAAAGTCCATCTTTTCCCCTGAAAGAGGATGTTCATTTTTGCTGGGTAGTTGATTTTTGTTTGTAAACCAAGATCTTTTGCTGTCCGGAATATCATATTCCAATCCTTATGAGCCCTCAATGTAGATGCTGCCAGATCCTGTGTAATCCTGACTATGGAGCCTCGGTAGTTGAATTGTTTGTTTCTGGCAGCTTTTAGAATTTTCTCTTTGATTTAGGAGTTTTGGAATTTGGCAGTAATATTCCTAGAAGTTTTTCTTTTGGAATCCCTTTCGGCGGGTGACCAGTGAATTCTCTCAATTTCTATTTTACCCTCAGCTTCTAGGATCTCAGGGCAATTTTGCTGTATTATTTCTTGAAAAATGAAGTCAGGGTCTTCTCCTGGTCATGGCTTTCAGATAGTCCAATAATTTTTAAATTATTTCTTCTGGATCTGTTTTTCGAGGTCAGTTGTTTTTCCAATGAGATATTTCACATTTTCTTCTAATTTTGACTTTTTTGGAAGAGTTTATTTCTTCCTGCTTTCTTGCAAAGTCATCATCTTCCTTTAGTTCCATTTTGCATTTGAAGGAGTTATTTTCTTCAGAGAGCTTTTTTTATCTCCATTTCCAGCTGGGTAATTCTACTTTTTAAGGCATTCTTCTCCTCATTTGCCTTTTTTTTTTTTTTTTTTTTTTTGCTTTTTTCCATTAGGCCTAAACTGGTTTTTAACATAATTTTCTGAAGTATTTTTTTGTATATCTTTCACCAAACTTTTGATTTGGTTGTCATGATTTTCCTGCATTGCTCTCATTTCTCCTCCCAATTTTTCCTCCACTTCCCTTAATTGCTTTTCAAAGCCTTTTTTTTTTGAGCTCATCTATGGTCTGAGCCCATTTTTCTATTTCTCTTGGAGGTTTTGGATACTAAAGCTTCAATTTTTGTCATCATCTGAGTATGTGTTTTGATCTTCCATGGGACTAAAAGTAATTCTCTGTGGTCAGATTCTTCTTTTTCTGTTATTTACTCATTTCCTCAGTCCAAGACTAATTTACAGCACTTCCAAGGCTTTGGGGTTCTTTTGGGGGGGGACACCCCACTAGGACCTTTATTCGTCCAAGGTCTTATTCTCTCTAGCCTGTGCTTTGATATGTAGATGACCACAGCACTGCCCTCTGCCCTAGGGCTATATGGAGAGGTCCAGCTTGGTTATTTAGTCTGGAGGCCTAAACTGCAGTATGTGAGAGTAGGCAAATAGCAGAGTCCTACCCCAGGGAGAGTAGAGAAATCTCTGTAGACTTCCCTTACTGTCTCTGGGGGTGCAAGCTACTTTCTCCCGATTCTCTCTGCAGGTTCTATTGGCTGGTGCTCTTTACTCCACACTCATTTTAGTATAGCAGAGTTCTCTCATGGCCCCTTCAAGCTGTTGCAGGTGATCTCTCTGCTGGGCTGGGCTGGGCTGGACCATGGCTTTATTTCTGCCCCAGGTCCTGGTGAGGCACACCTTTCCCAAGGAACTTCTAAATTATCTTGGACTGGGAAAATGTATCATTCAGTCTTTCTGTGAGTTCTGCCCCTCTAAATTTTGGCTAGAACCATCCTTTGTTTTTTTTGGAATTTTTTTGGGGGGGTCAGAGTTTTCAGGAAATGCCGCCTTCAAGCAGCCATTTTGGCTCTCCCCCCGCTCTTTTTTATAACAAACATAAATTTGTTCCTTGACCATTTTTATCTCTTTACTCCTAGTTTGTCCTCTGCATCTAGGTATAATAGTCTAATATACTAGTCCTTCAAGTGCTCGATGGCAGCTGCCTGAATTTTAACTTATCTAAACTAAAAATCACAGATTCTTTCATTTGATCCTTTTATGGGATGTGTTTTGTTGAAATGAATCTATGTGGAGATCATCCTTGAAATTAAAGAGAAATTATTGAAATGAGGAAAAATAATGAGCAGAAAAAAACTCGGAGTTTATATTTAATAACCAGTTAGAGCTTAATAACACTTTGAGCTTGTTCAGTATGATGTTTACAGACCATTTCTATACAGCTCTTTCTAAGAACTGTCATTCCATTATTTATTCCTTGGTAAGTTTATCATGACCTGGGAGACTATCAGTAACACTGACTTAAAACATTGGCAGAACAATCTTTTTAGGTTTGATTCCAGGACATGTCCTTGTTCTTGACAGGACCTAAGGAACTTTTGGAGATTTGCTCCCCTAAACCATGCTCTGGTTTACGGTTTTTAATCTACTTAAGACTGCAATATTACAATTTAACCTTCATTTATCCTTTTGATACCAATTTGATACTCAGTTTGATACTTGAGTGAATTCTAATCTTCTTGAACTTTGTTATATTAGAATTCTATAGTTCTTTGATGCTTGTATAACCATCATTTCCATAGAAGTAAATATCTAACAAAACTAATAATATTACAATAGAATGAATCAGAAAATTTAGAATACTGTTTTGCTTTTGAAGAATATTCCTTAAAAAATGTACCTTTCACTAATTTCCCAATGTAATTCAGATGCTGGATAAGATTAAAGTTTGGACAAATACATATGTGCAGCATTTAGTTAATGACCCTCTAATCATTTCTTTGACTTGGCCTTAGATGTCTGTTTCATGAAGTTGCTTCCTGGAAACATGTTCCTTTGGAAATTCTATGTCAGGGATCTGGTCTTCACTATTGTCCTCTTTTTGTTCAGTTAGTTTCGCTTAAACTCAGAGTCCAATATCCTTAAATTTGCATCTCGGTGTTTTTAGTTGGAATTAGACTGGTTTTTAGCACATATTGGCAGAGGTATTTCTTCTAGTAGATCCATTTTCTAGGTTCCAAGTCAGTTTAATGTTCCTTATATCTACTTATGGTAATAAGACTTAGTATGGTTTAGTAGGACCTCAAAAAATTTCTTTACTTTGGATCTTCAGTAATTAGTTTATGTGGTATGAGTCAGTGCAAGTCTTCATTAAATTAACCTTATTAACTTTAGATCTATAGAAAGAACATCAAATTAAACTACTTATGTATGGTAAGAATAATTCTATCTAGAGGCTTGAGGAAGAGTCTTTAAAAGTATCTTTGAGGACCTCACTTTGTAAAACTAAGTCTTTCTGTCTCTTTTGTCAGAAAGACCTAAAACAAAAAGGAAAAAAAGAAATCAATCTCCTATTTAAGAAAAATTACAAAATACAATACAAATTGTTTAAAGATTTGAAGTTTTATGAACAATTTAACCATTTTAAATAGAATAATAAAATTATATTAAAATGTATTCTTTCTTATGAATACAGCATTATGCAAATTTGAAAACTTTTTTAATCAAGCAGTTAGATTACATTGTAGACTTATTTTTCATTTTTGAAAAATCCTTTAAAAACTTCATTGAGGGGCAGCTAGGTGGCAGGCACAGTGGATAGAGCACTGGCTCTGGAGTCAGGAGTACCTGAGTTCAAATTCAGCCTCAGACACTTAATAATTACCTAGCTGTGTGGCCTTGGGCAAGCCACTTAACCCCATTTGCCTTGCAAAAACCTAAAAACAAAAAACACAAAAACAGCTTCATTGAACCCTTCCTTATCTTCTGTGTGGTTTGACAGAGAAGTTCCATTTGTGTTCTGCTTGAGGACTACAATTATTTCCTTTATCTTTTTTGCATATAAAATGTACCTTCAAGTACAGTAATTTAAACTGTATTGTGAAGGAAAATTACATCCTCCTTTATCTTTTTATTTTCAAAACATTTTTATAAGCATTTCTTGACAATTAATTAAAACAATTGCATCTGTGAAAACCTCAGTCCAACTTGAGACATTATAGGAAATTATTAAAAATAATTACTAATATATATACACACACATATACATATACATATACACCCAAGGTTTTGGTATCTAGTCATAGATATGGATAATCAAATAGATGTGAAAGGACTTTGGTATTTATTATCTCTAGGACAAAATTTAAAATATATAGATTAAGACCATCATCTTTACTTGGGCTTTTCCATTGTTTTCTTCATTGGAACAATAGCAAAACTTCTAAGGCTACCAATATTATTATTGTTATCATGACTTTATTATATGTAATCTTTTACCCCGTGAAAAATATTTAAAAGCAAAACATACCTGTTTTAATTTTAAACTGGAAAGAGTCAAATCTTGTTGCTTTCCTAAATTGAAGTTTCCAGAATTTTTTAAGAATGAAAACTTTTACATCCATCTCACATCACAATTTTATCCAGTCCCCTCTTTGAGGATGATCAGCCATAATCTAATAAATGTATATTTAACTATTGATCCAGTGAACAAGAAAATAACAAGTCTAAAAACTGATTTGTCCAAGTTGCCTGGACTAGGAATTTGACTTTTACTGATTATAAATTCAGAATTGTAAAATTAAAGCAATACAGTCCTTTATATTTGCATCCCTTTATAGCAGTTCAAAAATGCTTGCAGCAAAAGATAGCATCCATTATAAAACTTTGCAATTCTCTTTCCATGGTCAGAAAAATTTGCTATGAAAAGAGGAAACACATAATTGTAACAGTTTCAGGACTATATATTCCCAGAGCTAAACCTAAAGACACAGATTGAACTATAATAAGTATAACAAAACAAAGTTCCCTAGCTTTGTTTGATATTAGATGGAAGGCATGAATTTTGCAGTCATGCAAAAGAATTCTATATTTTTCACAGGGTATTGTAACTAGATTCATAATCAACCAGATGAAAAATAATTCATATTCAAAAATAGAAGCAGTATACTAGAGAAACTGAATCAGGAGGATCTTGCCATTACCTTTATATAGCTGCCTTCTCACCATCCCAGATTGAGGCCTCAACCATACCAGGCAACATCCACCTCTTGCATTTTCAGATTGCACTTTCTCTGAGCACCTCAAGCATTTTCTCTGAACAGTATATTTCTGGTTTAACAATAATTCAAAATATTATAACTGAATTCAAAATGCAAAACAAATCAAATTATAGTCCTAACACTTACACAGTAAGTTTTACTAATCAGTAAGGGTTACAGTAAGCTAATAATTAATAATGATCCTTGATAAGTGACACCTGAAATTTATTATTACACAATATTAAGATTAAAAAGGAGAGTTAATCTAATTTCAAATGCAGTACATTCTAGGAATTGTTTTTCAAATTAACAGCATTTCTTATGTGATATTTTCTTAAAATCACAATGTAAAAAAAATTTAGGATAGTAAGAATAACATACAAGAATATTATGAACTTAGAACATAAACCATGAAATAAATTGCTCCAGTTCCATACAAAGAATAATTTTATTTAATCTATCATTTTGGGCATTCAATTACTAGTTGCTTTGAGAAAGCAGCATATAGTAATTTAAGATTGAATTCGTCATATATTTGGAAGGGGGAATCAGCAACTGCAATTCAGAAAATAGCTCAGCCATGCTGTAAATAATAATTTTCCTGAATTTACCAATCCAGTACAAATACAGAACTTAAATTGTTCGATTTTAAGTTATATAACTTTCTATATTTTTAATACTGTCAAGTATGTCAAAATTTGTGAAATAAAGTTTGGAAATCATGAGAAATCTTAAAAATAACTATTTGAGGAGAAAACAAGTACCTCTCAAATGGAATAATAATCTTAGAGTCTTGGAAATCTTCCTTTTTTCTTTCTCATACTAAAAACTAAATTCTTGGCTTCTGTTTTAATCTGTGACGAGTGTTATTAACAATCCCTTCTTAAAATGAAATTTTCAGAGTTTATAAATAGTTCCTTAAAATGTCAGAAAAAAAGTACTTCCAAATTAGTTTATTAAGAACTTGCAGAGTCACAGTTCATTCCAATTCCTTTTAGGTGATTTTGCTTATAACTTAGTCAATTAAATTTACTCTTTAGGTGGTAAAAATATCCTCCTTCCTTTATAATAAATAAATCTGTCACTGTATAAGGTAGTGATGGAAATGGAAAAAGGGAGAAGGAGAGAGAGAGAGAGAGAGAGAGAGAGAGAGAGAGAGAGAGAGAGAGAGAAAGCTGCTGTTTGTATTTAGGTTAGTCTTAGGGAAGAGCAAACCCCCAAACCCAGCAGGATTTATTAGACTTTCACTACTACTTGCTAAATAAGTTTCCTTTCCAGTTCACAAATTCAGGTTCTAATTAGTTTGCATTGCTATAAATTTCTACAAAGGGGAAAGAATCTTTCCTCATACCTTTATCACTTTATATCCCTAACCTGGCTAGAATTAGGAACACAAATTTAATGCATGTTTTGAAAACTTGGAAACTCAGTAGTATGAAGAAAAGAGACTTTAAACTCTGAAAAAGATAGTAGTTAAATCATTAAAGATTAGGGGATTTTTTTTTCATCCACAATGAGATTTTCCCAAAATAAATACAGACAAGAATTTAGATTCAGTAATGGAAGAAAACAAAACAAAGATCAAAAGAAACATGATCAGTGGTATAGAAGTTGTAATAGTAGCAGAATTAGGAACAGTTAAAATCATAGGAATAAGAAACTTATTTACTACTCTTAATTATGATTCATCACAACTTACGGGTTGACTTTTGTCTAATTTTCCTTTTATTACTAGTAAGATTGGGAATTTACATAGGAACTGCCCCCTTTTGATATCTCCTTGTTTCTCTAAATCTATTACTGACTGAATTTCTTACTTTGAGCTTTAGACAAAGAGTTTTGCTTAATACATATCTTTGACTTATCTTTGAAATAGCTGATTATAATTGATTCAGTCTCTTTTATTTAACTGGTATTATTATTATTATTATTATTATTATTATTATTATTATTATGTAGGCCCACAATAGAGAATTGTTTCTTTCAATAGACTGTTACTTTTTCTATCAGTCTCTTGAACAAATCAGGCTGTTATTCCAGCATGGGATAAAACTACTACACCCTCCCACCCCCAATCCTCCCTTGGGTCAGAAGATGCATAATAAATCATTCCCAGAAATTCAGAATCTCTTACCTGCTAGAAAGTGGTCATAAATACTCACATGGAATTCACTAACCTACTTTTTTTGGTGTTAGTGGGACAATTAAGGTTAAATAACTTATCCACAGGCAAAGCTAATAAATTGTCTGAAGTCAGATTTGAACTTAGATTTTCCTGACTCTATCCACTATGACACCTAACTGCCCCAACTGTTCTTCTAGTGCCTGAGAAATCTGCCAAGTCTACATCAAGTTGTTAGGTTGAAAAGAACCTACATGATGACAGTCTTTGAAATAATAGTTTATTGAAAAAGAGAAAATTAGTATTCAAAGTATATACATTCATGTGGGTGGCCTACAGAACACGCTGCACATGAAATAAAGTGTTCTTTTTTTGGGGGGGGGGCTTTTGGTTTTGTTTTTTGCAAGGCAATAGGATTAAGTGACTTGCCCAAGGTCATAGAGGTAGATCATTATTAAGTGAATGAGGTCATATTTGAACTCTGGTCCTCCTGACTCCAGGATCTGTACTCTATCCACTGCTACACCTAGCTGCCCCCCATAGCTTTCTTTTTTTTTAATGCCAGTCAACAGAGTAGTAGTTAATCCTTTGGATATCAAAAAAAAACCCAACCTCATACATAATGTACTTATTCTTAGAACTTAGTTCAATACAACTAGTTTTTTAGAACATATTTTAATATAGCTATTTCTCAGAACTTTCATCCCATTATTTCTTTGTTGGTAATTTTTCATGACCCAGGTGCATCTATGATATTGGCTGAACATTGGCAGAACAATCTATATAGATTTGGTTCCACGACTAGTTGGCAAGGACTAAGGAATAACAGATTGCTTCTTAAAAGTTATCTCATTTTATTTTTTCCAATTATTTACCAAGATAGTTTCATCATTCATCTTCCTCCCCCCATAGCAATAAATGTAATATAGGCACTCATGTATAATCATTTTTAACATTTCCATATTGATCATAAATAGACTACTTCTTAAGAACCATGCTATACTATTTAGCCTCCTTAAGACTGTGCTGTATTAAAATTTAACCCTCAGTTATCCTTACATATGTCCAGTTCCCTTGTTTTGATAGCCACTTTTTAGACATTTTATATAAATCCCTCTTAAGATGTGGCCTTTGGGGGCGGCTAGGTGGTGCAGTGGATAGAGCACCGACCCTGGAGTCAGGAGTACCTGAGTTCAAATCCAGCCTCAGACACTTAATAATTACCTAGCTGTGTGACCTTGGGCAAAGCACTTAACCCTATTTGCCTTGCAAAAAAATTAAAAAAAAAAAAAGGAAGTGAATACACTACTTTAGTCTAACCAAGTTACATTGGGGCAATTATGTCTCATTTTCTAGATACTTGTCTCTCCCTCTCTTACTCTCCCTTTTCTTTCCCTTCTTCTCTGCTTTTAAATTAATGTAAATTTTATTAATTCTAGCAATATTTGAAAAACAAATACAAATGATACAGAATTCAATCTGTAGAAGCATACATGAGGAAGCCTCAAATGTTGTTTCCTTTTTAGGTTACATGGTTGCAAAAGTAACATTTGCACAGTATTGTAGTCTGAAGTTCTGGTATAACTAACCAGAATAAGAAATCCTTATCTGTTTTTCTTTAACTATGAACTTAAAAATATTGCACTGAATTTCTTTTACATCATTCTTATTAACATCCTGAGAGTCTTGATTAGCCAGGATGGCATTCTTCCTAAAATAATTAGGTTTATGATCTGAGTATGGGATTATTGATTAATTTACTTCCCAAAACTATCCTGAGTTGCTCATGAAAAAAGATTCTTTGGAAAGAGTGTTAAATACAAAATTGAATAATTTTAGGAAAATAACTCCTCAGGGTGAAGAGCAAAATATTCAATTATAACTGTTTTATCTTACCTATGAAATTTTTTCTTTGTGAAAAACTATTAATTGTAACTTCAGAGTGTGTCCAAGAGAGATTTTAAAGGTAGGATGGATATCCATACTTTTTAGTCTCTCTCGCATTAAGTAGAAATGCTGAGTGTAGACCAATAATTTCTGGCAGAGTTATGCATATAACACAGAGTACAATATTTTTCTTGACAAACCTAGAAATGTATATATTTTCTTATTTAGGGGCTTGATTATTTGTGTGTGTATATATATATATAATTCCACTCAAAGAGTTTGAAATAAAATTTTGCTTGAAGCATTGAGTAAATCAGACATTTAGATGGCAGAACATTGGAATAACCATCTTTTTTACCTCCATGTCTCATCATTGGGAGAGCATAAATGCAACTGTAATATGGTTATGATGGATCTGTGATAACCTCAAGATGAATACTCTTTTTATTGATGCAGATAAAAACCCAGGCATATCTTTTTTTACTCTATTTTCCTAAGGAGGTCATCTACTTAGAGGTAGCTAAATCTAGTCAGGAAGGCCTGACTTCAAATCCAACCAGATAGATGCTAGCTGTGTGATCCCGCCTGTGAAAGTCACTTAACTTTTGCCTGCTTCAGTTTCCTCAACTGTAAAATTGAGGATGTTAATAGCATCTGTCTTACAGAAGAGATGTGTGAATTAAATGACATATTATTTGTAAAGGGCTTAACAAAGTGCCCGGCATATAGTAGGTGCTTAAATTCTTGTTCCCTTTCCCCATTAATGAGAACCAATATGACTACTAAAACACACTGGGTCTGTGACTGTAGGGAAAGTCACTTAGCCTCTCAGTAATCAATCTGAGACTGTCAGTTGGACACTTCTGGCCAGGATGGTTGCCTGAAAGGAGGCAGACCAGTTTGTTTAACTCCAATTCATACCAGACCAAAGACGGATCAAGAAATCCATTGAGCAAATTTACTATAACAAGTGACTTCTTTCACTCTAGAGCTTTACAGAGTTAGCCAGAACTAACAGAAATAAGAAAAGTGGTTATCAGTAAAACTAGTGCCAACCAATGAGTGACCTCCCATCGAAAGAGGACAGGCCAAAATCATGTATAACCTATAAGGTTCTGTATTCAGAGACAGCAAGAGTTGAGGGCTCCCCAGAAAAAGTCTCAAATTAGTCTGAAATCTTCAATGAGATCATCAGAAAAGGGATCTTTGAAGCCCCAAGTAGTAATAGCACCTAATGCTGAATATTTCAATGTTCAGACTGGGACATTCTGGGTCAGTTACTTTCAGCATCCCTCCCCCCACCCAATTCCTATCGCTCCACTTGTGATATCAGAGAACACCCTGAAGGAGCAGTACTCCAAAGACAGAATAGGGGCACTAACACAGGGTGGTGGAGATGTTGGCAATCATTATGAAAAGGAATTGGGTCTTTAAAACAGCTTTATAAATGTACAGAGCCAAACAGAAAGCAGTTTAGAAAGAAGCACAAATAAAAGTTTAGAATGTAACATGGAATTTATTATATACTTTGAAAGTATAAGTAGCATGATGTGAATGTTCAAAGTTTCATATGTAGTTTTTTGTGTGTGTTCTGTGTACAGGGAAATGTTCATATTTTTGATGTTAAGTTTATGCTTTAAAAGTCATTAATAGGGATATTGAACAGCACAGACAGACAGGTGAAGGTACTCCACTTTCCTCTAAGTAAGACCACAGATTTAGATCTGAGAGAGAGACCTGTAAGGTTGTCAAGTCAATCCCTTTATTTTGAAGATGGAGAAGGATTAAGTAACTTTTCCAGGATCACAGTGTCTGAGGAAGGATTCAATTTCATCTTTCTAATTTCCAAGTGCAGGGCTCAATACCACTATATCTTTACTTTTAATGACTATTCTTTTGGAATTGTCAACCCCAAATCCACTTTATTTGTAGCCTGATTCAACCTACATCTCTTAATTTGTCCACAAAAATAGGATGAGATATATGATTAGATATTTTGCTAAAATTTATTTCCTTATCATTTCTCTTATTGAATAAATATGTTGGAAATAAAAGAAACAAGGTTAGGCAGATTTGGATGTTCTTGATGTAGGTTATGGATCTGTTTATTTGAACATATTAAACATAATTGGATGTTCTCTTTTCACTTCACTTGACTTGAGTTTTAATTCCTTCTGCATTTTTGTTATATTGTTTGCTGACTGCAGATTGATTTCCTTTGAGTATCGAAAATTAATGAAAAAAATCTTAAAGAAAATATTAGTTGGGGGGTGGCTAGGTGGTGCAGCGGATAGGGCACCAGCCCTGGAGTCAGGAGTGCCTGGGTTTGGATCTGATCTCAGACACTTAGTAAAAGGAGAATGGGCCAGATTGAGAAAGAGATAAGAAAGCCCTCTGAGGAAAACAAATCCTTCAGACAAAGAATAGAACTCAGGGAGATTGATGAATTTATGAGAAATCAGAACTTAATACTTCAAAACCAAAAGAATGAAAAATTAGAAGAAAATGTGATACATCTCATTGAAAAAATAGATTTAGGAAAGATAATTTAAAAGTTATTGGAATACCTGAAAGTCATGATCAGGAAAAGAGCCTTGACATCATTTTCAAAGAATTACTACAGGAAAATTGCCCTGATATCCTAGAAGCAGGGGGCAAAATAGAAATGGAGAGAATCCACTGATTCCCCCTGAGAAAGAGATTCCCCCAAAACCAACCCCTAGGAATATTATAGCCAAGTTCCAGAATTCCCAAGTCAAAGAGAAAATATTACAAGCAGCCAGAAGGACGCAGTTCAAATATCATGGAGCTGCAGTCAGGATCACACAGGACTTAGCAGCAACTACATTAAAAGCTTGTAGGGCTTGGAATATAATATACTGGAAGGCAAAAAGAGCTTAGAATGCAACCGAGAATCAAATACCCAGCAAAACTGAATGTCCTCTTCCAGGGAAAAAGATGGACTTTAAATGAACCAGGAGAATTTCAAATGTTCCTGTTGGAATGGCCAGAGCTGAACAGAAGGTTTGATCTTCAAATACAGGACCAGGTGAAGCATAGAGATTAGAGGAGAAGGGGAAAATATGAGGGACTTAATGATAGTGAACTGCATATAGTTCCTGTATAGAAAAATGACACTGGTAATACTCATATGAACCTTCTCAATTATCTTTATTACAATGAGCTATTGCAATGATATGGAAGGGGGGGAGGCAAGGGGGAATGAGGGAATCTTTGCTCTCATCAAGAGGTGGCTAGGAGAGGAAACAGCATATATACTCAATGGGGTATAGGCATCTGGAGTAGGAGAGAAGGGGGGGACGGGGGAAGGGGTAGGGATGTGAATGATGGAGGAGAGGATGGACCATGGGGGGGAGAGTGGCCAGATATAAAACATTTTCTTTTTTACTTCTTTCAAGGGGCTGGGATTGGATGGCCTGTCCGGGATCTAGGGCTAGGTGGATGCTGGGCCTAAGGGGTGGTATGGGGGCTCGGGGCCTCTTGGCCCCAGGACCAGGGATCTGTCTGCTGCGCCACTCAGCGACCCTACAGCAGAGACAGAGTGAAAGGAGAGAGAAATATAGTACATGGTAGTGGAGAAATACAAAAGGAGGGAGTTGCGATCAGCAATGGCAACGGTGGAAAAATATGGAAGTAACTTTTGTGATGGACTTATCATAAAGAATGTGATCCACCCACAACAGAGTTGGTGGTGTTGGAACACAGAATGAAGCACATTTTTTATTATTATTATTATTTTTTGGGGGGTGCGGGGCAAATGGGGCTGGGTGGTCTTCCTGGGGCCGCATAGCAGGGTGATTGTTAGGTATCTGAGGCCAGATTTGGATCTGGGTGCTCCTGGCTCAAGGGCCAGCGCTCTGTCTGCCACCCAGCCACCCCTACTAATTTTATTTTATTTTAGGTCTTTTTTTTTCTGTTTTTAGTTTATGCAGGGCAGTGGAGTTGGGGTGGCCCACATGTCACACAGCTGGGTGATTGTTGGGTGTATGGGGCTGGATATGGGCTCGGGTACTCCTGTCTTCAGGGCTGGTGCTCTGTCTAGTGCACCACCTGGTCATACCTACAATTATTACTATTATTTTTTTATTTTAATTTTAATTTTTTTCTCTCCCCTTTACTTTATCACTCAAGTGAGTCTATATTTTGGGGGGAGAGGAGGTATTTTGTTTACTCTTAAGCAAGAATATTTTATTAATGTATTAAAAAAGCATTGTACAAAATGAGAATAAATAACTCTTAAATAAATAAATAAATGAAAATGAACCCAAGTCCTCCTGACTCCAGGGCTAGTGCTCTGTCCATTGCACCTAATCAACCTGGGTTTGTTCTTTATATTTGTTTGCCTCTACCCCCATTAGATTGTAAACTCCTTGAGGGCAGGGACTATCTTTTTCTTCTTTCTGTATCTCCAACATTCAGCACAGCTCCTGTTATATAATATTGAATTTTTTTTAAGTGAACATAAAATAAGGAAAATTTCCCCTATCCCTAAAGGTATACACTTTTCTCCAAGTCACCATTTTGGGGAGCAAGAACATCCACAGGCACACACATAAGGTTTTCCTGTTTTTTCTAAGGCTAGGAGAAGGGATAACCTGAAGCCTGTTTGAGTCAGCTTGTGAGAGCTAATTGTTAAATTTTACTGTTAGCATTTACACTTTGGAAATAGGCAAACACAACAAATCAGAGTTTGAGCACAAAAAGACATAGATAATTTTGTATACAGCCAGTGAGGGAATTTGTTTTGTTTGATTCTTTGCATAATTGTTATAATGAATTTTTCTTTCTTTTCCCATGAAGTACAGCATGAAAATAGTTATCTGGTAGTTTAAAAAATAATTAAAGAAGAGGATGAGAATGGAGTGCAACTGATGTAGAATGTTAAATGCATTTTCAGATAAAGTTCATATAATTTTTAGTTTTGCTTGATTATTTTACTGTGTTACAAGAGACTTCTCATGAATGTTTATTGCTAATATTTGTAATGTTCAGTAAAACTTTATGGTTTCTCTTTACACTGCCAAAATGAGTTCCTTATCCCACTTAACTGTAAACTGTTCTAAACATCTATGTTCCTCTTCAGACTCCCCCTAACACTTAGTCACCTGATCTCTTACCTGAATATGTTGCTTCATACTTCACTGTGCATATTTGAGACCATTCACTGGAAGTTCCCTCATCTCACATTACTCAGAAATCTTCCATTACGAGTTCTGCCTCTTCTCTCTCTCTCTCTCATGAAGAAGTAATCCTTCTTGCCAAGGGAAATGCTTCTGTTATACACCCATATTATGCACCCCAAATCCAATTTTTTCCATCTTCTCCAACAGATTTACTCCTTTATTATTCTCAGTATTTTTTCTTATGTACTCTTTCCCTGTAGTCTAGTACATATAGTTTTCCCATCCTTAAATATCCTCACTTGTTTTGACTATTCTTGCCAGATAGCATTCTATATTTCTCCTCAGCTATATTCTTTTGAGAAAGTTGGCTATATTTACTTTCTACTCACTCAATTTTAAACCCTTCGTAACCTGTCTTCTAAATGATTGAAACTGCTTTCATCAGTACTGTGACCAATGTTTTCTTGACAAATCTAATGACTTTTTTACCCAATCCTTAGCTTTTTTTTACTTTTAAAAACTACCTCTCAAGCCTTTGACACTAATGATATGTGGATATTCTCTCTAGATTTTCATGGCATGCCATTCTCTGGATTCATCTCTTTCTATCTCTCTGTCTGCTCTTCAATCTTTGCTGGATCTTCATCCAAGGCATGCCCACTAAATGTTGATGTTCCCGAAGGCTCTGTCTTGGGCTCTCACCTGTTTTTCTTCCTGTACTATTTCATTTGGTGATTCCATCAGCTTCCCTAAGTTCAGTTATCATGACTTTACAGGTGATTCCCAAATCTTTATATTTAGCCCTAATGTTTCTTCTTATCTCTAGCCTCATATCAATGACTGCTTTTTGGGCTTCTCAGAATGAATGTTCTCATAGGCATTTCAAATTTGATGTGTCCAAAACAAATTTTTTTTTCCAATTTAATTGTTTTTTCAAGTAACAAGTATTTTTTCCTTTGCCCTTGCCACTGCCTTGATTGAGCAAATTTTTAAAAATAAACTTGGTAGAAATCTACATAGCTCAACAAGATAAATTTTCATGCTAGCATGGTTTGAAAATGTATCTTTTCCTTGTCACTTTAAGGTCATCACCTGGCAGGAGGTGAGTGATCTGTTTTCTCTATATCCTTTTTTGACATGTCATTGGGTAGATGAGAGTTCTGAATCTTTCATGTTGTTTTTCCTAATGGTATCATCATTGTATAAGTTCTCCTAATTCTTAGTTTACTAGTCATCTTTTCAGAAAAGACAAGTTTCTTCTGAAATTATCCATTTTATTTTTGAGGAAATAAGCAATAACTTTGTTACATTCATATAGCACAAATTGTTAAACCATCACTCAGTAGCACTTGAACTTAATTTCCCATGTTTAGAGTCCAGAGAACCTGAGTTCAAATCACAAATCAGACATCTATTCATCTGCAAGTCACTTAATCCCAATTGTTTCCAAAACACAAAAAACCCATTAGATTTATTTGTATAAAAAATTTCTCATTATATAATAATAATAATTTTTACATAATACAAATTGAATGTTTTATCTTAGAGGATCTTATTACATATTTGATTGTCAACCATTCCTCATCTATAAATCCAAAAGATAATCTCTTCCTTGCTTCTCTCATTTGTTAATGATGTAGCTTTTTAATATCCGAGTCATTCATCTGTTTAGACATTAAAATCATTATCTTTTCTCCAAACCCTCCTCTCTTTCTAATTTTTCTATTAATCTTAAGGATACTACCATCTTCCTAGTCACCCAAGCTTGAATTCTTAGGATCATTTATCAGTTCTTCACTCTGACCCTACATACTCAATATTGCCAAGTCTAGTCGTCTCATTTACAACATATCCTATATGCCCCCTTCTCTGTATACATACAGCTTCTACCCAGGTACATATTCTCATCACCTAATTCCTGGACTATTGTAAGTAGTAGCCTTCTGGTTGTTTGTCCCTATTCCAATTTATTATCTATTCAGCAATCAAAAGAATTTTCTTAAAGCTTAGTTCTGGCCACTTCTGCCTTTTGCCCTCTAACTCAGTAAATTCTAATGGTTCCCTATTACCTCCCAGATCAAATATTTGCATTTTAAAGTCTTTTAAAACCTGGACTCTACTTTTTCAGTCTTCTCATGCCTTATCTCCCACCTCTTACTTCCTGATCAGGTTATATTGGCTTATTTGCTTTTCTCTTACACACCACAAAACTCTTCTGATTCCATGTCTTTTCATTGGTCATCTCTCACAATAGAATTTGCTTTCCTTACTTATTGACCTTCTGGCTTCTCTGGCCTCCTGTAGGAGGCTTTTCTTGTTTGCCTGGTTCTTAGTGCCTTGTAGATTTTTTCTTATTTACATTGTAAATACATTTGTATGTGTACAGCTTGTATGATGTTTTTCTTTTAGAAGGTGAACTTATCTGAATTGATCCTTATTTTTTCCTTTCTTTACTGGTAAAGATCTAATGCATGCACTGATAGGCTGATTTTTGCAATTAGCTCTACCACTGCTTTCGACCCCTTGAATCAGGTTCAGAATAGGACTTTCCCTTATCCCATTCTTCCCCCTCATATATAGATACACAGCGACTTTCCATGTTTCTTCTGAAAGGATGCTGAGAATATAGCAGAAGAGGAAGAAGAATTATACTGAAGAGTTATAAATTATTGAGCTAGGAAGGTAACCTAGTGGATAGAGGATGATAGCTACAGTCAGGAAAATCTGAGTTCAAATTTAGCCTCAGAAAATTATTACCCATATGACCTTGGGCGAGTCACTTGATCTCTGTTTTTCCTCAACTGTAAAATTGTAATAACAGTAAACCTAATTCCCAGGGTTGTTGGTAAGTAGGAACTAATCTGACATTAAGTTTGGAATTATCATTTGCTTTGTCATTGGCAGATTTCAGCAAGATTTGTGGATAGTTAAAATTTTGCAGTGTTACAAAATCAGCCTTTTCTGGCCAAGTTGGTGCTCTGTTCTCCAGTCTCTTTATTAATGTAGCCTGCCTTACTTTTTCTTGAGTATTCTGTTTCTCTCTCCACTGAGTCTTACTCGATTCCTTTGCTTCCTCACACTCCGCATATATCTCTTAATATTCACTGTTGCTCTGTTGTGATTTTATTTATTCTTTTATTTATTTTTCAATAAACCATATTTTTCATCATTTTATTTCAAGATTGACTCATATCAACAAGTTTTTTGTTGTTGTTAGACAATGGGGTTTAAGTGGCTTTTTCCAAGGTCACATGGCTAGGTAATTATTAAGTGTCTGAGGCCGGATTTGAACTTAGGTCCTCCTGACTCCAGAGCTGGTGCTCTATCCACTGTGCCACCTAGCTGCCCCCATATCACCAAGGATTATTTATGGTGTCAAACTCATTTCTTTGCATTAGAATCCCATGAATTATTCTTTTCCTTTAAATATCTTAGTTTCAAAGGCAGGCTATCTTATATTTGATGTCTGGAGTAAAGAAAGTTTCACATAAAAATGGTTTATTGAGCTTGTGGATTCTAGACCTGTGATTTTCTGGGTTTGTGAATTCTTTGATAAGAAAACTTAATGTTATGCAAATTGATAAATTTTTTAGAATCTAATTTTTTTTTGCAAGGCAAATGGGGTTAAGTGGCTTGCCCAAGGCCACACAGCTAGGTAATTATTAAGTGTCTAAGACTGGATTTGAACCCAGGCACTCCTGACTCCAGGGCTGGTGCTTTATCCACTACGCCACCTAGCCACCCCTTGTACAGTCTAATCTTAAAGAGTTGCCCTGAACTGTGGAAGGTCTTGTGATAGAGTGAATCTTGAGCTCAGACTGGCCTGCCTCTGAGGGCAGCCCTCTGTCCTACAGTAGCCTCTCTTTCAGCTTTGCTGTATTATGTCAAAATGAGATATTCTGTTGAGATGTAAATATAGTTTAGCTTATGACTGGTTACTGATGTCATGTCACAGTATGTGTTTTTGTGGATATGTGGCATGAATGATGATTTCAAGTCAATTTAACAAACATTTATAACACATCAGGCAATGTGTTAAATGCTGGGGATAAAAATAACAAAAATAAAAACAAAACTCTCAAGGAGGTTCATATTCAAATAATAAAATATGTAACTATCTAGTTACATGCAAGTTACACACAGAGTAGTTCGAAAATAATCTAATATTAGGAGGCACTAGTAATAGGGATGAAGAAGACAAATCTTGAGAAAAAGGGAAGTTGAGGTATAGAAACAAGGGCACAAAGCATTCCAAACATGGGTCAGTAGTCAGTGTGAAGATGCACATGGAAAGGGATAAAGTGGGAGAAGATTTGAAAGGTAGAAAAGGGTCAGATTAAGAAGAGCTTTGAATCTGAAAAAGATTTTTTTGGAATTTTAGAATCTTATGTAATGTCCCTACACTTTTGAAATATCCCTTTGGTAGCCGAATATAGGATAGATTGCAGTGCAAAGAAACTTGAGACAAACAGACCTGTTCAAAGATTATTGAAATAGTCCACGTGAGGAGTTCATAGGGCCTGAACAACTAGGGTTGTGACTGATGATGAGAAGACAGAAAGTACCAAATAGGAGAAATATTGTGAAGTTAGAAATGACAAGATTTGACAATTGATTGGAAATGTTTGGTGAATGAAAGTTACAAATGAAGGATAGCACCAAGGCTGTGAGCCTGTGTTCACTGGGAGGATGGGACTTCCTTGACATTAAAAGGAAAATTTGAAAGAGAAGATTTTAGGGGTAATGATCTCGATACTTTACAGATGAGAAAATTTAGACTTGGGGATATTGTTGCTTGTTTCAGTCACTCTCAGCAGAAATATTGATTGGTCAATCATTGTTTTGGCTCACTGCTATCTCTAAAGATTTTTTTTCCCCTTTTTTTGTTCCTTCTTTATTCGTTCTTGGTGTTTTCTGGGTGTACACCTAAGTTTACAGCATCTTGAAAAAAACCCTTACTTTTTATCGTAGAACTTTGCATCCTCCTGCTTCTATTCTCTTCCTGTGGCAGAGGAAAAGGAGGGGAAGGATTCAGCTGATTGCCTCTATCTCGATTTTTTTTTTTGTTTTTGCAGGGCAATGGAATTAAGTGATTTGCCCAAGATCACACAGCTAGGTAATTATTGTCTGATGTCAAATTTGAACTCAGGTCCTCCTGACTCCAGGGCCGGTGCTCTATACATTGTGTCATCTAGCTGCCTCCACCTCTATCTCTTAAACATGCTTGCTAACTGGGCATTGTGCCTTATACTTATTTTGCATTTTGTGTAAATCTATTTTTTTAGATTCTGATTTTGCTTTATAGACATGGCCATAATTCTTCCTTGTCATATCTTTCAATCAGATAATTAGAATGTTATTAAGCAAAACTTGGGCAGGGAGGGAATGAAAAAAAAATGAAAAAAAAAACACCTTATTCCTTTCCTTAAGCATTCTGGGTGCATATACTGTTTTTTTTTTTTGTCCTTGTAGCCAAGCTGGTTTTTTGTCCATCCCCCCCTGCCCGCCCCCTTATTAGATATGAGACATTTAAGAGACATAAATTCAACCACAAACCCAGGCAACAGTAGAATGAGATTCATAGATTAGTAGAGGCATTAAGTTTAAAAGATGCCGAACTTCTCTTTTTATAACTTGCCCATACATTCCAATCTCTGGTACTGTCAAAAAAACATTGTCATCATTTGGATCCTAATCCCTTAAAGTAATAACTTTAAAAGAATTCTTTAAAGATAAACATAATAAGGGACAGCTAGTTGATGTAGTGGATAGAGCATGGACCTGGAGTCAGGAGGACCTGAGTTCAAATCTGGACTCAGTAACTCCCTAGCTGTGTGACCTTGGGCAAGTCATTTAACCCCATTGCCTTGCAAAAACAAAGAAATAAAATCTGATTTGATTAAAAAGACAAAAAATGCAACCAGCCAAAATCATACTCTTGGTTAAGTTTCATTAGATGAAAAAAATAGCTATTTTTGATATAAAAGCAAGCATTCAAAAAATTTTTAGGTATGGAATATTTTTTATAAATCATTTATAGTAAATTCATTAGGTGTAGGAGAGGACTTAAATAAACATAGTTAAAAACATCAACAAAATCAAATATGAGCTAAAACTGTGTGAGAAAAGGTGTTAAGTCAGTTGCCTACCCAATTGCGTGATTGCTCTGTATCATTGTTATTTTATTTCTAAAAAAATATCTTGTATTCATTTGTGTTTCATACATTCTTCAGTAAAAGATAAGTTCAATAGGAGCAAAAATTCTTAAATTTATGTCTTTTTATCCTATTGCCTGGGTGCAGCAAGGTTGTTTGTGCTAGGCTCAGAGTCAGGAAGACTCATTTTTCTGAGTTCAGATCTGGCTTCAGACAGTTACTAGCCATGTGACTCTGAGCAAGTCACTTAGCCTGTTTGCCTTGATTTCCTCACCTGGAGAAGGAAATGGCAAACCACTGCAGTATCTCTGCCAAGAAAACCCCAAGTGGGGTCACAAAGTATAGGACTAAAAACAATTGCACCAAAAATCCTTATTTCCTCTCACAGTGCTTTGCATATACAATGGTATGTGAATTGTTTAGAATAAGCAATAATTTTGATATAGTTTAATTTGTGGCAGCATTCATTGCATGTGCTACTTTGTGACACTAGACTGACTCAGAATATGTGACCTTGACTAAATGAAATCAAATTGAACAGGTTTCCCCACTCTTAATTAGTTCTCTTTCAATTGAATGCTGGTTTTTATACATGAAAGTGTTTCATTCCTCTCTTGTTTGAAATTCACATTAACAATGGATAGAAACATTCATAATTTGGAGATCTTCAAAAAAGACTGAAATGACTTTTAGAAACATTGTAGCAGCTGTTGGGCAGTTCAGGGAATGTTCAAACCCATAATGAAACAGGGTCAGTTACAACAAAGACAAAGGTGTCAAGACCTGACTATTGTTTTGAGGTGATCTCTCTAATTCTCAGAAAACATAGTAAAGACCTTCTAAGGATTCTGCATGTTGGGCAGGTTATTAATTCATTAATGAATCCTCTAGAGTAAGGATGTGTGGGGAGAACAGTGAGAAGACTAGTTTTAAAAAAAGCATCTAATCGTTGCTTTAAAGAAAAAAATGTCATGAACAAGACATTACAAAAACTGGAGTGCTTAGAATTAGAAAAAGGTCATTTTTAAAGTAAAAAATGCACTTTTTTAATACAAGGCTATAATAAAATCTCTTTGGTGGGAAATCAGGCAAGCCTATATCGGGGCATTTTTATTTATATGTACCTGTAAGTCTTATCTCCAGAATGTTGGATTCTTGATGAACATATTGCTATTGAAGCAGAATTGTTCTGAAGTGATAGAAATTCCCAACTGGAGATGGGAATATTGCCACATAACCTTGCATTAAAAAATTACTCCCAAGACATAGAAATAAACATACTTCAGTGGCCTAGGAATTCACCTGACTTAAACCCTATTAAAAACCTGTGAAATCAATGCTAATATTGGAAAGGCAGTTATCAGAGATTTGCTTCATATCAAATATAATAGTTATCATTTCATAATGAACTAAAGAATGTGTTAGAATCTTGTAAAACATAGTACCAAATTGTGTACAAGTGATTGCAGTGAAAGGACATACTGTAAACTTAAAGCTTTGTCCCTGTGGTATATGTTGCATATATTTTGTCTGTGGTCTATTTTGTCATATTAATGTGAGGTATAAATTAATACCTGTTTTAGTCTGGTTACCTAAGAAAAAAAAAACATGGTAAGATACTATTTAATTTTTGTTACTTCCAAAAAAATATATACTGTAAGCTAGTTTCATTCATTACATAAGAAACACTTTTCTTTCAGAGAATTTAGGAGAGTGAGTGTACCTCACTTTATACAGTGTTTCTAAAAAAGATATATTTTAAGTTATTATTTTAAATGCAATAAAGGTACCCAAATTTTTGATAAATCTCATAAAACTGGATTAATGTATCCATCTCTTGGGTAATAATTCCGGATATGTACTTTTGGGTTTACTGTGAGACTATTAGATGTGGTAATTATTTGTCACCTGACTGATTTGTGTTCAAGAGTTTGTTATTCTAAATATCATTGAGGAGGGTACATTGAAAAATGTGGCTTACTGTTCCAGAAAGTGAATGCAAATCATGCCAGCTTTCTAATATATTACTCTTTTGTATGCATGTAGGAGAACTACGGCATATTACGAAGCTGAAGCCCTGGAGCCTCTTTGATGTGCTTGTGGAAAAATATGGTTGGCCTCATGAAGATGCTGCACAGTTTACAGATTTCCTGATCCCGATGTTAGAAATGGTTCCAGAAAAAAGAGCTTCAGCTGGAGAATGCCTTAGGCATCCTTGGTTGAATTCTTAGCAGAATCTCCAAATATAACATTTTGAGCTAGCAAATATTTTCCAGTACATCGGACCTAAATGGTGACTCTCAAATTCTTTAACAGGATTACAAGTGAGCTGGCTTCATCCTCAGACCTTTATTTTGCTTTGAGGTACTGTTGTTTGACATTTTGCTTTTTGTGCACTGTGGTCCTGGGGAAGGGTAGTCTTTTGTCTTCAGCTAAGTAGTTTACTGACCCACTCTCTTCTGGAAACACTTAATACCTTGTCTCTAAACATTGTTTCTTGTGTTGTGTGGCATTCAAATGTCATTTTCTTGAACGAAAAATACTTTCCCCCTCTTTGTGTTTCGGCAGGTTTTGTAACTATTTATGAAGAACTCTTTTAGCTGAGTATTCTATAATTTACACGCTTAAGAAATTATCAAGTTGGAATCAAGAAAGACATGGCAAGGAAATGTAATTTTATCTGCTGGCAAAGGGATATCATTCTTGTATTATAGTATATGTAAATGTAACCTGTAAATGTTTCTTTCCATTAAATTTGGGATGGGACTCCAATTTCAGAGTAAAGCTACCAAGTTTCGAGTGATTTGTAGCTTCTTAAATTGCATGTAGCAGACATCAGCTGCTTTGAAGTCATATGAACTTATAATTCCATAGCAATTCTTTTTATGTTGGATTTTAAAACAAAGCAGCTCTCATTTACTAGATTTCTTTCCTCATATAGCACTTTAACAGAAGGCAAGACTTGTTTCTCATTCCAAAACATGGATTACACACTTGTACTCCAATTGAATATTTTGCATCTTTCTTTTTTAAAGTGCTTTTAAAGAAAAAAGAGCAATTTCCCTTATAATGTCATAACATGCTACAATGTGGTATTTATTTCTGCCTACAAGCTCTAAGTTGAACTATATACAGGTTAAATTGAACAAAGGAAACATTTCTATATATTCAATGAAAATTATGTTTGAGAAAGAATATTCTATGTCTTAAAAGCAAGGGGCATAGTGTACAATTTGCAGTGAATGGACAAGGGAAAACCCCAGTCTCCGAGGTCAGAGATCACTGTTCATTCTTCATGTAGCTTTATATGTTTCTAACAACAAATTGCACTAGCTTTTTTTGTCTTTCCATGAACTCAAGTACAAAGAAAATGATTTCCCTTTTGCAAGTTGCAGTTTGATTTATGCGTGTAGAATCCAGGACACAACCATAGTAGGCAATACAGATTTTAGAATGTTAATATATAGAGGTATTTTGCCTCTTTTAGAAGTCAGTGGGATGAATGTACTTTTTTTTTCCAGTTTTACACATTAATTATGGTGCCACTTTTTCTTGACTTTGTCCATTTAAATTTATTCACATGCCTTTGCAATAACTAGATTGTGAAAAGAAACCCAAGTGTTGTAACAATAACCTATTGTTTGAGGTGCTTGCATTGTCTAATTAATTAAAGTGTTTTGTTTTTTTTTCAGACATTGTGCTGGTCATTGGACTATGTTTGACATAACTATATACTAACATTCTTTATTTACTGTTACATGATTTTAGCATTATATAACGAAACTCAATAATTTGAATGTTAAGAAATTGAAACTCTAGTTACGATGTTGAAACTTAGACAGTATGGTTAAAGAACCAGAAGTCAATTATTTTTAGGGTAGAATAGGAATGTGGAATGGAATTGCATTCTAAAGGGATATCTGAAGCCAAATGTGAGTAGTCTTCCAAATGCTAAGGTTTAATCAATGTTTTTTTGTTCATCATCTCTTCAAACTTTCTTTGAATAGAAGAAAGGGATGGGGCTAAAATTGCATTGAGGCATAACGTGAAATGTAAGAATTTTGAAAAGCTAAGTGTTTGAAATATTTGGAATAAAATTGATTTAGTTTTAGGATGTTGGGCATTAGATAATACTGATATTACTGTCAACCTTAAAAATGAAAACAAAGAAAATTAACATGAGTCATTTAGGCTTTTAGAACTAGAAGGAATAGAAATTATTTAATCTTTAATGACCTGATTTTATCTCGATAAAAGAGCTTAGACTACAATCCAAATCTCTTGAATTGTCCAGATTTCTTAAATTAGTGGAAATAATTTAGAATAGATCCTTTGTAGGACAGTACAGAGAACTCTTTAATCATTGACATGTACAGTGGGGAAGCATGTTTGACTTGGAATCAGAACCTGGATTCAAATAATGGCTGTGATAGACTATTTTAGTGTGACCTTACTTTAGTCACTTCTCGAGGCGCCTCTTTATCTTTGAAACAGAGCATTGAACTAGATGACTTAATGATCTCTTCTAGCTCTGAACCACAAATTTAACTTACTGACCCTTAATTTAATCTTCCATTCTTCTTTTGAAGCATCGAAAGCAATTTATAACCTTTTACACAAAATGTTTTCTAACTAGATCTTTTTTTTGTCTGTGGGACTTTCCTAAACATATGCAAGATGACACATGGTCAATATAAACAGGATCATGGAAAGTAGAAGAGATCTTAGAAGCCATCTTGTTTAACTCCCTCATTTTACAGTTGAGGAAACTAGATCTGAGAAAAGTTGTCCACCATCACAGTGATAAAATGGGATAACTGAGATTTTAATCTGAACCTGTCTCCAGAACCAGCACTCTTCCCCCCATCCGAGTTGCCTCTTGGGTCTTTAATTTATTTCCTTATAATTGTTGATGTGGGGCAACAGTGGGGATTTTAATCGTGTTCTGTATAACTCAGTTCATTAAGCTAACATTCATTGTGCTCTTTTCTGAAATAGTAATATACTAGAGGATTTTGTACATTAGAAAAAATTGGCTAGGCCCTCAATTTAATTTTTTTGACTGTAGGATCCAAGGCTATTTTTTTCTTTGAAAAAAATGTATAATTTTAGTGGTATCTAGCTTCTTTCTATCATTAAAGATCTAATTTTCGGGTGGAGAGTATTGTGGTGTAACTGCATTTGCCTGTTTTATTAGAATAAAAGATAACAGAATCAAGACTTTTTGCTTATGAAACATTGTAAGTGAAAGCGTATATTTAGATATGGATATACACACATACAGATGTATACGTGTGTATATGCATATACGTATATATACATAATGTATATACATAATATTTCATTAAGCCAATGATTTATGTTCTATGCCTAATTCCTAAGACAGGGTGTTTGTTTAGTAACCAGACTATGATCCAAAACTTTTACTGCATGTAATCCAGAGGGTGAAATTTCACTTTCTCCTAAACCTCAAGAGATTAGATCGTTGCAGTCCACCATTATTGACTATGCTGTTTCAAGACAAGAGGAATTTTAAAAATGGAAATACTATTCTAGCTGGTCATAGTTAGCCAAAAATAATATTGCCAAATCTAACACATAGGTTTTTAGATGCTTGCTTACCTTTATTTTGAAAAGGTTTTTTTCTCCTATGACAAACTAAGGTAATAAATTATATAAAGGGTCATTTAGGAGAAAAGAAAAAAATAAACAAAAAACCTGCCATTACACCAAATGGTAGAAGAAGAATGGCTATAAAACCTTTTTATCTCTTTCATAGATTGAAATGTGGCCACTTAAAACATTTTCTCTTCAGAAGTCAGTTATTATTTATTTCAGTGACCAGGAATTTAGTTTTCATAACAAAGTATCAGTTATACTCCTCAAATCATTCCATTTTCAAACAACTTTTATCTTTGCAACAACATTCGGATCTCTTTCTATATCATTCTGAGAAAATAGACAGACTGGCTGACTGACTGTCTATTTACTGGCCCAGTAATCACTTTTCTTCCAGGGTTATCTATCCTATACTGCAATAATAATAATAATAATAATAAAATAATAATAATAATAATAAATAAATCTACTTTTAGACTAGAATATAACAGCTATATACTCAATGTACATTAATGGGGTTTCAGACTAACCTATAAACAAACTGTCTGATGTGAACTTTCCATTTGTGACTGTGCCAACTTATGTGAAATGCATATATGGAATGGTTTAGTTTTATATGCTTGTAAGATAACTGAGTAAACCTACATGAGAATTTCAAGTAATTTCTCTGGCTCTTACTACTGCATAAACAGTAGGGAAACAAAATGAAAGTTTTTTCTATGCTTGTCTGCAGGCTTTTAAAATCTGAGGTAGTACTCGCTCATTTTAAAGGTTGTACAGGACAATTTGGTAAAACTGACATAATTGTGATTTATTAACATGAATTAAAATGCCCAACCAGTGCTTCAATGTGACAGTATATTAAAAAAAATTTAAATGTCATATACTGTACTACTTTCACAAAGATCACACATTTTTGCAAAAAGAGACTTGTCATATATACAATACTATATCAAAGGAGAAGCTGTAAGCAATTTTACACGCAAAAGACAGTATTTACAGAACTTGTCAGAAGACATTAGAAACAATCTATACATTAAATTACATTTTTTTCTGCAAATAACCGCTGAAACAAAAGAGCCAAGTCCACACCAAACTATAAAAATCTGTATTGCATTTTCTACCTAGATGCACACACAGAACTGTTGACAGAATGAGGGGGGGAAAAAAACCTGTTAGTGCCATCACTTAGCTGTGTACTTACTACATACGTATAAAAAGTAATATAGAAAAAACATTCACTAAATGAATTTTAACTGCAACAATAAAATTTAAGAGTATGCAGCATCAAATCTACTGCCAGAAAAACAGCTGGAATGTTCACTTACAAAATAAAGATACCTAATACTGGTTTAACAGCACGTTTTTCAGGAATTTTAAAAAGCAAAAAATGGAAAAAATACAATGAAAGAGCACTGGTGTTTGCTTTTATACAAAGTTTCATGTACAAGCTTTAAAAAGTACCATGAATAGGTACATATGAAATATACAGTTTATCTTACAGAACATTTTAAAAATGTTTTAGGAGTCCTTGTTAATGCCACCCTGAACCATGGTAATTGTTCTGAAACGTTGGTGGCACCTGTGCTCTGTGAATTGGAATCTGTCCAGGCACTGGAGATGCCTGCTGAGGTCCTTGAACCCCATGTGGCAGGGTTACAGAGCCAGGATGTGGACAGAACCCTGAAGCTGTAGCTGTTGGAATACTGTTTGGTCCTTGTGGCTGGAGATGAGGACCTTGGACTGGTAATGGACAGTGCGGTCCTGTGCCAGTTGGCTGGTGTTGGGGTCCAGGTCCCAGGGGAGTATGATGTGTAGCTTGTGAGGGATATGATGGTACAGCTGGATGAGCACTTTGAGGAAAAAGTGGAGGTCCTTGATGAGAGGGGTGGTGTAAGGCTGGAGCTGATGATGCATGATGCCCAGAAGCCAGAACACTAGAAGGTGGAGGAGGGGGTGGGGGGGGAGCTGTATTGACTACATGCTGGTGTTGTGCTTGCAGACCTTGGTGTCCTGGGGGTGGGTGGGGAGGATGGTGATGAGGTGCAGGGGCTGGTGGAGGAGGGGGGGGTGGCAAATGGTGTCCAGCAGTCTGAGAATGAATGTGTGAACCAGGGGCTACTGCATGAACGGGCCCCACTCCATGTGCTACAGAGTGCTGCTGATGGGAACTGGGCTGGGTTACAAGATGTGGTCCTGGAGCCGGTGGCGGTGGTGGAGGGGGTGGAGCTGCTGAAGCTTGATGGTGAATGGTAGAGTTCTGAGTTGGCAAAAAATGCCCTGAAGATACATGGTGTCCTGGGACTGGCTGCTGACTTGTGGTACCAGGAAGTGCTTGATTTGGTCCAGATGTAAACACAGTTTGTTGGGAAAGGCTACCCTTTAACTGATTATAACTCTGAAAGTTTGCAGAGGGCTGCTGGTTTTGATAATAAGAGGAAGAGGAAGGAGGAGGAGGGGGTGGGGGAGGGGGTGCAGTGCTGTTCAGATTTTGTTGGTTAAATTGACTGTAAGTTGCTGAAGATTGTCCTGAAGGTGTCTGGGTAAATAGCGCTCCAGTAGCTGGCTGTGGAGTATTGGACTGAAGGCTCTGTGCTGCTGGATAGAAATTTCTGTGAGAATCTCTCTGAGGTGTTCCGACTTGAGGTGACTGAGAATGGTGGGCCCTGTAGGGAGATCCTAACTGCTGTGCAGGAGGCTTTGGTGAAAGATAACCATGCTGTGCCGGCGTCAGAGGAGTGGATGACTTTGGTGGATTTTCTACATGAGGTGATGGGGGACAGTGCAACTTCAAAGGTGCACATGGAAGCTTTTGTGATAGTTGCTCAGCTGAACTACGCACGTGTGACTGAGAAGAATGAGTCTTTGAAAGTGCTTGGACGTTATTTGACAGCTGTTTCTGTGGTAGCTCTGCCTTTTGAGAATTGGCATTCTCAGTCTCGGGTGTATTAACTGCTGTCTCCCACTGAGAATCTGGTTTTGTGGGTATCTTACCAAGTGACTGGGCAGGAACTGTAGGACCTGGTGAACAAGGCTACATGAAAAAAAGACTTAGTCAATGAAAGATTTACATAATGCCTTTTGTTACATATTAAAAGCAGAATTAAGTTACCTTTATAAAATTAACATGACAACAACATTGTTGTCTAAAGGTATAGATTAAATTTAAAGTCATAATTTTGTTGATATCCTTAATTATTATTCCTTTACTGGGAATTCTTTGAGTAATAAGTTTAAGCTAAATATAAAAGATTTGATGTTTTCCAAACTTTCTTACTGGTTGACTAATACTTTAATAATGCATATACACACCACACACTTTATTTAATAAATTAAAAACAGCTAGAAAAGCATCCTAATTCTCCCTTCCCCTCCTGGGAAACCGCTGAATGAAATAATAATGAAATAAATAGCCTATGATAATACAGTATTCAAAACTTTACAATTTAACTAAATTCAACAGGGAAATTGAAAATTTTCATCTATCTTTAAACAATAAAATACTTCAACTGAAGAAATCTTTACTTTTCGATCTTCTGCACTCATTCTAGTTACTTACATTTTCCTCACTTGAAATAGAAAGGAGATCATATAACAATTAGAGAAAACATATATTAAATTATTTGGATAGCATTCCTTTCTACTTGGATAGCATTCCTTTCTACACAAAGACTTGACTGATATTCACAACAAGCAAAAACAATTAATTCATAAACTACATTCTTACTTATCCCCAAATGGGTTTTTAAAAGAAAATAAAGACTATTTGGTGAATAAGGTAAGGAAAACACAAATTAGGTAAGGGGGCAACAGGTCAGTGTTCACAAATTGATAATCAAGACAACTGCAACCAAACAACTTGAATTTTTTTCTGAACTGCTCCATGGCAAGATGCTGTGTTATTACCTTGCTCACTTTTGAAGGACTTTTACAAGTCTTTTGAGAAGTGTCTGGGGATGGACATTCATTTGTGGTTGTGGGCTCTGGATTTTCAGGATCGGGGTCTGTAAAATAAAACACCATAGTAAAATGTAAAATCACATGATAAATAGTGCTTTTGCAAACACTACAATGGAATTTACATTCAACTATTCAGACCAACTTTTATAATAAAAGATTTTTCTTCTCAGTGATAAAAAAAGCTGTTTAAAACTACAACTGTGATTGATAGGTCATCTGCTTACTGACCTTCTATAAGTTCACTGAAAGAAGGGACTGGGACCTTAAGTTGCAACTGGGGAATGTGATTTGAATGAGATGAAGGTGAAGACTGAACATGATTCGGTGAGCATGGGATACAAGGTGATTCTCCCCCTACAGATGAAGCAAACCCAGATAGAATATTAGAATTGCTACATAAACTATTAATCCATTGGTTAGTTGAATTCACTTCCAGGTAGGAAAACAAAATCACTTACCACTATCTTTGTCTTTCCTATGATCACTGAGAAGTAAGGCTCTCTGATAGCTCCTCTCTCTCACTTGTTCCACTGAAGTAGAAGCAGTCCTTTAAAATACCAGAATGAAAGAGTTTTGTTTCACCATTTAATTAATACTTTATAAAGTCCCATTTGTTGTGTATCTAAACTTCAGCCAATGGAATATGCTGAGAGTCTACTTAGAATTTTTGCTGTAATTAGCATTTCCTATGTATAAAGAAGGCGGCTTCCCATCAATGAGAGGAGTAATACCAGGAATATTTGGTTGGAGTCAAATTTTGTCATCATGAATGATTAAAAATAATGATGTAAAACCAACTTCATAGAACCACTACCACATTATTAGCCAACTTTTCAAAATTTGTTTATTTAGGCAATATTTGATTAAATCCAAGGATTCTCAGAATATTTTTTACTCTTAATTAAAGCCTTTCTTATTTAACATGATTATGTTAAAACCCCTCCAAGAAATTTGTCCATTTTTAGGAATTGGCAACAAAATAATGAAACCATACAATTAAGTCCAAATGTATACAAATCCATATCTCTCCAAAAAACAAAAAAATGGTAAATTAAAGGTAGCACAATTGGAGCCATTTCCCCATTTAAGCTCTACATCATAAATTGTAAGACTCAAAAAAAACTTGCTTGAAGATTTCCTCATTTTCTCCTCTGTTATTTCATAAGCAGATAATATCTATAGTAGCTCCAGCTCCAACCAATCTGATCAGAAATAAAAAGCCAATAAAGTGATGCCTTCCAATTACGTTTATGGAGGTGGCGCCTATTTTAAAGCTTCTCTTTTTGGCACTGCTGTCAGAATCAACTTCCCCATATCTCCTCTTCCAAACCAAATGACATTATCCAACAACTCCAACTGACTTTTGATTGTTTATATATAGAGAGCAAAATCTACCTAATAAGGAAGAAGATTTATCATCACTGAGAATACTCAAAAGAAGAGGGCAATGGTTCTGAAGGTAGGTCTCCAAATGGAATGCTGGCAAAAGTGGAATAAATTACATGGTCTCCCTAGATAATATATATTAGTAGTAGAATATAAATTCAGATTTTTTTTAAGTTGTATTACTTGGCTGGATTTTAAGTGGCAAACTATAAAAATGTAATTAAACTTTATATGTTTTTTGATTTAGATTTAGAGTGAATTCTTCCCCTTTAGGGAAGACCAGGCATTCTATGTTAAAATTAAATATGAAATCTGCTAATATTTTTCTTTGGGCAATTTCATTGATGAAAGATGTAGGTTCTTCTGAATCAACAGAACCCTTACTTTGTTTTTATAAGCTGGTAGTCCAAGAGAGATAAGAAAATAGGCTTCTGGTGGAATTACAATGAATAGTAATTTTCTTTATCCTTTTCCCTAGACCAGGTGGCTTCCATGCAGTACAGAAAGATCTAGCCTAACTGAAAGTCTCTCAAAATCATGGTAAACTAGAAAACACACAGAAAAAAAAAAAGCATATGCAAAAGATAGTTTGAAATTCAGATGAACTGAAACCTTTAAAGATAGCTTGCTTTGGACATTCTTATGCTGGTCAGGCACAACCACATTTCTCACTTTATTAGTGTGATATTCCCCCCATATGCAAATAGGATTTCCAATTCAATACCTTTCATACAAGTAGTTTTTCGTACTTTTCTTTCAAGTTCTAAAATCTTAGATCAATTCACTTACCACTGAACTTCTGGTTCATTTTTTTCTCCAGAAGAAGTTTCTTTTACTGGGCAGTTATTGCTGATTTCTTCTGAAGTAGCATTATAAACAGCATTTGGCAATGGTAAAGGGAGGCTAGTAGTGTGGTCTACTTGCTCTGCATTTTCGCCACTATTGCTACACCCCTCACTTGCATTGCTGCTGCTGTTGCTCATATTTCCACACATAGTAGCATGAGGTGATACAGTGACTAGAGAAAAGTTGTCAGCCTTGGAGCCGCTTTTCCTAGCTTCTCGCTGTCTCTTCCGGTATTCTAATAAAGATACCTAAGATGACAATAGAGAAAAACAAATCATTTTTGCTTTTTTTCGTTTACAATCAGTGTTACTGTCTAAGAAATTCTATATTCACTGCAAAATCACTTTCATATATTTTGTGTTTGCTATGAAATCTATATCGTTGTACTTCATTTATAACTTGCAATATAAATGCTTTTTTTAAGTTCCCAAGAAGGATGGATACCCCCCCCCCCCCCGGGTATTTAACTCAAGCAGGATATTGGCCAGTCAAAAACAGGATCCATATAAGACCAAAAAGTTGCAAATATATATGAGCAGATTTAAACACGTTTTCCAGTTAATGTGTGTGTCCTTCAATTTCTTTAAGTAGTACAACACAGACAACTATAACATCATACAACTATATCCTAGGGAATATAATATTTAACAATGCACATTCCTGCTACATAACAAGGCTATCAGAAAAAAGATACCGTTCAAAATTGTGACTATAGTTATTTGAGCCTAAGGGCACTGTCACTTAATCTCTATGAATTTCAACTTCATGTACATTTTTGTAAGAAATAAACTCTTGAGGGCCCTTTATATATTTCAGGCATTCAGTGGTATAATTTTGCTTAATTCCTTTCTGAATTGAGTTTATTGTTTTTATTTACTTATGGAATATGGTTTTGATAAATGAAAATCTAAAATTGTTAAATCATGTTATTCTAATTGTTCTTCTCTTCCCATGTACCAATGCAAATCTTAATGTGAAAAAGATTCAATTTCCAATAAGATTCTAAAGATACCAAACCCCTCAAACATCTAAAAGCTTCTAGTATTATATAGACTCAGGAGATGTAGTTTGAAATACTGGGAAAAAATGCTTTCACCTTTTTCTTCTGTGGTGGATTCTGGGGCGTACAACTGCCCTCGATTGCACTGTCATTAACTGTCCTTCCAAACCCAGGGGGGAGTCCATCTTCTGAAGAACAGAACACGGAAGTCTCCATGAACACACCTCTGGAGTCTTCTGGCACTAGGCACTTCGACTCACTTACTCGAAAGCCACCTCCAACCTCCAGCTGATGGGAAGGTGTCAAGTCCCTTAAATTAGAATTCACTGAGGAAAAGTTCACACCTGTCCTTTCAGGACTTTTAACCCAAGAAGAGTAAACTGTGCCTCTTCCACAGGGAGCAGGGTCTAGCTGGCTGTTGGAGTCAGTCTTATCCTGGGAGGGGGTGTCCACGGTTTTAGGCATGGTGGTGTGTTCCACTGCATCCATTCCAGTCTGTAGGTCTGACACAGACTCCTTGTCCCCAGGGCACTGCCTAGTTACATCAGTCCTAGGTCTTGGGCTGGAATAGCCAATGGTCTTTATTTCTTGCAGGCCCATTTCTGTCAAATTAGAATTTCTAAAAGGACCCACTGTTAACATAGTTGGTGTTCTCTCATAGCCCTGTTTGAAGGAGAAAAAACATCAATTTTATCAACGTCCGTGGTTTAAACCACTAAATGTTTCATTATTTAAAAATAAAAATACTTACCTCTTGGTTATAAACTCGTCTTTTAATTTCTGGTGAACTATCTGGGGAGGAAATATTCTATGGAAAAAAAATGATTAGTAATTAAGAAAAATCTAAATCCAATAATAGCAGCTCTAAATTTGAATAATTCAGGGAACAAATGCAAATCTTTCTGTTTTAACATTTCCAGGAGTATATACAGTTATTACCAGCTGCCTACTTTGTTAGTAATTGTTATGTAAAAACAAAATCAGAGTTGGTATTTGTTTAATAGAGAAGTTAATAGAAAAAGATACCAAGTATATGTAGCTATTTTTTTTTTTTTGTGGTGTGAAACTTTTTAAACTTTTAGGAAAAGCACTCCTATAAAGGATATTTGGCTATCAACTTTCCCAAACACTGTGTTAACAAGCAAAGTCATATGAAGCAAAATCAAAACTTTTTGTGTTCTCTCACCTCAAAGTGCATAGCATTTCCCTGCATACAAGGAGTCACTGGGGTAACTGGTGAATATATGGGTTTATAACCATTCCTGCAAGTTTCATCTTCTGATTTTGTCCTAGGAGGAGTAGCAAATAATGATGGGTCTGTAGCAGTGATATCCACATGAGTTGGCGTCGCATATGGAGAAGGAGTAGGTGTGGAGGTTTCAGAGTAAGCAGAATCCAATAACTGATACAGTCTTCGTTTTTTTAGTGGAGTAGTTAAATCTGTATATAAAAAAGAAAAAAAATTCTAGGAAAAGAATGCAGTTGGCTTTAAGCGAAAAGTATTTTATTGTGGAATACTGATACACTACTCAAATCTTCTTTAAAAACTAAAACCATTATGAGAACTAAATTCTGATATCCCAAAGGATATTCCAAATAATTAAAAATTATACTAATATAGATCAGTTTTCTTCAGAGTATAACTATTGCTGATAAAATTGAAGTTTAATGCAGTTATAAACTACTATTTAAAACGAATTGTCCAATGGGTCAGGTGATATATTCCTGTAGGTTAGAATTTCTTAAAAAAAAAAAAAAAAGAATTATGCTTACTTCAAAGAGACCTAAGTATCCTTACCTGGGAGTGAGCAGCTATCATTGAGTAACAGTGGACTTTTATTTTCACCATTGACAGCAGGGCTTCTAGATCTTTCTTGGCATAATGCACTAAATCTATCGATAACTGCTGAATTTTCTTCTTCCAATGCTTGCTTCAGCCATCGCTAAAATAACAAAAGTCATAGTTAATACAGCCTATACTGTGGATCACACTGAAAAAGCATCAAAATGGAACACTTTATCCTAAACTTGTTACCCCCCCCCCCATTTTACCTTTTTGCATGAACCAGAGCTATTTTCAGAATTAGGTTCTTTTCTTCTCCTTTTTTCTGAAAGGAATGGTGAAGTAAATCTAATATAGTGCTTTGGAGTAGAATACACATGGGGACTGTAAGTAAGGCCTGGTAAAGAGTTGAGTTGTGTAGCCAGTACTTCAGGATCTGTGGTTATTCGAAGAGGCCTTTCTGAAAGACTCTCTGAAGATTTTCCTGTCTTTTCGTTCTTCTCACTTAACCATTCATTGACTAAGTGCTAAATAAAAAAAGAAAAAAGATTAATAAAGAAAGATTAGTGACTAAAATACTAAACAACTAGGAAAAAAGTTAACTAATCATCAGTTTCTTACATTTTCTAACAAGTCTGAAATGGCAATATGTTAAATTAGACACAAACATGTTATATGAATTGGAATTTCCATTATGTTGCAATCAATAGTTTAAAATGGGAGGGAGGGTGATTTCATTTAACTTTTTCATAAAATGTTTCTTAAATTAAAATGAGTGAGAAAAATTCCATGCTTCTAATGCTACTATATTCTTCCAAATATATTAAAACAGTACTTAAACAGACCACGCACTATGACTCTTAAAATATTTCAATAAAGTTGTAGACAATGAGATTCTTTTAGATACTGGATTTTTTAAAAAGTAGTTTAATTTTGCAAGTTCCTTTACTTGGCTCTTGTTGATCATAATTTTTTATTCTCATTTAAAGGGTGACAGAAATTCAAAGGGATACAAAAGCAATCTATTTTTTGAATATGTACATTTGTAATACAGGTTTCAAAAACCTCAAAATTGTTCTTGTTTATAAAAGTGGGCCGCCTGATCTTGAAAACTGTTTTTTCACTTATCTGGGATAGGAAAACTGTTCATATTAAATGCACGTCTGATTTTCTGCTAAGTAAAAGATGAATTAAAATTTCAGTGAAAATATGAGGGGAACAGGGATATTATTAGCTACATGTTTTAATTAGAATCTGTTTTTAACACATCCTACCTTTTTTGTTTTGGGGTACTTAGTAGGACACTTATTAAGTGCTGGAACTTCAGTCTCAGTAATGATTTCTGCTATGGCAGTTTCAGTTTCAGGCTCTGCTGAAAGTGCAGTGTTCTCAGTTTCATTTGGTTGTGAAGTAACCTCTACATCAGGAGAAGATGGCTGGATATCTGAACACATGCTCACAGTTCTGTGCCGCCGGCGTTGCTGTCCAATGTGAGTTCTACTCCGAGAAAAGCTTTTTCTCTGCTTAGCTCTATTTACTTTGGCAGGGGTAGGTTTGCTGGCAGTTTCTTCCTTTGCTGTTTCCTATTAAGATATAAAACATAATTGGTTTTTTTTTGCATTCACAGATTAAAAAAGAAACAGTAATAATGTGTTCTAGTAAGTTATTAAGAGAAACAAAACCATTTGCAATAAACACAAAAAGCAGACTATGATCTTCAAATGCTTTGAAATTTTTCTTATAAATATAGGTATAATAATTTAGATAAAAAGATAATACAAAGACCCTGCCTTATTTCTACCTATTATCTTTTGGTTCTGAAGGTGAAAACATAAGTTTAAGGCATATATATATATATATATATATATACCTGAACAATCTCAGCATCATTGACAATCTGCGTATCTTTACTTTCCGTTTTAATTTCTGTTTTTGCTGTGCTGATTCGTTCCAAAGCTTGTTCCCTTCTTTTCTCTCTCTTCTCAAGTCTGGCAAAGGCTTGCAGAATAGCTTCCATTTTCCTTTCTTCTCTTGTCTAGGTAACCAAATATGAGAATCTTGTAATAAACATGTCTATAAGTGCAATAAAGGTAAAGCTAGAATATCATTTTCAATCAGTTCCATGTCAAAAAAGTTACATGTTCCTTGATATAAACAAATTTTTATTTTCAGGACCCTATAATGCTTACATAATTTAAATAAATAGTAGTTTATTTGGTAATAAGCCTAATACTACTAGTACTATAACACTGACAATATTCACTTGATTCTAAAAGACTATAAATAGCATGATGATTATTAAAAATGTTTTTGAATATAACAAGTCTCTTTCTTAAAATGTAAATGAATGCAATGCCATGAAAGTCTGTTGGTTTCTGAGAATATGAAAAAAAGCATAGCTTTAAATTTTATATATACATCTGCAAAAGACATTCTATTTATACAACCAAATCACTCAATTTTTGTTCAGCCAAAGTTATACATACATACATACATACATCTTACAGGAATATTTTATTTGAAAAACATTACTCCTTTTTAGCTAGTATCTAATTAATTATATTAGAAGCACTAGGGAATCAAAGACATATATCCTGCCTTAAAGGATCTTACAATCTAATATGGGGGAAAAGAAAAAATACGTGTTAAACAAATGAAAGTATAGTCCAGTATCAATGGGAGGTCTAGGCAATATGCTATGAGAAACTTTTTATCAATAACAGTAGCTTTATTTGATAAATACTGAGGGTTTCTAATTATCTCAATTGGAAAATCACTCAGAAAAATTTACTTGGAAAATAGGAATAGATCATGGTACATTGATGTTTTAAGGAGCAAAGAATTCCTGAAGGACGGTGATTTTAATACAAAAGAAATTCTGGATTTGGCAAATGACTGAGAGTTGAAGAAGTATGGGTCTCAGAAAAGTAATATCAACAAAAGAAGTTGGATGAGAGACAGGAAAGATGGATCTTGGAATAATATTCTTTCAAAAGCTAAAAATGCTTCACTCTGTTGCCTTCCAAAGGCTTAGCTAAAAACATTGCCCTGCTATATTTTGGAAAGGTAAATAAAATTCAAGAAATTTCATGCAGGTAGTCCTCTATCTATCTGCTCTTTGCTGGAACTGGAGCCAGAAGACCCAAGTTCAGATTTAGCCTCAAGACATTTTACTAGCTGTGCGACCCTGGTCTACAATCTATCTGCTGTTTCTGAGGATCATATGATATAATTGGAAAGCGCTGAGAGTCAACAGCCAAAATCAAGGGCTACTGCTGTGTCAGAAGCATGAGAAAGAAAACCTCAACATTTGACTCCTCCTTTTATGCTAAGGGTTCGGTCATTAGACATCTCCCATCCTCCATAAACTTTCTCTGCAATAATAAATTTACTTTGGTAAAAATGGGGAATAAACACATCATAGGAGAATTTCTAGAGGCATCTTAGAATAAATAGGATACCTGAAAGAAAAGCTCATCAAGAAGATGGCTTTTTATTTCCTGACTTGCTCCTAAAACTTAAATGAGGTAGCATTATTCAGGTTCTTGTTCTTCTTCCTACCTGCATTCTGACTCTCTGTACTATTATTGTGGATCAACTACTTTAAATTCTGTTAACTGTTGAAATCCATAAAATTTAAAGAAATCTAAAGCAGTATTATTTTGCAGGCTAGAAATACCACACATACACACACATTATTAAATACACAT